>NC_138773.1:208756129-209356129 GCF_965119305.1 Pelophylax lessonae
ATTTACAGGAATTTCCACTTTAGGATTTGAATTCCCCATCAGTGGCCCTATGTCCTGTAGCTACATAGGGGTTGGTGGGAGGCACCAGTGAACACTACTTGGGAACAGGAGAACAACACTCCCTAGAAGTGTCAGTTTTTGAAGAGGACTGATTCCTCAGAGTAATATTTGGTTATGTGAGTAGACGGACATGTAAGTAGAAAACACAGTATGTTTATTTCTTTGCAACTTTTCATTTTAGATAGAGTAGGGGAGGATAAAACCAACTGTCAGTGTTTCACCTTGTGAAAAGCTTTTTGTACCAAATGATGCTAAAATTTCAAGGTAAAAATTTCAAGCTTTGACAATGCCTGAAACTTTTCTTTCTTTGGTGAATAAAGCAATATTGATTCAAACCATAATGCTCAACTGGGGAAAGTCACAAAAAAAGTCATAAACACTATTTAGAATTCTGTCAAGCCTCCTCACGATGTTTGCACAAGATTTAGAAACAGGTACATGATACTGTACGTATCCATAGTGGGCACACCTTCCTCAATGCGCTCCCTCCCCTAAAAGGAGGAGTCAGCCGAGGAGGAGAGGGAGGATGGAGTAGGAGGAGGAGAAGAAGAGGCAGGCCTGCATGCAATCTGTAGCAGTAAAACCAAATCTACACGGGTGCCATGGGTTACATGCTTGACAGCCGTCAGAAGGTTCACCCTAAGTTTGGCACTGTATATAGCAGAGTTAACGCAGCAAAAGAGGCAATATTTTTGCAGGACACAAATACACTGTTATGAAAGTATACTTGTCACGGAACCATGAACCAGACGTACAACAATAGATAAGTGAAAATAAGAAAGCTTTATTGAAAAACAAGCTATAAAGCAAAAGTCCAAACGGGTGGCGAAACCGATGCAGAGTCTTTGCGAAGCCAGGGATCAGGAACCAGCAGGGTAGTCAGACGAAGCCAGGAACAGGAACCAGAAGGGTAGTCAGACAAAGCCAGGATCAGGAACCAGCAGGGTAGTCAGACGAAGCCAGGAACAGGAACCAGAAGTAGCAGCAGTCTTAGTAGCATGTGAACACAGGAGGACCAAGCAGGGAACTGAAGCCACAGACCTCCTATATATATGAGCTAGGTATCCAGCTCCTCCCAGTGGGAAGGAGGAGCCGCAGGGTGGGAGGCTACAAGAAACCCAGAAACCAAGATGGCCGCCAGCACATGTCAAACGAAGGAGAACAGCAAGAAGGTAAGACCATGACAGTACCTCCCCCTCAAGGGCCCCTCCTCCGCGGAGTAAAGAACGGTTTCTGAGGGAAGCGTGCGTGGAAGGCTCGGAGCAAGGCAGGAGCATGGACATCTGCGGAGGGAACCCAGGAACGCTCCTCTGGACCATAACCACGCCAATGAACCAAAAACTGCACCCGACCGCGGACCAGGCGTGAGTCCAGGATATTGCTCACCTCATACTCCTCACGATTGCCCACTCGGACCGGACGAGGCCGAGGAACCGAGGAAGTGAAACGATTACACACCAGAGGCTTCAACAGGGAGACATGAAACACGTTGGAGATCCGCATGCCAGGAGGAAGCGCAAGGGCATAGGCTACCGGGTTTACCCTGCGAAGCACTCGGAAGGGACCAACAAAGCGAGGCGCCAGCTTGGGAGTGGGCACTCGAAGGTTGAGGTTGCGGGTGGACAACCATACACGGTCTCCGGCCTGGTAGGAAGGAGCAGGCGCTCGTCTGCGATCAGCCTGGAGTCTCTGGCGCTGCGCAGAGACCTCAAGGGACTTCTGGATCTGTACCCAAGAAGCACGTAGGACGGAAAGGTGATCCTCCACAGCCGGAATATCCTGGGGAGAGAATACCTCCGGTAACACGGCAGGTTGGAACCCATAGTTGGCCATGAAGGGAGACGTCCCAGAGGAAGAGTTCACCGCCGTGTTCCTGGCAAACTCAGCCCAAGGCAGGAGGTCAACCCAATTGTCTTGGTGATCGGAGACATAGCAACGAAGGAATTGCTCCAAGGCCTGATTGGAACGTTCTGCGGCCCCATTGGACTGAGGGTGGTAGGCCGAGGAGAAGGAGAGATGAATCCCCAACTGGGAGCAAAAGGCGCGCCAGAACCTGGACACAAACTGACTCCCCCGATCCGACACAATCTCCTTGGGCAAACCGTGCAACCAGAAGACCTCCCTGGCAAAAATCGTGGCCAACTCCTGTGCAGAGGGTAACTTCTTGAGAGGAACACAGTGACACATTTTGGAAAACCGATCCACAATCATGAGAATGACCGTATGGCCTCGGGATGCAGGGAGGTCCACAATGAAATCCATCCCCAGGTGTGACCATGGGCGCTCCCCGGTGGCTAAGGGTTGCAGAAGGCCCAACGGAAGGTGCCGAGGGGACTTACTCTGGGCACAAACGGAACATGCCGCTACATATGCGGCGATGTCGGAACGTAGGGAAGGCCACCAGAACAGACGTGAAACAGCCCAGGACAGCTGATTCTTTCCAGGATGCCCCGCGGTCTTGGAGTTATGGTAGGTTCGCAACAACCGAGTGCGCAACTCCTCAGGCACAAAACATCTGCCGTTGGGTCTCCCAGAGGGAGCACCAGATTGAGCCGCCAAAATCTGCTCACCCAGGGGAGAGGTCAGGCTGGTGCGAATGGCAGCCAGGATCTGATTCGGAGGTATGACCGAAGTCGGAATCGACTCCTCCCTGGACAGGTCGGAGTACTGCCGTGATAAGGCATCAGCCCTGATGTTCTTGGAACCGGGTAGGTAGGAGACCACGTAATTAAAACGTGACAAGAACAGAGCCCATCTGGCCTGACGTGGTGTCAATCTCTTGGCCTCAGAGAGGTAGGTCAGATTCTTGTGGTCCATCAGGATGAGGACCGGAACCACCGAACCCTCGAGCAAGTGCCTCCATTCTTTAAGAGCCTGCACGATGGCCAATAACTCCCTGTCACCAATCTGGTAGTTGCACTCCGCGGAAGACAGTTTCCGGGAGTAAAACCCACAAGGAAGCAGAGGACCCTCTGGTGTTCTACGCTGAGACAGAAGGGCGCCTACTCCCGTCTCAGACGCGTCCACCTCGAGGACAAAGGGCAACCCAGGGTTGGGATGCGACAGAATCGGAGCCGACACAAAGGCGGACTTTAGAGCCTCAAAAGCTCGGATGGCCTCGGGCGGCCAGACCTGGGAATTACTGCCCTTCCTGGTCAGATCCGTGAGAGGCTTGGCTAGCATGGAAAAGTCCCTGATGAACTTCCGATAATAATTGGCGAAGCCCAAAAAGCGCTGCAGGGAGCGAAGACCACTGGGCTGGGGCCACTGTAAGACAGCCGAAACCTTCTCAGGATCCATGGAGAACCCCTCAGCGGAAATGATGTAACCTAAGAAGGTTACCTGGGATCGGTGAAATTCGCATTTCTCAAGCTTACCGAACAGCTTGTTCTCTCGTAACCGTTGCAACACTCGTTTGACATCCAGAATGTGGGTCTCCATGGACTCAGAATATACCAAGATGTCATCCAGGTAGACCACCACACACTGCTGCAACAGGTCACGGAAAACATCGTTGATGAATTCCTGAAAGACTGCGGGCGCATTGCACAGCCCAAAGGGCATAACCAAGGATTCATAATGACCGGTCCTGGTGTTAAACACGGTCTTCCACTCATCGCCCGCCTTGATCCTTACGAGGTTATATGCCGCCCTCAGGTCGAGTTTGGTAAAGACCGTGGCCCCTTTAAGGCGATCGAACAGCTCGGAAATCAAGGGTATCGGGTAAGCGTTCTTGATCGTGATGCGATTGAGACCCCTGTAATCGATGCAAGGCCTCAACTCACCGCCCTTCTTTTTCACAAAGAAAAATCCAGCCCCTGCCGGGGACGAGGATTTGCGAATGTGTCCACGTGAAAGCGCCTCCCTCACGTACTCCTCCATGGCCTCATTCTCCGCTACCGACAGTGGATAGACTTTGCCACGAGGAGGAACGGCACCAGATTGTAACTCGATGGCACAATCGTATGGGCGGTGCGGAGGTAGGGCAACCGCGCGCACCTTATCGAATACATCCCGGTACTCCTCGTATTCAGGGGGCAACAGAGAGTCCGAGGAAGTACACAGCAACTTGACAGGCCCATGGATGCAACTAGCCCCACACTGCGGTGACCACGAGAGGATCTCGGCCGATCTCCAATCGAAAATCGGATTATGCTTCTGGAGCCAGGGGTACCCCAAGACCACCGAGTAGTGTGGAGACGAAATAACCTGGAAGCAGACCGACTCTCTGTGGACGGCACCAATGGCTAACCCCACTGGAAGGGTCTCATGAGTCACGTGTGGCGGCAGAAGGGGTCTGCCGTCTATCGCCTCAAGAGCCAGAGGAGAACCTCGAGCCTGCAGAGGAATGGAATTGGCGGCAGCGAACACACTATCAATGAACAAACCACCAGCACCAGAGTCCACCAACGCCTGGGTCGTCACCGAGCCCCCGACCCAGGAAAGGACAACAGTGATCAGTGGTTTGTCAACACGGGAAACCGGGGACGAGGAGACTCCACCCAAGATCTGCCCCTGACAGGATCTCAGGTGCGAGCGTTTCCCTGGACGGTTCGGACATGCCAACCGAAAATGCCCACCGAGACCACAGTACATGCATCGGCCCTCGCGTCTCCGGAGTACCCTCTCCCCCTCGGACAGGCGAGCAAACCCCAGCTGCATGGGTTCACCCCCAGACAAGTCATCCCCAGGAGGCGTGGGAGGAGAGGGAGGCACGGGTGGGACAACAAAGGTAGGCGCCAATCTGTTAGGAGGCCTCCGCAGACTCTCCTTAAAGGAAGGTCTCTCCCTGAGTCTGGTGTCAATCAAAATCAGGAAAGAAATAAGAGACTCGAGCTCCACTGGTAGGTCCTTAGCTGCAACCTCATCCTTCAACGCATCCGAGAGACCATGAGAGAAAGCAGCGACCAGAGCCTCATTATTCCAGCCCACCTCTGCTGCCAGGGTACGAAACTCAATGGCGTATTCAGCTACGGATCGTGAACCCTGTCTGATGGACATAAGGAGCTTCGCAGCAGAGGCAGCACGAGCCGGCACATCGAATACCTTCCGAAGAGAAGCAACAAAACCGGAAAACTCGGCAACCACCGGATTGTTGTTCTCCCATAAAGGGCTGGCCCAGGCCAAGGCCTTGTCCGAGAGCAGCGAGATCAAGAAGCCCACCTTTGATCTCTCAGTAGGAAAGGCATGTGGCAGCAACTCGAAATAAATGCCCACCTGGTTAAGGAAACCTCGGCACTGAGTTGGCTCTCCCCCAAAGCGCTGTGGAAGGGGGGCAGAACCGGACATACCCCGAAACACCGCAGGCGCAACAACAGGTGTCGGGGTAGACTCTGGCGCAACAACCGGAGCGGCAGTAGGAGCGGAACCAGGAGCGACAACCGACCCAACAGGTGATCCTGCTGATCAAGTCTGGCAACCAGCGTGGGTAGCGAGGATGGCCCTGTACCGTCAGAATTCATGGCTTGGTCCTAATGTCACGGAACCATGAACCAGACGTACAACAATAGATAAGTGAAAATAAGAAAGCTTTATTGAAAAACAAGCTATAAAGCAAAAGTCCAAACGGGTGGCGAAACCGATGCAGAGTCTTTGCGAAGCCAGGGATCAGGAACCAGCAGGGTAGTCAGACGAAGCCAGGAACAGGAACCAGAAGGGTAGTCAGACGAAGCCAGGATCAGGAACCAGCAGGGTAGTCAGACGAAGCCAGGAACAGGAACCAGAAGTAGCAGCAGTCTTAGTAGCATGTGAACACAGGAGGACCAAGCAGGGAACTGAAGCCACAGACCTCCTATATATATGAGCTAGGTATCCAGCTCCTCCCAGTGGGAAGGAGGAGCCGCAGGGTGGGAGGCTACAAGAAACCCAGAAACCAAGATGGCCGCCAGCACATGTCAAACGAAGGAGAACAGCAAGAAGGTAAGACCATGACAATACTGTTAGATAACACCCCGCTTCAATCTGTGGTATAGTTGGGCCACTTGTCTATCACACCAGTTATACAAAAAATTGGCCAGTAAGTTTGGCACTGTGTGTAGCAGAGTTAACGCAGCAAAAGAGGCAATATTTTTGCAGGACACAAATATGCTTATAAAAGTATACTGTTAGATAACACCCCGCTTCAATATGTGGTATTAGGGGGCCACTGGTCTATCACACCAGTTATACAAAAAATTGGCCAGTAAGTTTGGCACTGTGTGTAGCAGAGTTAATGCAGCAAAAGAGGAAATATTTTTGCAGGACACAAAGACACTTATAAAAGTATACTGTTAGATAACAACTGGTGTGATAAACCAGTGGGGGCCACTGGTTTATCACACCAGTTATACAAAAAATTGACCAGTAAGTTTGGCACTGTGTGTAGCAGAGTTAACGCAGCAAAAAAGGCAATATTTTTGCAGGACACAAATACACTTCTAAAAGTATACTGTTAGATAACACTCGCTTCAATCTGTGGTATTGGGGGGGGGGGCCCACTGGTCTATCACACCAGTTATACAAAAAATTGGCCAGTAAGTTTGGCACTGTGTGTAGCAGAGTTAACGCAGAAAAAGAGGCAATATTTTTGCAGGACACAAATACACTGTTATGAAAGTATACTGTTAGATAACACCCCACTTCAATCTGTGGTATTGGGGGGCCACTGGTCTATCACACCAGTTATACAAAAAAATTGGCCAGTAAGTTTGGCACTGTGTGTAGCAGAGTTAACGCAGCAAAAGAGGCAATATTTTTGCAGGACACAAATACGCTTAAAAAAGTATACTGTTAGATAACATCCCGGTTCAATCTGTGGTATTGGGGGGCCACTGGTCTATCGCACCAGTTATACAAAAAATTGTCTTGTAAGTTTGGCACTGTGTGTAGCAGAGTTAACGCAGCAAAAGAGGAAATATTTTTGCAGGACACAAAGACACTTATAAAAGTATACTGTTAGATAACAACTGGTGTGATAAACCAGTGGGGGGCCACTGGTTTATCACACCAGTTATACAAAAAATTGGCCAGTAAGTTTGGCACTGTGTGTAGCAGAGTTAACGCAGCAAAAGAGGCAATATTTTTGCAGGACACAAATACACTGTTATGAAAGTATACTGTAATGCCTCGTTTCCACTGAGTGGTACGGTACGGTTCGGTTCAGTACGGTACGGTTCGGTACGGTACACATTGCGTTTCCACTGCCAATAGTACCCTTTTCATGATAGGCGTGGTGTAGCTGGTCACAGCAGGAAAGCTGTGATAGACGATTCTCTGTCAACCAATCAAAGTTCTGCAGAGTGTAGCTCCACCCAGTTGGTACGGGTCTAATGTGCTTGGTACCCCAACGAAAGGGTACCAAAAAGTGGTACGGTACGGTTCGGAATTAGGGTACCATTCATAATGGAAACGGCATAAAAAGCGTACCGTACCGAACCGAACCGTACCAGAAAGCTCAGTGGAAACGCGCCATTAGATAACACCCCACTTCAATCTGTGGTATTGAGGGGCCACTGGTCTATCACACCAGTTAAACAAAAAATTGTCCAGTAAATTTGGCACTGTGTGTAGCAGAGTTAACGCAGCAAAAGAGGCAATATTTTTGCAGGACACAAATATGCTTATAAAAGTATACTGTTAGATAACACCCCGCTTCATTCTGTGGTATTGGAGGGCCACTAGTCTATCACACCAGTTAAACAAAAAATTGGCCAGTAAGTTTGGCACTGTATGTAGCAGAGTTAATGCAGCAAAAGAGGCAATATTTTTGCAGGACACAAATACACTTATAAAAGTATACTGTTAGGCCGCCATGAACAACACCATATGTTCACAAGATCGGCAAACTGCGAACGAGAAAAGTTTGCCGTGAACTGACCGCTGGGCGAACTGCAAGGCCATCTCTACTGCCCTGCTGCCCAGTCTCTGAAGGGAGGGGATCATGCTCTGCTTTAGTATGTCACAGTACATGTTGGCATTCATTGTTCCCTCAATGAACTGTAGCTTCCCAGTGCCGGCAGCACTAATGCAGCCCCAGACCATGACGCTCCCACCACCATGCTTGACTGTAGGCAAGACACACTTGTCTTTGTACTCCTCACCTGGTTGCCGCCACACACGCTTTTCACCATCTGAACCAAATAAGTTTATCTTGGTCTCATCAGACCACAGGACATGGTTCCAGCAATCTATGTCCTTATTCTGCTTGTCTCCAGCAAACCGCTTGCGGGCTTTCTTGTGCATAATTTTTCAAAGAGGTTTCCTTCTGGGACGACAGTCATACAGACCAATTTGATGCAGTGTGTGGTGTATGGTCTTAGCACTGACAGGCTGACCCACCACCCTTCAACCTCTGCAGCAATACTAGCAGCACTCTGTGTCTATGTCTATTTCCCAAAGACAACCTCTGGATATGACGCTGAGCACGTGCACTCAGCTTCTTTGGTTGACCATAGTGAGGCCTGTTCTGAGTGGAACCTGTCCTGGTAAACTGCTGTATAGTCTTGGCCACTGTGCTGAAGCTCAGTTTCAGGGTCTTGGCAATCTTCCTATAGCTTAGGCCATCTTTATGTAGAGCAACAATTCTTTTTTTCAGATCCTCAGATAGTTTTTTGCCATGTTGTGCCATGTTAAACTTCCAGTGACCAGTATGAGAGAGTGAGAGCGATAACACCAAATTTAACAAAACTGCTCCCCATTCACACCTGATACCTTGTAACACTAATGAATCACATGACACCGAGGAGGGAAAATAGGTAATTGGGCCCAATTTGGACACTTTCACTTAGTGGTGTACTCACTTTTGTTGCCAGCGGTTTAGACATTAATGGCTGTGTTTTAAGTCATTTTGAGAGGACAGTAAATTTTCACTGTTATACAAGCTGTACACTCACTACTTTACATTGTAGCAAAGGGTAATTTCTTCAGTGTTGTCACATGAAAAGATATAATAAAATATTTACAAAAATGTGAGGGATTTTACTCACTTTTGTGAGTTACTGTATATATATATATATATATATATATATATATATATATATATATATATATATGAGCAAAGGTCTCTCCAAGAATGTGTCTAATCTACTCACGAGCGATGAAATGTATCTCTTATTACATCAAGGTCTCTCTGATTTGCAGTCAAAAGATTTTGCTGTTTGAAACATTCAAGAGAGAGATTTAGAGTGCAATTTTAGGCAATCCATATGTGAGGTAAAAGCCTTTATCTAGTTCAAAGATTAGTTGAAAAGGATCTACGTTAGCTCATTCCACACCAAATTAATTTGACAATTTAGCTAAAGAGGAATATGCATCATTGAAGAATCTCACGGGTGATGAAACCATTGTGGATCAAGGGGATGGCATTGCTATTTAGGATGCTGTGGAGTAAAGGGAAGGTGCTCCAACAACCTATATTGTAAAACACATCAGGTCATTTTAAATAGCCAAAGTGTGGAGTATTTTCCAAAAGTAGAATGTGCATTTGGATGCCCAAGATGAAGGACATGTATTTCGCTAAAACTTTTTGTACCTGCCAAGGTCTGTCCAAGCCCTAAATGTGCAAATTCCATTCTCTTGACGATAGACACATTTTTATAATTTGTTTATGCAGTCGATTGACCAAAACTGAACTGCAAGTTCAAGATAAAGCCAAACCAATGTTTTGTAAAGGGGTTAAATTGAGGATTTATCTCTTAAATGTATGCTCTGTTTAATGCAAGAAAGTATTTTGGTAGCTTTGTTAGGTTTAGCTTGGAATTTAATGCTATTGCGAAGTACGTTATGTACAAGCACGCCCTAGATCCTTTTCCTTCACTGATTCTCCCAGGAGAGCCCTTTTTTTAATGTGTATTTTCAAGTGTATGTTTGGCACCCAAGAGAATAACTTTACATATCTCAATGTTGAACTTCATCTGCTGCCCAATCTCATTGGAATGATACCACTCCCTGTGCCAAATCAATTTTCCTGGATGATTTGGTATCATCAGCAAACACTGCAATTGGACTTAATCAACTCCATATCATTAATAGAAGATTGAATAGTATTGATCCCAAGATAGAACCCTGCGGCACACCACTCTCAACTTTAGACCATTGAGAGGATGAGTAATTTTTCACTACTCTTTGGACCCGTAACCAGAATGATATTGATGTATCAAAATTATGTGAAAAATTACTAGAGACTTCTAATAAAAGGGGTGCCACATCCTAATCTTGAAGAAATAAAGAAAACAAAGTGCACCCAGCAGACTTTTAAGGCACCCACACACTAATATGTTAACCACTTTAGCTCCGGAGGATTTGGCTGCTTAATGACCAGGCCACTTTTTTCAACTTGGCACTGCGCGACTTTAACTGACAATTGCGCGGTCCTGCAATGCTGTACCCATACTAAATTTAGGTCCTGTTTTTTTGCCACAAACAGAGCTTTCTTTTGGGGGTATTTGATCACCTGTGCACTTTTTATTTTTTGCGATATTAATAAAAAAAGAGGGAACATGTTGCGAAAAATTTACATTTTCTACTTTGACAGTTAAGAAATATCCAATATATAACATTTTTGTCATATATTTAGGCTGAAATGTATTTAGCTACATGTCTTTGACAAAAAAAATCTCGATGAGCGTATTTTTAACCACTTTAAGACCGGAAGATTTTACATCCTTCCTAACCAGGCCATATTTTGTGATTCAGCACTGCGTTACTTTAACGTGCAATTGCGCAGTCGTGCAATGCTTTACCCACAAATAGAGCTTTCTTTTTGTGGAATTTGATCACCTGTGCGATTTTAAATTTTTTTAAAAAACAGCGACAATTTTGAAAAAAAAACAACAATATTTTTCACATTCTGCTATATAACATTCCCCAAAAAAATTTTTTACAAATCATAATTTTTTAACATTTTAGGCCAGTTTGTTTTCTGCTACATATTTTTGGTAAAAAATTTGCAATAAGCGTATTTTGATTGGTTTGCGCAAAAGTTACAAACTACGGGAAAGATCTGTCATTTTTATTGTTTTTCTTTTTTTTTTACTAGTAATGGCGGCGATCTGTGATTTTTTCTGGGACTGTGACATTGTGGCAGACAGATCGGACCCCTAACTGACATTTTTTACACTTTTGGGGGGACCAGTGACATTACTACAGTAATCATTGCTAAAAATATGCACTGTTACTGTAATATTGACACTGGCAGGGAAGGGGTTAACACTGTTGGTGATCAAGGGGTTAAATGTGTGCCTCATGCTTACTGACGTGTGAGGGGGAGGGGGTTCTGTGACAGAGACAGAGATCGCAGGTTCAGCTATGCTGAATCCTGTGATCTGTCCCTGTCTGTCACAGAGAAGATCTGCCCGCTTTGTTTACACAAGTGGGCGGATTTTCTCACTCTTTCCCAGACGATCGGGGAAGAGAGACGGTGATCGCCGTCTCTCCTCCTCCGGCCTGACTCCCGCTGTGTGTAAACACAGCAGAAGCTCCGAGACAGGCAGGAATCCCAAATTGGAAATTTGGAAATCACAAATTCCCCCAACATACCTTTTTGGATTATGTTAATAAACAATTCTACTATAAGATGACCTCAGAGACCAGAGGATGCCCTAAAAAATTTCACAAAATCTGGTCTCTTTGGGTAGAATCTGAATGCATTATAACACCTAAAGTATGTGGCTCCTGATCTTGTATTGTATCTGTTTCACCATGTATGTTTCGAATGTATACTTGATGTATGTAATTCGCAATATGAGAACACATTTTTTTTTTTTCACTATTATTATGTTCTTTTTGATTATATTTCTGTAGCAAGGTTTCCAGGCCTGTGGCCTGATGTGGGTCTGCCATTAGTACCGGAATCCTCTCCAGCCCATGTGAGCTGAGACCCGGGGTGTGACAACTGAAGTAGCGACAACTCCGGCATCTTTGTTTGTGGTTTTTATTGGAATTAGGGGATGGGAGAAGGGAATGAGTGGGATACTCCTTGAGGCTCAACTAATTACAATTGGGACTTTACTTCCAAAATGCCCGTTGGTGCTTCCTTGACGCCAGCCGGCGCCAGCCAACGCTCACTGACACTGAGAACACTGTAGAACAAAAGAAGTGCTGCATCCTCGACTTATAGTCCAGAAGATCCAGGACTGAGAACTGTAGAACTCCTGACACTGTTGTACTATGAAAGTCACTGAATACTTTCCCCCTCCTGGCACAGCTTGAGGTAGTATGTAGTAGAACTGTCTATGTATAGCTGTCACTTTAATTGGCACGCTCTATACAATTCAGGGCCCATACTGCAGGTGCCCCATATAACCTTGAACTCTTCAGGGTCCACTGACTATGTACCCCCTCTGCAGCTTCAGGGTCCTCAACCTAGGTACCCCCTTTACAGCTAGCTGACTCTGGATCCCAGAACCTCTTCCGGAGTGGTCCCCTCTAACTTCAGGCAGACCCCCAGGGGCAATCCTCAGTACTCACGACCTGTGTAGGCTTTCCTGGGACTGGACCCCTCTCTCTCCGCAGGCTCTCGGCACACCAGATCCCCTCAGCTCACTCAGTATGCTCTGGACACTCAGATCTACCACATCGTGTCATGTGCCACCCCCAAACTTATACCCACTCCCAGAAGCCTTTGCAGCACAATCTGCCTCCTGGGGTAGTTACAAGCCTGGATGTGTCCCCTGATTGGGTTTCCTCCACTTCCCTATGAGAAGCCTCTCACAGGAGCCAGTGGGGAGACTCCCCTTCAGTAGTCACACCTGGAAACCATGACACCCTGACTATTAAATCACAGCCCTGCTGTTAGGCAGACAAGGCCCACTATACCTTTACCTAGCACCTACCTGTAGGGTGCTACATTTCTGCTGCTCCCCCCCCTTCCCCCTTTTTTTAAATTTTGTATATCATATGCCCTTTTATGGTTATTATTCAAAATGTGATCTGTGTGATGGCTCTGTAAATAATGGACACTCTGTTTAATGCTATGCTATATGTCTATGTAAGCGTTATTCACTCTGGTTTGTATTTGGTATATTTTACAAACAATAAAGTTACCTTTAAAGAAAAGAGAAAAAAGTGCAGCATTTAATAATGTACACATGAATAATACATAAGAATAACATTATAGCACAATCACATGTGCTATCAACAATAGATTAAACTCATCCAGAGAGTGTGTAGCACTCCTAGTACATATAACCATATTTTCATATAGGCAGTGTATTTTATCTGTCAAAAATGCTCAATATCAAAATAATAGCACTTATAACACATGGGATTGGCCCTTAACTCTACGCATTTCCAGGAATCAAGTTTTAGTAAACGTGTTGGAGTGCTAAAAGTCACTGTCATCAAAAAGTCTACCAGGCAAGTGCCGAGGCTGTCCAGATGGATCAAAGGAGAGTAAGTGGGGGGCACCAGTGCTAATATATGGACTACACCTGGATCAGTGTTCTAAAAATGAATACACTTGTTCTGACAGTAGAACCCATACAATACAATGGAAACATCCATATGCCATAGAAGTATGTTGTAACATCAGAACAAACTAGGAGATTCTTTACTCTATAAAGGCAAAATCCAGCAACTACACCACTTTTCGGGGTAAGACACCACTATTACCACCAACAAGGACACTGGACCATCGGGTATTCTGAGGGATGCAGCCCTGGATACATTATACATTACTTTTGTTAGTGGATTTTGCCTTTATAGAGTGAAGAATCTCCTAGTTCCTTTTGCTGTTAAAGGTCTGTCCCACCCCCAGTTTTGACATGTTATAACTGGTATTATTTTAATATTGAGTATTTTTGACAGATAAAATACACTGCCTCTATGAATATATGGTTAGATGTGCTGGGAGTATGACCTGTCCTCTGAATAAGTTTAATCTATTGTTAATATTTTACTGTACAGGCATACCCCGTTTTAAGTACACTCACTTTATGTACACTCGCGGGTACGGACACGGCCTGGTCAGTTAGGCATGGCACTATTCCTGGTTTTTAACATTGGCATCTATGGGAAATCTTGGTCAGCTTGACATGGCACTGCTCCCAAACCATAAGTGACAGGGATACCAAACTTAGGATATGTTGTAGTCCTGGGTCCCCTCTCGATGCTCCCTATTTGTGGCCGGCCAGCTTGTCTAGGTAATCTACCATGTCATAGTCCTGTTATTGCTTCACTTTAAGTACATTTTCGTTTTACATACATGCTCTGGTCCCATTGTGTACTTAAAAGTGGGGTATGCCTGTATATGAGTGTGCTAAAATTATGTTCTTATTTTTAATCACGTGTACATGCTATCCATATACATTTCATTTCATTAACGCCAGCAAACCTTATTTTATGTATTAAACATCAATCCTAGCAAAATCTATATATATTACATTTACTAGACTTCCACCATCCAATTTATCACTTACTTCCTCATATAATGATTTTGGGTTAGTCTTACAAGAATAGTCTTTCATAAACCCATGCTGGTTGCAACTTATGATACTTTTATTGCAGACAAATTTCTGAATAGAGTCTTTTACTATTCACTCAAATACCTTATATACTATTGTTAGGCTGACTGGTCTGTAGCTCCCTGGTATACATCTTGATCTTTTTTATGTTAATTGGTACCACATTTGTTCTATGCCAATCAGTTGTTACCATTACAGTCAGTAAGGTGTCTTTAAAATTAGAAATGATAGCTTGGCTATAACTGAGTTAAGTTCCCTAGGGAACCTGCTCACTTTAAGTTTCTCTAGTCTCTTTTTTACCTGGTTTTCTGTCAGTCACAAATCCCTTTGGTGAAATATCATTATATATGATATTACATATTGGCTATTTAAACTTATGAGTAGGTCATGACACAGTGGCTCTGAGGAAGAGGCTGAGCCTCGAAACGCGTCAGCCGTCATCTTATCGGATTATGGACTTACATATGGACTATTCCTGACACTGGAGTAATTGAGTTTGATATGATCATTTTTCACCTGTGTCTGTGAGTAGCCATTTTATATGTTGCATTAATAAAGCCTATTATTGAGGATAATGCGCTAGGTCGGTGCGCCTTTTTTTTGTTTCTTTTTATCATTAGTATTACTGTTTTAACTATATAAATTTGATTTTTTTTTATCTGCAAAAACTGAAGAAAAAAAAAAAAGATTTAATACTATACATCTGCCTTTTCCTTTCATTTGTGACCAACTCCCCATATTCATCTGTCATGGGGCCTATCTGTCCTTTCATGATCTTTTTATTATTGAAATATTTGAAAATCCATTTAGATTTGTTTTACTTACTGTGGCAATTTGTTTCTCATATTCTATTTTAGCCCTCCTGATTGCACCCTTGAATTTCTTGTATTCCTTGTAAAGTTGATATGCCAAGGGTGTCCCTTCTACTTTTTCACTTTAAAAAGGCCTGTTTTTGTTTTGTTTTATGTTTTCTTTTCTTTTTTTTTTTTATACACCAGAAATCAATCACTTTGATTTTAACTGTGTTCTTTTATGTAGTTCTTGGCAACCTGGAAAACTCAAGTCAATTGAAGGACAATGTGTTTGTTCTAAAACCATTTATGTCCACCAGAACCACCACATCTGAGTGCAGAAGAGTTTTTTGGTTTAGTATTGCATCTAGATGTGCCCACTCACAGCAATTTTAGTCCACCAACAGCAATCACTGCCCCCACACAATATTAACATAGATTCGTTTTACCTTGCTCTGCTACTCCTTGTGTTGAACTATGTCCTCGTGGTAAACTTTTCACTTAAAACAGCCATGAACTTTAACCAGAAAACACTGCAAATACTCATTATACTCATTATATATTTTATGTAAAGTGCATATTTCAACATTTTAGTTATAGGAATATTTTAAAAGTTTTTTTCGTGGCTAAAGCTTTTCTCTAAGGCAGGGATCTTCAAACTGCTGTCCTCCAGCTGTTGCGGAACTACACGTCCCATGAGGCATTGTAAAACTCTGACATTCACAGACATGACTAGGCATGATGGGAATTGTAGTTCCTAAACCACTGGAGGGCCATAGTTTGGACACCCCTGCTCTAACGAATACAACATTTATCAAGGACTGCCCCTATTGAATTACATTGAATCCTCTAGCAAGACTTTTTTTTCTGTGTATGTATTATAAGTTGAATTCAGTCTGAAACCGGATGCTTCTGTATCCAGCAGGTGTGAGGACCCAGTGTAATCTTCATCTTCTGGCTAACTGTTTGTAAGCCACTGACCTGGAGCAAGCATGACATGCATGAAACTTACTAAATAGCAAAGCAGGATGAACATCATGATAGCTAGAGTACTAGCAACTTCTAAAAGAAGCCAGCAATACTAGCTCCCAAATTTCTGCTATAAAACATTCACTTCAGGTTAACTTGGGCTGGCATTGAATATTAATTGGTGTATATGGCAAGTAGCTTCAACCCTGTCTTAATCTGTAATAATGTGATGATGGAATGTCTCATTACACAAAACCTGCACCAATCAGATTCAACCTTCCATCACTTTACAGCAGATAGATAGTAAAAGGTGATGGCTGATTTCTTGATTTGGGTTCCTATATAAACTGCAGTACTATGTTTTTTTTTTCTTTTTTTTTTTATTGTTAAAAAAAAAGCTTGGCAGTGTTTATTAGGTAAATTGGACAGCTTTCACTGGACAACATCCAGCCAGTAACACATATTTACCTTAGGCACATGTCTTCTAAAGTGAGTCATTTTTTTAATTACCTAACATTTTATTTTAAGCAGAATAGAAAGCCGTAGCGAGAACATGACAGATAAGTAACGGTATCAAAGTAGATCTGGCAGCACCATATACAATTAAGTCATTGTTTAGGCAAGCGTGAACTAATATTGAAGCAAAGTCAGATTGCCACAAAAATAGTTCATAAACAAAATAAGACATGTTTTAAAAAGACCTCAAACTAGTCGCATAGAGGCTGATATGATCTTTAGATCTGTCCACTTTCTGGGTTTAAGTGTTACTAAACCCACAACAGTAAAATCAGTCTGTATATCTAGTAAAGCATGCTCACTATGGAACCTAAGGGTTTATTCCACTGTATTGTGTAAAAAGGCTGTTTGATCCTGTATGCACAGATCCTCCTCTTCTTCCAGTGACTCCAGACAAGACAAAGCCTTTGGAGTCAGGCTGCACATGCTCAGTTTGGTGTGTATTGCTAGAGAGTTTTTTTTTTCCTGGTAGAGTGCATGTGATCAGTACAGGGTCATTCAGCACTGTCCAGACAGAGGGTCAGGGGTCCTGGATCCTGATAGGACAGCTTAGTTCAGTACGAAAACTCCTCCAACAAGCTTTACCAGGAAGTGATAGAAGTCACAAGTCTGCTATATACTGCTGATGAGAAAAGGTATTTAGCAATTTATATTCACTAAAATAATTGCATTTCCATGTTCTGTGTACTGTGGGAGACCAGATATAGTGAATGCAGGGTCCTGGGTTTTAGTAACACTTTAATGTCTTTTATTTGCTTATAATACAGTTGTGATCAATACAGGTATTTATCAGCTTTGTTCTTACTGACTGCCTTTGCTATGGCTGGTAATGTAGGAGAAGGGAGTCAAAGCGATGAGGTTTTGACAAAGTAATTCAGGCTGCTGCCCTTCAACAGTCTGAAAGAGGTCAAACTTCAATGATGGCTGCCTAACAGTTCAGCTGGTGCGAAATTTATGTTCAAAAAAGTATTTTCATTTGAGAACAAAACAGTAAAGAGTTTGTTTTCTATATAACATTGTATATATATATATATATATATATATACTTATACTGTATATGCAAGGTGATCTCCACTTGAGCTAACCCCTATATATATATATATATATATATATATATGCACATATATCTATATATATATATATATATATATATATGTATGTATATATATATATATATATATATATATATATATATATATATATATATATATATTATAGTATATTATATATATTGTAATGCCATTATTATTACTAATTTGTGAGAACTTGACGTTCTATCTGTGATTTTCTAATATGCTGAAATAAATGGTGCTATTTGTGAGGCTCTTGATTTAATGCAGCTTTGAAGAATTCCTTTTAAGTAAGACAAGCAAATATTTTCAAGGTTATTTTGTCTTATTTATATTCCAACTGATCTAAGGCTGAAGTGTATTCTTTTTATTGGAATGTATGAATTTCAATATGAAGTGTCCCTGAAATGCATTATTTTCTTTGTATAATGCTTGCTTTCAAGGAGCTGTCATGTTATTTGTATAAAGTTAGAAAGACTGGATTTTAATGCATGTAAAGTAATATAGTGTAGTAGAAAAATTGAGGAATTTAGGTGCTGCCTATAGATTTTCCTATAAGTGCTGCCTATAGATTTAGTTCAGAATGTTGCTACCATAATATAGAATATAATGGTACAATAGTGCATTTGTACTGTATATGTAATGTTGGGACCCTTACTTATTATAATGAAAAACATGCTAAAGGCATGGTGCACTTGTTTAACACCTACTTTACGACTTCCGGTTCCGGCGCCGCATGGAGTAGGTGAGCGCTCTCCAGCTCCCGCGGCGTGCCCTCCGAAAACGGCTTACAAAACCTGCCCACAGCCCAGGATCAGCCTCGAATCCCCCTCCGGAGGTCCATCGACACCCAGGGACCCGGCGGTGCTTTTTTTAATCCGGCCGAATGGAGCGGTTCCTCGAGAAGGCCGCGTCCCGACCTCCGCCGGCTCCTCCGCAAATTGAGGCCCCGGTCTCGGCCTGCTCCGGCGCGGCCGCGGAGCTCCCAGCCATGGACATCACTCCGCCACAGCCGGGCACGACACAGCAGCCCCCTACACCGGCTCTCTCCTCTGCAGGGCTAGGCACCTCCACGGAGCAAATAGCTCAGGCTGTCGCAGCTCTGCTGAACCCCACCATTGCGGCCTCTGTGGAGAAAGCGGTGGCTGCTGGCATGGCCAGCATAAAGAAGGAGCTGGAGGCACATTATAAGAGGCTTAATGAGGCTGAATCCCGCTTATCTAATATCGAGGATGAGGTGTACCAAATGCAGGGAACTGAACAGGCTCAGGATAAGCTCAATCGCATCATCATGGATAAGTTGGAGGATCTGGAAAACCGATCGCGTCGGAGCAATCTGCGATTTATTGGGATTCCGGAGAACATTGCCCCCTCTGCCATTCCTGAACTTTGCGCAAAAAAAATTCCCGCTGCCTTGGGGCTACATGGTACGTGTGTGGTCGAACGGGCCCACAGGATGGGGCTATACTCCGAAGATCGTAAAACCCCGCGCCCGATCATTGCAAAATACCTGAATTATGCGGACAAGTCTGCTATCCTACAAAAATTCCGGCAGACTTCCAATTTCCAAATTGAGGGCATGAAAATTCTAATATTTGCGGACTATTCTGTGGATGTCGCAAAAAGACGCAAAGCCTTTCAGACCGTATGCTCAAAACTGCACCAGGAACACTTGAAGTTCACCTTGGCCTATCCGGCGACGTTGCGCCTTCGTGCACCTAACGGCGACCAAATGGCGTTTCAGGACCCAGAGGAAGCGGAAGATTTTGTTCGCTCACTTCGCCTGGGGGATCAGGGCCCCTCTTCTTCTTCATCTGCTAAAGCCCTTCCTTTTTCCAGACCGCTAGATCGAAGGAGCCCCAGTAAGGAACCTGCCAAACGGCAAAGATATGCCGATGTGGTCAGCTCTGGTCGCCCGAATGTTCACCGTTGAACTGACCCTCCCGACTGTCTCTGATTTGCACTACTGGGCCCATGTCTGGGCCTGTTCCCACTAGGACGTGGGCTTAGAGGACTCGGGGTACTCCCGCCATTCCCTCAGGTTTGATATCTATATTGCTCTGTTTTATTGGCATGTCTCTTTTGTTTGTTCCGATGCCTAGGTATATCGTTTACTGTTTCATGTATTTTTGCACTGTGTGCTCCTGCTCTTCTTCCGATTTGTACACCTCGGCTGCCCAGAATGCCAGAAGGGCTGGGTACCTGAGCCATACTGACCACTCGGACCATGAAGTGGGTTTACTACCATGGTTGGACTCGGGGGCACGCTTGGTGGGCTGGGCTCCGTGTTGTACACATGCGGAAAAAAGAGAAGTTCTTACTGCTTACATTGTTACTCTGCCGTATTGCATTGTATGTTTATGCTCGGTTTCTCCCTGTTTTCCTACATTCCCTACCTTCTCCCCTCCCCCCAACGAAGGTGTGCTTCTATCCTCAGTATGCGAGCTCATGGTTCCGAGAGCTGTCTAAGGTCAGACTTGTAATTCCGGAGTTTTACATAACATTGCCCCAGGGTGGGGCTAGGCCGACCCTGCATGCTTCCAGTATAATTCCCCTTGTTCCTGTCCCATGCCTATAGTGACGTGGAATGTTAAGGGCCTCAGATCCCCGGTTAAGAGGATGAAAGTCTTACGACATCTCAAACGGTTAAAGGCGGACATTGCTCTTATCCAGGAATCGCATCTGCCTGCGGAGGATATGAAGCGCATGGAGAAACTCTGGGTAGGCAAAATAGTAGGGTCACCTTCCTCCGGCCGCAAAGCCGGGGTGATGATACTGTTCCATAAGCGCCTCCAGGTGGAAATTCTTTCCACAGACACAGATAGCGAGGGGCGATATGCATCCGCACACATACGGCTTCATAACACTGAGTTAGTTATATCCAACATATATGCCCCGAATGTCCTGGACCACTCCTTCCACGCCACAATTGCGGCCCGGCTCCTCTCCCTTCCTGATGTCCCCCGTATTGTGGGCGGTGACTTCAACGCGGTAATGGACCCGGTTATGGATAAATCCACCCCCCGGCAGGGACTGCGCGACACCCCGCGAGCTGACCCCACTCCGCTAGCGTCGTTAATAGATTCACTCTCCCTGTCAGATGTTTGGCGTCACTCGCACCCCGCGGATCGGGAATACTCCTTCTACTCCCACCCCCATGAACGTTTTACTAGAATCGATTACCTGTTCTGCACGGACTCCCTCCTTCCCCTCCTGCGCGACGCCACCATACATGACATCGCGATCTCAGACCACTCCCCAGTTTCAGTATCTCTACCATTAGCGGAATCCCCCCCAGCCCCCCTAATTTGGAGGTTCCCTTCCTACCTTAAAGACAATGTGGATTTTGCCCTGTACCTTCGTCGTGAGTGGGATGATTACTATGCGACGAATAAACAGCACAGCAGCTCCCCTCTCCTCTTCTGGGAGGCGGGGAAGGCCTTCTTGAGAGGCCGTATTATTTCCTATGCGGCGGCTTTCAAACGGCACACGAATAGCAGCTACAAAACGGCTAGTGAACGGTTGGCGACGGCCCAGCGGGCACTGATACAGGCCGACACCCCCATGGTGCGCACGGCATGGCTTGAGGCTAAACGGGACTTTGACACTTGGGCAGATAGGGTTGAAATGATTCACAAAGCACATCTCGCGGCGACATTACACCGCTTCGGTAACAAGGCCGGGAAACTGCTTGCCCGGTTGTGCAAGGGCCCGATGTCCACCACGCACATAGGCTCGTTACGGAACAAATCGGGAGTGGTGGACTCCACTCCGCAAGGGGTGCAGGGGATCATGCGCGATTTCTACGCCTCGCTGTACGCCCCCGAGGCCATGGACAGCTCAGTAGCTGATTTTTTCCTATCTGGGACTGAAATCCCCAAAATATCCGAAGAGCATTTAAATACATTTAACGCCCCGATCACGGCGGACGAGATTGCGTCGACTATAAAACATCTTGCAGCCAATAAGTCTCCGGGCCCCGATGGTCTTTCCGGGGAATTTTACAAATTAGTCTCCCCTGGTGTGATCCCGACTCTAGTGGACGTGTACTCTTCAATTTGGCACGGCGGACCCTATCTCCAAACGGGTAACCAAGCCATTATCAAGCTTCTCTCGAAGAAAGGGAAAGATCCGCTGGAGCCGGGCTCATACCGGCCCATATCCCTATTAAATCTTGATGTCAAGATCCTATCTAAAATTGTGGCCACGCGTCTGGCCAATATCATGCCACATCTGATCCACCCCGCGCAGTCTGGGTTCACCAAGGGTCGTTCGGCCACTGTTAACATAAGGAAGGTCCTGGTTGCTCTGGACCAGGCTCGCATCCATCCTGGCCGAGACATGGCTATTGTGACTCTCGACGCCGAAAAGGCATTTGACAATGTCAACTTCCAATGGCTGAGTCGGGTTTTGCACAGCATGGGCTTTAGTGGACCCTTTGTGAATCTCATCACTTCCATGTATCTTACACCATCAGCCAGATTGTGTGTAGGGGGGGCGCTTACGGACGAGTTTAGATTACACAAAGGCACTAGACAAGGCTGCCCCCTATCGCCGCTGTTGTTTAACCTCGCTCTAGAACCCCTCTCCCGGTATCTACTGACCAGAGCCCCTCTCCATGGTATTCGCATAGGCTCTCAGGAGCTGCGCATATCCCTTTTTGCAGATGATGTTCTACTGTTTACTTCAAACCCCACAGAAGACATCCCCGTAATAGTTTCCGCGTTCAACAGATTCAGACAGTGCTCGGGTCTCAAGATAAACTATTCTAAAAGCGAGATCCTCCCCTTGGGAACTGGCCCCCCTCGTCCATGGGAAAGGGAATCCCCATTCATGATTGCATCTAATCACATCACCTATCTGGGTATCAAGATAGGACGCACTCCGGCATCAATTTACACTCTGAACTACCCCCCCCTGTTGTCCAAAATAACGAAGGAACTGGAAAACTGGAAGGAACTGCCGCTGTCGCTTTTGGGGAGATGCCACCTTATTAAGATGGTTAGCTTTGCCCGCCTTCTCTATCTCCTGCAAACTCTTCCCCTATTAATCAGACATAAAGATGCGCAAACCCTGCAGAAAACTTTCTCCCGATTTCTATGGCGGGGAAAGAGACCGAGAATCTCGTATAACAAATTGCAACTCTCCAGAAGCGACGCGGGTATTAACTTGCCTAATCTGAGAATGTATACTCTGTCTTGTTTGCTCAGGGCTGCTCTGGACTGGGTATCACAGACCTCACATTACTCCAATTATGAGCTTGAGTCTCAGATGGCCAGTCCATTCTCCCTAACTGCTCTCTTACATGCCAAATGGGTGACGTTGTGCCCTGATCTACGTCAAAATATACTTTTGAGGGACACTGTCATAGCGTGGAGGGAGGTTCGAAAACTACTGAAACTGCCAATACACTTTTCCAAATTCCTTCCAATACGGGGTAACCCGACTTTCACTCCAGGATTGACCCATTCCGTGTTCCACCAATGGGAGGAGAAGGGTTTGAATACCTTCGGACAACTGTGCGACACCAGCTCGGGTACTCCCCTTCCCTTCCAGGTCGTTAAAGATAAATTCGGTGTCCAGGACAAGGACATTTTCTATTGGACACAATGCATTCACTATCTCTCCTCAACTACTGGGAAACCAGTGTCCCGCTTTCATTTGTCTTTAATCGACTCCCTGCTGGATGCTGACACCTATACTATTTCCTCGATCTACAAGCCCCTCTTGCGACAATGCCCGCCGGCCTTGTCCACCTCTACTGCCTCCAATTGGCTTAAGGACTTTCCAGGCAATGACACGCTACCCAATATGGTCAAGGGTCTCCAAACCACCCTTGCTCTAACTCCTAACTCAATTTGGAAAGAGACCCAACTAAAAATCTTTCATCGGGCGCATATTCCTTTTCTATCGGACAAAACCATGCCGGATGCCCACAAATGCCCTTTGTGTCTGGTGGTAAGACCTTCACTCCACCACAAATTTTGGTCCTGCCCCGGTATAAGTCACTTTTGGGACCAAGTCCTTTTGTACATTACGGACGTGACCAAGTGCAGCCTACCCAAAGACCCTATGATACTCCTGTTCGGCCACTGGGACAAGCGACTCCAAAAATGGTCTAGCCCCCCCTCTGGGACACCCCGTGTGTGGATCCTGACTTGTCTACTAATCGCCAGGAGGACTATCCTAAGCAACTGGATCTCCACATCTCCTCCGTCTCTCTCTCGGGTCAGATCAGAGCTCTCCACACTTCTCACAATAGATATCGCCAATACGGACTTCTCAGCTTTATCTTCAAGGGAACTCTTCCACCTGAAATGGGACAGATATATCACTTACACCTTTCCCCATACTGATCCCACTATGGCTTAATACAAGTTTAACTTCAGAGACTCGCCCAGGACCTTACCCCCACAATCAGATTCACCTTCCAACCTCAAGGACCATTGAGGCTCCCCCCCCCTCTCCCTCTCCACCCACCTCCCCCCTACTTTGCCAGCAGACGTTCTCTGCTCGGACCTCCTTTATGCTTAAAGTATGAAAATGTTTTTGTTACAGCTGTTGTTGTATTCTGTGTAATGTCTGAAAAATTTTCAATAAAAAAAAATAAAATAAAAAAAAAAAAAAAAAAAAAAACACCTACTTTACTTCTAAAAAATAATATTAATGATCAGTGCATATACAATATAGGATGTTTGGGACTAGATTGATTTAAAGCAATAAGAATACTCTGGTGGCCTGGGGTGGGGGAGTGGGTGGAAGGGGTTTCGGGTTAAACTAGGAACAGATCTGCTTTGCCTGCTTTCCGGATGTAATCTGCTAGGCCTGGCTGTTCAAAAGCTCAAAAGTTGGGTCTTGCTGTGTGTATCTGAGGCACTCTATGAATATGTTACAATGTATTTTGACTACTGTCTGTATGACAAAAGACGTAAAAATGGGTGCAGGCTTCAATGATAAACTCCTTGTAACAAAATTGTTACAGTATATTTGATTACTGCCTATGTGCAAATCAAATTTATTGTCATTTGATCTACATATAATGCCAGTTCCAACAAATCTTGTATTATTGTTCTTAATAAAACTTCTTGCTTGATTCTCTTCTCTTATCTATTTTCTTACCTGCATTTAACAAATAAAAAAAAATATTAAAAGCTGTTATTTTGTGTTTAATATGCTTTCTACTAGAAACACAGTATTATTGCCTTTCCAAAGAAACTGATATTTCAGCCAGCGTTAACATTAGATTTCTAGACAAGATTGGCATTGGAAATTATAGCAACAAAATAATAACCACCTAAAAATGTCAGAATAGATTGTCTCAAAGCAGCTAGGTAGTTATCATTGGAGTTACCTATACTTTAGGTTCCACATTTTGTGTATAAAAATAACAGAACTTGTCGCTGCCTGCGGTAAAATAATACCCAACTTACAGTATGTATGGAGAGTTTCCAATGTTTTTCATCTTGTTAGCATAATTAGAACCTGTGTATTTGACAAAAGACACTGAAACGTGTAATGAATTCTCCATATGTGATTGCATTTTGTCATAGTTGGGCATCTGAATTGGAATTTGTATCTCTATTAATGAGTAATCAATAGCTGCTTCACTGCAGCCTCCAAGTACAAGATTGATGTTAATTATATGTGTACTGAGATCCGATGACATACAAAGGAGACAAGAAATGCGTGTTACTGAAAAGGTAATGTCATGGGGCAATAACCATTTTAATTAAATGTAAAAAGGTTGAAATTTGCTATTGGCTACTATGGTTTTTTGTGCTATCCCATAAATATAACAAATTACATAGACATTGGAAATAAGGTTGTTTTTTTGTAGCATTTCATCTTTCATTGTGTAGGCAGCTTTATTGTAGCATGCTGGCACTTCACAAGGACAGCCTGACAGGTATATATATATATATATATATATATAGTGCTCTACTGAATCGTATTTGGAGCCCTTCCCATGCAGAGAATTTAGAAATACTGTTGGGTGAAATGGGACATGCCACACTTGGCTTTTTCCAACAAATACTTCTATGAGTAACAAAGGTATAAACTGCACTATAAGCTTCCTGCTGTTTTAGTCAACATGAAGCACAGCATTTAAAATAGCTATTTACCAGTGTTCAGGCAGCTTTTATAATTTGCATTCAAAAAGGTTAAAAGCAATGTGAAAATTAAGAGACAGTCAGAATGAATCTTTTACTGATATACTGTAACCAGGGCTGCTGTTAGAAATCATGGAGCCCGTACACCCTAGCTGACAGGAACAGTGAGCAAAGCTTAACAGGTGGCTCCAGCCACATGCAACCAGTATACCTGTGAGAATGAGCCAGTTTTTATTTCTCAATTTTTTTTATTTATTTTTTTTACCAGTCCTATGGGTGTTAGTGAAATATCAGGTGTCCAAACAGACACCCACAACGTCTCACTTTTGAAACAAAGAGAGTAAGCCTCAGCTGCAGAGTGAATGAACAGGAAGCACTCTATACAGAGGCTCCCTGTTCATTCACAGACTGAAATATTGTAAACACAGGGAGGGCCACAGGGGGATTTGATCTAGTAATTGCACTGACTACTGCTGATCTGGGACCCCCTGTTGAACTTATGGGGCCTGTGCCCTGTACATGAGGGTAGATGCTACCCCCCTATCAGCAGCCCTGAATGTAACTTAAACAGGACCTGAACTGTGAAGGTTGTGCCCCCCCAAAAGGAAAACATAGGCAAAGAAACCAGTATCTTATGTAGGCTTCCTGTAATGGGAGATCTGCAGACTGGATGAAGAAAGAGCAGGGGGATTTTTAACCACTTGCCAACTGCCTAACGACTATTTACGTCGGCAGTCAGCCCCTCACAGGCAAGTGACATAGATCTACGTCGCTAGCCTGTGAGGCTCTAGGGAGCGAGCGCGCGCCGCCGGAGGCACGCTCCCGCTCACTCCCGGACCCCCCCGCCCGTGTGAGCAGCGGACCCGATGTCCGCCGCTCACTCGCGATCGTCGGTTACATCGGGAGAAAGGCAGACGGCTAATGTAAACAAAACCGCCTGTCATTCTCCCCTGTGTAACAGCAGAGATCATACGGTCCTGCTACCTCCTCATCACCACCACTGCTGCCACCGATCCAACCCCCCTCATCACCACCACCGCTGCCACCGATCCCACCCCCCTCACAACCACCACCGCTGCCACTGATCCCACCCCCACTCACCACCATCATCACCACTGCTGCCACTGATTCCACCCTCTTCACTACCACTGCTGCCACTGATCCCACCCCCTCACCACATCCACTGCCACGTATCCCACTTTTTGCAACAATTGCAAGAACCAAAGCAGCAGGGGAGGGAGGAGGAAAAGCCAGCTTTCAGCTGCTGCAGGGAGACCCATACAGGGGATCGGTTCCTGTAATTTTCCTCCCGCTGCACCAGTCACCCCCCTTTTCCATGATCTGATTCCTCCTACTGCCTGGGCCCTCCTGCTGAACTAATGGGGCCTGGGCCTCATACAGGAGGCCCGTACCTAGCTCACTCCTCTTGGCCCTGCTTCATTGCTGGGGGGAGGGGGTTGCCTAGGGTGTCAAAAATCTTTCCACGGGGAAGGCCAGTAGTGACCTAATGGCACTGGCCATTGTCATTTTTATAGGAAGGCACTGATCTTGGTCTGGGTGGTGGAGCCTTTCTACACCAGGGGCGGATAAGACTGGACCCCTCCGCAGCCTCTGACATCTCCTGTATGTGTCTGTACAGCCTCTGACATCTCCTGTACATGTCTGCACAGCCTCTGACATCTCCTGTACCATGTCTGCAACCTCTAACATCTCCTGTACCATGTCTGCAACCTCTAACATCTCCTGTACCATGTCTGCAACCTCTAACATCTCCTGTACCATGTCTGCAACCTCTAACATCTCCTGTACCATGTCTGCAACCTCTAACATCTCCTGTACCATGTCTGCAACCTCTGACATATCCTGTACCATGTCTGCACAGCCTCTGACATCTCCTGTACCATGTCCGCACAGCCTCTGACATCTCCTGTACCATGTCCGCAGCCTCTGACATCTCCTGTACCATGTCCGCAGCCTCTGACATCTACTGTACCATGTCCGCACATCCTCTGACTTCTCCTGTACCATGTCCACACAGCCTCTGACATCTCCTGTACCATGTCCTCACAGCCTCTGACATCTCCTGTACCATGTCCGCACAGCCTCTGACATCTCCTGTACCATGTCCTCACAGCCTCTGACATCTCCTGTACCATGTCCGCACAGCCTCTGACATCTCCTGTACCATGTCCGCACAGCCTCTGACATCTCCTGTACCATGTCTGCAACCTCTGACATCTCCTGTACCGTGTCTGTAACCTTTGACATCTCCTGTACTGTGTCTGCAACC
Source organism: Pelophylax lessonae (assembly GCF_965119305.1). Taxonomy (NCBI): domain Eukaryota; kingdom Metazoa; phylum Chordata; class Amphibia; order Anura; family Ranidae; genus Pelophylax; species Pelophylax lessonae. The sequence continues at coordinate 208,784,375 of NC_138773.1, forward strand.
TCTGACATCTCCTGTACCATGTCTTCAACCTCTGACATCTCTTGTACCATGTCAGCACAGCCTCTGACATCTCCTGTACCATGTCCGCACAGCCTATGACCATCTCTTGTCTTTTATCATGTCTGCAGTCTCTGAGGGGGAGTCTGGAGAGGAGTCAGGAGTGGGAGTGCCGCCGGGATGGGGGTCACGGGAGAAGTCAGATGTATGTGGACTGTGGAGAGAAGACTATAGGATAAACCCAGAGCCAACGAGCTGGAGCCAACTGACTAAGCCCTGCACGGTGCACCTGAGAGGAGGTCAGTGACAGCTCCGCCAGACCAGTCTGAGTAGGGGTCAGTGAATACAGTAATGTAAGGGAGCACTGATATAAAGGCCCCCCTTATATCAGCAACCCCCCCTTCTTTCTGCGGAAGGTGGTCTCTGATCACATTTCCAGAGTTCCTTGGGTTCCCCTTTACATCAGAGTCTGCAGGATTCCCCATTACAGTGCAAGGGGGAATTCTGCGGACCCTCATGTAAAGGCAAACTTTGATTATTTTTTATTCTGATAATATATCACCATCACAATAAGTGAACTGTTCTTGATAATTGCTCCACTTTTAACTGGAATTTACTCTTATGTATGTATGTATGTATGTATCAATCTATCTATATACATATATAAAACCCTATGTGATTTCATATCTGTCTTATCTACATATAATACATGCTTCACTTGTGCTTTAAAATGCATGGTTTTCCCTTTTATGATCAAGAAAATAATGACGCTATGCTGTTGGGCCGGTATAATAATGCTATGGGGCTGGTATGAAATTATTTCCAGGGCTGGTTTTTATTCCCAGTCCGGCCCTGCATGAGGTGCCATGTTGAACTTCCAGTGACCAGTATGAGAGACTGAGAGTGATAACACCAAATTTAACACACCTGCTCCCCATTCACAGTGGAGACCTTGTAACACTAACGAGTCACATGACATTGGGGAGGGAAAATAGCTATTTAGGCCCAATTTGGACATTTGTCACTTAGGGGTGTACTCACTTTTGTTGCCAGAGGTTTAGACAATAATGGCTGTGTGCTGAGTTATTTTGAGGGGACAGCAAATTTACACTGTTATACAAGCTGTACACTCACTACTTTACATTGCAGCAAAGTGTCATTTCTTCAGTGTTGTCACATGAAAAGATATAATAAAATATTTACAAAAATGTGAGGGGTGTACATACATACGCTCCTTTACATACACATTTTCTCTTTTGTTTTTATTTTAACCAAGGAGGAGTCTGAAAGGAACCCCTCACAATATTGTAGTCACCCCCACCCCCATCCTCATCCCAGCAAGCCTTACCTGAACTCTGCTTGCTCCTCTCAGTGACTGCTGGTCCGGATGCCTGATTGAAATGTCATCCATTGCAAAATCTATGTGCCCGTTAAATAGGGAATTTCATGTTAGGCTCTGCCCCCCTATATTTCTCCTTCCCTCCTATCCAGGAGGGCCACGTCATTTCAGGGAAGCCTTTTTACCTCGTCCAAGATGGCCACCGCTTCTTCGTGGTGCATCGCGCATTCGCTGGTGTCTCTAGACCCCCAAAACATGGCCGCCAAAGACCACCACGCATGCGCGGAAGAGCGGGATCGCCTGAGGCCAGCTTGAAAGGGAAGGAAAAGCCACTGCACGCCCCTGGGAATTGCAGGGCCGGAGAAAAAGGACATGGGGGACCTGCTGCTAGCCCTTGGACACTCTATAAGGGACAACATAAAACAAAAATAAAGGAACAAACAGAGCTGTTTAAAAAAGACATAATGTAACATGGCAAAAAACAAAAAGTGAAAATCTGAGGTAGAGTTTTAAGGAAACACAAACGCCATGCGGTCCCAGGTGCTGGATCCGGACTCCACCGCAGGCATGCCATGAGAGGAATACTGTCTCTGAATAGAGAACACTTCGATCCCAAAAGACCACCAGAAGGAGCTCCCCACCTTGTCGGTGCCTAAAATGTGGGACTGCGCCTGGGAGAGGCTGAACCCAGACGGACTCCGATGTAGTCGGCAGGTAAGAGCTTATCCTGAGTGGAACGGTCTGTAGATGTTGATCTTTGAGGAGAAAAAGGAGAATGGGGGAGGTTGCACTCAGTCAGACTTTTATAGATTTAAACAGGTCCTGTGGGTGGATACAGGGGCGGAGCTTTATCATATGTATGCATGCTGCCATGTTGGCGTCAGGAATTGCCATTTTGGAGAAAGTGTTCATATACACATATGCCTTCATTTTTAATGTTATGTGTCAACAGTGGAAATAAAAATGATCTAAAGCGACAAAATCAGTTTGGCCTTGTCTTAATACTTGAATACTTGCATCGATTTAGATTTGATCAAAATAGGTTTAATTTTGTCTTGGAAGCAAACCTATAATATCAGCAGCCATGTAAAATAATTTCACATATAATAATATCCATTGATGATTGTGTTAATGGGCCTATTTACATTTATGAATATGCATAAATATGTTGATGCATTTAACACTTTCACTGTCGGGTTCTAAAATGGAGCAGAAGCTGTAAATGTGTATAGCAGTCAGTAGGAAATGCTTAGAGATTAATTACATGAATCTATATTTATTCCATCTGGAAGAGGATAGATTCCAATTACACACTGAAAGATTTCAAAGTCTCTTATTTTCAGTTTTTTCTATTTCGGGTGTGATCTCCTTTATTTCTTCTGCAAGCACCTTCATGGCATGGTCCTAATTTGATTAAATGCCCCATTTAACACAGACTTCAAATGCATCTCCTTAGAAGACTGCTCATCTTTATTAGATTTTGTTTTTTCATGCATATTTTCTCCATCATCATGTCCTACTTATTCATATGGCAAATGCATCTTCTAGTGATCAGCTGACTGATATACGGGGGGTGGTCAGACAATTAAAATGGGCTCAAACTTAAAAAGTGAAAATTTGCTATGTTGCAAATGCTCAGTGTGCATAATCAGTACTCTAAATAAAAAAAATTCTCACTAGCAGTGTATTATCTGGTAAGTGAGCCTTGGCACTCCTGCACATAGAGCCTTAAAACTGTATATCTGCAGTGTGGAATCTAAGGCATTGCTGTCACTGACTGCTAGTCTCAGGAAACATTTTGTGAGATTTGGTGATTTTACTACTGTGCTGATCTCTTTTCTCTATGCTGGAGGCTCTGACATGAAGAAACAAAGCCTTACCTCTATCAATATTATAGCCTCTTCCATACAGAGATATGGTGCAAAACATGGCATGGTAAGTCAGTAAGGGGCAGGGCCGGGACAAGGGCTGAGCAGGAGGGGAAGCTTCCCTGGGCACTGTGGTATCATGTGAGGTTTGGGGGGCACCACAAGGAGATTCGAGGGAGGGGATTTGTGTTGGGAGGGGGAATTAGGATGGGGCAGGAGGAGATAAGAATTGTTCTAGGAAGAGAAGTTTGGGGAGGTGTGCTAGGATGGGGGCTTTTGGGGTTTGTGCTAGAAAAGGTAATATGATGCAGGGCAGGGGATTTGTGCTAAGAGGGAAAATTTTTTTTTGAGAGAGGGATTTGTACTAGTAGGAATGATTGGGGGGCATTTGTGCTAGGAGGGTTAATTTGTGTTGGGGGATGGGGGCAGGGGAATTTGTGCTGGGGGGGGGGGGGGAGGGTTTTGAGTGGGGCAAGGAGAGTTTGTGTTCCTATGGCAAATTTGAGGGGTAGAGGATTTGTGCTAGGAAGGGGATTTTTTTTTTTTTTTGGGGGGGGGGGGGTAAATGTGTTGGGAGCATATGTGGAATGAGAGGATTTGAGCTAAGCATGCAGATTAGTGCTCAATTTTCTTGGGGGGGGGGAGGGGAATTTTGCTGGCACATAATGCTCATACATCTTGGGGGGGGGGGGGGAATTTGGCATGTTTGCCCTGGGCTCTAGATGACCTTGTCCCAGCACTGGTAAGTGGGTAGGTCACAATGACAGAGCTGGGCAATCAGAATCCATCTGGTCTGTCCCAGAAGCACAGATTAGCGCTCAATTTTCTTGGGGGGGGGGGGATTTTTGCTTGCACATAATTCTCATACATCTTTGGGGGGGAGGCACAATTTTGCATGTTCGCCCTGGGCTCTAGATGACCTTTTCCCAGCACTGGTAAGAGGGTAGGTCACAATGACAGAGCTGGCCAATCAGAATCCATTTGGTCTGTCCCAGAAGCACTGATAGAGAATAGGAGCAGTGATTTTAAATCCCTGTGGCTGTGAGGATGCTGAAAACTCGACAACTCTAGAGAGTACAGCAGGGACCAGAGCGGGGGTGGAAAGAGTGTCCAGTGTTAGTTTACCTTTACATTTTTTTTTTTGTAAAAGTGATCTAACCCTTTAAACTAATCATATGCTTTTTAGGTGCCATTGATTATCTCCTTCTCTGCGTCACTGCAGATTAGAAGCTCATAATAATGTCAAACCTCTTGATCTTTATACCTGTTTCAGGTCAGTGCCTCAGAAAGTACTGAAGCAAATTTAGTGAGACAGCCAGGCAAATAGCATTTCAGGAGAGTAATAGCAGCCTTGGTGCTCTCTCAATACAGGTTTCCGTTGCAGCGTAAATGAACTAAATTGTTCCTTTTATGCATTTCCCAAAATTCAGATCTATTTCTTCCTGTAGGGAGGTTGTGACATCCTGCAGGGCATGAAACCGGATCTATTCACAGCTTTACCAGTTGATCACAACTGTGTCAATCTGTTGCCTAGTCACTGTCACTGACCTATATGTGTCTTCAGAACAACATATTCCTGGCAAATGAACTGTTGTGAAGTTGTGACCTAATTGCAAACGATAGCTGTCACAATTAAAGCTAAATAAATGTACATTTTATATAATTCACTCTATTTAGTTGTAGGGATCAATTTTGCAAATACTTGTCTTTCTAAGTGGCCTTTATGATTTGTAAATCAGCTATGAAATATATTTGTCCCTTCACTATTAACAAAACCTCAGATTGTAAAAATAACCCACAAACGCATGGATTATGCAAATCTGTATGCTATGTCTCTTGAGCATAGCATAAAAACTATGCTGGGCGGATATGGTTGGTGCTTTTTCTATGTGTCCCATTTTTCAGAGTAATTTCCCCATAAATATTTTTTTTTCCTGGATTTGCAATTTAAGCACATACACTAAATTGTAAAAAGTTTTAGGACACCTGCCTTTACACGCACATTGCACTTTTGATGCGTTCCCATTGACTTAAAATGGAAAGTGCCTTTTTGGTGCACTTTTCAAAGATGCAGCATGCAGGACTTTTCAAAGTGCAGCCTAGAGCGTGAATATTTTATAGGTTTTATTGGGGAATGTCGCCCTGGAAAGTGCATCAGTGTGAAAAGGGCCTATAGGTCACTACATATAGAGAACAATGGAGTATAGCATGTAGTAGCAAATTTGTATGACTAATTGCTACTACATGTAACTAGATGTGTGGTAATCACTAGCAAAAAGTTACAGGGTATTCATAGGCAATGATCACACTAGCAAAAAACACTAGTGTGCACAAAGCCAGTAAGCTAAGAAATTTAAAAAACCCTACAGTCCAGCCGGTGGGCATGTGGAGCTGTTCTGATGTCTTCAGCTTCGTGAAAAGGCACACAGCTTCGAATGTGATTAAAAATAGCTGGTTGTGTTGTTTTAAAGCAGATAGCTTGCTCTCCTATGGCACACACAGCCTGCCACAAGAAGTCGCTTTATCAACTTTTAGTTGAAAGCCTAAAACTCCTTTTTAGTTTTGTATATAAACCCAAAAATTCCAAATGAGTTTTACTCCTATCTGGGGCTCCACTAGAAATATTTCCCCTAATGAACTGCCCAAGTGAAAACATTTTCACTAAATTGGAACATAGGGGAAATCTCCAACAGCAACATATACACATAAATAGTATAGTATAGTATAGTATAGTATAGTATAGTATAGTATAGTATAGTATAGTATAGTATAGTTATTCAGGTTGCAAAAAGACATAAATCCATCTGGCTTAACCAATAAAAAAAAAAAAACGGTAATGAAAACCCAACCATACAATCCCATATACACAATCCTATACCCGCAGTTGATCCAGAGGAAGGTGAAAAACCCCAGCAAAGCATGATCCAATTTGCTACCACAGGGGAAAAAAATTCCTACCTGATCCCCCGAGAGGCAATCTGATATTCCCTGGATCAACTTTACCTATAGATATTGGTACCCACTTATATTATGTACACCCAGGAAAGAATTCAGGCCTTTTTTAAAGCAATCTAGTGAGCTTGCCAGAACCAACTCTGAAGGGAGTCTATTCCGTATTCCAAAATGTTTTTTTTTTTGGTATAGAAGGGGAAAGCTTGAGCCCATGTTAGCTATTTATTGCTCTCTGTCCTGTCTGTTACCATTGCTTAGAATTTTCCTCTGTGGTGATACTGCCCTTGCATTTGACATCAACATACACAGCATGACTTCCTACTTTTGTGCTGAAAACAAAGACTAAACCATAAATAGCTGAAAACAGCAAACCATTTAGAGCATAAATATAGCTTTTTTTAGTAGAGTAGCGAAAGATTTGAACCCCTGACAATTTTGATTTGTTGTCTGTGTCCTTTCCAAGTATATTCGCCCTCAGAAGCCTGCAGCGCTGGGGGTAGAGGAGGATATTCCACTCCAGATGGTGTATTTAGCAGCAATGACAGGCTGTTGCCTCATTGCGAAGCAGCTTACTAAAAAGCATGACTGCTCCGGCAAATCTGGTGAAAACTCCAACTTGCCAAGAACACCAATGACGTTACTTCCAGTGAGTGTACACCAGGAATAATTGGAGATTTTGACCACTTGGTGTTTTCAAAGAACACTGGCAGCATTTACACTATGGTACATGGTATAATGAGTCGACATTGTTAGTCTGCCTGCTAGTTGTCGCTGCCTTGGAGGCGGCCATGTTTTTAGTTACTAGCGGGCGGACTAACAATGTCCACTCATTATAGCGTGTACAGGAGTGTATATGCTGCTGCCTGTTCTGTGAAAACACGAAGTTGTCCAAATCTCCAATTATTCATGATGTACACTCACCGGAAGTGACGTGATTGGAGTTCTCGGCAAGTTGGAGTTTTTGGCAGAACACCGAGACAGTTGCCAAGCATGGAAATTAGGTGTAAACTCTCCAATAAACATGCAGACAGCACTAAAGTCTGGTAGCAGACATTATTAAAATATATATATATGTATATATATATATATATATATATATATATATATATATATATATATATACATATATATATATATATATATACATATATATATATATATATATATATATATATATAAACCCCATCTCTGTCTGCTTAAGCTCTGCACCAGTCTTCCCAACCACACCTTTATTTATTTCCTAAGCCTTGTGACTCCAAACCCACACACAAATATTTCCAGGTATCTGTTGTTTGAGTGATGAATTGAGCATGATGTTCCTTGCTGTATAAGAGTCTAAGTTGATATTACCATTGCACTGCTTTAAAGCTAAATGGATCAGAGAATCGTACATAGAATGGGTGACACCATTTAACAATTTAAATTGATATTCATTGCTATCTTAGGAACAAAAAATCCCTTTAAAGCAAAGCAATTGTGTAAATGAAGTTTTAAGTTGTAAATAATTGATGTAATTACTGCAGTTGGGACTTTTGTTATTCTGAAGAAATCACTGTTTGTTCCTCTGTGCCTCTGTGCGGAGTGAGTCGAATGGGAGTGGTTTTATAATAATCAACCAGCTGCTGAAGAATCAGGTTTCTAATGAGGAAAGTGGCAGTGGCTGCATCCCTTTAAACGTTATTTCCAATTGGGAGTTTCTTACAAAAAATGACATTTTTGTTGCAGAGGATGGCAAAAATCTGACTTGTATCTTAGTGTAGACTTCTAGGAAAATCAGTGAGCCAATCATAGTAGCAGGAAATTATGTTTCTGGGGGGCGTTCTGTATACATTCTGTGTACAGCACAACTCCAGGTAGCCATATTGCATTGAACTTGATAGAAAATTACAGCAGCTGCAGATTGAAATGAAAAGGTCATTTTTAATAACATTCAATTACTATATGACTTGTGTTGCAATTGTATACGCTATATTATTTTTTTTTTTTATTTCCTTTTTTTCCCCATGAAAGTGGAGTTACACTTTAATGTAAATTAGCTGTTTGTAGAGTGATCTAATCTTCCCACACCTTGTTTGGTATACCATTTACTGTTATATGAATCCTTACATTCTGGTTCTTCTCCGTAAGGTTTATTCTCTGTTACAAAATGCTGTGGTATTTTTGTAATGTTAAGGCTGGGTTCACATTTGAAACGGATACGGCTGACAGCAGGGGTCCGGTGCGTCCCTGTTCACCGTTACGGAGACGAATCAGGTCTGAATTTTAGGCTGAATTTGGACCTGAAACGAAGCCAAAGATGCACAGGACCCCTGTGCAATTTGCTCCGCAGCCTCCCCGGAGGTGTGGAAACCGGCTTCATTGATAGCCAGTCACAATCTCCTGTCATGTGAATTGGATGTGGAGAAACCTGCATCCAATTCGCAAAAGTGTGAACCCAGTGTAGCACTGCCCCCTAGAAGACTGCTGAGTATCACCCTTTCCGTATTCCCCTGGGTTACCTTTAGCAATGGATAGCAGATAATTAGCATTGAAAGTCCTTGGCTCAGTCAAAAATCAATCCAGGGGATGTTGGTTTTTGTGTTTTTATTTGGAAGTGGGATGGGAGAAAGTATGAGTGGGATACTCCAACTATGAACTATGCACAATCTTGAGGACAACTAGCTGTAGTGTGCGGCAAGGCCGCTACTTCACTTTGCCACTGAAGTGAAGATAGATAATGTGTTCCCACTTGAATCACTCTTCAGAGTTCAAACTTGACACTCCCTTTCTCACTTGCTGAGTGCGCTGACACCTGTCCACTGACTCTGGTCCCCTTCCTGGGCAGACCCCCGGCAAGCTTCCCGGTACTCACGGATACTGTTTTTCCCAAGGTTGCTCTGCCTCCAACTCCACTTGTCAGTGCTCCTCCTGGCTCAGCTTCACACTCCTGGTTCACAAGGCCAACCGCCTGTGACCACCATCCACTGCAGCAGAAGGAGAGACAACGGTCACCCTCCTTCTGGGACCTGGCTTCACACCCAAAGACTCCCTGTCACATGTGCCCTTGGCTTTAAAACATATCCCAGGATCTACCACTGTTTGTGCCAACCCACTGGGTTAGTTACAAAAGCCTGTGTGTCACTGGCTGGGTTTCCTCCATTGTCCAACAGGCTCCCCTATTGGATACAGTGGGGACACTCCCTCAGGCCAGATGAATCACACATGGACACATGTAACAGGCAAAACTACAAATCAAGCTCCCCTGATAAGCAGATGGAGACACTAGGCTTTACCTACCTAGCACCTACCTAGGAGGGTGCTACACCAGCCTAAGACATAAGTGGGCAAATATTTTACTGGTGGTCCCCCATTTTTTACTGTATATTTTTGAAAGGTTTATCAACAGAAGATTATATTTTCTCTTCTCAACAGAGTAGCATGGGATAAAAAACTATTTCACAGTCATCAATTGAACACTCTGTACATTTATAACAATTTTAGAACTGGGATGAAATGTCACAGCTGTTCAAACAATTGTAACCTGTTAGGATCTGGGCTGAGTTTGTCATATGAACTGTATTTATCCGAATTCAAAACATTTTTTTTTACAAAATTACAAATTACATAAAAGGCTAGTTGGGGATTCTACTTATACTACGGTGCTGTGAGGAAAGGTCTTGTCATGGAAGTACCCTGTCTTCTGATTGGAAGTGTAGCGTTGTGGACATGGGTTAAAGCTAATGTCTGGACAAAGTAAAAGAACAACATAGTTCACAAAAAAGATGTCTAGGCGGCCGCACTCCAATGCATTCCCGTTTATTGAAGAGTTGAATGGGTTGTTTCCCGTCATTCCCCATTGTCATGAATGCAATAGTGGATTTATTAATATGGCTCTTTCTCTTGTTCGGTTAGTCCTATTGTACTACACCTGCCTGTTTATTCATCCTCCACTCTCTACATCAACATCTTTCTCCCCTTTTCTTATTTTTGTTAATTATTTTGTTTATTTATTTAATTATTATTAGTCATTTTGAATTGGGGTGTTTTTTGTATTGTAAATTTATGGAATCCAATTTGTGAAGCTTTCTATTGTTCATAGAGTACATACACAGTATGTGTTGTGTTTCTTCTTTTTCCTTTGCTGTGATTGTTCTCTACATGTGTGTGCTATGAGTACGTCAGCGCTTTAATATATTTAGTATACATTATAAATATGGTACAATTAATCTGATGAATGTCAGTATAGTATTGTTCTGACGTTTGTTTTATATGGACTCACATTTTTTATTCGTATGCTGAATAGTTATTTTAGTGAAGACGTGAATATATGTGTAAGGCTTCTATGTGGTATAAATTTATTGGTCTGTCCCTCATATGTTATGAGGTGGTATGGATATACACACTATTACAACTTTGTACTAATAATATGTTAATGTGTGATAGGGCTTGCAAAAAGAAAAATTATTTGGGATTTGTCAGACCTTTTTAAGGGTTAATTCTGATCACCATTAATTGCTCTGGCAGCCCAGTTGTCTGTTCCTTTGGAGTGCACCTGATCTAATTTAGGGTAATTATGTAAACCATTGGGGTTTTTTACACTATATATATCTAGAGTCATGCATATTGTAGCTATGATTAAGCACTGATACAAGTGCGAAACGCATCAGCTGTTTTGTTCCTGCACCACTGTATGCTGTATGAATGTTACCCTTTTCAATAAATGGGATTGCATTGGAGTGTGGCCATCCAGACATCTTTTTTGTTTCTACATGTTGTGCATGCAGAGTCGGCACCCTCTTCCTATGCTTATACAAGGTTTACTGGAATATCTTTCACCTTGAGCGGTATCTTGTTTATTGTTTGTTACTGAAAAACATAGTTCCTTCTTCTTCAACCATTCAGACATCAAAAAGAGATTTTAACTTACAATCCTCTATTCTCCAGATATTTCTGTTTTATGTAATGTCATTCTAACTGAGTTTGCTTTGGTGGAAACTTGTAGGAAGGACTAAACCAGGGGTCCTCAAACTTTTTAAACAGGGGGCCAGTTCACGGTCCCTCAGACATTGTTAAGGGCCGGACTATAGTTTGAAAAAAAATGTGAACAAATTCCAATGCGCATATTTTATTTGTAGTGCACAAAAAACAATACAATATTTATTGTTTTATATATATATATATATATATATATATATGACCACAGCGTGCCCCCTTTCAATGGCAGAGTGACCACCGCTTGCCCCCTTTCAATGCCAGAGTGACCCCAGCTTGCCCCCTTTCAGTGCCAGAGTGACCACAGCGTGCCCCCTTTCAATGCCAGAGTGACCACAGCGTGCCCCCTTTCAATGCCAGAGTGACCACAGCGTGTCCCCTTTCAATGCAAAGTGACCACAGCGTGCCCCCTTTCAATGCCAGAGTGACCACAGCGTGTCTCCTTTCAATGCAAAGCGACCACAGCGTGCCCCCTTTCAATGCAAATTACCAGCGTGCCGAGACTGCCAGAGAGACCAGTGCACTTACCTGCAGTGGCGGGCTGCTTCTCCTCAGTCCCCCGCATCTCCTCGAGTCCTCCCGCCTCCTCCTCGGCCAATGGCATGGGTTCACCTTTTGGCCAATCTGATTGGCCAGGAGGAGGATCCATGTGACAATTTTCATTTTTCATTCGCTATTGTCCCACAAATGGGTGGGCTAGGGCGCAGTGCTCTGCACCCCGGGTCCACCCTTTTCTGAAGCTTCAGTGAGTGACCGACAGTCAGCCCTATGCCGATCCCGGCCGGTGGGCCGGGTTCAGGACCCTGGCGGACCGCATGCCATAGTTTGAGGACCCCTGGACTAAACAGTCTGTGGGAGGAGTTGGACAGGTTGTGTAAGGAAGGTAGTATCTGCATAATGTATGCTCGATTATGTTAACGAGAAAACTATTAGTGGCTGCATAGTCTGTGACAGGGAAGCAGAGAAATCCCCTGCCATTGCTGAAACAACCTGAGATGGCAATAGTGTGCTAGAGCAGAACAGGGACTACACTTTGCAAGGCAGATCACTACTCTGCTGTCCTGTATGGGTCTGTTAGTGTCTGCTCTGTGTTGCTAGGCAACAACAGAACAGTGTATTCTCTGCCAAGGCTAAAATGCAACTGGACTGAGGCGCAGGTTCCCAGCATGGGGTCCGGTGCGTCCCTGTTCACCAGGTCAGGTGCGAATCAGGTCCGAATTTTCGCCTGAATTCACATCTGATTCAGAGCCAAAGACACAAAGGACCCTTTTTAGTGTCGCCCCTGTGTGAACCGGCTCCATTGAGAGGCGGTCACACTCCCCTATCATGCGAATTGGATGCAGGGAAATCTGCATCCAATTCACATATGTGTGAACCCGACCTGAAGGTTTGCAGCAAGTGGCAAGGAAAACATGACAATATTGAGGTATAATGAACCCCACACTGAGTAAGAAAAATCTCCCAATATGTGCACAAGTCAACGACCGATTATTATTGTTTTCTTGTGGGACACATCTCATAGAACCCCCACTAGAGTACAACCAGTTGGGAACAGCAGGCCATCATAAATCAGAATACAACATTCTAATCATCAGTGTCATTAAATCTATTAAAAGAAATCTGGCAAGCCAGAACACCAATAGCTATCATGAATAGATTTAGGACAAAGACTTTTAATTAAGTGCCATTGTAAAGTGTGATGCTTTTAGCTCTACTTGACCTCAAGTTGTCCTTTTTATACAACTCAGCTCTCAAAAAACATTAATATTCAATAAATCCTGGTATAATAAAATTACAGTTATATCACTTGTCTACCCAAATGTATCAGTAAAGCACAATTATTTTGATACCAGATATGTCTAGGCTATGATTTACAGCAGGCAAGCTAGTCCCATTAAATGTCCTAAAAGATGTATATATCCGCTGTGTATCATATTTGGTCTTTTTCAAATGGTAATTTCATTCTATTCGATAATTGTATTGGTTGTTGAACTTAAAACATTAATACAGTTAGCAAAACTGGCATTAAGGAAGTGTTCACTGAAATATTGTAAACACTTTAAGACTCCTATTTGATACTGCTTAGCTCTCTTGATTGGGTAAGGATTGGCTCAGTTACACTCTATAGAGGGTCAACAAAAGCCTGTGGCATCTGCACCTCAGAGCACTCAAATTCCATCGAACCTGTGTACAAATGCCACCAACGACTCAAACCTAGACTTATGCTGCAATATGTGAACTCTGCCAGAACTAAGCAAACTTTGTTAAATACTTTTCAGATATAATTCCACTTACAGTATTTGTTATATCTTATTTTCTGTTTTGTAATTTTTTTTCCTGTAAATATTTTTTCATGCACCATTTTTTTATAATTTAATCAAAATGACATTTTAAAATCATTGAAGGAGAAGTATGGGGTTTGTAAAAAACAAACATTTATACTTACTTCTATGTTGCAGCATCAGTGTGATGCTGTTGTTGTCCAATGTTGGCTCTAATTCTGAGAACTGAGTGATAACATAATTGCTGATCACTCAGTTCTCGATCTGCTCAGAGTGGAAAGCAATCACTGGAGTTCCAGCAGGGGAGGCGGCAGGCAAAGTTTGCTTTGTCTCTCAGCTGTGGGCTAAGAGGTGGAGCCAACTGTCAGTCAGGAGGCTTGGTGGATCTCAACAATATTGTCAGAATCCTTCCAGAGCCTGGAACTGCTTTGCCAAGTCAGCTGATAACGGGCAAGAGACCGTACGACCAGAAAAGCTTTGGCCATACTTCACTTTTAAGCTTTATTTCTAATTGCTCCTAATAAGAATATAAAGAATATTTGCCCCTTTGAATAATTCTACCATATTACTCTGTTATATTCCTGTCTGCAGTAACAGTGAGTGTCACAGACATTCCTTAAAGCTATACTAAATACTTGGTTTTTGTTTGTATGAAAATAACAAACATGTTATACTTACCTGCTCTGTGCAGTGGTTTTGCACAGAGCAGCCCAGATTCTCCTCTTCTCAGGTTCATCTTTTGTGCTCCTGGCACCTCCCTCCTGCCAAGTTTCCCCACAGCAAGCAGCTTGCTATGGAGGCACTCGAACCAAGCCGCAGCTCCCTCTGTCCATTCAGACATGGAGCCACGGCCTGGCCAGCCCCGCCCCCTTTCTCTCCTCATTGGCTCACTGACTTTGATGGTGTGTCTCAGCAAATGAGTAGGGGAGCCCTGTACAGCTGAGTCTCTCGTGCAAGACTGCTGGATCTATGTGGACCTCAGGTAAGTACTAGGGGGGCTGATGGGGACACCAACCACTCCTGACCTCCACATCATGCAAGCAGTGCTACATGGTGATCCAGACTGCCTTGACGCATTACAAGGGGACCAGTCAATCTGCACATAACAAACAGGCAGAGGTTACTTGTCCCTTTCAAATTGAATTTATTTTTACATAGTTATCCTGCCAGTAACATACTTCCTTTCCAATACTTACTCCAAGTACTATATCTGTGGAGGAGCAGCTACTTTTCCTTTCCCTCTTCCCTTTAGCTCTTACTCTAAATGCTGTATTATCCCAGTGGTCCATGACTAGCTGCCAGTTCTCCAACCAAGCCACAATCAGCTTTTACTCTGCTTCCTCTACCCTCTCCAGTTTATGATCAGTTTTCATCCTAGCTTTCCTCGCAGTCACTTCTTTCTCTGCCTCCTTCAGCTCATTCCTGGACTCGGGAATGGTACACTTAAAAAAATTATATCTCTGATTGAGCAATGATACATATCGGTGTGTTTTGAATAAGACCGAAGTACAAGATTCTTTTAGCCTGAATAAATCTGCTTATCAATGCACACAAACGTGCTATATACATTAAAAGATAATTGCAGATTTATAGATTAATTCATACTTTTGTTTTAATTCTTCAGATGTCTTTTCATTTTATTGAATACACAATCTTGCGTAAAGGAGAACATCAAGGCTGAATTTTTATTAAGACATACAGCAGAATATATCATTTGTTTTTCATTTCTGGGAGGTGGCATTCTGCTTGCACTGTAATTCTGACTTGAATAATATAGCTGTAAATAGGAATTCAGAGCATTTAGGCAGAATATCAGTAAGGCAAGCAGCTAGCTAAATGCACCCCACAGTGAAACCATTTTCTTGCCATTGCAAACATTGCTTAAATAAGTGTTTTAAGCTTCTTTCTCTCTCCCCTGAAGCCCTAGTGAGCTTTTTGAGTCTTACTGATCGATATCTATTACAGAAATTCATGCAGTAGCAGAGCTCAGCATGATGGAGGATTGCACTGGTCAGCTATAAATGGCTTCATGTCATTTTTTAAAAAAGGTTATTGCATAAGTGCAGTACTGCAAAAGAAGAAAGGTATTTAGATAAACTGTGTCCCTTTTTGACAAACATCATTTCCTAAACTCTTGGAAAAATAAAGTAATCTGGAGGAAAATGCAATTAAATGATTGTCAGCAGGTCTGACCTAAATTAGATCTGCAACCAAAAATAAGAAGTAAAAAGTTAATATCCCATTAAAATAAAAATAACAAAACCAGCTTTTGGTGCAATATTCAGCCTCAATGCAGAGATTTCCCTTGCAATACTTATTTCTGCCACTAGATGTCCTCAGCCTGATGATCAGGACTATTTAACCCACTTTCTCTGAGCCCTTCTTGTCCTAATCCTGCCCCAGCCTGCAACTGGACAGTCAGCATGGTTCTTGTCAGCGCATTAACTGATTGGATCATTGGGATTCTACTTTCTCTCACACTTCAGGGATTGCAAGCAGCTGACACCATGTCAAACATGTATTTAATTATACATTTAATGTTCTAAGGGTTACAGGGCTGAATTCATTTGTGTCTTTTATATTTGTGTAGAGTTCAGCTTTCATTGGTTTACCCGATAAAAATGATTGCTCGATAACAGTGTTGCCAAGGTGACTGACAGGTAAAAAAATCACTATGAGCACCTCCCTTTTTGTTCCTAGGATTCAGCAGGTCAAAGATCCAGACTGTCAGTTATGCATTCCATGTAAATTCCCTTTTGATGGAAGAGAGTCCCAGTGAGCACTGACTGTTCACATGACTCATGTGCTCAATAATACTGCAGTTGGGAGTGGTGGGATTAAAGAGGGAGTGGCAAACTGCTGACTTTTTTAAAAGTCAAAATTTGCAAATGAATAGGGCTATCATATTTAGTATATACTAAACAAACCTTGGCTACACAGATTTATTTTTTTATTTTTTCACCATAAAAATGTATTTGGAAAATTAAAAAAAAAAAATACAAAATAATAATGCACACAAATCATATCTTCAAACATTGCATCAATAATAATAGGCACAGCATAGTAATCCAGCCCATGCTGTGAGTTGGAAACTTCCCCAAGAATGGCAAGAGATTCTAGGTAAAAACAGTAGTGTAAAATAACAAAAAATACATACAGGGCAACGAGTTGCGATGGCATAATACACCATAGATTGAATCTAGAGTAGTAAACATTAATGGTTAGGATACATGAGAACTTAGATTATACAGTATATTTTAATCGTAATTGGGCTATAGGTCCTGAAAGAGGAAGTGGAAACAGGAGTGAGGAGAGTTTAGGAGACTAGAATGCTCCTGTTGTCTGCCAGTCATACGGCCCATTGGTCATGACATTTAGAAGCTGTGAGATGGGATTTAGCATATGAGAATTCCAGCAGGAGATGGTCATTGGGAATAGGAATAACATCTTGTAAATGAGGTGGTTGTGTGGTTTTCCATCATCTCGCAACAGCTAGTCGGGTAGCAATGACGGTATGAGTTATGAATGACTGTATATGATAAAGCAGGGCCTAGATGCCTCCTAGGAGAGCCATGTACGGTATGAGAGACATTGATGTACAAGTTACTGATGCGTGAAAAGTGTTGACCGCTACACAGAACCTGGTGATGATAGGACAGGATCACCATGTATAGGTTAAAGTTCCTGGATGATCGCAGTTGCACCACTATTTTGCGGAAAGATCTGGGAATATGAATGCGAGCCTGTAGGCCAGGGTTTCTCAACCAGTGTTCCGTGGAACCCTAGTGTTCCTCCTGAGGTTGCTAGGGGTTCCTTGAGCAATGGGCAATTTCTGCCTCTTAGATAAGTTTCAAATGACACCAATGTTTCTTTTAGCTATCTGTAAGGGGGTAATTATTCCCAATGATGACACAAGTAAGGAGCATTCTTACAAATGACTGTCACACTAATGTGTCATGAGTTTTAGAGTTTTAATTTTTAGCAGGGGTTTCCCGAGACCAGAAATTTATTTCAAGGGTTCCTCTGTGTTCAAAAGGTTGAGAAAGGCTACTGTAGGCAGTAAAGTACCATCAAGGAAATATTTTTAGCAAGGATTCCCAGTGCGAATGGTTGGAATACTGCCGCAGGGCAGTATTCCAACATGATAACGACCCACCTCCAAGATGACCACTGGCTTGCTAAAGAAGCTGAGGGTAAAGGTGATGGACTAGCCAAGCATGTCTGCAGACCTAAACTCTATTTAGCATTCTCAAACGGAAGGTGGAGGAGCGTAAGGTCTCTAACATCCACCAGCTCCGTGATGTCGTCATGGAGGAGTGGAAGAGGACTTCAGTGGCAACCTGTGGAGTTCTGGTGAACTCCATGCCCAAGAGGGTTAAGGCAGCGTTGGAAAATAATGGTGGCCACACAAAATATTGACACTTTGGGCCCAATTTGCACATTTTCACTTAGGGGTGTACTCACTTTTGTTGCCAGCGGTTTAGACATTAATGGCTGTGTGTTGAGTTATTTTTTTTTTTTTTTCCATAAAGATTTTTATTTTGTGAAAGTTGTACAATACAAGTCAAGCAAAATGTGATACAATAAAATAGAATTCAACAAAAACATAACAAAACAAAAGGACAAAAACAGAAGGGAGAATGGGCACATCTGTAATATTGTTATCGTCTGTCACACTCAGGGGGCAAGGAGACAGGAATTATTATAGGAGGGGGGAAATGCATTACAGTGGGCACAACCAGGTCACAGTTGTTGGGTCCAAGGAGCCAACTCAGGAGCAATCTTCAACTTACAGAGAGGAAAAGAATGTTAGCTGACCTTAGTGCAAAAATTGCTAATTTGTGAATACCATAAATAGCGAAGTGAAGTATCACTACAGAAATAATCATACCCAGATATAATTAACAATTTCAAGGCATTCTAATGAGCAATGAGATTTGGCCAGTTTTGATCATAATGCGACAAATTTTGTTAATCAATGTGCAGATTATTATTGGAATACACTATTAGAGGATGTGCCTCCATTCAGGTAAGAGATGGGGTTCAGGTGTGACAGCGGGAGTAGCATATGTTGGGGGAAAGAGAGGAGAGAGAGAAGGAAAAGAAGTAGGGGGAGTGGGGAGAGAGGGAAAAGCAGGAACCCCCAACCCCCCGGGGTACAGGATCATTGTAGGACTTTGAAGTCCATTAGGATTCACATCATTTAGGAGGAGGTCATAACCGAGTTATAGGACAAAGAATTTTTAAAGCTGGACCATGCCTGCCATTTAGTGGCGAATATTGAGAAGGAGTCATGAGCAATGCTAATCAGTTCTTCCATTTGCTCAATATGATTCATCCTATGGAACCATTCCTTGATGGAAGGAATCGTGGTTGATCTCCAGTGACACGGGATGCATAACTTAGCTGCTGTCACCATGTACATTGCCAATGATTTCCTGTAGTTGTGTCTATGCGAAGGTGTCCAATGCAGTAGGTATTGCATTGGAGAGAAATCTAAGTCAGACGAGGTGGCTTCTTTGATCAAGTTGTGGACTTTCGTCCAAAAAGGTCTGAGAGCTGTGCATTCCCACCAAATGTGTAGCATAGTTCCCAGTTCTTTATTGCATCTCCAGCACACATTTGGGACGGTAGGGCGAAATTTGTGAAGTCTATCAGGGGTTTGGTACCATCTAGTTAGGATTTTATATCCATTCTCCTGAATCGTAACGCTTATTGAGGCTTTTTGGATGGTTTGGCAAACAGCGGACCATTCCACTTCCGTAAGAGATAGATGCAGGTCTCTGGACCAGGCTTGGACAAAAGACGAGGAGGAGATTGACGGGGGAGACAGTAAAATGCGGTATAGGGACGAGATTGTGTGTCTCTGGGGGGCAGGTCTTTCACAAAGAGCCTCAATCGTCAAAGGTCTCGTCCAGTCAGACAGGGCTCGTCGGTGAGTCAGAAAATGACGAATCTGAAAAAATATCCACAGCGGGATAGAGTGAGGTTGAATATTTTGGTTAATCTCCTCCCAGGACAAGGGGGACCCCTTGTGGAAGAAGAGTCTAGCTGGAATTCTTACGTTTGGCCAGATGTCTTGGAGGAAAGAAATAGACATGCCTGATGGAAAAGCGGGGTTCCAGCGAAGTGATGTTAGGGGACCAGCTGCCAGATTTATTTTCTTGGCTTTACGCCACGTATTGTGTAACTTTAGTGGGGGAGCTATGAGAGGATGGGTCTTCAGGTCCTCTTCTAGCACTGAATATGGGAGCCAGGATAGGACTTGTAGAGGAATGGTCGAGAAGGCATTCTCCAGCTCAATGACTGCTTTAGTGGATGAATGGATGTTCCAATCCACTAATCTAGTTAATATACAGGCCTTATAGTATGTATGTAGGTCCGGAAGGCCTAAGCCGCCGCTTTCTTTGGGGGACGTCAGTTGGAGATACCTGATTCGGGGCCTTTTGTCTCCCCAGACAAATTTCTGGGAGCATGACTTGAAAGAAATGAAGAATGAATTTGGGAGTTGGATTGGAACTGTTTGGAACAGGTATAGGAATTTCGGTAGTATCGACATTTTGAGGAGGGAGGCTCGTCCGAACCAAGATACCTGTATTGCCTTCCAGGATCTAAGGGTATCGTTGGCGGAGTTGAGGAGTGGTTGATAATTCAACCTATAGAGGTATGACAGATTTCGGGGTATTAAGATCCCGAGATATGGAATGGACTCAGCGACCCATTTGAACGGGAAATTCGAGGCACAACGTACGACTTCCGACTGGGGAAGGGATATATTTAGGGCAAAGGACTTGGTATAATTAATTTGTAGATAAGAGAGAGATTTGAAGAATTCCAAATCGTGAAGTAAGTTTGGGAGCGAGATATGGGGTTGAGACAGGAAAAGTAACATATCGTCCGCAAACGCGGCGATTTTATGAGAAGAGCCTGCTATATCAACTCCCTTTATATTTGTATTGGCGCGTATCAAATTTAGAAAGGGTTCAATTGAAAGGATGAACAAGATTGGTGAGAGGGGACACCCCTGCCGGGTCCCATTGGATAGGTTGAAGGCGTCCGATAGGTGGCCATTGACTCTGACCCTAGCAGTCTGGTTTGTATAAAGGGCTTGAATAGAGGAAAGCATACAAGGCAAAATGCCCACAGACTCCAGGGTAGCCAGGAGGTAGTCCCAGGCCACTCTATCGAACGCCTTTTCGGCATCCAGGGAGAGAAAGAAGCCCGGAACACCTCGAGTAGTGAGCCAGTGGTGTATGTTTAGGGCTCTCGTGGTATTGTCCCTAGCCTCCCTGCCAGGTACAAAACCCGCCTGATCAAGAGAAACCAGTGAGGGAATGTGTGGGAGGAGGCGATTCGCAAGGATCTTGGCAAAAATCTTGACATCGACATTCAAGAGGGATATTGGACGGTAACTCCCAACCAGTGCAGAATCTTTGCCTTCCTTGGGAATCACCGTAATGTGGGCCTCCAACAAAGTGGAGGAATTGTGAGAGGTGTCAGCCAATGTTCGGAATGCTCTAAGGAATTGTGGTTTAAGAGATTCTGAGAACATACGGTAATAAAATAGAGAGAATCCATCCGGCCCAGGACATTTACCGGGTTTCATCTCTTTAATCGCTCTATCAAATTCTTCCTCTGTCAGGGGTGATTCCAAAACAGAGGCGTCTGAGCGTGAAAGAGGGGGAGGGCGATATTTCTCTAAGAAGGATTTCATCTTCTCTAATCTGGTGGAAGGCGACATAGGGCGATGAAGTGAGGGTTGGAGATTGTATAGAGTGTGGTAAAAGGATTCAAACTGTTTGGCAATGGCTTCGTTGGAGCAGTGTTTTGTGCCTGCGTTATCCTTTATGAGATGAACGTTGGCTGATGTTTTCTGTGTCTGCACCGCTCTGGCCAGCAATCTGCCACTTTTGTTGCCTTGTTCGAAAAAGATTCTTTTACTTAACGCAAGTCTACGGTGACTCTGAATGTTGAGGATGTCTCTAATCTCTTGTCGAGTTTTTGTGAGTTCAGATAGGGTATCGTGGGCAAGAGAGTGTTTATGAGCTCTCTCGAGAGTACCCAATTTGGTAAAGAGAGACTCGAGAGTGGCTTGTCTGGCTTTTTTTTGGATAGCAGCCAATGAGAGGAGTTTCCCTCTGAGCACACATTTATGAGCCTCCCATTGGCCAATTGGGGACGAGTCAGGGGTGTCATTTTCTGCAAAAAATGTGGAGAGTGCTTCTTGCACCTCATCTTTTACCTTCAAATCTCTCAAAAGAGAGGGGTTTAGACGCCAGGATTTACGTCTAGTGTCTGTATTCGGGAATCGGATCGTCATTGAGATGGGGTTATGATCAGAGAGAACTCTGGGTTCGATGGAGGTGGAAACTAATAGGGATAAATCTGTTTGGGAAATAAAAAAATAATCAATTCTAGAGAATTTGTCATGGGGGGCGGAATAAAACGTGTAATCTTTACTGTCCGAATTCAATATTCTCCAGGAGTCATGTAGCCTCAGTTTTTGCAATTGTATATTTATTTGTCACAATGCCCGAAAAGGGAGTACAGAAGAGCCAGTAGAAGAGTCCAGGTGAGGGTTCAGGGGGGCATTAAAGTCCCCGCCAAGTATCAGCATTCCCGAGGCGAAGTCCAGTAGCTCTTGACTCATTGAGCGAAAAAATGGGACTTGTTTGGAGTTGGGAGCATAAATGTTAGCAATAGTTACTGGTCTTGAGTTTAGTTTCCCCTTGATAAAGAGGAATCTGCCTTCCAAGTCGCGTTTGACATCAACCACTTGAAAATCTACCTGCCTTGAGAGTAGTATGGATACTCCTCTAGTTTTAGAGCCGACCGTAGGCGCATGGAAAGAAAGTGGGAAGTTTTTGTTCATTAACTTGGGGACCTCACCTTCTTTAAAGTGTGTCTCTTGGATCAGAAGTATTTGTGCACGCATCCTGTGGGCCTCAGCTAATAATTGAGACCTTTTCTCAGGGATATTCAGCCCTTGAGCATTGATTGAGATTAATTTGCATGATTGACCCCGAGGGGGAGGAGGAGTGTTCTGCATGGCTAGTAGAGAAAAAAGGAAAACTAGGAAGGGTTGGGGGGGGATGGAAAAGGTGGGTGGAAAGAGAAACAGTGGGGGCGGGTTGATGTGGAGAAAGCTCAGCAGCGGCAAAAGTGAGCTAGATGTGCTAGACACTTATGCCTCGGGCCTCTCACAGAAAAAGGTGTTAAGCAAAGGAAACGATCAGGATAGGCTGTAGGAGGGGGGAGAAGGTAGATGGAAGATTGGATAATAGGGCCTGGTTTGGGCAAGAGAAAGAGAGTTGAGATAAAGTCAGATAGGAGGGTGATTGAACCCCGCAGAGAAGGCAGGTTTCAAGTGATCCGCCTAGGTTCTGTGCGGGGTAGAAATAATACAAATTGTATTATGGGTCAATAGTAACTTGGAGTTACCGTTGTGTTGGAGAGTGTGTATGACAAACGGTCACTGACCGGACAGAGAACTGTGCATGAAGTGGGGGAATTCCAAAGAAGCAAATTTTTGTGTATAATAGAACAACAAACTGGCCAAAACTCACCATGTTCAAACCGACGGGTTGAGTTTGGTAGCCTTCCAGAAAAAACCTACTATAAAAAATAAGGAAACAAAATAGGGTGTTAAATAGAAAAGGAAACTTCAGTGATAACAGTGGGGCCATAACGTTCCCCAGTGAGTGGTTCCACCTGATTAACTATGAAAATATTCAATAATCTTAGATTGCAGCATGGATAGACATTGAAAAGACCTCCCCCAAACTTTTAAGAGAACTGGACAACATTTTACCCAACCACTGCTAGCCCTGTTAATATCTGGTATTAATCTAGTTTTAACGAGAAAGAGGGTCAAGTAAACTAAGATTCCTCCCACTGGTTGAATTCCCCGCAAGCCCTGCTTTTGTAGGAGGGGTGACGGAGTGCACCATTAGAAATGGTACAATCCAGAAGGCGTTGGATTAGGTGGGTGCATTGACAGTAGGCTACAAGCTGAGCTTAGGTATAAGATGGAGTCATATATGAGATTCTGTCATGTCTAGATACGCTACTCTGAGGTATGTCAGAGAGACCAATTGTGCAGCCTGTGAATGGTCCCATTATATAGGGGTTCCACCTCCTAGAACCCCATAGTCGCAATAGGGGGATGAATGATCAAACAATGCATCATCTAGATAGGGACCGTAGTTAAGTAACTTGAGTGTCGTGTAGGCGTGCTAGACAGGTTATTTAGGTGCCCACTTTAGACTTCCTGTCGCTTAAAACTCAAGAGTAACTACTAAATCAGTGCATATAGTTTAACAGAGAATAAATCAAGTAGCATGGGGCCAAGACTCTATATCTCTGCAACCCATTATCTGCAATGCCATTACAAGTTAAATATCAGACGTGCAGTAAAATAAAGATGTCACCGTGTGGTAAGCGTGTTACTGCACTTTTTATAAAACTTCACACTGTATCTAAGCATATACACGTGTACGTCCCTTACCACCTGCCCCATCCCATTCAAAGGACCTACGCATGCACACTTCACAACTCATGTCACCCATCCACACCTCGAGCAGACTGTATCATTTCACGCATGAGATCCATAACATATCCCAAACATGCATGTAAAAAAAAACAAAAAAAAAAAACAAAAACAGAAAAACAAAAAACCCCATAACCCTTGAGCGCTACTCTCGCATACCTAATGGTAATGAGCGGTGTCATAGAAAATGGAATAACAAAATCAACTACCCCACACCCCAGCTTCATCTTTGGTAGTTGGAAGCATAATCAGAATGATCATCTAGGTCAACCATTGTCCAGGCAGGAGAACCACACGACCCAACCCGGGGGGGGGGGGGGGGTAGGAAAAGGGGAATCTGTGGGCAAGCTTCATAAGAGTCATTACAACGTCGGATTAGGGTGGACGGGTAGGAGGGTTACAGGGACCTTGGGAAAGTTCCGGAGTTGGGCAGGTTCAATACACAGGTCATTGATTAGCCAGTTCGCAGTATGCAGCAGTTCAGACCTCCAGGTGATAAGGAAAGTCTCAAGGGATGTGAATCATGGGCGTCTCGGGCAAGGAAGAAGCAGGGGGGGTAATACTCCATGAACTTACAGAATTAGGGAGCAAAACATTAGGGAGCAGGCGGGACACTCACCGGGGATAAAACAAAGTCATTCACCAAGTGAAAGGACATCAGGGTTCCGGGTGATCCCTTCTTTCATTCGGAGAGCGGCGCGGGGTGCCTGTTTTGTCTTCTCTGGATCTGGGTGAATTAGTGCTGGAACGATGGCGCGTGCGTCTGCTCTTGCGGCTCTGCCTCTGAGACTTCGGTGTTCCCGTTGTGGAGACCTGGACCCAGGGGTCTGGGGGAAAAAACGTGCAGTACCACTCGGGAAGATCCATTTCAGGGATGTCGAAAGCTGCACAAAAAGCAGTGAGGTCATCCGGGGTGCGCAGAGAAGCATTCCTGTTGCCCGAGGAGGCGAATAGGCAGAAGGGGAAACGCCATCTATATGTAATACCCCGGGTTCGAAGAACTTCCAGCAGGGGGCGCAGCGCCCTTCTGTTTTGCAGAGTAATGGCTGACAAGTCCTGAAACAGCTTCACTTCCGAGCCATTAAAGCGAATCGTGTCTTTAGATCTGGCCTTCCTCAAGATGGCTTCCTTGAGAGGGAAGCTGACCAGACAGGCAATAACGTCTCTTGGGGGATCCAAGTCACCACCCCTGGGTCGGAGGGCCCTGTGCACTCTCTCAAACTCAATAGGAGAGTCCTGGGGGCGATCCATCAAATCATTAAATATGTTAGTGAGTGCTGATTCCAGGTCTTGAGGCTCAACTCTTTCAGGGAGGCCTCGAAGGCGAATGTTATGCCTCCTTCCCCGATTATCGAGGTCCTCGATTTGGCGGTTGACTTCAATCATGTGGGCGATATGTGCATCTGAGGACCGCTGCAGCTGTCGGATTGCAGAGCCCTGTGTAGCAGTAGCTTTCTCCGTGTCGTTTAAACGGGCAGTAACCGATCGAAGCTCCGCTGTGAGCTCTGTGATGGCTGCCCCAAGAGTTTGTTTAATGTCCAAGGCAACATTTTGTAGGTCCTGGAGGCTAGGAAGCGGTGCCGCCATAGTAGATGAAGAGGCCGGCCGAGACTGCAAGCTCGCCTGGAGAGCGGAAGGGCCTAGGGCGGGAGCCGGGGAGGCCGCGCGCTGTTCCAAAGTCTGTGAGCGGAGCACTAGTGGGGTACTCCCGAGGCCCGCTGGTGGATCCGATAACACCCGGTTGGCTGAAGTGCTTCGGCCGGATCGAAGCATGGCAATTGACCGCAGGGAAATATGCGATAAAGCAGGTTTTTATCCCCCTATGCACAGAGCGGCTCTATCAAGCGGCCATCGAGGTCCGGTGCCAAACCACGCCCCCCCGTGTTGAGTTATTTTAAGGGGACAGCAAATTTACACTGTTATACAAGTTGTACACACACTACTTTACACTGTAGCAAATTGACATTTCTTTAGTGTTGTCACATGAAAGATATAATAAAATATTTACAAAAATGTGAGGGGAGTCCTGTAAGTTGAAACGTCAAGACTGGGCCAAGAAATATCCGAACACAGATTTTTCAAAGGTTTTATGTACTGATGAGATGTGATGAGAGCGATTCTTGATGGACCTGATGAATGCGCTTGTTGCTGGATCAGTAACGAGCACAGAGCTACACTTCGACTCAAGTGGAGGTAGGGTACTGGTATTATTGAAGATGAGCTAGTTGGACTGATGAGATGAGAATGACTCTTGACGGATCTGATGGGTGGGCTTGTGGCTGGATCAGTAACAGGCTCAGAGCTCCACTTCGATTCAGGTGGAGGTGGGGTGCTGGTATTATTAAAGAGGATCTAGATGAACCTTGAAGATGGACTCAAAATCAGCTCCCAAACCTACTGCCAATTATTAGAAGATGCTTTCTTCAAACAGTGGTACAGTGTAAAAGTCTGCATCTTTCAAGAAGACCATGATATTTATGCAGGACAATGCTCCATTGCATGAATCAAAGTACTAGACTGCCTGGCTAGTCAGTAAAGGCCTTAAAGAGGAAAGAATAATGACATGGCTCCCGTTCCTCATCCTCCCTCCATTCCTCATCTGACCTAAACCCTTGTGGACATAGCTCCCAACTGTCCCTGATGTCCCCAGTGCACAAAGCAAGGTTCATAAGGACATAGATGAGCGTGTTTGGGGTGGAAGAACATGACTGACCTGCACAGAGTCCTGACCTTAACCCAATAGAACACCTTCGGGATGAATTAGAGTGCATACTGTGAGCCAGGTCTTCTCTTCAACATCAGTGCCTGACCTCACAAATGTGCTTCTGGAAGAAGCATTCCCATGGACATTCCCATGTGACATTCCCATGGACACACTCCTAAACCTTGTGGACAGCTTTCCCAGGAAATGTTGAAGCTGTTAGAGCTGCAAAGGGGGGACCAACTCAATATTGAAGCCTACGGACTAAGACTGGAATGCCATTAAAGTTCATGCGCATGTCTAGGCAGGGGTACAAATACATTTGGTAATATAGTGTTGATATTCTCCTAAGAAAGCCAAAACCTCACTTTTACTTTCTTATATATTCAGGTTTGAGGTTTATTAACATTTTTGATGGATCAAGAGCACTGTAGTTGTTCAATGAAGAAATCAATCCTCAAAAATACAACTTGACTACTAATTGTGCACACAGTGTATATTAGATTGGGATGCTAGGTGCACCCAATCCTGCCTATTCGGTTGAGGTGCAGAGCAAAGAGCTTCGAATCCGGCAGTGTTTTTTTGTCCCAGATGAAAGAGTTTAACAAGGATTTTAGCTTACAGATATGAACAGGCAAAAAATTAAGTTGGAGAATATGGAAGATATGTAAAATATGGGGTAGAAGAAACATTTTTAATAATGCTATAAGGCCAGCCCAAGATGCTCTAGTGGAGCGAAGCTCATGGCATATGTGTTGAAACTTCTCTAATAGCATGGCTACACAGAATATTTAGACTAGAGAGCAAATTGGTTTATTTATGAAAAAATAATGTTTACACTGTCTAATATCCTTGCTTGTTGTACTTGCAGTATTATCTGTTCCTTATTACCTCCAAACAGGTAAATTGTTTTGCTAGTACCTCCAAGCATGAAAATTGCTGGGATTTGAGAGGCTGATTTTTTCATTTTTTATGTGTCTAGCACAATGTACCTATTCAGTATACATCGGTGCTCTCTCTGACTCTTGATCTGAATGTTATTTTATGAGTGTTGTCCTTATTATTGTATTGTGGCCACTGACACATCTTTGCTTGCAGGTTCCCTATTTGGAGCTGAAGGGAGGTAAATACCATGCTTATATTAAAACTATCTATGTGAGTGTAATTCTAAACCAGCTTCAGGTGACCAGCAATACCTCTTTCCATTTTAATAACTGTATTTGTTTTGCCCAGGCCCAAGAGGAATATTGAAGAAAGCTTTATTTGAAAGTGCTGTCACTCCTTTTTTTCAGTTCCTTTCATTGCCTGTAGACAAGACCATGTAGAAATTATATTTTACTAACAGAAGACAATATCCAAGAGAAAAGAGACTTGTTCACTTTGTATGCACCAAACCAAAGCTGAACTCTGGGCACAAAATCTTTAATTGAAATATATTCCTAAATAGCAACAAAGGTTGTAAATCCATGCTGTGTGCACTAAATACCCTTTTAACCACTTGCCTACAGTGCACTTTCACCCCCTTCCTGCCCAGGCCAATTTTCAGCTTTCAGCGCTCTCACACTTTGAATGACAATTGCGCGGTCATGCTACACTGTACCCATATGAAAATTTTATCATTTTTTTTCACACAAATAGAACTTTCTTTTGGTGGTATTTAATCACCTCTGTTTTTTTATTTCTTACAAAAAAAAAAGAAAAAAGACAGAAAACTTTGAAAAAAAAACGTTTTTCTTATTTTCTGTGAGTAAATTTTGAAAATAAATACATTTTTCTCCTTCACTGATGTGCGCTGATGAGGTGGCACTGATAGGCACTGATAGGCTGCACTGATGGGCACTGATGAGGTGGCACTTATGGGCACTGATGAGGTGGCACTTATGGGCACTGATGAGGTGGTACTGATGAGGAGGTACTAATATGCCGCACTGATGAGCACTGATAGGTGGCACTGATGAGCATTGATAGGTGGCACTGCTGGGCACTGAGAGGTGGCACTGCTGGGCACTGAGAGGTGGCACTGATGGGCACTGAGAGGCGGCACTGATGGGCGGCACTGATGGGCACTGAGAGGCGGCACTGATGGACACTGATGGGTGGCACTGATGGACACTGACGGGTGGCACTGATGAGCACTGATGGGCGGCACTGATGAGCACTGATGGGCAGCACCATCCGTGCCCCACTCAGCGCCCATAGTGCTGCCAGTCAGTGCCCATCAGTGTCTAGATGAGCAGGCACTGATGGACACTGACTGGCAGCACTATGGGCACTGATTGTGGGCACTGATGGGGGGCACTGATGGCGGGGCACTGTGGGCACTGATGGTTGGCAGTTATGGCATTTTATTTCCCTCTTGTGTAATCAGGGCATGGTGATCAGTGCCCTGATTACATTTCCCTGTGTCTCCTATGAGGATGAGCCGCTGATCGGCTCTCCTCGGCTTACACACTGACAGTGTGAGCCGAGGAGAGCCGAATAACGGCACTTCCTCATTTACATGTGACCGGCTGTGATTGGACACAGCCGATCACATGGGTAAAGAGTCATGTCATTGACTATTTACCGAAATCGGGATCGCGTCGTGTCCTAGCAACACGGCGTGGTCACGATCGCCGCTCCGCTCGCCCCCGGGGGCGCGCAAGAGAGGCTGTTCTGGTGCGCCGTCATATGACGGCGTCCCAGGATAATAGGTGCACCGCTCCGCCGTCATTTGATGCCGGGCGGGTAGTAACTGGTTGAGCAAGTAGTGGTGACATCATCACTGTACGCATAAAGTCTGTGCAAAGAGAGGAGCTGTAGAAGGTACCCAGCAGGTTCCCCAACTATAGGCTTCCTGCATGAAACAAAATGAGGGGGGTGATACAAGACTAAATCACCTCAAATATTGTTCAGTGGCTGGTAAGTATTTAGGCAGCTTGGCTGGGCTGCAAAATAAGAGGTAGGGGTGAGACTTGGAAAAAAACATTAGTGTATTATGAAATTAAAATAGCCAAAAATATTGTACAGTGACTGGATTTAAAGTGATTGTAATGTCTTGTTTTGTTTTTTTTTTAAATAATAAACCTGTTCTGTTCAGTGGTTTTGAACAGGGCAGCCTGGATTCTCCTCTTCTCGGGTCCCTGGCTGGAGCTCCTGGCCCCTCTATCCTGTTGAGTGCCCCCACAGCAAGCAGCTTGCTATGGGGGCACCCGAGCCAAGCCGCAGCTCCGTGTATCCATTCAGACACAGAGCAGCAGTTCGGCCCCATCTCCTCTCTCTCCTCATTGGCTAACTGAGTTTGATAAACATTAGTGGGAGCCAATGGTATTGCTGCTATGTCTCAGCCAATCAAGAGGTAGAGTCCTAGACAGCCGATGCATTCCTAGACATCACTGGATTGAGAGGGGGCTCAGAAAAGTATTAGAGGGGCTGAGGAGGGCTGCTGCAAACAGAAGGCTTTTTATCTTAATGCATAGAATGCATTAGGATAAAAAAAAAACTTCTGCCTTTGCAACCACTTTAAAGTATTAAATGGACATTTCTTAGCTTATTTAATAATACAAAGGGCAAAATGTAAATTATAGTAACCCATAGCAAACAGTTTAAATTAATATTGATGCAAGTATATGAGATCAGATTGGTCTCTGTGGGTAACTATACTTTACTCAATATCCTTGTTTTGTTTTCAAAACATTTTTTAGGTAAATCTGCCAATGTTTATGGGTACCCCCGTTAAATACCTTCCTCACTGTATCTAATGCATCAGGGTTACAAAGGCCAGCATCAGGCCTCAAACCTACAAACTGTGATGACTTTTTTTGTTTCCTTCTTCTGGCCGACTCTCGCCACATATGGCTGAATTCTGCAAGAGGACTGTAAAGGAAAGTGTGTGCAGAGAATGTTGAGAGCGGTTGAAAGACTCTTTACAGTTCAGCAAATAAACAATCTGCCCTATCTCTTGTTTATTCATCTGTATAGTTAACGTGTATATAAACCCCAAATCTTTTTTTATATTTTAGTTTTTGATAGAACGGGGAAAAAATGTGAATTCCTGTAAGTTTTTTTTTGGTAGAGATATATTTTAATTCATGGTTTTACATTTATTATATATAAATATACATCTTTTTCCTAGCACATTCTAGCATTCGTGTTTACTAAAACAACTGCATCATATAAAGGGGCGGGGCTTTACTAAAAAGGCATCACTATTTAGAAATGCCTAGGGCTACATGTTGCCCAAACAGCCATGTCTTCCTGTGTACATAACTTTTTCCTAATAATTGCATCCAGATAGGAGCCATCTGCTACCTATCTTTTGTGATGTCCAGACAAGCAGTTAAGGGGTTATCCAAATCGACTGCCGCCTGTACCACTTCCTTATTATGCATGCCAGTAAGAATGAGCCTCCCTAATCCAGAGAGGAGCCTGTCACTGCAAGCCCATAATTAACAATGAAATTGATGCTGCAGAGCAGTGAACCGAGGAAGGATAAAACCAGGCAATACAACACGGAAATGCACTTAGAAAGGGTCATCAGGAGCCTCTGTGAGTGGGTTTATGTCACAGTAATGAGAGAATGTGCAGCTGATATAGCAGAAAATCACTTCAATGGGCTCACCAAGTGCTAGAGTGTATTCATAATGCTCAGATTTTGATTATGAGGCAGAACAGATAAATTTATATACCCAACAATATAGTGGAGCTCATGGACAAATATGTAATACCCTATAGGATTTGATATCAGTAGGCTATTCAAATAAACAAATTGAAAAAAAAAATGTAATTATTGACTTTTATACTAAGGGGTCATACACTGTTCAGTGTTTCCACTTTGTGTGCTTATTGCTTGTCACATCTTTAGCAGTCAAAACCATATAGAAATATTTATTTATATTATTATTTTATATTATACTTTTTGTTTGTCTATAAACACAAATATATATATATATATATATATATATATCACAGTATACAGTATATATATATATATATATATATATATATATATATATATATACACACCACACACACACACACAAGTATAGTGTGTGTTTGTATGTATATATATATATATATATATATATATATATATATATATATATATATATATATATATATATGTCTAAAGCGCTGGCAACAAAAGTGAGTACACCACTAAGTAAAAATGTCCAAATTGGCCCAATTAGCCATTTTCCCTCCCCAGTGTTATGTGACTCGTTAGTGTTACAAGGTCTCAGGTGTGAATGGAGAGTAGGTGTGTTAAATTTGGTGTTATCGCTCTCACTCTATCATACTGGTCACTGGAAGTTTACCATGGCACCTCATGGCAAAAAACTCTTTGAGGATCTGAAAAAAAGAATTGTTGCTCTACATAAAGATGGCCTAAGCTTTAAGAAGATTGCCAAGACCCTGAAACTAAGCTGCAGCACGATGACCAAGACCATACAGCCGTTTAACAGGACAGGCCTCGCCATATTTGACCAAAGAAGTTGACTGCACGTGCTCAGCGTCATATCCAATGTTGTCTTTGGGAAATAGACGTATGAGTGCTGCCAGCATTGCTGCAGAGGTTGAAGGGGTGGGGAGTCAGCATGTCAGTGCTCAGACCATACGCCACACGCTGCATCAAATTGGTCTGCATGGCTGTTGTTCCAGAAGGAAGCCTCTTCTAAAGATGATGCACAAGAAAGCCCATAAACAGTTTGCTGAAGACAAGCAGACTAAGGACATGGATTACTGGAACCATGTCCTGTGGTCTGATGAGACAAAGATTAACTTATTTGGCTAAGATGGTGCCAAGCGTGTGGGGGGGGGGGGGGGGGGGGCAACCAGGTGAGGAGTACAAAGACATGTGTGTCTTGCCTACAGTCAAGCATGGCAGTGGGAGTGTCATGGTCTGAGGCTGCATGAATGCTGCCGACATTGGGGTGCTACAGATCATTGGGGGAAGCATGAATGGCAACATGTACTGTGACATACTGAAGTGGAGCATGTTTCCCTCCCTTCAGAGACTGGGCTACATGGCAGTAATACAATATGATAATGACCCCAAACACACCTCCAGGATGACTACTGCCTTGCTCAAGAAGCTAAGGGTAAAGGTGATGGACTGGCCAAGCATGTCTCCAGACCTAAACCCCATTGAGCCTCTGTGGGGCATCCTCAAACAGAAGGTGGAGGAGTGCAAGGTCTCTAACATCCACCAGCTCTGTGATGTCGTCATGGAGGAGTGGAAAAGAACTTCAGTGGCAACCTGTAAAGCTCTGGTGAACATAAGAGGGTTAAGGCAGTGCTGGAAAATAATGGGGCCACACAAAATATTAACACTTTGGGCCCACTTTATCCAGCTGTATTTATTAGTGCAACTTATAACATCCAAGTGAAAGATATAACACCAATATGTCAGAAAAAAAAAAAAACAAATAAAAATAGAATCACTGAGTTGGAAAAAGGATCACACTCTTAAGTCAGTATGTTGTTGAACCACTTTTTGCTTTAATGCCAGCCTTTTGTCTATTGGGATATGTCTCTACTGACTTTGCACATCTAGGCTTTGCAATATTTGCCCACTCTTCTTTGCAGAACTGTTCAAATTTAGTTAAATTTGATGGTAACTGTGGACTGCTGTCTTAAAGTCATTCCACAGATTTTCATTGGGGTTTAAGTCTGGGCTCTGACTAAGCCATGCAAGGGCATTCACCTTTTTTTCCTTCAACCACTGTGTGGTCATTTTTGCTGTGTTCTTTGGGTCATTGTCATGTTGAAAGGTAAACCTTCTTTCTATTGACAACTTTCTGGCAGAGGGCAACAAATTTTAATCAAGAATTTAATAGTATTTGGCTCCATCCATTTTCATTCTATCCCGACAAGTGCTTCAGTCCCTGCTGCAGAGAAACACCCTCATAACAGGATATTACCACCTCCATGCCTTACTGTATGAATGGTGTTTTTTGGATGGTAAGATGTATTGGATTTCTTCCAGACATATTATTTAGTGTTGAGGCCAAAGAATTAAATTTCAGTCTTATCTGACCATAACACCTTTTTCCATGTGGCCTCAGAATCTTCAAGGTGCGTTAAGGAAACTCAGTAATTCTGTTTTTGAATATTTTTTTTCTGACATGTTGGATTTACTGTGTATCTTTCACTTGGATGTTATAAGTTTCACTAGTAAATACAGCTGGATAAAACAAAAAATGTGTCTGTCTTCATTTCAGGTTGCAAAGCAGCAAAATTTGATTATTTTAAAGGGGGGGATTATTTTCTATACACTGTATGTATACATTTTGTTGCTTTGTGGGCTGAAATGAATACTGACACATTTTTTGTTTTATCCAGCTGCTCAGTGCAACTTATAACATCAAAAAGTCAAAGATATAACACCAACATGTCAGAAATTAAAACAATTTAAAAAAAATGTTACAAAATTCAAAAACAGAAACACTGAGTTGAAAAATTATCACCCCCTTTTAAAAATAATTTGTAAACTCAATCAGGTGTAGCTAATCACCTTCTCAATGGCACACAAAGGCATTTCAACTGTGATCAGCTGTAGTCATTTTGATTAGCGCCACATGAAAAGAGCTTCCCTGGAGCATTTCAGTCCCTGGTACTGCCACTGAAGCAAACAATCGACTAGGGGTGGAAAGGCACTGTCAAAGATATTGGGGATTAAGTTGTGGACAGGCACAAGTCAGGAGATGGATATAAAAAATGTTTTTAAAGGCTTTATCAACGCCTAGAAGCACAGTGAAGTCTATTAATAAGAAGTGAAAGGTATTTGGTACAACACAGACCCTCCCTTGATCAGGACATCACTCCAAACTCGATGAAAGAACCAGGAGGAAACTGGTCAGAGGGGCTACCAAGAGGCCTACAACAACTCTAAAGCAGCTGCAGGAATTTATGACAAAAAGTGGTCATTGTGTGCATGTGACAACAATATCACAAATTCTCCACAAATGTGGCTTGTATGGGAAAGTTGCAAGAAAAAAGCCGCTCCTCAAGAAAGGTGCAATATGAAGAATCAGCGCAATCGATAATTACTAAAGAATAAAAGGATCACTGAGCTGCTATACCAAAACTATTTCACTAAAAAAATATATAATAATAATAACACGTGGGGGTACAGCGCTAAAGTGAATAAGTGCCAGGATAATGTGATGTGCTAAAAAGGTGCCTGCTAAATAAATAACAGCATCCAAAAGATATTTGATATAAAGTGGCAGGTGCTAATTAAAGTGCTTGACAGTATTAAAACTATAATATCAATAATAAATAATATATCAATTAATCAATCCATACAAAACTACAATCAATATATTAATAATAGTGCACAATCTAACAGTGCAAGTGCAAAAAGTGCAAACCAGGGGTGAGAATAAATAATATAAAAATGACAAGTCCATACAAAAAAATTTGCAAAATCAGCAAGATGAGGTGCTTGTCAAATACTTCCACACTCACTATCCAATAGTTGTGGTGGTGGACACACGAGCACTGACTGTGGAAGTATTTGACAAGCACCTCATCTTGCTGATTTTGCACATTTTTTTGTATGGACTTGTCATTTTTATATTAATTTATTCTCACTCCTGGTTTGCACTTTTTGCACTTGCACTGTTAGATTGTGCACTATTATGAATATATTGATTGTAGTTGTGTATGGATTGATTAATTGATATATTATTTATTATTGATATTATTGTTTTAATACTGTCAAGCACTTTAATTAGCACCTGCCACTTTATATCAAATATCTTTTGGATGCTGTTATTTATTTAGCAATTTAGCAGGCACCTTATTAGCACATTACATTATCCTGGCACTTATTCACTTTAGCGCTGTACCCCCATGTGTTATTACTCCTCAAGAAAGGCAACATACAGTCACGGCTTTGCCAAAATGCACCTTGAAGATTCTGAGGTCACATGGAAAAAGGTCAGATGAGACTAAAATCTATATATTTGGCCCCAACACCAAAAAATATGTCTGGCAGAAATCCAATATAGCTCACCATCCAAATAACACCATTCCTACATTAAAGCATGGAGTTGGTAATATACTCTTGTGGGGGTGTTTCTCTGCAAGCACTTGTCAGTATAGAAATGACAAATAGACAAATTAACGGGTCAAATTTAATTCCATATATTTTCTAAAGGCACATAACCTGTAGAAAAAAAAATAGGGTGCTACTTATTATATTTGTTTATTTTTTAACAGGCACAATTTTATTTTTTAATACTTTTTACATTGTTTTTAAATTTTTTGAGGTGTTGGGGGGCTACGGAGAGACATAAGGGGTCCAAAAATACCCTAATATCTTATTTTTAAAACAGAGAAAGGGATTGAAGACAGTCCCTTTCTCTGCATCTTTATCTGCACTGTTCATTCACAAACAGAAGTAAACCCAGTTTATTATACTTCAGTAATGAATGAACAGAAGTTATCAGTATCGATCACTGTGTCCATTCAGGAAATAAAGGGGGCTGGTAAATGTACGGACCTGGCAGCGAACGGGTTAAAGGCTTGGCCAGCAGCAGAAACCTCATAGACATACATAATCCTCAAGAAAATAGACTCAATTCACAAAACTAGCATACCAGCATTAGAATAATTAGTTAAGAAAAAGTGGCAGTTATTTTCAGATGATCCCAATAGGCTGTAAGGTCCTGGATCTGAACCTGTGAACTCTGCTATGTCTTACAATGTTTCTTCTTGTTGAGCCACCTGAGATGTACTCTGATTCATTGGACAATCCTACCTTGTGTCTCATTTCTGCAGAACCTTGAACTCCTTTCTCCTCCCATGCACTTTCTATCTATGCCATGCCTTTGCACTTCCTGTTTACCAGATTATTGTGCTCTCTCAAGCCAATATCTCCCTCTTGCCACTTCTGCTGCTGTCCATATCCTTACTACCACTTGTTACTGACCTTTGTGTTGCTTACTGCTTATGCTTCTATGTTTCCCTATCTGCTATATCTGCTGCTGCTATCTGCTACAGCTAGTTCACCTCCTGGTGGCATTATCCTGAGGACTTCAACCTGATACTAACATTTAGCAAAACTCATCTTCACCATCAGGACCTCTGGTAAACACTGGTTAGCACTTAGACTCCATGCCTCAGGTGAGCCGGTGTCATCTGCTAAGATGACCTGCTTCTGTACTTATCCAGCTGATTGGTGGGTGCCTCTCTCTGAGCCTGAGTCCAGTTTGTGACAGAGGCTCAGTTCACAAAGCTAGCACCTCAGAAAAGTATCCTTATTTAAAAATAAATTATAAATATATATATATATATATATATATATATTTTTTTTTTAAGTTAAATCCAATGAGTTTTAAAAAAATACAGTCATGTGAATATTATCCTTTTCCTTGTGCAAAGGTTTGTGAATCAGCCACAAAGAGATTTGAATATTACAGTCATATAGAAATAAATATCTTCACCTTGTGTTTATGCAGAACTATAAGTTCCTAGCAGACAGAGATTGTTGGCAAAAGAGATTTGCAAAGTTCCTTTTGCCAAAAAAGTTCTTTCCCATGAAAAGTCTTGCAATTGCTTATGTTCAGTGGGGATGATGCGGGTGATAATGAAGCTGAATGCCAGGGACAATGTAACACCCCAAATTCCATAATCAATAGGCATTTAATGGATGATGAGGAACATTCTAAGAAAATGGCATTGACAACAAAAAGGGGAGAGGATCTTGCTGCTGTCATTGCAGTAGGAGGACATTATGCCTCTCCTATCTGTGCTCTGCATCCTTCCACGTTATGGCAGATTAGAAAGTAAATCAAAATCCAGAGCTCCTAACCTGCCAACTTGCTTTTTAGGTCAGTGACTCAAAATGATGGATCAGGATGACAGTCAGGGGAGACTGTATTTTCAGAAGGCAAGGTCAACAACATGCTTTCTTAGTGCATCTTTTCTTTAAGACAAAGGGCATCTGTGACATTACAGACATGAATGAAGCCCCATACAATGCGTCAAATATATTGTTGCCTAAATCACAGCACGCATTATAAGTGAGTCCTTTTGATACATACTTTTTTAATTCATTTGATTGGGTTTTATATTATGTTTGTTCATTCATGCTTATACTCCATCACGTTAAGATGTTTGTGCAATTGAAACATAGTAGAGTATAAAATCAGATTGCAATGTGTGCATCAAACTGGCACTTCCTTCATACAGTTTGTACATGTTAAATCTTTATTCCATTTGTTAGAGTATATCAAACTATATTTTAGGAATAGTGGCATGACAATTATATAATGAAATACAACATCCATAAACATTACAGAGCCTCCAGCAATTCCATCAATAACATATCAAATGCATACACAATGCAGAGATGTAAAATATTGATTGCAGGCCTCTCTAGCTGCCTACCTTGTTCAGGCCAGCTGGGAACATTAAGAGTACTTTGTCTGTAGTGATCTTTTCCTGTTGCCGCAGCCTTTTGATCATTTGGTTGTCGTATGGCCAAAGGGAGCTTTGCACACACTTGTATAATTGATCTTTCAGCCTTTAGCCATAATGGAAAATTTGATTTAACCTATCGATTGCCATATTATCCTTTATGCACTGAAATTCAAGTAAAGGCAAACATTCCCTTTGTCCAGTTATAGCCCATGGATATGAAGTATAGCACTGACTGCACAATTTGAATTCAAAGATGTGGCATTATTAATGTATAGCTATCCACTATGTATATGATTTAAATAGACTCTGTCACTAATTTAAACTTTGTTTAGGTAAAAGCACCAAAAAATGAAGTCGTTTTAAATATTCACTTGCAGTGTTTACTATTTTCATAAAAGATTTTTAATTCAATTGCAATGTGCCTTTAAACTTGCTAGGACATTTTATTTCTATGTCATAGCCCTTTTCTTTTCTGACAGTGTCTAATTACTCTCTGTGCTGGCCAAGCTTCTCTACCTCTCACCGCCCAACTTTATTTAGCTTTAAATTTTATGTAACACTCAAAAGTGCTTCAATTTAACACAACTGTGCTCTCATTGTTTAATGCATATAATAAAAGTGAAAAAATAAAGCAAACAAAAAACGAATATACAAAAAAGTATCCATAAAAGTGTTCATCACATTATACGATATTTCTTGCTCCATAAAGTCTTCCTTATATTCTTTCATGCAACAAAGAAAACACGCAAGCGCCACCTTTGACACAGAACACTCACCAGATAACCATGGCCCTTTTCACAATATGGGTCATATAGTGCTTTTCCCCTTTAAGGGAAGGGGGTCCCAGAACAGCAGCTCAATCTTTACCTTCTAAAGTCTCCACTCAAGTCCAAATAGAACCAAAAAGAAAATAGACTTGCATGGTGTAAAATCCTAAATTTAAAAAAAAAAAGATATTCTAAAAACCATAAAAATGCTCACTCACATTCATTGGTGCACATTTTTACACCAGGATAACAGCGCTTAATCACACATAGCAATAACTCCGCTGGTCCAAAAAGCAATCCACAGCGCAAGTAAAGCTATTCTTACAGAGAAACTTTATCTACTACAGTTTGCATCAGTGGGATAATGTCTCTTCCTCTCCAGAAATGCATTTCAATTTACTTCCTGTTTTGGAGCTATAACAGGAAGTGAGGGGAATTCCTATTTTAGACAGTTGTCACAAGAACAGCATCCCCTTTGGAATATTTCTCCCTCACCTTTTTCTTTCATAGCAACTCTAAAATTTATAAGTAAATGTGTATACTGCGCTAACCAAGACAAATAATAAATAGTAGAAAAAAGCTGCTAGCACAAACCAACTAACAAACAGGTTGATAAAAGCAATACATAGACAAAAGTGCAGTGCTAAATCAGAGAGAACTGTGACAGCTCCCCATACAAATACAAGTGATGAAGTGCGTATAAACCCAAGTCAATGGAATAGAAATTATACATAAAAAAGTCCCAATTAAACGTATAAGGTGAATACATCCAAAGTGGTCAGGTGAATCATACTGTGAATGTATCCCGTCACCAACACCAGAATAACAAATGCGCTCACCAGAGGATGTTGACCCAAGATACTGTACAGCATAAGGGTCAAAAAGGCTCATGTGATGGTACTGCGATTCCTAGGTGTTCTCCAGGTGTATATCCAGTGGGATGAATGGAGGATGAAACTTACAGACATCAAGGACCATAAGGATAAAGACCAAAGGGAACAAATATAGTGTATAACCCCAAAGTAACATTTATTCAAATAAGGGAAATGCACTCACAAACAGTCCAGTGTTACAGGCAGAATATAAGCAGGCAAATCAGGCTACAGAGGCACGATCCTAATGCATTTCGTCCCATAGGACATTCTCAAAGGATTTGACCAGTTTTATACGCACTTCATCACTTGTATTTGTATGGAGAGCTGTCACAGTTCTCTCTGATTTAGTGCTGCACCTTTGTCTATGTATAACTCTAAAATTTAGCTTTTCCCCCTACTTTCTGTCTAGTGAGATTGGTCACCAGGACAAATAGAGGGGTGAATCTTCAAATTGGGGACACAGACAGCAATAAATACTTGGCAGAGGGTCCAAGCCTTCGCCTACTTTATCTAAATAAAAAAAAAAAAAAATTGCCTTTACATACACTTTTAGGTACATTGAGTGCACCTTCTGACACTAGCTCAATTCCAGTGGGACCACTGTGGAAGCAAAGAATCACTGTAGTGGTCATTGCTACTACAGTAATTGCCTCACTTGGCACAGGCGTCAGTCACAGAATGAAATGCATTTTGTAACTGAAATGCAAAGTGTTCTACAATTGGGCAAGGTGGAGATTGTGACATCACCACCCCATTGTGAAAAATGAAAGGCATTGTGTGAATGGCACCTGTGCTGGCACAGGGCCCTTACCAAAAAGGCAGTGGCGATCACTGTAGTAGAGGCAACTACTACAGAAATTCTCTGCTTCCCCAGCAGTCTCACAAGTATGACATATGCATACTTCTATTGGTCTATGCTGGACCAATGTAACTATGCAGTAAAATCTATACCAGGAGTTCAGTTTTAAGGTTTAATTATCTGATATTGCTGGGGTATATAGTATCTCACAAAAGTGAGTACACCCCTCACATTTTTGTAAATATTTTATTATATCTTTTCATGTGACAACATTGAAGAAATGACACTTTGCTACAATGTAAAGTAGTGAGTGTAGAGCTTGTATAACAGTGTAAATGTGCTGTTCCCTTAAAATAACTCAACACACAGCCATTAATGTCTAAACCGCTGGCAACAAAAGCGAGTACACCCCTAAGTGAAAATGTCCAAATTGGGCCCAAAGTGTCAATATTTTGTGTGGCCACCATTATTTTCCAGCACTGCCTCAACCCCCTTGGGCATGGAGTTCACCAGAGCTTCATAGGTTGCCACTGGAGTCCTCTTCCACTCCTAAATGACGACATCACAGAGCTGGTGGATGTTATATACCTTGCACATCTTCATCTTCTGTTTGAGGATGCTCAATAGAGTTTAGGTCTGGAGACATGCTTGGCCAGTCCATCACTTTTACCCTCAGCTTCTTTAGCAAGGCAGTGGTCGTCTTGCAGGTGTGTTTGGGGTCGTTATCATGTTGGAATACTGCCCTGCGTGCCAGTCTCTGAAGAGAGGGGATCATGCTCTGCTTTAGTATGTCACAGTACACATTTGTATTCATGGTTCCCTCAAAAAACTGTAGCTCCCTAGTGCCGGCAGCACTCATGCAGCCCCAGACCATGACACTCCCACCACCATGCTTGACTGTAGGCAAGAAATGCTTGTCTTTGTACTCCTCACCTGGTTGCTACCACACACGCTTGACACCATCTGAACCAAATAAGTTTATCTGATCAAACCACAGGACATGGTTCCAGTAATCCATATTCTTAGTCTGCTTCTCTTCCGCAAACTGGGCTTTCATGTGCATCATCTTTAGAAGAGGCTTCCTTCTGGGAAGACAGCCATGCAGACCAATTTGATACAGTGTTTGGCGTATGGTCTGAGCACTGACAGGCTGACCCCACACCCCTTCAATCTCTGCAGCAATGTTGGCAGCACTCACACGTCTATTTCCCAAAGACGACCTCTAGTTATGACACTGAATACGTGTGCTCAACTTCTTTGGTCATCCATGGTGAGGCCTGTTCTGAGTGCAACCTGTCCTGTTCAACTGCTGTATGGTCTTGGTCACTGTGCTGCAGCTCAGTTTCAGGGTCTTGGCAATCTTCCTAAAGCCTAGGCCATCATTATGTAGAGCAACAATTCTTTTTTTCAGATCCTCAGAGAGTTCTTTGCCATGAGGGGCCATGTTGAACTTCCAGTGACCAGTATGAGAGAGGGATAGAGATAACACTAAATTTTACATACCTGCTTCCCATTCACACCTGAGACCTTGTTACATTACCGAGTCACATGACACCGGGGTGGGGGGGGGGGATGGCTAATTGGGCCCAATTTAGACATTTTCACTTAGAGGTGTACTCACTTTTGTTGTCAGCGGTTTAGACATTAATGGCTGTGTGTTGAGTTATTTTGAGGGCACAGCAAATTTATACTGTTATACAAGATGTACACTCTCTAATTTTCATTGTAGCAAAGTGTAATTTCTTCAGTGCTGTCACATGAATAGATATAAAAAAAATTTACAAAAATATGAGGGGTACTCACTTATCCGAGATACTGTATGTATATCTTTAAAGTGAGATGTATTTACAGTGAACAATAGCCACACACCAACAGTAATAAATATGAGAATGCATGAAAATAGAAACTGAACAACCAAAATTCTGAAACCTAACACCTAACTAAATATACAAATATATACACAGGAAATATACAAGGCAGGGAGAAAACTGGGGGAGTGGATGGGAAGAAGGGAAATAAGACTGAGTAAGGAGCAAGGAGCAATGCAACAGGGTACAGGATACAGGGTAAGAAGAAAGGTAAATAGCACAAGAGTCTGGAAGCAACACAGCAAACAGGGAGCAAGGCAGGAGCAGCCAAAACACTGAGGCAAGGAGCCATAGCAGAAGTGGAGTTTAAGTACCCTTCCAGGAGGTGTGGCCAGGTGGAACTGATTGCTGGAACCTTCTGACTGCTGGGGGACACCTGCTGGTGGACACTGGAACTGCAGCAATTGGACCAAGGCACCACAGTACCACCAGCAGGTGAACTCGAGCTTAACAGTCCCCCCCCCCCCCAAGAAGTGACGCTCCATTGTGCTCATTGTCAGGATCTGGAGGCTGGCTGAGTAACCCGTTAACAGACTTTGGCTGGGCGGCAGCCCGGGAAATAGCACAGCCTCGCTAGGCGGCAGCCTGGAAATCAATATAGCCCGGTTGGGCGACTGGCAGCAGATAACAAGCAGGCTTTGCAGAAGAAAGCAGTTTACCAGAGACAAGCTTGGCAATGGATGGCAGGTCACCAACGGTAGGCTTAGCAGCAGACTACTGGTCACCAGCTGCAGGCTTGGCAGCGGATGGCAG
This sequence comes from Pelophylax lessonae, assembly GCF_965119305.1. NCBI lineage: Eukaryota > Metazoa > Chordata > Amphibia > Anura > Ranidae > Pelophylax > Pelophylax lessonae. Next base: position 208,827,505 of record NC_138773.1, read on the forward strand.
GTCCCCAGCAGCAGGCTTGACAGTGAACTGCAGGTCACCAGCGGCAGGCTGAGCCCTTTCGACAAGCATAGAGGCAGGCTGAACCCTATTGACAAGCATAGAGGCAGGCTGAACCCCATTGGCAAGCATAGAGACAGGCTGAGCCCTCTCAGCAAGCATAGAGACGGTGAACCCATCGGCAAGCATAGAGGCAGGCTGAACCCCATCGGCAAGCATAGAGGTAGGCTGAATTCCATCTGCAAGCATAGAGGTAGGCTGAACCGCATCAGCAAGCATAGAGGCAGGCTAAAACCCATCAACAACAAACAAAATGGCCCCTGCCCCCCCTTTTGCTGGCCTTCATAGCAAAAAGCACATGGAAGGGCAACGCATGCGGTTGGTTAATTTGGTTCGTAAGAAAACTGGTTGGTGAATTGAGCTGGGAATTGTTTCTGTTTTTGTCTCGCATGCGTTGCCCTTTCATGTGCTCTTTGCTATGAAGGCCAGCTATGGTGGGGGCAGGAGACATTTTGTTTGTTGTTGATGCATACTGGTGAGCGGACACACTGGATGCCTTTTCTGCCATTGTGCTATGAACTGGGCGTCCACTGTGCCCCCAAGTGCCTTTAAGGAGGGCTGGGCTCCCTCCTGGCTCACCTACCCCTATCTATCCATTAGATTGCATGTGCTTCCACTGTGGAGACTCTCATAAATTTACAGGAGTTAGGACTTCAGGTAATACAGGGTGCGGTGAAGTGGCCCTGCAGCTTACATATGCGTTCGCAAATGCGTGCTAACTAAGCCCCTGTTTTTAACGCATACTGTTAGACAGGTTAATTCGGTTGGTAAGCAAACTGGTTGGTGAATTGAGCTGGGATTTTTTTCTGTTTTTGTCTCCCATCTGCAGGCAGCATGGAAACAGGCTGGAACCCATTGGCAGGCAGCCTGGAAACGGGTTGGACCCCATCAGCAGGCAGCATGGAGGAGGAATGGACCCCATCAGCAGGCAGCATGGAGGAGGAATAGACACCATCAGCAGGTAGCATGGGGGAGGAATGGACACCATCAGCAGGTAGCATGGAGGAGGAATGGACACCATCAGCAGGCAGCATGGATGAGAAAAAATGGACACTATCAGCAGTTTGGACCTCAACAGCAAGCAGCATGGAATCAAGAACTGGCTGAATAATAGCTGAGGCAGCAGTGGATAGTATCAGGATTGTGTGAGCAGGAGAAAACTTCTGTTCCTTTTTGGCATAGATACTGGAGCCCTGCATGTAGTTGTATTGTGCTGACCAGAGTGTACTGCTGATGGAAATTTTGTAACAGTACTGGGGAGCATAGAGGAAAGAATAACAGAAGTTCAGGTAGAGATCTGAGAGGTTGCTATAGGTAACGGTACTGCTGGGGGAGCCTTCAATGGATTACATGCAGAGGAAGTGGGGTTACGGGTAGCAGGGTATTAATCTACAGGAGGTAAAGAACCCTCAGTAGCAGCTGTGGTTGCTAAGGGTAACAACAGAAGAGATTATTAATGTTTAGCAGCAGATCTGACTTTGAGTGAATCATCTAACGCTGGGAATAGGATCTCTGACCAGGTTTGGAGCAGAGGCTGAACTAAGGTCGGTTTGTCTTTCACTTGCTCAGATTGCTCAATTAAAAAGTGCACATTAGTAATACAATCTAACAACAATTGTTGTGTATAGGCTAATTATTGCTGGAAAAAAAGAACATGTACAATGTTTCAGCAGCCAACCCAAAAATCTGAAGTATAGAAAAAAGAGGAGTGAAAATATCATGGCCCTAAAAAGTAAGTGGAAATAACAATTCTGAACAGACCCAAATGAAATGCTGTATTTCACTAAGTGAGAATCTGCCCTCATCAACTAAAGCATGCGCTGTCAGAATGCTTCCCAACAGTTCCTCGTCAGTGAGATCCTGCCAAAATGAGCAACAAAAACTTCAATTCCTATTACAAATTGTACACGACAAATAACCTTTGCTTGAAGCATCTTGACAAAAAGAGAAGTAAATTTTCCCAGCAAATGGCTCCCAGTTCCCAGGTGTAGTTGTTATGGTCATTAGTGGGCCTCAGTGTTATGTCAGAATTCAGCAGATGGGAGACCAGATACATGTAGCTACACACAGAAACTGGGACCAGACCATGTATGTATATCTCTAAAGTGAGATGTATTTACAGTGAACAATAACCACACACGAACAGTAATAAACATGGAAATCAATGAAAATCATGGGGTGACAAGAAGGGATACAAGACTGAGAAAGGAGAAAGGGTACGAGATATAGGGCAAGATCAAGGGTAAATGGAAACAGAGTGTGGCAGCAACACAGCAAACATGGAACAAGGCAGAAGCCACCAAAGCACTGAGGCAAGGAGCCATTGCAGAAGTGGAATTTAAGTACCCTGCCAGCAGGAGTGGCCAGGTGGAGCTGATTGCTGGAACCTGATTACTGCTGGGAGACACCTGCTGGTGGACACTGGAACAGCAGCAATCGACCCAGAGCACCACAATGCCACCAGCAGGCGAACTCGAGCCTAACAATACCAATCCCAAAAGTGCATTATTGACCTTCTTTTAGGAGGAGCACTTATATGCAGCATTCTTTTTGTATGTACAGAAGGCACTTTTGAGAGTCGTATATTAAATATGAGGATGGATTAAATCACTGAACAACTGTGGCATGTTTTTTATGGATTCCTATCTGTCATTTATCTATTTATGTATAAGCACTTTTGCATTCACGGTGGCACTTTGAGATAGTTTTAGAAGCTAATTTTTCATAACACTTTATATTTATCAGGGTGAAGGTTTACATACCAGCTGACTGCAGTAGGCACTAGAGGGGGTTAATAATAATTATTATTTTTAGTGTCTGTATTATTGAGCCCTGCATCTTTTTATAGATTATCTGAGTATTTTGGATTTAGGCTGTACATCTGGGAGCAGCTGATGGGTATTATATGGCCAATGTTAAGCGCAGGTGTTTTTCATGATATGTATCACTTGAAAAACAGATAACTGTGGCCACCCCTTTAGTACATCATGATGATTGACAAGCACTGCTTATCTTGTTAAACAATGAAAATGTGTATCAAATCATGTTATCAGAATGTCTTCTTTTTTTCTAGGTTTGGAGCTCATTAGCTGATTGTTAAAATTACAATTAAAACGTTTGTTGTTATCAACATCAAGACACCATTAACATAAACCTGTATTTTACCCACTCTGGGTCAAAGTGCTAGCTTTAGTAGAAAGCCCCCTCTTCTTCGCAACTAATACTTACCTTCTTTACACCCCCCTGCCACTACACGTGCTTAGCAAAGACTTATGAATTACGTGGTACTCCTGTGTAGAAAAAGCATGTGGCATTCTTTCCTTCCTCCTATATTACATTGCTAGGTGAGTAAATGGCCAATCACCAAACACAAATGTGTCAATGGGGGGAAGCAAGAGGTCCCTAACGCTCTGTAAACTTTCATCCAGGAAATATAAACAGGAATTTTGAAAGTGTCTATGAATGAGGTGGCATGATAGGTGTGTAGCACCCTCCTAGGTAGGTGCTAGTGAGAGAGTATAGTTTTTGGCTCTGTCTGCCTATCCTGGTAAGCAGGCAAATCTATATCGCTTTCTGTCTAGCAGAGAGCAGGATCTGTGAGTTAGGTATGCTCAGTGTGCTTAGTATGGGATTCATTGGGTCTAGAGAGTGTTTTACACTGGTCCAATAGGGATGCGTGTTAGACAGTGGGAGGAAACCTGACCAATGGATACATAGGCTTTGATACAGTCCTGGTGATTGGCAGAGACTTGCTGTCTTGTGCATTCTGGGATACTGTATAAAAGCCAAGAGCACATGTGCTGCGGGGTCTTTGGCTGGTGAGCAGAGGAAGAGTGGTGGCTGTCTCCTCCTCTGTAGCAGTGGCACGTGGCATCAGGAGGTCGTCCTGAGGGCCAGAGGAACAGAGCTGAACCCAGAGGTCCAGGAAAGCTGACTGAGGGGGAGACACTGGAGACCCTAGAAAAACAGTATAGTGAGTACAGGGGATCGTGTCAAAGGGGCCTGACCTGAGGGGGGGCCACCCCAGAGTAGGATAGTCAGTGGACGGGTGTCAGTGGTCAAGAAAGAGGATACTAGGAGAGTGTCCTGAAGATAACTTTAGTTCATCAAGTCATCTGGAAAGAAACTTAATCCTAAATCCACCTAAGTGGCAAGGTGGATCAACAGCCTGGCTGTATCAACAGATAGATGTCCTCCAAACTTTGTGCATAATTAATCTGGAGCATCCCACTAATCCATTCTCCCATCCCTAATTTATAAAATAAAAACAAAACAACAACATAACCCTGGACTAATTATTGACTGAGCAGAGAAGTAAAGTGTTAAATTGTGAATGCCACTATTGCTAACGGTAACCCAGGGGGACCTTAAAGTGTAATATCCAGCAGTCCTCAAGGGGGCAGTGCTACAGGTGCATGTGAGAAGAGGGGAAACTATTTAACAAACTTAACTATATGCAAAATGAGAAGTACAAGATTAATTTGAATATTAATTGCATCATTAAAAGGTTCAGTAGAGAGGAATGTTTGATTATACTGTTTTTAAGATTGGTTATACTGCGAAGAAATATACCATGTTCAGGCTTGCAATTAGAACACCAACTTAATTTAGAGGAATGCCTCTTGTAAAGTTTAGCTGTGGCAGTATGTTATGCAAAGGAACTTCATCTGGATTCATTTGTCCCTTACACCTGCACTAATGTCAGGGAATTTCTGCTAGCTGGCTGGCTTGGAAACATGCCCATGTGTATTGCTCTGCACATAGGATCATGGCTAGGTGGGTACCTGCGTACAGAAGTGCACATGTCCTTATGCACGGATGTAGGTGCACATCCACAGTCAGTATTGGCAGTATTGATTTTCGGATCGGCTACCGGGTGCTGCCGTCGCCATTCGTTCTATGGGAAACTGGCAGTGAAGCCTTTCGGATTTGCAGCTGGCTCCCTACTGTGCATACGTGAAGTGTGCTGTGCTTTCCAATTGGCAAGGCGACGGGGGGAAGGAGTGGGGGGGGGGGGTTCAGAGGGACGGCGCCAAGGCGCTGTCTCCTGGAAGTGGGGAAGGGTGCCTGTCAAAAACAGGTACCCGATCCTTCCTCCCCCCTGAAAGGAGCCAAATGTGGCACCGGAGGGGGGAGGAAGCAAATGAGCGGAAGTTCCACTTTTAGGTGGAACTCCACTTTAGGAAAGGCTTTTACTGGTCTTTTAGCTTGTGCTTTGTGTTTTGACTTGTGTCCAGCATCTGATTCCTGTTACTGACCTTGCAATCTCAACCCCAATCTATTACGTTAGAAGCACATCTTTATCCCAACTTCCTTACAAGTCCAAATAGCACTTTCTCCTTAGATAGTATATTACATACCAAATTTGGCCCGTACAAAGCAATATGCAAGTCTTAAGTTCACCTCCTGTATCCCCTGCACATGTTGACCGCTTGTGTGTCTAGCCTCGCTCTAAGTCCCGACTGCTGATTGTACTCCTCTTGTGCCTCTTCCATTCTTCCTATGCACAGTGATCTCTCCAGTCTCTGCTGTCCTCCACTGCTCTTTCACCTCCATCCTGGAGTTGCCACCATCCTTACAAAACAGAAAAGAAAGAACACTCATCCTTGTATAGTAAAACCATTCAATTGGCCATACTAATAACTGGTTTGGTATGAAAAACATGGAGATGCCTATGAAGGACAAACCCATTGGTCAATCCAGCTGGTTAGTTGCCAGCTGAAATATAAGCAGATTCATTTTTTAGGTTATCATTTTCTATATCTTGACTTGAAGAGTTTTTGCTGAAACAAGTCATTGCTGTAGGTTAATATGTATTCCCCTCTCAATTAGACTTTGGCAGAATATCACACTATTAGGGTTCAGGATAACATTTATTAGCATACTATTTTATGCTATGATTTATTCGGGAACTCTTTGGAAACCAAACACTTCTAATGTGGTTGATCTCAACAGCTGTTACAAAAGTGATAGAACAGTTTCAATGAGCCATTGAGAACTCCCTCTACTGGCTAATTTAGAAATCTCAGTATCAAAAATATGAAGTAGCAAATATGTACACGTCATTAAAATGAATAAACATTGCAAAGATGCAAAATATGGACTTGCAGAAAATGTTTTTAAATGTTTTTTTTATTTTTTTCAAATGGTGATAAAAATAATATAACACATCAATGTAAAAAATAAAATTAAATTAAACAAAATCATTGTAGTTTCACTTTACAGAAAAAGGAATTGTTTTAGATTGTACCTGTTCAGTCTAGATTATATATGCTAATAGACTTCAGTCACTTGTTTAGAATCTTGTTTAATGTTTTTATTGGTGACTGTGAGAAATCCACATTGGCATTAAGACATTAAGCTATTTGGAGCTATGGACACATAATAGGGTCATTTCTTTCTTCATAAAGGTTCAAGTTACAAAGCTGAGCAACACAATAGCAAGAACAGTTTAACACACACATATACGGCATATGTGTCCACTAGGTAATTGCACCATTTATTCTATCTAACCATCAAATACAATATATCTAGATGCAATGAGTGATATAAAGCACTTAGTGCTGAGCAATTGTTGTTGAAAAGACTTAAAAAAGAAATCAATGTAAGTTGTAATACTTTGTGACACAGAAGCACTTAATGTAATAGACAGTCTATGCTGCTCAAATGTTTAAAGGTGTTCTAACCTTGCAGACAGTTTGAAGGACACAATCAAATATGAAAAGAAATCTCTAATACATTGTTGCCACTAACACAAACAGCTAATTATTTATCATCCGATATTAAAAGTAAACCTATCACTCTTTTTAACATTTTCATACCTGCCTGAAAGCAAGAGCCACAAAATGTTTTATCAACCTGTTGCTTATGCCTTCTATTCAATGGGAGAGCAATTATTGGCTGCTCATAAGCTGTCATTGTATAAAAGCACTGTGCATGGACAGGGCTTAGCATTAACAGTGGGGTCTCTGAAGATGGCACAAGGAATTCAGGTTAATAAAAGTTCTAGCAACAACCTTGTACCTGCTATTATACTATACTTTTGATTTTTAAAGTATATCTAAAGTATTTTTTCCCATTTTTGATAGGGAAAATGGTCTTTGGACATAAAATAATGAATATGTGTGTAAATCATGAATGCTACTGCTAGAATCATCCGCCTTACTAATGGATCAGCAGCTGCTGCCCCCCTCTGTCAGTCCCTTCACTGACTTCCACAAGCCCAATGTACAAAATTCAAAATACTAGCAACATACAAAACCTTTCACAACTCTGCCTTCATCAGCCTCATCATAAATATCATCCAAGCCATCCACTCCGCTCCTTCCAAATTCTTATGTTCTCTAACTTCCCCTTCACTTCCATCCATGCTTGCCTCCAGGATTTCTCCTGACCCTCTCCCATACTCTGGAAATCCCTACCACAACTTGGCTGGCTATCTCCTACTCTGTCTGCCTTTAAGATCCCAATAGATGGATTGACATTTGGCTGGTTTCAATCCATAAAGGGGCATCATGGTTGTAAAGAAGCCGATCCACCAATTGACTTCCGTTTAACCGCCCGACTTGAAAAGTTCCTCTCCATCAGCACTGAAGGCTATAGCCTACAGTGCTGATCATGGTATTCTGATGGCAAGGAAGCCTACCCACTGTCACAATACAATGACACAACAGGAGGATTCCCCTGTCCACCTTGAATCAGCCAGTTAATGCTCCCAGGTGCTGAATGCACCAATCCATGGCACTTTCAAACTGTAGCAGAGCTATCCTCTCCAGGTTTTTAAGCTGGTCTCCTTCCCATACTGGGGCACCCTTGAACTTTTGTTGCTGGGAACAACAGCTGTGATTTCCTTTTCATGTCTTTGATAACGCCCATAGTAGGCGTTGACGTACTTCCGGACAGAGGATCATCACATGACGTCACTTCCTGAAACCACCGTGGAGCGCACGCCGGCAACGTACCGGGAAGTGGATCGATTCGTTGTGATTTTACTGCACACTAACGCTGTTATATGCTGTACTTTTGTGAGTAGTTATAGTATATTGTATTTAAATAAAACACCCTACGGGCTTCACTATGTTTGGCTCTTTCCCTTTTATGAACATCTGATTAAGGGGAGAGCGTAGAGGAAGCTGGAACAGAGGTGTTTGGAGGCTGTATTAGATTCATCCATCCTGTGAATATTGCTGCAGTTCGAGGCTTGTTTATATTCTAGGTCTGGTGAGTGCATCCCCAAAAGGGTTTCTTCTTTGAGAGCACCTTGGCACCTTGTGGAATACTTCAAGCACTTTCTTCAGCACTTTAGTTCTACTTTAAGTGGACTACTTATTTTGGACTGCACCTTATTTAGCACTGTTTGCACTATTTGCATTATTTGCACTGTCAATATTTCTTGAACGCACTTCCATCTATTTATGCATTTTATTATTAATAATTTTTTTGGATATATTGAATATATATATATATATATATATATATGTATATATATATGCACTGGTTCACTTTACTTTTCACCATCAATTATATGCCTGTTAGCGCTGCTTTAAGATTGTTTTTTTAGTACTTCCTTTTCAGCCATGGCTATTGCTGTCAGGCACCACCTGCATTATTCCCCAGAAGCTTCATACATGGGAACCTAACCCTTCTGGACTGATTTTTTCCCACATAGGCATCCTCTCAGCTATGCACACCAGCTGGTTACACATTCCCTTCTCAGGTACACTACCTAAAATGCCCTTCGCCTTGCTGCTCTTTCACACACAGAAGATTCTGCTTGTCAGCATCTTCCCCCACTTGTGAACTAGAGGGTTGTTAGCTCAGTTATAAATGCGCTATTTAGTGAGTTCCATGCCAGGCCGAACTGTGTTTTTTTATGGGCATGTAGCCCGCTTGTATTAAAACAGATTAAAGTAAAGTCCACAAACTTGCCCATGCAAGGGTTTCAGCTTCACGCAGGAAAAACAGACAACAGAAAAAATACCAAGCCACCCGGCTTTTTTGGCTCACTCAGCCTTGGCAATAGCACCTTACTGCATGGGCATACTCCTGGCCTCTAGGGTTCTCCTGACACCCCAGGCTCTCTCACTCTTCTAAGACTTACAGATTCCTCCAGTCCTTTGGACTCTGTTTTAGTTGCCTCGGGTTTTTTAGTTTTCCAGACTCTTGCAGTCCCCCAGACTCTCTCAGTTGTCCCAACTCTCTCAGTCTAATGAGCACAGAATGCCTCCTGCATGAATTACTGTCTCTTGAATAGTTTGCCTCTTTCTCCAGACAGGAACACACACCTGTCTTCGGGTGGGAGCACACCTCCCTTCTGGCTGGGGTCCTGAACTATTCCCAATCCTTCATTTTCAGGGCTGTGTGCATCTGGACACACACCCTGTTGGTCTTCAACAAAACCCTCACACTGGGTTGGAGATTTCTTCCCTCCCAAGAGACATAAAATCTACGGAGCCCAATCTGAGAATACCAGAATCTGGAGAAAGCTGTAAAAACAATTTTCTCTGCTTATAATAGACACTCTGTAGTCCTGCACTCTGCATATGTATGTGTCCTTTTTCCTACCATTTCACAGTGGCAGGGCCTTGCACTGTCATAGCATTCTTTTTCTTTTGTGCTGTTAAAGAATTGTATGGTGGAAATTTAAACACTGTAATGTCCCCTGAATCCAGTCCTTGCACCACTGCGTGATATTACAGGCGGTACAAGGACAATGGATTGGCATGAGTGTGTGTGTGTGATGAATTTCCTGGCCCACTAGGGCTTAGGAGAAAAGGTGCAGTAACATGGCATCTACAGTATGAGACCATTAGCCAGTAGAGCATGATGCAGGAACATCAGCAGGATACACCTGAAGTCAGAAGCTAAAGAGCTTCAGGGTACTATCTCAGCAACATGTGCTGGATTGGGGGACAGTCCAAGGTTAGAAAAAGACAGTAAGGTACAAGGTCAGCAGGCCAGGATATAGTTAGAAGAAAAGGCCAGTAACAATACTACAATTTTTGAAGCAGGTCCAGGAAAGGGGAATCTAAAAAAGCAAGTCCCAGAAAAAAGGCAGGTCAGTAACAGAAGTCAAAATAGGAGATCAGCTTTCAGGTCTCATGTTATGGGTTCTGCTGAAGAAACTCAACTTTGAGCCCAAGAAAGGCTAAGCCTCAAAAAGCTTGTTTGGGGCTGATGTCAGCACAGGACATATTTACTTGCATGTTTAATGATAAATTAATGCAAACACATAGATCCATGCTCACAGACCGGCACCTGGCATTGAGTTTATTGAAAGGGCCATGAGCCAGGACATACTAACATATACTTCCAGGACTGTTTTTCACAGCTTTTTACTATAGTATAATTGGTATTTAGGTCTGTGGTAGTGTCAACTATATATGCAGCCCTTCCTTTTTGTATTTGATTATAAAAACAGTAGCAGACAGTAACATTTTAGTTCATCTTTAGACCCCTTTTCTGCTCAAAACAGTATAGTTTTGGGCTGCTAAAAACAAGAAGGCCATAGGGAATATGGAGGGATTAAGAAACAGACATATTTATTAATGACATGACTTTAAAGATTAGTCTAAAAAAAACCCTGGAGGAAACTTCTTTTAAGGATGACCTAATTAATGTAATACTGGTGTAGCGCTACTCTCATAGGAGCTGCTGGATAGGATGGGTCCTATGTTATTTGCCTTGACCATCTCAATATCCCCAGCCCCTCTGAAATACCAGGTTGAGTGTACAAACATACAATAATACAGGAATTCACTAAAAGTAACAGTACCCAATAGCGGTGCAATATCTAAGAAAACAGGCACCAGACCAGGCAGTAAAGGCAAACTTGATATATTGTCACCCAATATAGTTGGTAACTAGGCAAGCATAAAAAATCATAGCACAATTTAGCATATAAAGCGATTAACAGTAAGGACTAGGCATAAGATGATATTTGGCAACCAGATCAATATGAATAGTAGCAAGGCCACCTCAAGTGCAGCAGTGAGCAGTAGTAAAATTAAAACTACGAGTGCTGGAACTATACTGCCACATTTATAGAAGCAATGCTAGTCCTAGACCGACTGGGTATGCACTAAAATAAAAGGAGGATGGTAGCAGAGGGGGCAGGGGAACAAGGGAGGCTTGCAGAATAAATATTACAGGAGGGGCAGTGCTTTGAGATTTTCTTCTGCCAGCTATCGTTGGGGCCCTTTTGCACTTAACAACAAAAAAGTGTAGCGCTGTCCCCTTAAAACAAACTTACATATGTGAATAGTGGTGGAAACCCCCTATGTGAATGTGAATTACCAGGAAACTACAAATATCCTGTTTATACTGCTTGAACCTTGAAAACCGGCATATAATTCAGAACAAAATTACTCATTGAATAAAAATTGAATGAGAAAATGTGTGATATTCAGTATCTCACAAAAGTGAGCACACCCCTCACATTTTTGTAAATATTTTGTTATATCTTTTCATGGGACAACACTGAAGAAATTACACTTTGCTACAATGTAAAGTAGTAAGTGTACAGCTTGTATAACTTGTATAAATTTGCTGTTCCCTCAAAATAACTCAACACACAGCCATTAATGTCTAAACCACTGGCAACAAAAGTGAGTACACCCCTAAGTGAAAATGTCCAAATTAGGCCCAAAGTGTCAATATTTTGTGTGGCTACCATTATTTTCCAGCACTGCCTTAACCCCTTGGGCATGGAGTTCACCAGAGCTTCACAGGTTACCACTGGAGTCCTCTTCCAGTCTTCCATAACAACATCACGAAGCTGGTGGATGTTAGAGACCTTGCGCTCCTCCACCTTCCATATGAGGATGCCGCACAGATACTCAATAGGGTTTAGGTCTAGAGACATGCTTGGCCAGTCCATCATCTTTACCCTCAGCTTCTTTATCAAGGTAATGGTCATCTTGGAGGTGTGTTTGGGGTTTTTATTATTTTGGAATACTGCCCTGGGGCCCAGTCTCTGAATAGAGGGGATCATGCTCTGCTTCAGTATGTCACAGTACATGTTGGCATTCAGGGCTCCCTCAATAAACTGTAGCTCCCCAGTGCAGGCAGCACTCACGCAGCCCCAGACAATGACACTCCCACCACCATGCTTGACTGTAGGCAAGACACATCGCATCCAATTGGCACCAGTGCGAACCCAGCCTAAAACTCAAATAATGCACTGACATGGAACAGTGCATTTTAAACCGTGGATATAGATATATGGCTTGTAGGTATACAATGTGCTTTCCTATTAAGGAATAACAGTAAATTGGCATCACATTCCAACCATGCATTTCGACCTCACTTCCTGTTTGGCATGATGATGTAATTGACTCCGCCCCCAATACATTTCATCACTGGCCATGTTCTTGTTATTCAGGTATTCATGTAATTTGTTATTCAGTTCAGTTTGGTGGGGGAACACATTTTAGTGATTAGCAGCAAGCCTATTATTTTTTTTGGCAACATTTTATTTATCACTCCAGTCTCCCTGCAGCAGCCGTACAGGTGTTGTGATGTGGACAGTGTTGCGCTGCCCATAGGTGTCCTCACTCCCAGTCTCAGGCGTGGATCTCTGCTAGTAGGGTCTCCTGCTGGCAGGCAAATATCCAGACAGAGGTGCTCTCTCTCCAACTCCCTTGGTGGCAAGAGGAAGAACTTACAGGGGCAGTTTTTTTTTTTTAAAGAAAAAACATCTCTCAACTCCTCCAACTGCACTCTGCCTTTTTGGACCTGTAGTGTAAGGAGTCTATTGGTCCCATTACATGGCTGTTGTCTCAAACTAAAAGAGTCAGGAGTCTCAGAATTCTGCATAGAAGTCTAAGGTCTTGCTTGACTTTAGCTCTCCCCCTGTTAGCCGAAGGAGAATGGTGCAGCATAACATCAGTGTCTCAGGAGAGGGAGAGAAGAATAAAAGGCAATGTCTCCTTCTCCATATTGCTGTGGCCCAACACCTGTTTTCACTGGGATACCAGTCAATTCAAAGATTTTACCTATAAGCATTTTCATCAATAGGACCAGTGACAAAGGGTGACCCAGAATATTAAGGAAAAAAGCAGCACCGTGATTGGTTTACAAAGAGGGCCTTTCTTTCTTTCTTGATCAACTGAAGCAGTGACTGTATCACTTACCTGGTGCTGGAGGCCAATGGAGAAATGGCTTCCTGTTCCAGACTCCCCTGAAGGTGGAACAGGAGGAGTCAGACCCAAAGTAGCACGGATCGCCTGCTGAAATGTTTGCAGAGATGTTCTGACTAGGATGGTTGTCAGAAGAACACCTGGGAGTACAGCTAATGCACTGGAGTGGTGTCTGCAAACAGATGGTGCCCGTGAGAAGCAGCAGGTCTTCAGTAGCAGAGATAACAGGAGTGCAGTCGCTCCAAAGCCAAGGTCAGGTGCCAGGTGGGTATCAGAACAAGTGTAGTCAGGTGGATAGATGGTTTATACTCAGGAGAGCAGAGAGAGAAGATCTGTTAAACAAACCAGGGACAGGTCAGGAGGCAGGCAGAAGACAGGTCAAGGGCAAGTTGCGTCTGTAACAAGAATTCACAGAATCAAAAGATTACAGGAAGAAATGCACTGGAGTGACTGGCTTCCTTACAAAAGTCGTATGGTGGCAAACTATGCTAAGAGCGTGCGTAACCATGCACCAGTGCATGTTCTAAGGCACACCAGTGTGCATTTCTACGCCAATGCACAAAGTACTGACAGGACACCTCTGCCATGGACAGTGCCCTGACAGACTGTCAACACAAAAGCATTATAATTTATAAGAAGCAAGTCGTTATTCAGATAATTTACCAATGTATCTGCTTCTTCACTCAGAAAGCTAAAGTAACAGAAAAAAATCAATGTCTTTATGGGCAGTGCTGTATTTAAAAAAGGAATTAGGTGTGGATATTTTAGTGGAGGTTTATTGATTGACTGCAAGGAAAACATCAATGGTGGTAAAAATAAATCTATGAGACTTTGCAGAGATCTCTACTGAATTCCACATTTCTTCTAAAGCTACCTACATAAATTTAGTTGAATATTAAATACACTATTTCAACTGGTTATTATACCAAGTGTACCACCGTTTTCTCATCTGCCATCCACTATAGTTTAGGGGAATCTTCTATATTGTGTATACGAGCACAAGTGAACAAATAGAACACCTGACCAGACAGTCCAGGTGAGCAACAAGCGAGCAGATTAGGTTTCAGGTGAATAGGGAAAATTGGCCTTCTGTAAGAATACAACCTGCAGACTGAGAGAGTTCCAAATTAAAAAGGTTTATTATCAGACGTAGCCATCCTGTATGTTTTGATCTAATCGATCTCAGATCCCCCTTTTATAGCGTTTCTCATCACACATTTAGGCAGACTTGTATAAAGTACTCGAAATTTCTACTTGAGTAAAATACAAGTGCTCGATCAAAAAGTGACTTGAGTAGAAGTGGAAGTGCTCGCAGAAAAAGTTACTTAAGTGGAAGTACTAAAGTATTCAACATTTTTTTTACTTAAGTATTGCAAGTAGTTTTTTCAAAAAAATTGCTACTTAAGTACTAAAAGTAAAAAGTACCAGTAGTTTTGAAAAAAAAATTCTACTCAAGTACTGAAAGTAGAAGTAGAAGTACTGTGTTATGTAGTTATTAAAGAAAGAAGTCAAAAGTTTGAACTTCATATTGTTTTTTATTATTTCAAATGATTTATTCAAATGATTAACCTAAAGGACAATCACAATTCCTTAGGCTGTAACCTTTTGTAAACAAAAAACAGATAAAGTATGTCCCTCCCTTCCCCTTTTAAAGCATCCCTCCTTCTCTTCCCTGCCTGTTTTTTTTTTCTCCACAGCTTATTGGTGCGCAAAATCATATATAAACCAATGTGATATACAACAATATATTCCAATAATGAAATAAAGGAAGAGTGTATGAAATCTAAGTCAATAAAAAGTTCAAAATGTGAATCTTCAAATATATATATGTGACAAAACAAGATGAATATCATTTCATATCTGCTGTTAATGGGAAAGAACCTCCCAACCAGGGCCAGCCTTAGGTGTTCAAGTGCCCTGTGCGAGCTGATCCTGTGGCGCCCCCACCAGCGCCCTGCACATTTTTTCTTGCACTTTTTTTGCACTTCATTTGACTTTTCTTTTTTATGATCACTACAAACTTAGCCCCCCTTACATTAGAGACCCCCCTTACATCAGAGACCCCCCAACGGAGCCCCCCTTACAACAGAAACCCCCCAACGGAGCCCCCTTACAACAGAAACCCCCCACAGAGGCCCCACTTACATCAGAGACCCCCCACACAGAGCACCCTTACATCAGAGACCCCCCAGCCCCCACAAAGAGCCTCCTTTACATCAGAGACCCCCCACACAGAGCCCCCCTTACATCAAAGACCCCCCACACAGAGCTCCCCTTACATCAGAGACCCCCCCACACAGAGCTCCCCTTACATC
Organism: Pelophylax lessonae; assembly: GCF_965119305.1. Lineage (NCBI taxonomy): Eukaryota > Metazoa > Chordata > Amphibia > Anura > Ranidae > Pelophylax > Pelophylax lessonae. The sequence continues at coordinate 208,843,016 of NC_138773.1, forward strand.
AGAGACCCCCCCACAGAGCCCCCTTACATCAGAGCCCCCCACACAAAGCCCCCCTTACATCAGAGACCCCAACACAGAGCCCCCTTACATCAGAGACCATCCCCACACAAAGCCCCCTTACTTTAGAGACCCCTCACACAAAGCCCCCCTTACATCAGAGACCCCCCCATGTTTCCCTTAACCAAGATGGCCGCCAGTGCCTCGATCGCACTGCGCATGCGCACGTGCCTCTACTGCGCGGCCACCGGAATCCCCACCTCCCAGCGCTGAGACGTCAGCGAATGGAGACAAGGAGGGGAGGAGCGGAGTGGCCGAAGGCCGCCACACATGTCAGAGCGCCAAGAGGTGCATGTGGGAGCACTCCACGCCGGCCCAGCGGAAGCCTGGAGCGGAACAACGCTACCCAAATGGCCAGAGACCAGGTACCCATGAAAAAGGGGGGTATCTTTACCTTTGCCTTCCTATAGAAAAGGGGAGGGTAGGGGGGAAGGCAGAATAGGGAAGATAATTGAAAGAGTAGGAGAGAGCAGTAAGGAGGGAAACCAAACAAAAAAGAAAAAGGGAAAGGCAGAGAAAAGTAACGAGTAACGATGCAGCACAAAAAAACAATATCGGAGTAGAAGTATCGAAATCATCGAAAAAATGTAGTGAAGTAAAAGTAGAAGTAGGAGAAAAAAATTCTACTCTAGGAAAGTACAGATACCGCATTTCGGTACTTAAGTACAGTACTTAAGTAGTTCTACTTCGTTACTATACATCTCTGCATTTAGGGTAGGGCACAGTGATACATGGCAACTTGCCTATGGTGGCGTTTTCCCGATAACATCGTATTGAAAACATGTTTTTAACAAACCTTTAAATGCCATTTTAGCTTGCACGTAATAATATAAATATACATTAAGATATGGATATATATTTCCCTAACTTTTCATAAATCTTAAATATCACAACTATATAGGTTAATCCAAAATGCATAATTAAAAGTGTTATTATTATACACTATGATGTAGGTATCAGTAAGGATCACATAATCCTTATACAGTACACAGATGACAGACAGGAGAGAAGTCAGGGATCCAGCCAAGATTCGGAAATGTTAAGGCAAACGTGCAGAGGGATGAGACAGGAGTAAAGTCCGGAGGCAAGCCAGGGGTTGGTGCAGGCAGAGTTCAAGCAAAGTCAGGAGAGGGATAAGGTTGGCATAATATAGACAAAACAGGAACAGATACTCAGGAACGCAAAAGACCAGACAGCACTGAAACCAGGCCCTAGTGCAGTTTTAATAACTTGCCTGGGGGGTTGCTATGTGCCATAATTTCCCAAACTTATAGTCTTGGTTACTTCCAGGTCATAGGCCCCACAACATGCGCCCCCCCCCCCCCCCCGAAGAGGTCTCCATTCCCCTCGATCTTGCTTCTTTCCTATTTTCTCAAATCCCTCCAACTAACTCCTCCCCTACTATATACTCAGGGCCGCTGATAGGGGGGGACCACCAGCCCTCTTGTTGGGGGCCCGAGCACACAGGGGGGCCCACACAGAGAGGGGGAATAAGTGATGGACAACAAATACAGAAATCTTCCTCCAGCACCTGAATCTGATCTGTCCCTCTCCATGCTATCAGTTTTTATCTGGTGAGAAAGAGACAGTGTCTGTGTGGGCCCCTCCTCCCAGCACTTATCTCTGCTCAGGAGTTTATTTGCAAATTGTAACTTTGTTTCTCTCTCTCTGTCTCTCTGATCACTGAGCTTCAACTGCCCAGCCTGTATATTTTTCTCATCTCATCTTTTTTATTTAACATAGTTTTGTTTTTTTTAGATTTAGCAGGAATTATGTGAGTTATGTTATATTTGTGTCTGCTAATAGTGATTTTGTTGTAATTTTATCTAAATATATCTTTAATATTTTCTTGGGGGGGCCCTGCCAGATAGTCTGTATGGGGCCCCGCGATTTGTAACAGCAGCCCTGTATATACTGATAGGCTTACTCTCCAAAGGAACCCAGTGGGTAGAAGAAAGGCAACCAGGGCAATAACCCCCTCTTATAGACTACCCTTACAGACTATTCCCACACTATGCAACAGTACCGTTACTTCTGTTTGTTGTAAATGACTATACTGATTGCACTTTCTGTATTCCTTTTCTTGTCTGCTATCAATAACTGACTCATTATAATTTTGTCAAAATCAATAAAAAACAGAAAAAGAATCTAACCAACCACGTTCTTAAGGCATACCAGAATTCCCCATGCGAGCCTGATGGTTGGTATCAGAGCCAGTATATCATTTTGTGAAAAACGTATTCATAGAGTTAATGGTCGTTTATGACATTCAGCGCTTTGATACAGAAAAGTGTATGTGTCTGGTGTTGTGTAAATAGATCTCTTCTCTAATTCGCAGACTGGGGTGAAACTATTCCCTCTAATTATTCTGCAGCTGTGAACGTGGAAGGATTTTCAAAGGGGTTGCAATTAATGGAGTACTTGAATGGAGTCTGATTAAAGGCACAGGGGACTCAAATCCTCAGGGAAAATCTGCAATAATAATCTTGTTCAGAAGTCCAGAGGAAAAAGAAAAAAAGAAAATATACATTTTAGTAGCATTCTTGCTGAACATGAGAAATGCATAGTAATTATGATATATTATTTCGCCAAAAGTCATTTAGTATTGCAGTTGTAGCTGTCATCTTACTTGCTGTAAGCTTTTCCATAATTAGCATCTTGTCAGGCAATCTTTACGGGGAGATAACATTTCTTTTGCAAGGTGCATAAAACTATCCTGACACAAATGTCTGTAGTTATGAGCTGGCACAGTGGAGGTGGCCTGTAGGGGCATATCATTCAAATACAGCCCTGGTGCAAGGCATTGTGTAACAGGGCTTCCTGGCTATCTGACTTTTATTTGTTAATCACATCACTGAGAGCTGAGCTATTCTAATTTTATTTTACAAACATTCATTTTTACAGAATTATTAACTTAAATGTTAACGATAATAGGATAGCTCTCGTGCTAAATACCACAAAATATAAATGTTATACCAGTGTGTAGATGAAATAAATATTCAATATTAAATTATGTATAAATACATATGCTGCAGCTTAAGCCCCGGTTCACACTGGGGCGACCTGTGAGGCGACCTGGTCGCCTCACAGGTCGCCGCAGGTCGCCTCCCATAGGGAAGCTACGGACCCGTTCTAATAGGAGCGACACAAGTCGCTCCGACCTAGAAAAAGGGTCCGGAGCTTCTTTGGGGCGACCAGGAGGCGACCGCCATAGACTTCAATGTTATGAAGTCCGTGGCGGCCGCTCCGAGGTCGCGGCGCGCTGCTCGCACCGCGATCTCGGAGGTCGCCCCTGAAAGTAGCGTCGCGCCAGTGTGAACCGGCGCTAAACCACAAAATCAATATAAAAAAGTGTGAAAAATAAACAAGCTGCGCAAAAACACTTCAAAGAAATAAGTGTTCAAATAAATATGTGCAAAAAATACAATATTGCAACAAATAATCATAAAAAATAAACACATATAAGGTGGAATTGTGCACAAAATAAATCACATAAAGTCCATTAATCAAATGTGTTAAAGTATTGACAGGTGTGAAGAAAGGAGCTCCGTGCTGAATGTTGGACACCACTTAAATCCACCACCTACGCGCTCCCTCTCCCATCAGCTGGTAACTCACCCCAACAAGATGCCCCCCATTTGCATGGTCAGGGCTACAAGCGCAATGACAAAACACCGTTAAGTGTAGGGGGTCCTCCTTAAATGATATCTCCCCTCACATGTACATATAGGGAAAAACAAAGGGGAATCCACTAGTGCAATACAGTTTTAAAACTCCAATTTTTATTGTTAAAACATAGTAGTTGCACTCACATAAACCGAAGTCAACAGTGTATGTAAAATATGGGGTTTGGGGTGTTCCCCACGTCCTCACCAACTCCACGCTAGTGTGCCAAACATGGAGGAACTGCCACCGCTTCACCCGTTTACTTCTCCAGTCTGCCGTGTAGCCACGCCCTAAGGTTTCATCATTCCGACTTTGTCAAATCCCCCTTTGTGGGTTTACGTGTTAGTAAACCCACAACAGTAAAATCAGTCTGTATATGCAGTAGAGCATGCTTGTTATACTCACTGTGAAACCTAAGGGGTTAATCCTCCATGTGTAAAAAAGCTGTTTTATCCTGTCTTCACTGATCCTCCCCTTCTTCCACTGTCCCCAATTTATCTCCTGTTAGAACAGAGCCTTGGAGGCACTCTGCACCTTGTCAGTTTGGTGTGTAATGCTAGGGAGTTTTTTTCTTTTTTTTTCTTGGGAGTGTGCATGTGATTCGCACAGGGCCAATCAGCACTGTCCAGACCAGTGTTTCTCAACCTTTTTTCAGTCTAGGCATCCTTTAAAATTATTGACAATCTCAAGGCACCCTTATGTACAGTCTCCCCATTCTAAGAACTAGAAAACTATTTTAATAGTTTTACATAATGTAGCAACATCCACACACATAGGACACCCAACGTTAGAGGGGATTTCTTTTTCCAAAGCAAATACACTTTTGCAAACTAGTACTGACTAGTATTCCAATGTTTCTCTTCAACCTCAGTTTCTCTCCATCAGTCATGTGACCCCAGATGTGAGAGCAAACAAGGATGCTGTGGAGGTGGCAGACATCCTCCTTATCAACGGATGACGTCATTGGTTGTTAGAATGCCAGTGTCCAGAAAGTCATAATGGTGCAGAATGAAAACCTGTGGCTTTGCGTAACTAAAAGGCAGGCTTTATCCACCTGCTGGCTTGTATACAATTTTTTATCAATTTTTAGGCATTTTGCCAAGGCACCCCTGAAGAAACTTCAAGTGAAAAAGGCTGCTCCAGACAAAGGGTCAGGGGTCTTGCAGCCTCATAGGACAGTCAGAGGAGAATGAAAACTCCTCCTAAAAGCTTTAATCAGACACTTATAGAAGTCATAAGACTGCTACAGTATATACAGCTTATGAGAAAAGGTATTTAGCAGTTTATATTCACTAAAATAATTGCATTTCATGTTCTGTGTACTGTGTGAGACCAGATATAGTGAATGCAGGGTCCTGAGTTTAGTAACACTTTAAAAGACATGTCAAAGAAGAAAATGTGTCTAGTTTGGTGATAGGAAGATGTAAAGAAATATTTTGTATTTTCTTCCATGCTTCCACCAGATTGGAATACATCAATCCGTTGCCAGAGGTAATCTGACTTTATAAAGTGCCTATGCTCCTTTCTTCTTCTCCTCTCACATAAGTATATATGCCTCATTTTCACAGGTATTTAGGCTAAACAACTAAATGTTGCCTTTAGGGCAAAGAAGTCAAAAGCAGCTACTCAAACCTTTAAAATGAAAAGAAACCTTTAATAACACACAACTTTACCACTTGACCTCCAGAAGATTTACCCCCTTTCATGACCAGGCCATTTTTTGGGATACGGCTCTGCGTTACTTTAATTGTCAATTACGTGGTCATGAAACGCTTTACCCAAATAAAATTGATGTCATTTTTTCCCGCAAATAGAGCTTTCTTTTGGTAGTATTCGATCACCACTGTGGTTTTTATTTTTTTTTACGCTATTAACAAAAAAAAATCTGACAATTTTGAAAAAAAAAAAAAAAAACAACATATTTTCTTATATCTAATTTCTTCATAAATTTAGGCCAATATGTATTCTGCTACCTATTTTTGGGAAAAAATAAGCGTATATTGATTGGTTTTGCAGAAAAGTTATAGCTTCTGCAAACTATGGGATATATACTAGAATTTTTATTTATTTATTTTACACTAGTATTGCGAGACTTATGCGATATTGCGGCAGACATTCTGACATTAACTGACAGTTTTGACACTTTGTGGGAACCAGTGACATAAATGCAGTGATCAGTGCTAAAAAATGCGCACTGTCACTGTACTAATGTCACTCGCTTGGAAGGGGTTACACATGTAGGGCGATTAAAGGGTTAAATGTGTGCCTAGCCAGTGTTTTTGTGTACTCTGTGTGCTGTTTTTACTAAGGGAAGTGATGAATAGGACAAATGTTTTGCTGGGATGCCTTTATTGCTTCTAGTGGATTTCCTGATTGAAGCCTCTTGCGGCCTGTTTTCTTTTACAGCATTTGGATTGTCTACATTCATTTCTACTTCTGTGTCACTTTGTTGCTTATGTTCATGTGACACCGATGTGGAATTTCCCTCAGTTTGAAGTAATTTTGTTAGTTAATTTCATCAACAATTACATTTCTACTAATAATTAGCTTGTTTGTGTCTCAGTGTAGAATGTTGTATCCATTTTGAGATTCACTGTACACAACAAGTGCATCTTCCTTTGCACAAGCATCCCAATTTGTATGTTTTTCTTTTGGAATGTGCACATAGGCTTTGCTTCCAAAATTTTTTAGATGGTTCAAATTCAGGGCCCTTCCATTCCACAGTTCATATGGAGTTTTCTCAGTCGATTTCCCTGGTAGTCAATTTTTGAGATTGCATGAGGCCTGGGCACACCCTAATCACCCTGTGAAGCGCAGATTTCCCCTGCTCCTACAAAAATTGTAAAAAATAATTCAAAAATCAAATATCACAAATAAAAAATTACTGACACTGTCCACTGCCCTACTGACACCAACCTCTGCCCTACTGACAAGTCCACTGCTCTACTGACACTGTGCACTGCCCTACTAACATGGTCCATGTTTTAATACATTTAGGGTGCTCACACTAATGCAATAAGCTGCGCACACCTATGTGTGGTTGGCATATCTGCATTAAATAGGATGGTTCTTACACTCTTACATAGAGTACAGTTCATTCTTTCTGCAGCCCCATTTTGCTCTGGGTTGTATAGTACAGTAGTTTGAAATATTATGCCATGCTTTCTGAAAATCACCTATGTGTTATCACTTATATTTTTAGTTCTATGGTATGTGTGCTTACCAAATACTGTTCAAGTTTCTCTGGTACTTCATTTTTGTTGTGTAACAGATATAGTGTAGTAAACCTACAGTAATCGTCTATAAAAGTGAGAAAATACCTCTTCTTTCCTTGAGTAAATTTTCCATTGGACCACAAAGATCTGGATGAATTAAATCCAGAGGTTTCTTAGCTCTGCTGTTACTCTGCTTTGGAAAGGCTTTTCTTGTCATTTTTCTTTTTATACAACTGATGGATTTGATTGTTTGATCGCATGGATTAATTTATATTCCACTTGCATAGTCATTCTCAGTTAATTTCTTTATTATGTCAAGACTTCTGTGTCCCAGTTGTCTGTGCCATGTGTGAATGCAGATTAAGTGCTTTTCCTCCTTGGCAGTAACCACCTCATTGCAGTTCAGCTGATACGGTTCATCTGTAATTTTAGCCTTTGCCAGTAAGATATCCCCTTTTGTGATGGCACAAATGGCCTCTTGGAAGGTTACTACATTGCCTTGTATTGTCAATGACAAAAGATTTGTTTCAAGAGCAGAGACATAAAGGACAATTTTCACAGGTATCTTTCTGGTGACATTCTGGGGAAATAGAACAGTATAAAAAAACTGTCTCATTATTTGCCCATTTCCTGTGGTGATTTTTTTCTAATTTACTCTGGTCAAGATGACCAAAGACATTTCTGTCATTTGTCATGTGGCTCCTAGTTCCTGAATCAACACACCATGCCTGCAAAGATGTGATGCAAAGTTTAGATTGAAAAACATATTCATTATCTGAAGCAAAATCAGTTTCTTCCTTCTCACTTTTGGCCTTTTGTAGTTTAGTTTGTTTTTACACTATAGCTTTCCAGATTCAGCAATCTGCTTTTAAATTATATTGTTTCTTTCACACAAAACATTCATGTGTTTCTTGTTGCATGTTACTGTTTTTATTCCTATTTTTGTCTTTAAAGCAGACTTTGTGACAGAAGCACTGTCATTTTTAATACTTTCTGTTAGTCGCTTTTATTCATCCACAGGCTTGCCCTTAACCGCTTTAAGACTGCCCCATAGCAGTTTTTAATGCTACAGGGTGGCTCTCCTGTGCAGAATCACGTATATATACATGATATATATACGTGATTCTGCATTTCCACCTGCAGGGGGTGCGCACGCTCCACTGGCAGGCCGCTTCTGCTGTGATTAATCATAGCAGAAGCCAATCTGTGGTTGCCGGGCACTGGATGTCCACCGCCACACCCCGATCGTAGGTAATACACACAGAACTGAGGTCTGCCTATGTAAAAAAGGCAGATCTTAGTTCTGACAAGGAGCAAAGAATGGATTTTGTGTTCCTGCAAAGCAGGGAACAAAATGTATATTTTCCCTTAGTAAAAGCACCTAATACAATACACAAAAACACTGGATAGAAACACAGTTATCCTTTTGATCGCCCTAAATGTGTAACCCCTTCCCAGCCAGCATCATTAGTACACTGACAGTACATTCTTTTAGCACTGATCACTGTATTAGTTTCACTGGTTCCTGCAGTGTCAAAAGTGTCAGTTAGTGTCCGATTGCATGCCACAATATCGCAGTTCTGCTATAAGTCGCTGATTACTGCCATTAGAAGTATTAAAAAAAAATCTATAAATACAAATTCCATATATATATATATATATATATATATATATATATATATATATATATATATACTGTATCCCATAGTTTGTAGACGCTATAATGTTGCGTAAACCAATCCATATATGCTTATTATGATTTTTTTTTATAAAAAACATGTACCAGAATACATATTGGCCTAAATTTATGAAGACATTAGATTTTTTTTTTTTTTAATGTGTTGGATATGTTTTAAAGCAGAAAGTAAAACATGTTGTGTTTTTTTTTTTTTTTTTTTAATGGTTATATAGCAAAAAATAAAAAACGCAGTGGTGATCAAATACCATCAAAGAAAGCTCTGTTCGTTGGAAAAAAATGACATACATTTTATTTGGGTACAGTGTTGCATGACCGCGCTGTTGTCAGTTAAAGTAACGCAGTGCCATATCGCATAAAATAACCTGGTCATGAAGGGGGGTAAATCTTCCGGAGGTCAAGTGGTTAATATATTTACAATGTCAGGTCCTCATCTGGACGTGCATCACATGCTATGACAAGCATTTCACAGCTTTTTGGAAAGCCACCGAGTAAGAGTGCTGCAACATGGATATCCTTTTTTTCTTCTCCTATACCTCTCAAGGGTTCAAACATTTCCAAGGTGTGCCTTATGTAATTCTGCATGTCCTGGTCTTTCCCCAGCTAGGTTTGGTATAGCTATACCTCTCAAGGGTTCAAACATTTCCAAGGTGTGCCTTATGTAATTCTGCATGTCCTGGTCTTTCCCCAGCTAGGTTTGGTATAGCTTTCTAATCAAATACAGTTCATTGCTCAGATTAGATCTTTCATTCACCTTTTGTAATCCTTCCCACATTTCTTTAACAATTTCACACTTACAGTATCTCACAAAAGTGAGTACACCCCTCACATTTTTGTAAATAATTTAGTATATCTTTTCATGTGACAACACTGAAGAAATGACACTTTGCTACAATGTAAAGTAGTGAGTGTACAGCTTGTATAACAGTGTAAATTTGCTGTCCCCTCAAAATAACTTAACAAACAGCCATTAATGTCTAAATCACTGGCAACAAAAGTGGGCACACCCCTAAGTGAAAATGTCCAATTTGGGCCCAATTAGCCATTTTCCCTCCCCAGTGTCATGTGACTTGTTAGTGTTACAAGGTCTCAGGTGTGAATGGGGAGCAGGTGTCGTAAATTTGGTGTTATCGCTCTCACTTTCTCATACTGTTTACTGAAAGTTCAACATGGCACCTCATGGCAAAGAACTCTCTGAGGATCTGAAAAAAAAAATTGATGCTCTACATAAAGATGGCTTAGGCTATAAGAATATTGCCAAGACCCTAAAACTGAGCTGCAGCACAGTGGCCAAGACCATACAGCGGATTAACAAGACAGGATCCATTAAGAACAGGCCTTGCCATGGTCGACCAAAGAAGTTGAGTGCAGGTGCTTAGCGTCATATCCAAAGGTTGTCTTTGGGAAATAGACATATTAGTGCTGCCAGCATTACTGCAGAGGTTGAAGGGGTGGGGGGTCGGCCTGTCAGTGCTCAGACCATATGCAGCAGACTGCATCAAATTAGTCTGCATGGCTGTCATCCCAGAAGGAAGCCTCTTATAAAGATGATGCACACGAAAGCCAGAAAACAGTTTCCTGAAGACAAGCAGACTAAGAACATGGATTACTGGAACCATGTCCTGTGGTCTGATGAAACCAAGATAAACTTATTTAGGTCAGATGGTGTCAATTGTGTAAGTGTGTCTTGCCTACAGTCAAGCATGGTGGTGGGAGTGTCATGGTCTGGGGCTGCATGAGTGCTGCTGACACTGGGGAGCTAGAGTTCATTGAGGGAACCATGAATCCCAACATGTACTGTGACATACTGAAGCAAAGCATGATCCCCTCCCTTCAGAGACTGGGCTTCAGGGCAGTATTCCCACATGATAATGACCTCACTTCCAAAGAGAAAAAGTGACCGCACTCAGAGATGAATGAACTTGAAGTGTTTATTCCCATTCATAAAAGACATGATTTTTTGGAATATTTTTGGTCTACAACCATTTGAACTATTATATGCATTTCTTACATATAAGCACATATTTACATATATGTGTTTAACAAAATGACTACACCGTTAGTTCGTTTTTCTCTTTTTCTTCTTGTAAGCATAGACTACCCTGACGAAACCTACCATTGGCCATGTTCTCCCCGTTTATATGTTGAGAAAAAAAAGATTTTTTCATTAATTATATATATTTTTCACTAATTATATAATTTAAATAAGGGTGAGTTAATCATGACTTCTTTATTTACCATATAATACATATATATTTATATGTGTCTTTTTTGGATATATTCTTTGGTAGTACGTCAGTGCTTGAAACCCTTTTCTTACATATTAAATTGATCTTAAACAATATTTTTCTCTCAATTTTTGAGAATTTCACAACAATTGATTGAATGGTTGTAGATGATAGCACACTTTATGTCAATTCATGCACTGATTTCACTTTATATTAACATTGTTTGCATCTCACACATTCACACCTAATTATACATATGTTTGTGTATATATATATATATATATATATTTTTATATATATATATATATATATATATATTTTTTTTTTTTATTGGGTTTCATATCACACATTTATATACACTTTTTCTTTGTGTCATACCATTTTATTTTATGATATATTTGTATATACATTCTTTACTTCACTTACATTCATCTTTTTTCACAACGGTTGTTCATATATTTTTCACCGATTTTTTGACAGCCTATACACCAGTTCACTTCCATGATCGTTAACATGCAATATATATATTTATATATATATTTTCACATTATTGTTTTACAAACACATTTTTTCCAATATGCTTTCATCATCTCCCTTAGCACTACATATATATTTTTCCTCTTTTTTCACATTCATTCGTGTCTGAGATTATATATTTATGTTTTTTTGGGAGATGTCACTATATATATTTTTACACAATTGTCATGGTTGTTTATTTTATTTGTGATTAAGACATTTTTTTGGCACTGATTTAGAGTGTGTTTTGATGTGTTGTTCAATTTTGTCTTTGCTTAATTGGTTTGAGGCGAGAGATCTACAAGTGCAACATATACACGTTAAAGCCCCGTACACACGTACTGATTGTCGGCCGTAAATATTCGGCCGCCCACCGATCGGCCGATTGTAGGCTTGTTAGTATGATGCTTCCGACAGCCGACAGCGCATTTTCGGCCGAACAGAATCTGTCGTGCAGACTTTAAAATATTTGTTGGCCGTCACCAGAACTCCCTACTCCATTGGAACGAGTGTCACCCCGTGGACCTAGGACCCCACTGCCCACTGTTTAGATCAGGATCCCATTAGGCTTCAACCACCCTCCCCAGGAATCCTTACCGCATGGGACCCACACAGAGACTACGCAGGACGTGTATATCTGGAACCGGAGGAAGACACTGGGAGTCACCCATCGGACCACCATCTTTACCCGCTCTGTACCCCTGTGTGGGGTGGGTACTTCTGGTGAGTGTTCCTTTTACTAGAGGGGTCACTGAGTACCTCACCGCCCACCATGGGGTCACCCATCATAGGTGTTCATTAGAAGATTTTCACTGGCTGTTTACCTTGGACCTTTTTCAATCACAGATATTTATATCTCTATAATTGCCACTTCACCCTTATATGTGTATACAGACTATATGGTCACTATTTGCTTTTTGGATCACCACTTATTTACAAATTAATTTTGGTCACCAATATTTATTTATTTTTCACTAACACTTATGCACAGCACTTTAATGAATAGACATCATATATTGTATAATATTTACTTTGCTCTTGCTGTGATTTATTTTTGTTATATTTCACCATCTAAGTCCTGCTTTCACCAATATTATTTATAGATATCAATTTGCGTGGCACTTAGTATTATTACTCGCACTCAGATATATATCATATTTATTCCTTATTTGTATATCTAACACAGTTGCAGATACGATATCCCCTAATGATTTAATCTACACTAGTCACATTTTTTTATACATACACCATCCTTGTTTTTGATAGTGCAATATATTTATTCAGCACATTAGCACTTTACCAGCACCCTAATACTCACCCCATTAGGCAGCGCCACTTCCCTATTCTTCCATATGCATTCACCATCTGACCCATGAAATTGTCCTGCAAAACATTTAGGAACTGCCGAGCCTTGGCTGAATGCGCGGTTCCTTCTGCCTAGTCTATATCTGGATAATTAAAGTCCCCCATTATAATGACATTTCCCATCCTTGCTGCCAATCCTTTCTGTAAAAGGAGGTCTTACATGCATTAACTCTTATTTGAAACAGTGTAAACAGCATAACAAATGGCCGCATAGCAAGAAAGTGGACCCAAGAGTTGTTCCCCCTTTTTACATGGGATTGCAGGCCACACCCACCCCAAAATTCTGCATTCCCCAAATACAACAACTTCAAATAAAACACACTAGTCAGACATGGCAGAAATAGCCACAGTACTTTATTGGCTATCAAAAATAATTTCTAATAGTGAAATAAATAAAGTGACTATTTTAACATTAAGCTGATTACAGACATATTTGCTTAGTTATTAGAAGCAGATTTTACAATCAATATCATTAAACACAACATCCCCACCAGCCGGAGTTGAAAAACAAAGCCAGCCTACCCCCGAAGCAGTAGCCATTTCTACACAGAATTTCAGTCCTAGGCCTATGTTTGGCAGATGAACTTCGTCAGGTCTCTACAGATCTGGAATACCGCCCTCAAGATCCACATGTCTATAAGAGAAACCACCAAATAGTGGCATGTATTTCTTCAAGGCTCGGTAAATCCGCTTTCTCATTTACTCCATAGCCCTACACTGAGGAGAGGACAACCATGAAAGCCAAGGAACCGTCTTGGAAAAAACTATAGTTGTATGAGGGGAAGATAGTTTATTAAAACTGTGAAGATCCCTCTTTATGATAAACAGCAAGTCCAGTGTTTTTATTTAACATAAATCATTACCTCCCAGGAGGACCACTAATAATGAAGGTGGGGGCCACACTAGGTAAAGATTTCACAAATGCCAATAAAGTCTAAACCATTGTAGACCTCTCACCCTATTCCAAATTATGGTTAAGGTTTCCAGACGCAAAGATACATTTTCAGAATACTTGCATTGAGCTGATGCTCTTTTACATGTCCAGTATATATAAGCGTGTCCTAAAATCCATAGCCAATGCTGCAAACCTGCAAAGTTTCAAATAAAAAGGTTAGGTCTGACATATGATTGAAAACCTTTTCGACCTCCATCTACCTAAATTCATATAGTCGGATACTGGCATACCCAACCTGGAAGCCTCTGAAATCGCCCCAATATGAAAAGAATGGGAAGAATATTTATACTGATGAAAACCTAAATGGCAGAGACACTTTTTCAGAACAGCATCAAACTGGTATTTAGTAAGGGGGGACAAATTCAAATGAATCAGAAAATGACCAGAATACTGAGGACGAACAGCTGAAAATTGTCTCACCAGAATTACTGGACAAATAGAAGAGTCAAAATTAGCAGGAAATTTAAGCCACGCACCTTTGCTCAACTAATCAGTTTTTGAGTGCCATAAAAAAAAGATAAACGTAGGAGTCAGCAAGCAAAACAAGATCCAGCAAAATTCCAGAAGTACCATGCTTTGTTATTGGAAGCAATTCCGATAATCATAACGCCCCAAAGAAAGTTAAAACAAGAAATGTGCAAAAAGCAAAGCCTCATAGTTAATGTAGCATGCAGTAGAGGTTATATCACAAAGCTTCATAAGAACTGCCAAAAAAATAGATCTTCTTGAGTCAGGCACAAAAGTGGATTTCTTATAACCTTTTAGTCCTTGCTTGACTGAAAAAAAAAAACTTGCACAAGGTGGAAGTCCTAATAAACAAAAGAAAAAGGAAATTCCCGCCAAGATTTTAGCTACATGTTTATACTAGTACTTGTGTTTCATTAGAGAAGCTACAAAAGACAAAATAATTAATTCAGATGGAGCATTGTGCACAAAACCATTGCCGCTTGTAAAGGCCACCCATCTCCTCCATGCAGCTGAATAATTAACCCATATAAGATTTCCTTATAGCATCCTGCAAAAGAGTCATATCAGTTCACACAAGTGTAACCGACAATGGAAACCTACCTCGTCTGCATCTGGCATCAATGGATGAAATTTGAGAGATCTGAAAGCAAGACAAAGTGTCTGCAATATTATTTGGCAGACCAGGGACATATTTCACCTTAGTCCAAATATTACATTTTAAACACAGAAAAACAAAATGACAAAGTGGCCTGATAACATACACTGAGCTAGAAGATAAGCAAGAAACACCTTTTTCACCATCCGTGTGTACCAATATACGTCTATTAGAAAAGTGGGATCCCCAAAGTTCAACAGCCACTGCCTTCGGAAACAGTTCCAGCAACACAATGTTCTCGGTGGCTTTTTACAGTACCCAAAAATCAGGCCAACCTCCGCAACTTAAATGTGTTCGCCATAAAGCAGTGAAGCCTCTAGGACCTGAAGAATCTGTGAAAAGGAAGAAAATTCTGCACAGAAATAAAATCAGACTGAAAAAAGCAATGGCCATTATAAATGTCTTGAAAATGTGCCCATGATACCAAATCTTCCTTGAGATCAGTAGTAAGGTGAACATGTGCAAAAGGCAAGTTATAACCAGAGGTGGAAAGATACAACTGTCTGGAGAAAGGAGCATAATCTTACAGGCAAATGCCAACAAGCTTAATAGAGGCTGCATCTTCTTCAACAAAATGTTCTTCCTACAAAGGAAAGAGAGTATCATGTATTTAGACGAGGTATCAGTTTAAATTCTCAGGAATTCCAGAGATGTCGATAGCAGGCAGGCTTTTTTCATCTGTTATGGGGCCTCAAAAAAAACCCCATGATGAGACAAAATAATTGCAAGCAAATGAGACCAATGAATAAAAGATCATCTAGATAATGAACAATGCCATCGCATCCCAATTCAAAGCAAACAACCCAATGGAAGAATGTAGAAAACGTATCGAAATAAGAGCAAGACAAAAAACAGCCCATCGGAAGGCATTTATTAAAATAATAACCACCTACAAAAAAAAAACCCAATGAATTAAAGGCTGAAGGAAAAATAGACAAAAGCCGAAAGGCCGACCTAATATCTGCTTTAGCCAGCAATGCTCTCTGACCGAATGCTCTAATTTTCTTCTACGGCTTCCTGAAAAGTCGCTTAAAGTATCGTCAATATCATTCAAGGCTTTCAAAACAGAACGGGGGTGCTCAATGCAAAAAGCATTGGGCTCCTTCTTAGGTACCACTCCTAAAGAAGAGATTGTGAAATTCCTAAACGATGGGAGTGCAAATGGGCCTGCTTTGCAGCCTTCAGCAATCTCTTTTGAGACTTTTTGTTTTACTACCTGCGGGAAAAGGAAAATAAAACAGACTTTAAATTACTGACCACAACACACCCCTCCCCTGAAAACAGGGGCCACGGAAATCCATACATAAAACCATCAAGTATGAATTGAGGCTTTTTCTTGTCTGTCTGTACCTGTCAAGCTATGGGTGCATTCTTTCCAGCCTCACCGTGCAGGCTTTTTGAAAAAATATCACAATAAATTTGTAAAGACCCACTATTCTTCTTCAAGCATTTAATGCCCAGAGAGGACCAGAACAAAAGGAAAATTTGTGCATATATTTACAAGCCATGTTCCACTTACATTGATTTTCATTAAAAGGCAAAACTGAAGCTGCAGTAGTAGGCTGCCTTTTGTGGCAGGATCAAATTAAGCCACAAGCTAACATCCTTCATTCCCCATTTTAGCGTAGGGTGCACCAATTTTTGGTGGAAGGATTCATCATAGTAGTACCAACTGAGGCACCCAGAATTCTTAAGGGGCCCCAGTTGTGGTCCAAATACTGAAATCAACCACCGCACAACTCTATATGTTTTTCATTCATAACACTGCAAGAAATACAATAAGCCTGCAGCCAGTTATGAAAGGACTTAGGCACAGTCCTACGCCCGTCCTCCTCTTTGCAATCCTCCACTTTCTTGTCAGATTTAAATGTGAAATCTTTAAATGTGGTGAGAAGAGACAACATATCTACAAATTCCCCTTTCCAGGTGTAGCCCTGTAGAGTTACACAGGCTGTATTATCTGAAATGCCCAGTAGATGGCAGATGGACTCAGTATGCTGTTAATTAAACATTGAGCATTGATCACAGGACTTGGCTTTTTCAGTCACATGATTGTGGCATCATCACAGTGTGACCAGGAAGTGGTGTGTGAGGAAAGACTGAGGGAGATAGACACCAGCTCTGGATTTCTTCTTATCCTTCTGCTCAGGATTTTCACCTATTAATGTACTGGGAGGACTTCCTGCACAGCTCTGCGGAAGGAGGTCATGGAAGACTTCTAGAAGTTACCACATGCTCAGCCAGAGAAAGGACATGTGACTAGCTGTGAAAGACTGCTGCACAGAGATAGAACCCTGCTAAGAGAACTTGCTTCACCCAAGACCACACCAGCTGAGAGAGGGGCCTGCTTTCAAAGACACGCACTGAGTCCAGACGTCTGGTGAATCCAGTGAGAGGAGACTGCAGTGGACTGACCTGGTTAATTGCGTTTCTGAGGGTAAGCCAAGCCTCTCCCTGTATCACCACAGGGCACCTGTCTCCTCACTCTCAGTAAAGACTCTGAGGTCCAGAGTGGACATTGCACAGCTCAGGCTGCTTCAGTGACCCTGCGGAGCAGAACTTATAAAGGCCCCAACTCTCCTATGTGCACCAACAGCCATTAGGGTGAATATAAGGGGGTGGGACGCAGGTGTGCTAGTGGGTGGGTGAGGAAAATACACATTGCATTATTATCTGTGTTACTCTATTGTATTTTCCCATGTATGTTGGTTCATTTGCTACTTACTATATAAAGTTAGTTCCAGTTAGGCTGTGTCAGTCTCGTTGCACCAAGTATGTTCCCAGTGGGACCCCACATCCCTACCCCGGATGCCCCACTGGGTGGAGGCACTGCCGCAGACATGTACCCCAGCTCCCAGATAGCGGAGGCTCAGGATCCGCCTGTCAGGCATAGTGAGTTAACTAGGTTAAGGGACCCCAAAGACACTAGGGGGTGCCCTCAAAACCCTGTTACATATGGAGGCACTGCTGAGATCTATTGGGGTACAACCAGTGAGAATAGGTTAAGTCCTCAGGCCACTCCCTCCTTTGCAAAAGAGTGGGCCCAGCAAAGAAATGTACCATTACAGCAAGCTGTGATGTTATGCAAAGTCCCCTCCTGCTGTGAGATGAATCACGTCATCTTGTGTATAGAAATTCGACTGGGAATAGAAATGGCGACCATCAGGGATATCCTGCAGGATTCTGAAGGCCAAACTTACATGT
The DNA here is from genome assembly GCF_965119305.1 of Pelophylax lessonae. Lineage (NCBI taxonomy): Eukaryota > Metazoa > Chordata > Amphibia > Anura > Ranidae > Pelophylax > Pelophylax lessonae. The sequence continues at coordinate 208,861,041 of NC_138773.1, forward strand.
TAATATATTGTCATACGGACTTGGGAGACCATGAGATGCCTACCAACGTTCATTTATATGGAGCCCCGGATGAAGGATGCTCCTTAGTGTACGCTCTCCTTGATAAGGACGAAATGGTCTCACTGCAACCACCCTTTAAATTAGAACAGAAAGACTATGTCACAGAAAATTATTCTAAGCTCCTGACTCCCATCTCCGGAAAGGCCGGAGCCATTCCTAAACAAGCTGCCCATCCTATTGCAGGACAGGGGATGATTACTCCTAAAGCAGAATTTCATCCATCTGCAGCATTACTGAAACCAGACAACCCTGAAGTACGCACCCTGCCTACAGGAGGTAGTGATGTATCGGACATACTACAGAAACTCTCAGAAGCCATAGTGACGGCGAACCACACCCATAGTTACCGCAAACTAAAGGTGTTTTCTGGGAATCAGCCTGTTCCTGCAGGAGAAGAGCCGTTTGAGGTCTGGAAGGATAATGCTATGCAGTTGTTGGAGGAATGGTCTTGTACGGATACCATAAAGAAACAGCGGTTGGTAGAGAGTCTTCGTTTTCCCGCTACAGACATGATAAGACTGTACAAGGGAGTAAATGGGCAAGCTACTGTGCACGACTATCTACGAGTCTTACAGGATGCTTATGGGAAATCAGAAGATTTGGATGATCTGTTGGTTAAGTTCCTAGCCACTAAGCAGAAGGAGCATGAAAAAGCCACTGACTATATCAACCGGTTACAGCTATCGCTAGGAAAGTTATTCCATAAAGGAGCTGTTGGACATGTTGCAGGTGCAGAAGTCCAGAACCACACCTTATCATCCGGAGGGCTATGCACAGCCAGAACGGTTCAATAGGACCCTCCTAGATATGCTAGGGACTCTCAAGCAAGTCGAGAAGCGGTCTTGAAGTAAACATGTGGAAGCCATGGTCCACGCATACAACTGTACAAGGCATGAATCTACAGGGTTCTCACCCTATTTCCTAATGTTCGGAAGAGAAGCTCGATTGCCGATAGATGTCCGTTTGGGAGTGTCTCCTGATGGAACAGATTCAACTTCACACTTTCAATATGTGAGGAACCTCAAACAAAACCTTCATCGGGCCTATGAGTTGGCCACCCAAGCTGCAGCAAAAATTGAAGAACGGAACAAAAGAAGGTATGATGCTAAGGTGAGATATCGGGAGATTCAAGCAGGGGATAAAGTTCTTCTCCGGAATCTAGGTGTGCCTGGAAAACACAAACTGGCTGACAAATGGAAAGATACCCTGTTTGGGGTTGTGTCCAAGCTGGAAGGGCTGCCAGTGTACAACATTAGGGGCCCGGAGGGCCGAATAAAGGCTTGGCATAGAAACCATCTGCTTCCAGTTGTGTATGCTGATGAAGAGGAGGAGAGTAGTGAAGAACTGAGGGAAAACCCAGCAGAGAGTCCTGGAAATGGGGCAGAGGAGACCCCAGGAACTCCCAGTGCAGAGGATCAGTGGTGGTCATCACCCGCTGAAGAAACACAGCAATTGCCTCCTTTAACTCCTGTGGTTTCACAAAGTTCTCCAAGGTTGAATCCAGAAAGTCCATGTTTTGTGCCTGGAACTTCCCTTAGAGACTCTAGTTCGAGGGCAGGAGTCGAAGTTCCGCAGTTGATGTCCCAAGATCCTCTCCCACAGCGAGGACTGAGACACAGCACCAGAGTGCGGCAACCCCCTAGGGCCCTAGTTTATGATAATATAGGAAAGCCCAGTTATGCCCCGCTGACACAAGCGGCATCCAAAATGGCCACTTTCCTACATGCACTAGCTGAAGTGGTAAATGTTAGTGACTCTTTACCCTAGATAACTAGCTAGCTAGGATGTTACTGTGCTAACTGTACTGTATGTATGCTAAACCTTTTTCTGTTGAATTTTTGTTAAGCCCCCTGGCTAGGACTTGCCAGTGGAAGGCAAGTATTTTCAAGGGGGAGCATGTAGCCCTGTAGAGTTACACAGGCTGTATTATCTGAAATGCCCAGTAGATGGCAGATGGACTCAGTATGCTGTTAATTAAACATTGAGCATTGATCACAGGACTTGGCTTTTTCAGTCACATGATTGTGGCATCATCACAGTGTGACCAAGAAGTGGTGTGTGAGGAAAGACTGAGGGAGATAGACACCAGCTCTGGATTTCTTCTTATCCTTCTGCTCAGGATTTTCAGCTATTAATGTCCTGGGAGGACTTCCTGCACAGCTCTGAGGAAGGAGGTCATGGAAGACTTCTAGATGCTCAGCCAGAGAAAGGAAATGTGACTAGCTGTGAAAGACTGCTGCACAGAGATAGAACCCTGCTAAGAGAACTTGCTTCATCCAAGACCACACCAGCTGAGAGAGGGGCCTGCTTTCAAAGACACGCACTGAGTCCAGACGTCTGGTGAATCCAGTGAGAGGAGACTGCAGTGGACTGACCTGGTTAATTGCGTTTCTGAGGGTAAGCCAAGCCTCTCCCTGTATCACCACAGGGCACCTGTCTCCTCATTCTCAGTAAAGACTCTGAGGTCCAGAGTGGACATTGCACAGCTCAGGCTGCTTCAGTGACCCTGCGGAGCAGAACTTATAAAGGCCCCAACTCTCCTACGTGCACCAACAGCCATTAGGGTGAAGATAAGGGGGTGGGACGCAGGTGTGCTAGTGGGTGGGTGAGGAAAATACACATTGCATTATTATCTGTGTTACTCTATTGTATTTTCCCATGTATGTTGGTTCATTTGCTACTTACTATATAAAGTTAGTTCCAGTTAGGCTGTGTCAGTCTCGTTGCACCAAGTATGTTCCCGGTGGGACCCCACATCCCTACCCCGGATGCCCCAATGGGTGGAGGCACTGCCACAGACATGTACCCCAGCTCCCAGATAGCGGAGGCTCAGGATCCGCCTGTCAGGCATAGTGAGTTAACTAGGTTTAGGGACCCCAAAGACACTAGGGGGTGCCCTCAAAACCCCGTTACACAGGTTTTCTCCTTTATGGACAAGCTTAAATAGATGCCCAATGGGGATACCTCACTTGGTAAAACTTCCTTCATACAGAATTCAGGTACAATAGGTACCATACCATAAAATGGCATTACCCACCACAGCATTACCTTCAGAAAGAATAGTTTGAAAATTAGAGGAATAAAAGAAAAGGCAGAGTTAGAAGGAAATAAAGACATAGATTTAATTAGGTCAGAAAAAGAGCCAACCAAACTTGACAGCACACTGCAGGGGGGAGACTCACCAGTAGCCGGAGGAGACATAGAAGCAGCCTGGATGGCAACACTCTGGGCAGCGCTGCACACCACCTCACCTGGCGTCTGCAGAGGGGAGAAATTCCCTGGCTGGAGCGGAATATCCCATGCAGGAGAGGGCTTCAGGCTTGCTGGGGCTGGTTGCTCAGTGACCGGGGCAGCGGGTGGTACCCTCCCAAGGGCTGGCTGTCCAGCTTTGCTCCTCCTACCTCTTCTGCCAATAGGTGAAGTTGAATAGGCCCACCTCTTCCTAGTGCAGTCTTTCTTGACTGAATCCAAGATTTGTGCCCCCTTTTTACATTCGTTGTACAATGTACATTTTGTTTTAGAAACGTCCTCATTAATATTAGTGATACAGTATGTGACGAAATGAAATTTAGTCCCAGTATGAAAAAAGTAAATCAAAAGATGTAATTAACAGCCGTGATGTTTAAAAACAACATGGTAACAAAAAAAAAAATCATGTTTTTGTTGAGATGAGTACTACCTGCTGATTCTAACAGATGCCAGTATCCACCCCGTCCTTCAAGGCTCATCCATCTGTCTCATGCAGTAAAATATGATATAATTTTACTGAAACCATGCACACAACACTTTAACAGCATTGAGGAAAGTGCTAGATTGTTTACAATTCAGGGATATTTTTATACAATTTTGCCCATTTATTCAAAGAATCTGATTACCACATGACATAACCCTCATTATTACTAGCCAAACCCACCTATAGAACACTCTAGACCAGCGTTTGTCAACCTTTTTACTGTTAAGGAACCCTTGGCAAAAATATTGAGATCTTAGAGAAAACCTGAAAAACTATTTCCGATCTACAGCTCTCAGAATATTGGATCTGATCAGCGAGCTGTAGATATAACAACAATTAACAAATAAATGCAGAGCAGCCCAGGGAACATGCCCTTTCCCCTTGATCCCTGCTAGCCCTGCTAGGTAATATCACATATAAGAACCTGGGACAGACAGAAGGGGAGAAGACCGTGGGGAACAGTGCAGTAAATACCAGTATGCTTCCCTGCACCACTCTGCAAATCCAGAACTGTCAAGGTCTTATCTTGCCTTCCTGTTGGCAGCCATCTTGGACATGTGAAGACTGCTGCCTCTCATAAACTTGGATTGCATCATCACTTGCCTGCTGCCTGGGCATTGCACAGTGATGATGCTGCACACCTGACTATATCTATCACCTGATGGGTTGCAGTCCTTGCCCTTGTGTTTGTGCTCCAATGTGCATCTCTGTTAGCAGTCTTCTGTTCCCCGTGATCCTCCGTGAATGACCTGGCTTGGCTGACGACTCTCATAGCTCTCGACCCGGCATCGGCTGACGACCCGGCATCGGCTGACAACCCGGCATCGGCTGACTATCCACTTCTGGACACGACCCCGGCTTGGATGACTACCCACCTCTGGACTTGATCCTGCTCTCACTTCCTCACTCTTGCTGTGCATTTATTGCTGTTTGCTCCAATAAACTACTTTATTTTACCTGCATCCCTGTGCGGTCTGGTTTCCTGGCACCCTGACAATAACACAGGGTTTCTCGAATGGCATTTCACCGCAAATCAATATTATGGTAAATGTATGTCTACTCAATGTTGCTTTCAATACGCTCTGGCAGTGCTCATTGATACCTGATGCCTCCTCTCCAGTTGGGGTTCCTGTTAACACAGAGGGCAACATTGAGAGGAATGCAGAGCATGGGAAAATGTGGCTGGATCAGGAGGTGACATCCTGTGTATGGCAGTGGTGAATGAAGACAGTGGAGGAGGAAACAGAGAGAGAAAAGAACATGGATGACTGTAGCAGGGGGTAACATTCAGTGTATGACAGCGCTGAATGCAGACTGCAGGGGCGCTTGGCTGGATGAGACTGAATCTAGCAGGAGATGAGATCATAATAGCTTTACGTACAGTTATGGCATAACATAAACCTATTATGATCTCACCTCTTGCTATATTCAGTCTCATCCAACTGTGTGCTCCCCTTCTAGACAAGCCTAGAACTTTTTCTGGACACTAACTGGGCCAGTTCCCTTACATTGTCAAATGTAATAGAGAGAACCAGTTACCATTGGTTGACCAATAATGCATAAGTTGGACTGCAATGGGTTTGGCTCAAGCAGGGTCCGGCAAACTTCGAAGAAGTCAAAGGGAGCCAAATCTGTAAAAAAAACCAAAAAAAAAAACAAACAAAAGCCAATTTTCTGGGCCAATAGGCAAGGAGAGGATGGGGGGTTGGGTGGTGCAAAAAATAGCATGGGGTGGGGGGCACTGCCCTGGGGAGCATATACCAATTAAAAGAAAAAATAAAATTCCATGCAGATGGGAGCAGTGAGAAGTGCACCTATATTTACAGAGGAAAAAGGTTGTGGCAAATGACATCTCCCCCCTGCTACTTTTTAATAAAAAAAAACAGCACACAGACCCCAAAAGTCCTCCACAATACATAGCAGACCCATAAGGGTCTGTTATGTATTGTGAGGGGCCTCTGGAGAGGTCTGTGTGCTGTGTTTGTGTATGAGTTCCCCAAGGAAATCTATACCAGAACCTTTGAGTCTGGTATGGTTTTTTTTTTTTCTATTTTTTTTTTATTTATTTATTTATTTATATACATTCCAGAACAGTAGTCACATAACTCAAACAGTAGTTTGCAAATGTTAACAAAAGATACAGTTCCAAACATAACCGAATATTTGCAAGTAGACCAAAGGAAAAATAAAAATAAAAGCGTTCATACCATGAGTCAAACTGGTACATAAAAACAACTGGAACTTGGTACAGTTTTTAAGGGGGGACTCCATGACCCAAAAAACTGTGAGATTCCCCTAAAAATCCATACCGGCCCCTTATCTGGGCATGCAGCCTGGTTGGCCAGGAGAGAAAGAGGGAGAGACAAGCGTGCAGCCTGCATTATGTCAGGTCACATGTCATTAATATGGGGGTGGGGGGTACCTTGCCAGGGAAGGTACTCCCTGGCAAAGAATCTTGTCCCCATGTTAATGGGGACAAGGGCCTTATCCCCACAGACCTTGTCTGGTGGTTGTGAGGGTTTGTGGGTAAGGGTCCTATTGAAATTTGGAAGCTCCCTTTTAATAATAAGGGGGCCCCCAGATACTGCCCCCCCCACACATAAATGAGTACACGGTACCCCTACTCATTCACAAAAAAAGTCACCTAGAAATAAGGACATCCAAACATTTGTCAAGTCCTTTAATAAAGAAATAAAAATCCCCAAAATGTCCATCATTGTAATCAATTACTATGCCTGTCACCTCTAAACTCACCAAAAAAAAAATGAATGACCCGCCACACAAACTGCCATTTGTCCTTGTTTGTAGGCGAGGGGGCATTAAGCGTCTCAGATGCAGGCTGCTGTAGCCAATTGATCTTGATGCCCTACCACCTACAAACAAGGACATGTAGCAATTGAGTCTCCCTTGACCTTTCACATGAAGGCACAATTCAAATCAGGTATGATGGCAATATATCCCTTGGGGGGTTGGGTGATTCAGAGCTACCTTTGTTAACATTAATAAACCTATGGCAGTAGGTAAACTGTTTCTTACCCAGTACCATTTATTGATTGTTTGTAGATCCCTGGATGTTAAGTCGGTGTCTTTAATAGACATGCAAATAGTGTCTCAAATGTAACTACCAGTACCATGCAACTAGGTGAGAGGAATTATTTTTTTGCTTTTTATCCCCTGCCCCTTATGTGCGCTCAACCTTTAGGTGTGTGCATAATGTTTGCATTCTCACTTATGATGTTTATTAAATAAAATTGATTATCTTTAGATTCTTGACATCTCTGGGTTGGCTCTTCTGATTGGCCCTAGAGGCCACTTTTGGGGTGTGCATTTCTGATTGTTTCGTGCCTTCCTTCCACACACTGGCCCGGGTAGGAACTGTCACCAGTATTATTTTTAATAGTCAGGCAATTTGTTTCATATAATACAAGACACTTGATCTATACTGTAAATGTACAAAGATTAAATTGAAAACATGTTTGTCATTTATTTGAACCAGTGACTGTGTATTTATTACTGTATTTTATTTCAGATGCAATAACACACATTGTGAAATAGCGCACCCCTGATGAATGTAACACTAAAACGCGTTGGGTGCCTCCTCTACACATGAGTACCAAGATGTTTGTTTTTGCGAAATAAGTATTTAGATTGACAAGTGCAATATTGCTTGTTGGCTGTTCCATCTGTAAACCACAAACATACAATTTTAACATTATGTTTTACTAACCACATATACCAATAAAATGTATAACTTTTATTATAAGAATATGGTGTACCTTTGTAATCTCAGGGAAAATATTTTTTCTGATATTTTAATATAGGGATGATGGTAATGCCCCCCATACAGTGAAAAAAGCTCTTGTTTACAATAAAATTGATCAGAATGAAACTATAGGAACCAGTCTCCACCATCCCAGGTCTCTCCACCACATTATGCACCATTTCAGGGAGAAGAACAGAGATACTTTATAATTCAAAATATACCAATAAAATGTATAACTTTTAATTATAAGAATATGGTGGCTACCTTTGTGGTCTCAGGGAAAATACTTTTTCTGATATTTTAATATAGGGATGATGGTAATGCCCCCATACAGTGAATAAGCTCTTGTTTACTATAAAATGGATCAGAGTGAAACTATAGGAACCAGTCTCTACCATCCAAGGTCTCTCCACCACATTATGCACCATTTCAGGGAGAAGAACAGAGATACTTTATAATTTGAAATATACCAATAAAACATATAACATTTATTATAAGAATATGGTGGCTACCTTTGTAGTCTCAGGGAAAATACTTTTTCTGAAATTTTAATATAAGAAGGATGGTAATGCCCCCCATACAGTGAATAAGCTCTTGTTGTTTATTATAAAATGGATCAGAATGAAACTATAGGAACCAGTCTCTACCATCCCAGGTCTCTCCACCACATTATGCATCATTTCAGGGAGAAGAACAGAGATACTTTATAATTCAATATTCCCAAATACTTGATTTATTAAAGAACGATAAGTAGCATGTACAGCAGATGAGTTTTCCAAGCCCCTGGACGATGTCTCATATGACAAAATCTGTTTGTAGAAGCTTAGCGGTGATGTGATCACTCACGCACACCGGCCCTGCCGCGTTACCATTGGCTGGACCTAATTTTGCATCTAAAACACTCTTTTTTGAGCGCAGATTTAAGTTTTGTTACAGTCAATGTTGCATTTGTTTTCTTGATACAATACATTAAAAAATGTTAAAAAAAAAACATGACAAATCTATCAAAAAGCATTAAAACATCAGTCTTTGATATGCAAGGTAAAACATTTGATGAATGTTCTCACTTGTGCTTTGTATACTTCACCTTGGAAATATCTTACAGTACAGAATCTGTTTATGTGATGTATTGTAAGTAACAAAATGTGTGGGAACTGACTGGGTTTAATTATTATCATCTCTTTTCTATGCGGTAGCATACAAAGAGCTTGCTATGTGGTAGCAAACACTTCAAATGATTTGAGAACAGTAGCTTGGATGCTGTAGCAGAACAATGTAGTAATGTTAACACATGTCAAGTGTCATAGTATAAGACTTTACATACAACCTTGTTTTCACTGAGTCAGCCAAAGGTTTACAGGTTTCTCAGTTAAAGAACTACTCACATGCAATGTTTCCAAAAATTTAGAACTTGAGATGTTCTTCTGGAAACTAACTGGGTCAGTTCCTCTTCCTGCTCAAAGCTAATGGAGAAAACCAATTGCCATTGGTTTCACCTAATAATATGGTGTCGCGTCTGAAACACATTTTTTAGCACGTGTTATATTTTGTGTCAATCAATGTTACATTTGTTTTCTTGAAACAATACATTTTAAAAAAATGTTTTAAAAAACATGACAAATCCATCAGAAAGCAATAAAACATTCATTTTTGATGTGCAAGATGAAACATTTGACGAATGTTCCCACTTGTGCTTTTAAGTCTTTGTATACTTCACTTTGGGAATATCTTACACAGTCTGTTTATGTGATATATTGTAGACAGAAAAATGTGTGGGAACTGACTGGGTGTAATTATTATCCTTTCTACTCTACATGGTAGCATACATGCTAAAGACAATATGCTTCTATTTTGTGACAGCTCAATGCTGACGTTTGATCAACTACAATAACTTACTGATGCTTATTATGTCACACAGGCTAATTTAATCACATTTTAATGACCTAATAAGCAATAATTTGCATCTCTGTAGGATAACAGTGTCCTCCTAACCTGATCAATATTATCTTAAATAATGTATAAGCGTGATGTAATAAAATGATTTTGTGTCCAAATGAAAACACTTAGATATTTTAATAAGTGAATTTTAATTTTTCCTGGATTATACTGCCCTGGAGTAATTTAATCTACAAGCGTATTCTATGTTTGTCCAGATGTACAAAGTATGCCGAGGACTGTAAATTGCAGCTAAGTTGAAAATGATTTAGTTCTAAAAGTTACATATTTTTATGAGATATCTGTTAGAAAACATGACTGCTTGGATCTGACTGCAAGCCAGGTTAAAATATAGGTTGCTTTCACACTGTACAATATCCTTCATGTTCACCTATCTCTAGGGTTTGCCTGTTACCCACTTCTGGACCGGTAGAATTTGCCCCCTTTATTTTATTTATTTTTTTATCAGATCTGTACCTACTTAGAGTGTTATGGGAGCTATGGGATACTTCTGCTGCACTTTTAACCACTTCTGGACCAGAAGGATTTGCCCCCTTAATGACCAGGCCATTTATTGCGATTCGGCACTGCGTTATTTTAACAGACAATTGAGCGATCATGCAACACTGTACCCAAATAAAATTGATGTCCCTTTTTCCCCACAAATAGAGCTTTCTTTTAGGTCCGGTTCACACTTATGCGAGTGCGGGAAGGCTGCGAACTCGCAGCCTGTTCCCGCATCGCACACGCACCCCCGGCAGTTCACACTGCCATATGCGATACGCTGGGGGTGTCAATGTAATCTTAACGACACCCCCAGTTTGATCGCATATCGCAGTGCGATCGTGCAGTTCGCACAGGATCGGATCGCACAAGTGTGAACCGCTGTGCGATCCGATCCTGATGCGGCTGCTAAAAAGGGTCCCTGTGCGTGTTTGGTGCGGCTGCGGTGCGAATTTAGCCATACAAACTGTATGGCTAAACTCGCACCGCACAGCCGATCGCATGTAATGAAGGAGCAGTGCGCTCCGACATTACATGCGAACCCCGCACACGCACAAGTGTGAACCGGGGCTCAGTGGTATTTGATCACCTGTGCGATGTTTATTTTTTGTGCTATAAACAAAAAAAGAGCGACAATTCTGAAAGAAACAATCAATATTTTTCACATTCTGCTATATAACATTCCCCCAAAAAAATTCAAAAATCTAAATTTTTTATTCATTTAGGCCATGGGTGTCCAGCCTTTTGGCCTCTCTGGGCCACATTGAGTGTAGAGAAATTTTCTCGGGCCGCATATAAAATATTACATAAAAAGTTAAGGTATGTAATAAAATGCCGCCGCGCCCCCCCCCCCCCGCACTAATTTAACACAACTAGGAGGATGATCAAATTAAATGGAATCGGTATACAGAGATTTACTTCTTCTGAGAGACAATAAAGGAACACTCTAACCACCATGACAACTTCAGTGATTTGAAGTGGTCATGGTGGTAGGAGTCAGAAACACTGCACATGCTCGCCTCCCCTTCCCTTCTGAGGCAGCCTCTGCCTACTGTTAGTTGGAAGTTGCTGTGGCTGTGCCCCTAAACCCGACTTCCTTCCTCCCCAGCAAAAAAAATTGTGAGGGGGCAGTGGGCCGCATTGCCTGCGGTCCCAGGCCGCAGGTTGGACATAGCTGGTTTAGGCCATTTTGTATTCTGCTACATATTTTTGGTAAAAAAAAAAAATTGCAATAAGCACAAAAATTATCGTGTCTACACACTAGGAGAAAGATTTATGTCATTTTTATTTATTTATTTATTTATTTTACTAGTACTGGCGGCGATCTGCGATTTTTAGCGGGACTGCGACATTGTGGCAGACAGATGGGACCCCTAACTGACATTTTTGACACTTTTTGGGGGACCAGTGACATTACTACAGTAATCAGTGCTAAAAATATGCACTGTTACTGTAATAATGACACTGGCAGGAAAGGGGTTAACACAGCGGTGATCAAAGGTTTGAGTGTGAGCCTAGGGGAGTGTTTTCTAACTGAATGGGGAGGGACTTCTGAAATGACCACAGAGATGTGATTCTACATAGAAGGATCATAGGCACTCTGTGATCATTTCAGAGAGAACAACGGTCAGCTGTGTTTACAACAGCTGACCTTCCTTCTCTCTCAGCGGGGAGTGATCGGGGCCGCCGGCCCCGTAGATCGGTATCTCCGCTGCCTAGTGGGAGTGTGGGTGGGAACGCGCCCCCAGCACCGCTCCCGAAAACCGACGTACCCATTTGTCGATTTTCACAGCCGAGCCAGCCTGCCCCAGTATACAGTGGGGATCGAAAGTTTGGGCACCCCAGGTAAAAATTTATATTAATGTGCATAAAGAAGCCAAGGAAAGATGGAAAAATCTCCAAAGGGCATCAAATTACAGATGAGACATTCTTATAATATGTCAGCAAAAGTTAGATTTTATTTCCATCATTGACACTTTCAAAATTACAGAAAACAAAAAAATGGCGTCTGCAAAAGTTTGGGCACCCTGCAGAATTTATAGCATGCACTGCCCCCTTAGCAAGGCTGAGACCTGCCAGTGCCATGGATTGTTCTCAATCCTCATCTGGGAAGACCAGGTGATGTCAATCTCAAAGGTTTTAAATGCCCAGACTCATCTGACCTTGCCCCAACAATCAGCACCATGGGATTTTCTAAGCAGTTGTCTAGAAATCTGAAACTAAAAATAGTTGACGCTCACAAGGCTGGAGAAGGCTATAAGAAGATAGCAAAGCGTTTTCAGATGTCAATATCCTCTGTTCGGAATGTAATTAAGAAATGGCAGTCACCAGGAACAGTGAAAGTTAAAGCAAGATCTGGAAGACCAAGAAAAATATCAGACAGAACAGCTCGCAGGATTGTGAGAAAAACAATTCAAAACCCACGTTTGACTGCACGATCCCTCCAGAAAGATCTGGCAGACACTGGAGTTGTTGTACACTATTCCACTATAAAGAGATACTTGTACAAATATGGTCTTCATGGAAGAGTCATCAGAAGAAAAACTTTTCTACGTCCTCACCACAAAAATCAGCGTTTGAACTTTGCAAATGAAAATATAGACAAGCCTGATGCATTTTGGAAACAAGTTCTGTGGACCAATGAGGTTAAAATTGAACTTTTAGGCCGGAATGAGCAAAGGTACGATTGGAGAAGAAGGGGCACAGAATTTAATGAAAGGAGCCTCTGTCCAACTGTTAAGCTTGGGGGTGGATCAATCATGCTTTGGGTTTGTATTGCACAGGGAACATCTCACGAGTAGAATGAAAAATGGATTCAATAAAATTTCAGCAAATTTTGGATGGTAACTTGATGCCATCTGTGAAAAAGCTGAAGTTAAAGAGAGGATGGCTTCTACAAATGGATAATGATCCTAAACACACCTCGAAATCCACGGGGGATTACATAAAGAGGCGTAAGCTGAAGGTTTTGCCATGGCCTTCACAATCTCCTGACCTCAACATAATTGAAAATCTATGGATAGACCTTAAAAGAGCAGTGCGTGACAGACAGCCCAGAAATCTCAAAAAACTGGAAGACTTTTCTAAGGAAGAATGGGCAAAGATACCTCAAACAAGAATTGAAAGACTCTTGGCTGGCTACAAAAAGCGTTTACAAGCTGTGATACTTGCCAAAGGGGGCAGTACAAGATATTAACTCTGCAGGGTGCCCAAACTTTTGCAGACACCATTTTTTGGTTTTCTGTTATTTTGAAAATGTAAATGATGGAAATAAAATCTAACTTTTGTTGACATATTATAAGAATGTCTAATCTGTAATTTGATGCCTTTTGGAGATTGTTCCATCCTTCCTTGGCTTCTTTATGCACATTAATACAAATTTTTACCTGGGGTACCCAAACTTTCCATCTCCACTGTATATTCGGAGGGAGGTTAGCAAGCGGTTAACTATTGTATACATCCTGCCCTTTACAATTTAGGGTCAATTTTTTTTATAATGTCACCCTGGTTTTACACAAATTTCACCCCACATTCACACAGTTTCAGTTTCAATTCATCTTGAAAAGATATGTCTATTATGGGTGATAGTTGTGTGAAACTTAAGTGAAAACAATAAGAAATAGATCCATTTGTTTCTTTGTCTTATTCTGTTCTATTTCCCTAGTGTTTCCACTCTTCCTATAAGTATTTTAATGGAAAGGGGATATATGCCTCTGATCCCTGCCCAGATTCTGTGTTTTTGGCTTATGATTTATCATATACTTATGATTTATCATATTGTGGATTACATGATTTTAAACTTTGATCCTTTATAGGTGCAATAAATTGTTGAATCTTAAATTTGACTAGCGGTCTGCCATATTTTTTGCTGGTGAAAGTAAAACATTTCCTTGTTAAAATGTCTTTACTGTGCAGTGCTTTTTTTCCCAGAGAATAGGTGCAGGAACTCCCCCTTCCAAGTACCTTTGTGTTTCCTCCCCCTCCGTGCACTGACCCTTGGTTTCGGCCCCTACCCCCCTCCGAGCATCGACCCTTGGTTCCACCCCCTTACCCAGCTCCGGGTATGGCCCCTTTTAGAGAATATAGAGCCAAGTATCATTTTGTAGTATTCTGTATGGAGTTTAGTAATGATAACAAGAAAAGCAATAAAATGGATCACCTGCAGCCAGCAGCAAAAGACCCCCCAGCAATAACAACAGATCTCCTAGCAACCAGCATCAATAGACTCTCCAGCAGATAGCAACTGTAGACCTCTCCTTAAACAATAGATCAACTCCAGCAACAATTGACCCCCCCAGTTGCAAAAGATCTCCCACCAGCAACAATAGATCACCATTCAAAAATAGATCCTCTCCAGCAACAATAGATCCCCAACAGCCAGCATCAGTAGACACTCCTTCACACCCCAGTACCCCTTGTTATTACATACATTAAGTGCTGGAGGTGAACTGTGTTCCCCCAACGTTTCTGCTGGAAAAAAAGCCCTGATATTGTGGCAGATTTAATCTTAAGGATAGTGTTAATTAATGTGGAGGAATAAGTTTAGACAGGACAGTAGAGCACAAGTTTTCCCAGTTTAACCACTTCAGCCTTGGAAGGTTTTACCCCCTTAATGACCTGGCCATTTTTTTGCGATACAGCACTGCAATACTTTAACTGAATTTTGCGGTCGTGCGATGCTGTACCCAAAAAAAGCTTTCTTTTGGTGGTATTCAATCACCTCTGCGGTTTTTATTAAAATACAGACAATATTTTTTACTTTCTGCTATAAGTACCGGTTCACATTGGTGTGATGTGGGAACCCTGCGAATCATTATTCCCGCATCGCATCCGACTCGCAGCCAGTTCACACTGTCATATGCGAACTACTGGGAGTGTCAATACAAAGGTAATCAGACCCCACTGACCGACACCATTTACATGAAGGTCGAAGGTCAGGTTACTATAACCCAGCCAAAACAGAGTTCCCCCATACATCAGAGTCTGCAGGAATCCCTCTTACAGTGAAAGGGAACTCTTATGTAAAGGGGAATTCTGCACATCATGATCTAATGGGGGGAACCCTGATGTAAGGGGGGGCTCTGTTGACCAGAGACCACCTTATATTAAAGTCCACTGCGTTCCACTTTACATCAGAGTTCCCACTCACATCAGGGTCTGCAGAGTTCCTCCTTGCACTGTAAGGGGGAATCCTGCAGACTCTGATGTAGAGGGGAACACCAGAAACTCTGATGTGGGGGGCACTCTGATGACCAGAGACCACCTTCCACAGAGTGAATACACTAAGATATGGGGGGGGGGGTTACTAATATAGGGACCTTTATATCAGTGACCCCTTACATTATTGCATTCACTCCCCCCTCTGTGACCCCCCCCCCATCAGACTTGTCTGGCTGCGCTGTCTCTGACCTCCTCTCAGGTGCACCCAGCAGGCTCAGTCAGACGGCTCCAGCTTGGCAGCTCTGGTTTTATCTTATAGTCTCCACTCCACAGTCCCTGCACATCTGACTTCTCCTGTGACCCCCATCCTGGGGTTGCTCTCACTCTTGACTCCTCCCCAGACTCCCCCTCAGAGACTGCAGACATGATAATAGACAAGAGATGGTCAGAGGTTGTGGACATGATACAAGAGATGGTTAGAGGCTGCGGACATGATACAAGAGATGGTTAGAGGCTGTGGACATGATACAGGAGATGCTCAGAGGCTGCAGACATGATACAGGAGATGGTCAGAGGCTGCGGACATGATAGAGGAGATGGTCAGAGGTTGCGGACATGACACAAGAGATGTTTAGAGCCTGCGGACATGGGTGGCGCTTCACCACCCCAGATGTCACTCCCATTCTCAGGCTTGGGTCTCCACTGGTATGGTCTCCCATTGGCAGGCAAATATCAAGAGGGGTTCTCTCTATAATCCCCTCATTGCCAAAAGGAAGAATGTTCCTAGGCAATTTAATAAAGATCATCTCTCCACTCCTCCTAATGCACAGTGCCTATTGGGAGTTCTATTATAAGGAGTCTATTCCTTCCATTATATGGCTGCTGTCTCATACTACAACTCCCAGGATTCTCATTGCTTTGCATAGAAGTCTATGGATGGGTGGAAGATAATGGTGTAGCATAAAATCAGTATTTCAGTTAGAGGGAGAGAAGAATAAAAGGCAATGGGATTGATTTACTAAAACTGGAGAGTGCAAAATCTGGTGCAGCTCTGCATAAAATAAAATCAGCTTCCAATTTTTTTGGTCAAAGCTAAATTAAACAAGTTAGAAGCTGGTTGACTACCATGCACAGCTGCACCAAATTTTAAAATCTTCACATTAAGGAAATAAACCCCAATGTCCCCTCTATATTGCTGTAGTCCAGCATCTGGCTACACATATCCCAAACATACAAGTCTGTGCATTCCTCACAACACTGCACTGCATATATTAAGTTACATCACATGTGTTTGGGTGTCAGATACTTTAGAATTACAAGCTTTTGTCTTAGTGTATAGCTGGGCTTTAAAAAAAAAACAGGGATGTGATGTTTATTCAAATTTGTACTGAGTTTCTTTTCTGACACTCCATAGCCAAGGGATGGCTATGCTTGTCAAGCCTTAGCTTGATCGTAAAGTTCTTAAAGTGAATGTAAACACCATTCATGAAATCTGACCTGGACACATATATCTGTAATGTTTACTTATCTCTCTCCAAAGCTCCAAATGCCATTTGTTTTTGGTGCTCCATTCTTCTGTTTTCAGCAGGGTCACTTCTGACAAGTTCTCCGGCACATGAGATAAAAGCAGCTGAAAATTTGTGTCAGGGAGGGAGCTTAGAGGTAAATTAGCAGAGAGCTGGGCTAGTCTTCATTCCTCTGCCTTTGTGGGGGGGTGAGTCCCTTTCCTCCAATCAGTTTTCACACAGTGTAAGCCCAGACTCCCCACCCACTGCTGAATGAGGAGGAAAGATTTCTAACACGATCTGCACTTTTAAAGAGCGTAGAATAGGGAAGACTGCAGATATGCAAGTAAAACTTGTGTAGGGAGATTTGTTTCATCCCTGTCTATCATCTGAGGCTTTTCACTGGGTATATATGGGGGTTTACATTCACTTTAAATCTTTTCTTGGCTGGCTTCCTCTGACATTTGCCCATCTATGTCTCCTTAGATTATCAGCTGGTTTTCAATTATGATCACTTTGTAGGCATGCATGATCTTTGCTTTCTCTCAATTTTTCACTAGGCATGTCCAGGCATCCTTATTTATGAAGAACAGTCTCCTACTGGTTCTGAGAGTGTGTTTATGTATGTGAATATTGATATATATTTTTTTGTTCATTATATATATTGAGACATTCAGTGCAGGTGCGAATAAACCCAAAGACCAATTTTCTAAATACATGGCTATAATAACATTTGTGATATTTCTGGCATCTTGAGTCTGCTAAAGTCAAGTCAGATTGCACAAGTTTAACATGTAAATTCTGCTTTTTAATCCAAGGGAGTTAGTTAGGTTGACATCACACACATTACCTGTTTTAAATTAGAAGATTAAAAATATCTTAGCATTTAGTGATGAGAAGTGTTATTGCAAAGCCTTTACATACCACAGCAATGTCATGGACTTAATCAGCTTGATGTAGACAGGAACACAATCAATTACAACTCAATTGCCTCCTTTAGAGAAACTGGTGTCTTGGTCTCTATTCAAAAGGTTAAATGGAATCTGCAATGAAGACCTAGCAATCCTCTCACCATCTGTTCCTGTGGATGGGATTTCAATTAAGCTCCACATGCTGGACCAGTATATGATGCTTGGTTTTATTTCCAAGGGGCAACATAGCAAACATAGCTGAAACTGTATTACACAGTCATCCATCAGTATTCCCTTTGCTAAATGCTCCTGGATAAACTACCCACCACCAGTACACTAAATCTATTTCTGTTTAATATTACAAACTTGTTCAAAGCAGTTAACATTGTGTTACATAATGACTAGGACTTGATTAATAGCTGGATCAATGGGCTTAGCCTGAAGGATAAATCCAATGCCTCACAGAAGAATGATTACATTGTGTGTATAGGCAACATTTAATCCATACCTTTGTAAACAGGCTTGATTTATGTACTCCTTATTGTCACATTTCATGTCTAAATCGCCTTTGATGTTACAGTAGTTTTCAGTGCAATCTCTGGAGAGTAGTACAACAAAACCATTGAGTGGAAATATCTTGGAATCTTGGTGACCTAAAGTAAACGTAGGGGAGAAGGTGATAAAAACAAAAGTAAGATTCATAATTAAGTTCTTCCATCTAAAAATGGAATTATAACAATGTAGACTAGCAGTTGATATGATAACATATTTTTAATGTTAAATAATGGATTTGTTATGCTCTTTTGACATGAGAATTTGCATAATTGCTTATGATTTTTTCCCATATTTCTAAAGTTTATTAAACTATTCACATCATTTCACGCTCAGCGCAGTTTACAATACCATGGCATTGACTCATTGCACAGAATTGTGTGTAGTAAGTTTAATATTATGTAATTTGTGAAACTTTTCAAGGCAAAGTAATATTTTCAGCTTGAGTCCATATAATTCAGCGAACTGCTTAGCAAAGTGCAACTTCCCTTGCTAAGTGAACAGCCTGTTAGCTTTTAGTAAATCAGCTTCAAGGTTTAAGATCTCAAGCTGACCAATCACAATCCTACATCCCTAAAACATACCTACATTGAATATCAACAAACAGGTATTGTGAATTAATATTTACTAAAATTAGTACGTGTTTGCATGCATCTCAAAATGATAACTTGCAATAAATGCAGATCTTATCTTTCACACAAAGATCCTCAATTTGATTATCAAAAAATATCCTCAGAACCTAAAGGCATTATAAATGTTCCTACTTCTACCTTGTTTTTTTCACCTGAAAAAATGTGGCGTCATTTGTCTCCCTGTATATGCAGCCTAAAACTGAGCAGTTCACCAGGGACCAGCCAAACTTTAATCCATCTATGGGCAGGTTGCTTGCACAAAAGTCAATCTCTCGATCAACTTCTGTACAACAAGCCTGTTGGAAATCTTTTACTTGATCAGTGCCACCAGCTATAGTCTGCAGTGTTGATGAATGTATTCTGACAGTGAGGAAGTCTCCCTGCTTTTCAAAATACAATAGCTCCATGAGTGGGATTCCCCTATTTACATCAAATGTGTGGATGGGAGGATTGATTCATTTTCCTTCGTTCAACCCGCTAGTTAAATTAAAGTGAATGAATCATATATGGCCTATCTAAATCTTCACATTGTTCTTTAAGGAGTTTCTGTTTGTGTAGAAACGTAAAACGTGTGATATGGCACTGCACACGTAAATGCATGACCTCTCCCTGTAGTGTGTAACTGACATTTCATATGAATCGACTACACAACCCACAATCTCTGGGTCTCTCAGTCCAGTGCTAGTGCAGGTGGGAGCTAAACAGTAATTAGATCTGACACAGACACAAGCAGCCAGAGCATTCACAGACACAAAGAGAGCTCATTCCATGCAGCTAAAAGATGTTTTATTACATTAGTACTCTCACATTTGAGATAGAGCACGTGACAGCACATGCATTGGACGCTGTGTAACCCATAACAGGAAGATGTCTTGTCCCTTTGGCGAATAGGAACAGGCTAGCTGTAGAAATGCATGGACATAGGGGAATTGATCAGCCATGACATTATCATGAAAATGACATGAAATTACAGCTAAAAAATATGAGCCCATCAGTACAAGGTAAGGCAAACAAACAACACAGGGAAAATAACTACACTAATACCTATTTAAAACAACGAACAACATGTGAAAGTATACAATACCTATAAGTTGGATATTCCAGCATCACCATAGAAAACAGATGTGCACAATTCTGGTAAACCATACCTGGGTAGGAAAAGGCAGCTTACTAAAAAAAATAGAGCTTTCGTAGCCTGATTACCAGATAAACTGAACAGTATACAGTCCAGCACCAGACCTACTACTATGGAGACAATGCAGCCAATATTGACATTGATAAATAAATACAGAGCAAACACATATATATATATATATATATATATATATATATATATATATATATATACATACATACACACAGGGCTTTTTTTCAGCGGGAACGCGGGGGAACCCAGTTTGGGCACCTCTAGCACTGAGTGTATGTAATTGCAAGGGGTGCTGTGTTTTGCCACAGTCTCTATTGATGCTGGCTGCTGGGGGATCTATTGTTGCTGGAGTATATATATTTTTTCTGTGGGGTTTATTGTTGCTGGGGAGGTCTTTTGTTGCTGCTGGGGAACCTATTGTCTCTGGAAGGGGTCTATTTTTACAGGGAAGGGGTGGTCTATTGTTGCTGAGGTTTGTCTTATGTTGCTGGGAGGGATCTACTGTTAAGGGAGCAATTTATTGTAGCTGGCTGCTGATGGGTCTATTGATGCTGTCTGCAGGGAATTCTGTTGTTGCTGCTAGAGGGTCTATTGATGCTGTCTGTGGGGAGTTCTTTTGTTGCTGCTAGGGGTCTATTGTTGCTGTGGGGTATTTTGTTGTGAGTGGTCCATTGTTGCTGGTGGAATCTACTGTTGCTGGTTAGGTGTATATTGTTGTTTGGCTGCAGGGTATCTATTTTACTGCTTTTCTTGTTATCATTAACAAAATTTCAAAACAAGTGACTGTGCACCACAAATGTTACTTGGTTCCTTATGTCAGGGTCCGGACTGGCGGCAGGTGATGGCACTGGAGGTGGATCCTCTGTGTCAGTGAGGGATTGGCGTGGACCGTACCAGGGGACCGGTTCTAAGTTACTACCGGTTTTCACCAGAGCCCGCCGCAAGGCGGGATGGACTTGCTGCGGCGGTAGCAACCAGGTCGTATCCTCCGGTAACGGCTCAACCTCAAAGACAGCCGATTCAGGCGCGGTACAGAAGAACAAGGCAAAGGCAAGGTCAGACGGAGCAAAGGGTCAAGGCAGGCGGCAAGGTTCGTAGTCAGGGGCAACAGCAGAAGGTCAGATACACAGGCAGGGAACGATACACCAAAAGCTTTCTCAAGGTACCAAAGGCAACAAGATCCGGCAAGGACAGGAAGGGGAAGTGGGTTTTTATTGAATTTGGGCTGATTGGACCAGGCACCAATTAGTGGTGCACTGGCCCTTTAAATTTACTTGCTGCGGCGCGCGCGTGCCCTAGGGAGCGGGGCCGCGCGCGCCGAGAGGAGGAAGGAACCCGGCGCGCGCCGGGAGCAGAGAGGACCCGGCGGATGAGTTCCACTAATGCGGGGGAACAGCGCTCATGGTCGGGGACGCCGACCGGAGCGCTGCAGCCCGCAGGACGCCTTGAGTGCTCCGGGGAAGCCACGGAACCCGGAGCACTCGGTGTTACAGTACCCCCCCCCTTAGGTCTCCCCCTCTTTTTGGAGCCCAGGTACCTGTGGATGAGGTCCTTGTCAAGGATATTGGACTCGGGCTCCCACGACCTCTCCTCAGGACCACAATTCTCCCAGTCAACCAAAAAAAACTTTTTACCTCTGACGACCTTGGAGGCGAGGATCTCTTTTACTGAGAAGACGTCAGAGGACCCAGAGACAGGAGCAGGAACGATGACCTTGGGGGAAAATCGGTTAAGAATGAGGGGTTTGAGGAGGGATACATGAAAGGAGTTGTGAATACGGAGAGAAGGAGGAAGATGGAGTTTGTAAGAGACAGCATTAATTTGGCTTTTGATTTTAAAAGGCCCAAGATAACGTGGACCCAGTTTGTAGCTGGGGACCCGAAACCGGATGTATTTGGCAGAGAGCCACACTCTGTCCCCAGGAGAAAAGACAGGAGGAGTTCTTCTTTTCCTATCTGCATGTCTCTTCATGCGAGAAGAGGCGAGGGTGAGCGACTTTTGAGTCTCTTTCCAGATGGAGGAGAAGTCCAGGGTCAAGTCATCAACGGCAGGAACTCCAGAAGAAGTGGGAATGGGGAGGGGGGGAAGCGGGTGACGGCCGTACACCACAAAAAACGGGGATTTGGTGGATGACTCAGAGTCTCTAAAGTTGTAAGAAAATTCGGCCCAGGGCAACAAGTCGACCCAATCATCCTGACGGGAGGAGACGAAATGTCGCAGGTAGTCACCAAGGATCTGGTTAACCCTCTCCACTTGTCCATTGGACTGAGGGTGGTAGGCAGAGGAGAAGTTCAATTTGATCTTCAATTGGGTGCAGAGAGCTCTCCAAAACTTTGAGATAAACTGAACGCCTCTATCGGAGACGATGTGTGTTGGAAGACCATGGAGACGAAAAATGTGTAAAAAGAATTGCTTTGCCAGCTGTGGCGCAGAAGGGAGGCCAGGGAGCGGAATAAAATGTGCCATTTTAGAGAACCTGTCGACAACCACCCATATGACTGTGTTGCCATGGGATACAGGAAGATCCGTGACGAAGTCCATTGCTATGTGGGACCAAGGCTGTTCAGGCACTGGCAGAGGGAGAAGAAGACCTGCAGGCTTCTGGCGGGGAGTTTTATCACGTGCGCAGACAGTACAGGCCCGAACGAACTCCGTCACATCTTTCTCAAAGGAAGGCCACCAATAGTGTCTGGCAATTAGTTGAGTCGTCTTTTTAATTCCAGCATGACCCGCCAGGTGAGAGGAGTGACCCCATTTGAGAGTCCACAGGCGAAGACGTGGAGGAACAAATGTTTTCCCTGGAGGAACTGGTACCAGTGAAGCAGGGGCAGTTGAAATTAGACACTCAGGAGGAATGATGTGTTGAGGAACGGTTTCATCCTCGGAGGCATCGGTGGAGCGTGATAGGGCATCCGCCCTAATGTTTTTATCAGCAGGACGAAAATGGATTTGGAAGGTGAATCGGGCAAAGAACAATGACCACCTGGCCTGGCGTGGATTAAGGCGCTGGGCAGACTGAAGGTACGAGAGATTTTTGTGGTCAGTATAGATGGTGATCGGATGAGGGGATCCTTCCAGAAGGTGTCTCCATTCTTCCAGTGCCAATTTAATGGCTAGAAGTTCACGATCTCCGATGGCGTAGTTCTTTTCAGGGGGAGAAAAAGTTTTTGAAAAGAAACCGCAGGTGACGTTTTTCCCTTTAGCGGATTTTTGAAGAAGAACCGCTCCGGCTCCAACAGAGGAGGCATCTACCTCCAGGAAGAATGGTTTCAGCGGATCAGGCCTATTCAAGACTGGAGCGGAGGCGAAGGCGGCTTTAAGACGAGTAAAGGCTTCTTCAGCTTGGGGAGGCCAGGATTTCGGATTCGCTTCTTTCTTGGTTAGGGCCACAATAGGCGACACGATAGTGGAGAAATGGGGAACAAACTGACGGTAATAATTGGCGAATCCCAGGAAGCGCTGAATAGAGCGAAGGCCTGAGGGGCGTGGCCAATCCAAGACTGCAGAGAGTTTGTCAGGGTCCATTTGAAGACCCTGTCCAGAAACTAGGTATCCCAGAAACGGCAGACAGCTACGTTCAAAAAGACATTTTTCCATTTTGGCGTACAGATGGTTGACACGAAGGCGCTGGAGCACTTGACGAACATGGCGACGGTGTTCCTCCAGGGTGGAGGAGAAGATTAGAATGTCGTCGAGATAGACCACTACACAAGTATACAACATGTCCCGGAAGATCTCGTTGACAAAGTCTTGAAAGACTGCAGGAGCGTTGCACAGGCCGAACGGCATGACGAGATACTCAAAGTGGCCATCTCTGGTATTAAAAGCGGTTTTCCACTCATCTCCCTCATGGATTCTGATGAGATTATAAGCGCCCCTGAGGTCAAGCTTGGTGAAGACCCTTGCTCCGCGCAGACGGTCAAAGAGTTCCGAGATGAGAGGCAAAGGGTAGCGATTTTTTTACCGTGATTTTGTTAAGACCGCGGTAGTCAATACATGGGTGTAGTGACCCATCCTTTTTGGCAACAAAGAAAAATCCTGCTCCGGCAGGAGAAGAGGATTTCCTGATAAAACCTTTCTTAAGGTTCTCCTGAACGTATTCTGACATGGCCTTGGTTTCAGGGATGGAAAGAGGGTAAATCCTGCCACGGGGTGGCGTGGTACCAGGAAGCAAATCAATGGGACAATCATAGGGTCTATGTGGTGGTAAGACCTCCGCCTGCTTCTTGCAAAAGACGTCAGAGAAGTCCAGATAAGCCTTAGGAAGGCCGAGCAATGGTGAGGAAATGGAGACTTGTCTAGTAGGTACCGACTTGAGGCAATGAGTGTGGCAGGTAGGCCCCCATGATTTAATGTCCCCAGAGGTCCAGTCGAGGGTAGGAGAGTGGCGCTGGAGCCAGGGCAGGCCAAGAAGGACGTCAGAGGTGCAGTTCGGTAGAACAAAAAATTCAATGGTCTCTTGGTGGAGGACTCCTATGGTCATGAGCACAGGTTCTGTGCGATAACGCACGGTACAGTTTAGATTCTCACCGTTAACTGTAGAAATGAAGAAAGGCTTGACGAGACGGATCACAGGAATGTTAAAGCGGTTTATGAAGGAGGCTCTAATGAAGTTTCCTGCAGAACCAGAGTCCAAGAAGGCCTGTGCAGGGAAGAAGACTTTAGCGGTAGAAGAAATCCGTACTGGAACCATCAAACGTGGAGAGGAAGACTCTACACCCAGTGACGCCTCTCCTACGTTCACTAGGTGCGAGCGTTTCCCTGACGCTGTGGACGAACTGGACAGTCCTTTAAGAAATGTTCGGAACTCCCACAATATAAACATAAATTCTCATTCCTCCGGCGAGACCTTTCTTGCTGGGTCAGGCGAGCCCGATCCACTTGCATGGCCTCCTCGGCGGGAGGCGCAGCAACCGGTTGCAATGGTTGCTGGAAGAGAGGTGCCAGGCGTGGATAACGCCTGTTGCGAACAAGATTCTTTTCTTGGCGAAGTTCCTGGCGTCTTTCAAGGAAGCGCATATCTATGCGAGTAGCCAACTGGATGAGTTCCGTCAGGGAGTCAGGTATTTCTCGTGCGGCTAGAGCATCCTTGATATGGCTGGATAAACCTTTTTTAAAAGTTGCGCAGAGGGCGTCGTTGTTCCAAGTCAGTTCGGAGGCCAGTGTGCGAAATTGTATAGCATATTCGCCTACTGTAGCGTCTCCTTGGACGAGGTTTAGCAAGGCCGTTTCTGCAGACGAGGCACGGGCAGGTTCCTCGAAGACACTGCGGACTTCAGAGACGAAAGACTGGACAGAGGCAGTGGCAGAATCATTGCAGTCCCAAAGTGGCGTGGCCCAGGCCAAGGCCTTCCCAGACAATAAGCTGACCATGAAGGCCACCTTAGATCGTTCCGTAGGAAACTGGTCGGCCAACATCTCCAGGTGTAGGGAACATTGGGACAAGAATCCCCGGCACATCTTAGAATCCCCATCAAACTTGTCCGGGAGAGACAAACGGATTCTAGCGGAGGTGGCGGCCACCGGCTGCGGAGGTGGAGCGGAAGCAGAAGCAGAAGCAGGCGACTGCTGCGGTGCGGGAGGAAGCTGTTGCAGCATGGTGGTCAACTGTGCCAGTTGTTGTCCTTGTTGGGCAATCTGCTGGGACTGCTGGGCAACCACGATAGTGAGGTCAGCGAGACTAGGCAGCGGCACATCAGCGGGATCCATGGCCGGATCTACTGTCAGGGTCCGGACTGGCGGCAGGTGATGGCACTGGAGGTGGATCCTCTGTGTCAGTGAGGGATTGGCGTGGACCGTACCAGGGGACCGGTTCTAAGTTACTACCGGTTTTCACCAGAGCCCGCCGCAAGGCGGGATGGACTTGCTGCGTCGGTAGCAACCAGGTCGTATCCTCCGGTAACGGCTCAACCTCAAAGACAGCCGATTCAGGCGCGGTACAGAAGGACAAGGCAAAGGCAAGGTCAGACGGAGCAAAGGGTCAAGGCAGGCGGCAAGGTTCGTAGTCAGGGGCAACAGCAGAAGGTTAGATACACAGGCAGGGAACGATACACCAAAAGCTTTCTCAAGGTACCAAAGGCAACAAGATCCGGCAAGGACAGGAAGGGGAAGTGGGTTTTTATTGAATTTGGGCTGATTGGACCAGGCACCAATTAGTGGTGCACTGGCCCTTTAAATTTACATGCTGCGGCGCGCGCGCGCCCTAGGGAGCGGGGCCGCGCGCGCCGAGAGGAGGAAGGAACCCGGCGTGCGCCGGGAGCAGAGAGGACCCGGCGGGTGAGTTCCACTAATGCGGGGGAACAGCGCTCATGGTCGGGGACGCCGACCGGAGCGCTGCAGCCCGCAGGACGCCTTGAGTGCTCCGGGGAAGCCAGTGTGTGTGTGTGTGTACATATATATATATGGCCTGGTCATTAAGGGGGCAATTCCTTCCGGTCCAGAAGTAGTTAATAAAAAATGAATGGAAAAAAAAAAAATGACTACATCTACAACTCATGATACATTAGTGTGATGTAAGTGGGAAGACGGCTCCTTACACTTATGGTCATTGGGAAGAACTACCCCCTCATAGATAGCTAAAAACTTTAATAGATAGCTAAAAAATGAATGATGTCAGTGGGAACTTGTAGGTGGGAAGATATCTCTAAAAATAATTTTGAAAAGTAAAGTATCCCCACTACATTACATAAGGGATTAGGCCATATACATGTACATTGTTTTATGTTTTTTTGCAGTAAATTATGTATGTATGCTTGTATATTCACAAAAAAAAAAAGCATATTTTACTACATGTAATGGGATGGATTTACTAAAGGCACATAGACGGAGCACTATGCAAGTGAAGTTGCGCCAGAGTTTAGCAAATGAAGATGACTTCCAACATCCAATCGTGTGCAAGCAAAAATGCTGTTTTTACCCTTGCATGTGATTGGGTATTTTTTGTAAAGTGAAGCTTTACCTCAAGTACTAAGCTTTGGAGCAACTTGCAAATTGCACAGACTGCTTGCCTTAAAGTAGAACTATAGGCAAAACCTTTTTTTTTACATTTTGGATAGTGTAAGGTGGGGTTAAAACCCCTGCCAGTTTTTTGTTTCGTTTTTTGCCATATGTGTCCCCATTGAAAGATTTCCCCCTATTACTGGGTCACAGACAACAATAAAAACCTGACAGGTGTTCTAATCCACCTCAAATCTATTCAAAGCATAAAAATTAGTGTTGAGCGAACACGGACTGTATTATTCGTGTTCGTACCGAATAATTGGATTTTTTGTACCCGAACACGGACACGGACACTTTACTGTATGTTCGGGTAAAAATCCGTGTTCGGTCATTTTATTTCCGGGTTTTGCATGCTTTGGCGCTCTTTTCATGGCGGGCTTTCAACAGCCAATCAACAATCGTTTAACTGGTGTGCCTTAAGCCATCCCAGCCATGCCTGCAAATGTCTCAGTAGCTGTGATTGGCCGTCTGAAGCATGTGACCAAGTCTTTATAAGTTCCAGGCAGCCGCAGCGTCTTCATTCTGCTGCTTAGATCAGGGACAGAGCACACATCAACGTGCTGGCTGCTGATTAGGGAAAGACAGGCAGGAAAAAAACATTTGTGTCCGGATAGAATTGAGGGACAGGTCGGAGTGTTTAGGCAGGGCGAGTTGTAGGCATTTTAGGGATAGAGTCTGCTGAATTATAGGGTCAGTGTCTTCTACAAACTACAATCGATATTGCTGTGTGGGGGGTGGGGTCTGCACTCAATCCTGATCTACGATCTCTTCTCAATCCTGTTAGGGAGAGGCTGCTGCTGAATTTTAGGGTCAGAGTGTTCTACAAACTACAATCGATATTGCTGTGTGGGGTCTGCACTTAGTCCCGATCTACGATCTCTTCTCAATCCTGTTAGGGAGAGGCTGCTGCTGAATTTTAGGGAAACTGTGTTCTACAAACTACAATCGATATTGCTGTGTGGTGTGGGATAGGAGATAGGCAGGTGTCAGTGATCCACATCCATTTTTCTGTGTGTGAGCTGCAGTGAACACAATCTTTTTGGGGTGCAGTGAACACAATCTTTTTGGGGTGCAGTGAACAACGTCCTTTTTGGGGTGCAGTGAACAAAATCTTTTTGGGGTGCAGTGAACAAAATCCTTTTTGGGGTGCAGTGAACAACATCCTTTTTGGGGTGCAGTGAACACAATCTTTTTGGGGTGCAGTGAACAAAATCCTTTGTGGGGTGCAGTGAACACAATCTTTGTGGGGTGCAGTGAACGCAATCTTTTTGGGGTGCAGTGAACAACATCCTTTTTGGGGTGCAGTGAACACAATCTTTGTGGGGTGCAGTGAACACAATCTTTTTGGGGTGCAGTGAACAAAATCCTTTTTGGGGTGCAGTGAACACAATCTTTGTGGGGTGCAGTGAACACAATCTTTTTGGGGTGGAGTGAACAAAATCCTTTTTGGGGTGCAGTGAACAACATCCTTTTTGGGGTGCAGTGAACAAAATCCTTTTTGGGGTGCAGTGAACACAATCTTTTTGGGGTGCAGTGAACAAAATCCTTTGTGGGGTGCAGTGAACACAATCTTTGTGGGGTGCAGTGAACACAATCTTTTTGGGGTGCAGTGAACAAAATCCTTTTTGGGGTGCAGTGAACAAAATCCTTTTTGGGGTGCAGTGAACACAATCTTTTTGGGGTGCAGTGAACAAAATCCTTTGTGGGGTGCAGTGAACACAATCTTTGTGGGGTACAGTGAACATAATATTTGTGGGGTGCAGTGAACACAATCTTTGGGGGGTACAGTGAACACAATCTTTTTGGGGTGCAGTGAACAAAATCCTTTTTGGGGTGCAGTGAACACAATCTTTGTGGGGTGCAGTGAACACAATCTTTTTGGGGTGGAGTGAACAAAATCCTTTTTGGGGTGCAGTGAACAACATCCTTTTTGGGGTGCAGTGAACAAAATCCTTTTTGGGGTGCAGTGAACACAATCTTTTTGGGGTGCAGTGAACAAAATCCTTTGTGGGGTGCAGTGAACACAATCTTTGTGGGGTGCAGTGAACACAATCTTTTTGGGGTGCAGTGAACAAAATCCTTTTTGGGGTGCAGTGAACAACATCCTTTTTGGGGTGCAGTGAACAAAATCCTTTTTGGGGTGCAGTGAACACAATCTTTTGGGGTGCAGTGAACAAAATCCTTTGTGGGGTGCAGTGAACA
This sequence comes from Pelophylax lessonae, assembly GCF_965119305.1. Classification (NCBI taxonomy): domain Eukaryota; kingdom Metazoa; phylum Chordata; class Amphibia; order Anura; family Ranidae; genus Pelophylax; species Pelophylax lessonae. Next base: position 208,890,144 of record NC_138773.1, read on the forward strand.
CAATCTTTGTGGGTTACAGTGAACAGAATCTTTGTGGGGTGCAGTGAACACAATCTTTGGGGGGTACAGTGAACACAATCTTTTTGGGGTGCAGTGAACAAAATCCTTTGTGGGGTGCAGTGAACACAATCTTTGGGGGGTACAGTGAACACAATCTTTTTGGGGTGCAGTGAACAAAATCCTTTGTGGGGTGCAGTGAACACAATCTTTGTGGGGTGCAGTGAACACAATCTTTTTGGGGTGCAGTGAACAAAATCTTTTTTGGGGTGCAGTGAACAACATCCTTTTTGGGGTGCAGTGAACACAATCTTTTTGGGGTGCAGTGAACAAAATCCTTTGTGGGGTGCAGTGAACACAATCTTTGTGGGGTACAGTGAACAGAATCTTTGTGGGGTGCAGTGAACACAATCTTTGGGGGGTACAGTGAACACAATCTTTTTGGGGTGCAGTGAACAAAATCCTTTGTGGGGTGCAGTGAACACAATCTTTGGGGGTACAGTGAACACAATCTTTTTGGGGTGCAGTGAACAAAATCCTTTGTGGGGTGCAGTGAACACAATCTTTGTGGGGTGCAGTGAACACAATCTTTTTGGGGTGCAGTGAACAAAATCCTTTTTGGGGTGCAGTGAACAACATCCTTTTTGGAGTGCAGTGAACACAATCTTTTTGGGGTGCAGTGAACAAAATCCTTTGTGGGTTGCAGTGAACACAATCTTTGTGGGGTACAGGGAACAGAATCTTTGTGGGGTGCAGTGAACACAATCTTTGGGGGGTACAGTGAACACAATCTTTTTGGGGTGCAGTGAACAAAATCCTTTGTGGGGAGCAGTGAACACAATCTTTGTGGGGTGCAGTGAACAAAATCCTTTTTGAGGTGCAGTGAACACAATCTTTGTGGGGTGCAGTGAACACAATCTTTGTGGGGTACAGTGAACACAATCTCATACTTCTGAAGATTTGAGGGTGCTGCCTGTTCCATACTCCTCCTCCTACTGCTCAACCATCCTTTTAGGGGTACAAACAATAGTAATTGGGGCCTAGTGTGGTGGTGTACGTGTGAGATACATACACTTTCTTTTTGATCATATTTTCTATTCCGCTATTCAATTAAATCCTTTGGGGATCAATTAAATTGCGTGATAGTCTGTGTCGGTACGTGTGAGATCCACCTTTCCAAGTTTTTGGGGTTCATCTCATACTTCTGAAGATTTGAGGGTGCTGCCTGTTCCATACTCCTCCTCCTACTGCTCAACCATCCTTTTAGGGGTACAAACAATAGTAATTGGGGCCTAGTGTGGTGGTGTACGTGTGAGATACATACACTTTCTTTTTGATCATATTTTCTATTCCGCTATTCAATTAAATCCTTTGGGGATCAATTAAATTGCGTGATAGTCTGTGTCGGTACGTGTGAGATCCACCTTTCCAAGTTTTTGGGGTTCATCTCATACTTCTGAAGATTTGAGGGTGCTGCCTGTTCCATACTCCTCTTCCTACTGCTCAACCATCCTTTTAGGGGTACAAACAATAGTAATTGGGGCCTAGTGTGGTGGTGTACGTGTGAGATACATACACTTTCTTTTTGATCATATTTTCTATTCCGCTATTCAATTAAAACCTTTGGGGATCAATTAAATTGCGTGATAGTCTGTGTCGGTACGTGTGAGATCCACCTTTCCAAGTTTTTGGGATTCATCTCATACTTCTGAAGATTTGAGGGTGCTGCCTGTTCCATACTCCTCCTCCTACTCCTCAACCATCCTTTTAGGGGTACAAACAATAGTAATTGGGGCCTAGTGTGGTGGTGTACGTGTGAGATACATACACTTTCTTTTTGATCATATTTTCTATTCTGCTATTCAATTAAAACCTTTGGGGATCAATTAAATTGCGTGATAGTCTGTGTCGGTACGTGTGAGATCCACCTTTCCAAGTTTTTGGGGTTCATCTCATACTTCTGAATATTTGAGGGTGCTGCCTGTTCCATACTCCTCCTCCTACTCCTCAACCATCCTTTTAGGGGTACAAACAATAGTAATTGGGGCCTAGTGTGGTGGTGTACGTGTGAGATACATACACTTTCTTTTTGATCATATTTTCTATTCCGCTATTCAATTAAAACCTTTGGGGATCAATTAAATTGCGTGATAGTCTGTGTCGGTACGTGTGAGATCCACCTTTCCAAGTTTTTGGGGTTCATCTCATACTTCTGAAGATTTGAGGGTGCTGCCTGTTCCATACTCCTCCTCCTACTCCTCAACCATCCTTTTAGGGGTACAAACAATAGTAATTGGGGCCTAGTGTGGTGGTGTACGTGTGAGATACATACACTTTCTTTTTGATCATATTTTCTATTCCGCTATTCAATTAAAACCTTTGGGGATCAATTAAATTGCGTGATAGTCTGTGTCGGTACATGTGAGATCCACCTTTCCAAGTTTTTGGGGTTCATCTCATACTTCTGAAGATTTGAGGGTGCTGCCTGTTCCATACTCCTCCTCCTACTCCTCAACCATCCTTTTAGGGGTACAAACAATAGTAATTGGGGCCTAGTGTGGTGGTGTACGTGTGAGATACATACACTTTCTTTTTGATCATATTTTCTATTCCGCTATTCAATTAAAACCTTTGGGGATCAATTAAATTGCGTGATAGTCTGTGTCGGTACGTGTGAGATCCACCTTTCCAAGTTTTTGGGGTTCATCTCATACTTCTGAAGATTTGAGGGTGCTGCCGGTTCCATACTCCTCCTCCTACTGCTCAACCATCCTTTTAGGGGTACAAACAATAGTAATTGGGGCCTAGTGTGGTGGTGTACGTGTGAGATACATACACTTTCTTTTTGATCATATTTTCTATTCCGCTATTCAATTAAAACCTTTGGGGATCAATTAAATTGCGTGATAGTCTGTGTCGGTACGTGTGAGATCCACCTTTCCAAGTTTTTGGGGTTCATCTCATACTTCTGAAGATTTGAGGGTGCTGCTTGTTCCATACTCCTCCTCCTACTGCTCAACCATCCTTTTAGGGGTACAAACAATAGTAATCGGGGCCTAGTGTGGTGGTGTACGTGCGAGATACATACACTTTTTTTGATCATATTTCCTATTCCGCTATTCAATAAAAACCTTTGAGGATCAATTGAATTGCGGGATAGTCTGTGTCGGTACGTGTGAGATCCACCTTTCCAAGTTTTTGGGGTTCATCTCATACTTCTGAAGATTTGAGGGTGCTGCCTGTTCCATACTCCTCTTCCTACTGCTCAACCATCCTTTTAGGGGTACAAACAATAGTAATTGGGGCCTAGTGTGGTGGTGTACGTGTGAGATACATACACTTTCTTTTTGATCATATTTTCTATTCCGCTATTCAATTAAAACCTTTGGGGATCAATTAAATTGCGTGATAGTCTGTGTCGGTACGTGTGAGATCCACCTTTCCAAGTTTTTGGGGTTCATCTCATACTTCTGAAGATTTGAGGGTGCTGCCTGTTCCATACTCCTCCTCCTACTGCTCAACCATCCTTTTAGGGGTACAAACAATAGTAATTGGGGCCTAGTGTGGTGGTGTACGTGTGAGATACATACACTTTCTTTTTGATCATATTTTCTATTCCGCTATTCAATTAAAACCTTTGGGGATCAATTAAATTGCGTGATAGTCTGTGTCGGTACGTGTGAGATCCACCTTTCCAAGTTTTTGGGGTTCATCTCATACTTCTGAAGATTTGAGGGTGCTGCTTGTTCCATACTCCTCCTCCTACTGCTCAACCATCCTTTTAGGGGTACAAACAATAGTAATCGGGGCCTAGTGTGGTGGTGTACGTGCGAGATACATACACTTTTTTTGATCATATTTCCTATTCCGCTATTCAATAAAAACCTTTGAGGATCAATTGAATTGCGGGATAGTCTGTGTCGGTACGTGTGAGATCCACCTTTCCAAGTTTTTGAGGTTCATCTCATACTTCTGAAGATTTGAGGGTGCTGTCTGTTCCATACTCCTCCTACTCCTCATCCATCCTTTTAGGGGTAGAAACAATAGTAATTGGGGCCTAGTGTGGTTTTGTACGTGCGAGATACATACACTTTTTTGGATCATATTTCCTATTCCGCTATTCAATAAAAACCTTTCTAGGGCAAGATCTTAAATTACAGAAATATGAGGAGACCGTCAAATAAGGGCCGTGGCCTGGGTCGTGGTGCTGCTGGTAGAGCTCCTGTTGCAAGGAGAGGACGTGGTCGATCTGTGCCAGCTACACGCACAAGTGAAACACCTTCCTCAAGTGTGAGTAGGCGACAGAACCTGCATCAGTATTTGGTAGGGCATCATACGCCCCTAGAAGTGATGAGGCCAGAACAAGTGGAGGCGATAGTAGATTGGTTTGCTGCTGACAGTGCCTCCAGTTCCTTCACATTGTCTCCCACCCAGTCTACTGCAGAAAGGTCACAGTTGGCACCTGCAGCCGATGTCCAACCGTCTTTCACCTCACCCCCTTGCAAATCAGGCAAGCAGTCTGAGCCCCAAGCCATAGAGCAGTCTCTTATTCTTTTTGAGGACTCTGTCAGCAGGGTTTCCCAGGGCCATCCACCTAGCCCTGCCCCAGAAGTGGAAGAGATTGAGTGCAGCGATGCCCAACCACTTATTTCTCAAGATGAGTACATGCAAGGATCATCGCAGCACGTCTCCGATGATGACGAAACGCAGGTGCCAACTGCTGCGGCGTTCAGCATTGTGGAGACCGACAAGGAGGGCAGGGGTGAAGACTTGGTGGAAGATGATGTGGAGGACGATGAGGTCCTCGACCCCACATGGAATGAACGTCATGCAGGTGACCTGAGTAGTTTGGAGGAAGAGGCGGTGGTCGCACAGAGCCACCAGCACAGCAGAAGAGGGAGCAGGGTGCAGAAGCGGAGCGGCCGTGCCCTAGACACTACGCCCGCTACTGCCCAACGCAGCAAGGGAACGAGCGCACCAAAGTCAGCTCAAAGGAGTTCTCTAGCGTGGAAGTTCTTTAGAAAATGTGCTGATGACAGGACACGAGTGGTTTGCACCCTGTGCAATCAGAGCTTGAAGCGAGGCATAAACCTTCTCAACCTGAGCACAACCTGCATGATCAGGCATCTAAGTGCAAAGCACGAGCTGCAGTGGAGTACACACCTTCAAAACCAAGAAACGTCTCTGGCTCATCCTGCTTCCTCTTCTGCTGCAGTCTCGGCCGCTCCAGCCACATCTGTAGTGATACCGGCACCTGCCACCCCGCAAACAGACGATCTGTCAGCAACACCACCACCTGGGTCACCAACAACCATCTCCACAATGTCCCGTGGAAGCGTTCAGCTTTCCATCTCCCAAACACTTGAGAGGAAGAGGAAGTACCCCCCTACCCACCCGCGATCCCTGGCCCTGAATGCCAGTATTTCAAAATTATTGGCCTTTGAAATGCTGTCATTCCGTCTGGTGGAGACGCACAGTTTTAAAAACCTTATGTCGGTGGCTGTCCCACAGTACGTCGTGCCCAGCCGCCACTACTTTTCCAGGCAAGCCATCCCTTCCCTGCACAACCAAGTGGGGGAAAAAATCAGTTGTGCACTGCGCAACGCCATCTGTGCCAAGGTCCACCTAACTACCGATACGTGGACCAGTAAGCACGGTCAGGGGCGTTATATCTCCCTAACGGCACACTGGGTAAATGCAGTGGCGGATGGGCCTGAGGCGGATAGCAATTTGGCGCATGTCCTTCCACCACCGAGGATTGCAGGGCGCTTCAGTTTGCCTCCTGTTCCTAATTCCTCCTACTCCGCTTCCTCATCCTCTAATGCCTCCTCATCCGGACAGCGTAACACCTTCACCACCAACTTCAGCACGGCCAGGGGTAAACGACAGCAGGCAGTTTTACAACTTGCCTGTTTGGGGGACAAACCACACACCGCGCAGGAGTTGTGGAGGAGTATGGAACAGCAGACAAATGAGTGGTTGCTGCCAGCGAGCCTCAAGCCCGGCCTGGTGGTGTGCGATAACGGGAGAAATCTCATAGCAGCTCTGGGCCTAGCCGGTTTGACGCACATCCCTTGCCTGGCGCATGTGCTGAATTTGGTGGTGCAGAGGTTCCTTAAAAACGACCCCGATATGTCAGAGCTGCTGCAGAAAGTGCGGGCCGTTTGTGCGCACTTTCGGCGTTCTCACCCTGCTGCTGCTCGCCTGGCAGCGCTGCAGCGTAACTTCGGCCTTCCCGCTCACTGCCTCATATGTGACGTGCCCACAAGGTGGAACTCCACCTTGCACATGCTGGAAAGACTGTGCGAGCAGCAGCAGGCCATAGTGGAGTTTCAGCTGCAGCACGCACGCGTGAGTCGCTCTGCGGAACAGCACCACTTCACCACCAATAACTGGGCCTCCATGCGAGACCTGTGTGCCTTGTTGCGCTGTTTTGAGTACTCCACCAACATGGCCAGTGGCAATGACGCCGTTCTCAGCTTAACTATCCCACTTCTATGCCTCCTTGAAAAAACAATTCGGGCGTTGATGGAAGAGGATGTGGCACAGGATGAGGAGGAGGAGGAGGATGAAGAGGTAACATTTCCAAGGCTTTCAGGGCAGTCATTCGCAAGGGGCTCCGAGGGTGGGTTCCTGCACACACAAACGCCAGGGACACAATTGTCCAGCAGGGGCACAGTTCTGGAGGATGAGGAGGATGAGGAGGAGGAGGAGCTGGAGGAGGAGATGGAACCATGTTCACAGCAGGGTGGCACCCAGGCCAGCTCATGGCCATCACTGGTGCGTGGCTGGGGGGATACAGAGGACACGGACGATACACCTCCCACAGAGGACAGCCTTTCGTTGCCTCTGGGCAGCCTGGCACACATGAGCGATTACATGCTGCAGTGTCTCCACAACGACCGCCAAGTTGCCCACATTCTAACTTGTGCTGATTACTGGGTGGCCACGCTGCTGGATCCCCGTTACAAGGACAACGTACCGTCCTTAATTCACTCACTGGAGCGCGATCGCAAGATGCGCGAGTACAAGCGCACGCTGGTAGACGCCATGCTGCTGGCATTCCCATCTGACAGCGGGGCCGCAGTGGAAGCACAAGGCAGAGGAGGAGGAGGAGGAGGTCGCCAACGCAACCAGGGCACCGCCAGCACCTCAGAAGGCAGGGTTAGCATGGCCGAAATGTGGAAAAGCTTTGTCAGCACGCCACAACAAACAGCAGCACCAGCAGCTCAGATGGAACGTCTTAGCAGGAGGCAGCATTTTACCAACATGGTGGAGCAGTATGTGTGCACACGCCTACATGTAGTGAATGAGGGGTCTGCCCCCTTCAACTTCTGGGTCTCCAAATTGGGCACATGGCCTGAGCTTGCCCTTTACGCCTTGGAGGTGCTGGCGTGCCCTGCAGCCAGTGTATTATCTGAACGGGTATTTAGCAAGGCTGGGGGCGTTATAACAGACAAGCGCAGCCGCCTGTCCAGAGACAATGTGGACAAGCTCACGTTCATTAAAATGAACCAGGCATGGATCCCACAGGACTTTTCCGTACCTTGTGCAGAATAGCAATGGATACCGACCTTACCCACCCATTGTTCCATTTTTGCTCTTTCTCACTCTTTTGGGGTGTACCCTCATTTAAAATTTGTGAAAAGAAGCAGTGTTGGCTACCTCGTCCTCCTCCTCAGGGCCAGATTAACGTAGGGGCTATTGGAGCTGCAGCTCCAGGCCCCTACCTTTTATATAGGCCCCGGGTTGGCCATATTCACTGTTACCGCTCTTCTGTCACTTGTAAACACAGAAGTCTGGCTTCTATGCTCGCTTCCCCAGGCAGCACCCTTAGAACCTCCCCACACAGCGCGAAGGCCAGACAAGGAGGGACAGTTGCCGATGCATGGATGTGTTTATGGGCTTCAGAGACAGCATCCCATGTTGAATTAGGCATGCATGGCTGCACCCTTCCTCCTCTGGGTGCATGCCAAGGCACGGCCCTTAAGGCCCTTCAAAATCCTCAGCACCAAGCCCATGATGCTCTTAATCCGGCCCTGGTCCTCCTCCACCGCCGCTTCCACCTACACCACCCATAGGTGTGCGCAGCCTATTGCATTAAGGTGTGCACCCCAAAGTTGAAATACACATGCATGTGTTTGCCAGCAGGGAGAGTAATGTATCGGGGCCATGTACCTGTAGGCAAAGAGAAATAGAACAGAGCAGGTCCGAGGGAGATCTTTCCCATCTCCTCACTGGCAATGCTATGTGCCCTAGGTGATTAGGGTGTGCCCAGGCACACCCGGCACACCCTGTGCGCATGCCTATGTCACCGCCACATCCACCACCACCTCAACCTCCCTACTACTCCATATGGGCCTCGTCCTTCAGAGATGAAGAAGAACATTGTTTTATTTTTCTGTTTTTTTTTGTTGTTTTAAGTTATTTCCCTATCCACATTTGTTTGCAGAGCACTTGCCATGCTCTTAATTACGTTTTGCTGCCATTTGCAGCACTCTAGCCCTTTCCTTTGGTGTTTTAGAGCCATTTTAGTGCCTTAAAGTTTGGGTCCCCATTGACTTCAATGGGGTTCGGTGTCCGGGAAAAGTTCGGTAAAAGTCCGGGACACGGACCCGGACTTTTTTTTAAAGTTCGGCCGAACCCCTCGAACACGGACATCTAGGTGTCCGCTCAACCCTAATAAAAATGAAAAAAGCTTTTCCTTTAGTTTTACGTTAAGGTGGTTGTAAAGTTGCATGTATTAATTACTTTGATTCTCTCTGTTTTAGGTCCCTGTTTAGTACAGTGTGCAGAGCCCTGCTTTCCTGTTATGTGACCTCCCTCTGCTTCCCTTCCTGAGTCAGGTGTCATTTTATGAAACCGAGATGAGCAGTGATCCTGCTGATCACAGCTCATCTCGGATCATTATCGGTTTATGAAACAGAGATGATCGGGGGAGAACACACGGAGAATCTGTCATTGACTGACACAGAAATGGCCAGTTTATGAAGCTGCGATCTCCGCACTTCACTGGTGATCTCTGTCAGAATTCACACTCCCGGATTCACCAGCCTGGAGGTGGTGAATCGGGGAGAGAAGACAGAAACGGGGGAGAACTGAGGGGGAAGAAAGAAGATTATCGACATCCTTCTTCGTCGTTCAGACCCCCCAACACAGTAATCACGTCCCCCTGCCATATTTATTTATATATATATATATATATATATATATATATATATATATATATATATACACACATATATATATATATATACCGTATTTATCGGCGTATAACACGCACTTTTTCCTCCTAAAAATGGAGGAAAAAGCAATAGTGCGTGTTATACGCCGATATTTTAAAAAAAAAGGTCAGGAAGCAGCGCCGAGAGCAGAAGGGGCGGGCCGCACGGAGGAGAAGGAAGGACGAGCTGTCATAGGAAGCCCCGCCTCCTCTGCCGAGACATGTGACGTCTATCATAGGCGGGACTTCCGATGACAACGAGCGCTCGTTCTCCCTTCTCCTTGGCCCGGCCCGCCCCCTTCTGCTCTCAGTGCTGCTTCCCGCCCTTTTTAAAAACTGATAGTGTCAATGGCGCTTGCGAGGCTGCATTGCTGGAGGCTGCATTGCTGGAGACTGCATGGCTGGACACTGCTTATGAGGCTGCTTTGCTGGAGGCTGCATTGCTGGACACTGGTGAGATGTCATTTAATTAAAAAAAATGTTCTGAGTTCAAAGCTGTTTATTTAAAATTTAAGCTTTTTCTTGAAATTTCTCTCCTAATATTGAGGTGCGTGTTATACGCCGAAGCGTGTTATACGCCAATAAATACAATATATATATATATATATATATATATATATATATACACACATACATGTATATATATATATATATATATATATATATATATATATTTAATGTGTGTGTATATATATATATATATATATATATATAGATATATAAAATGTATGTGAGTGTGTGTGTATGCAGTATATATATATATATATATATATATATATATATATATATATTTATGTAGCGGGACTAATTATTTAATTAACATTAGTGGGGGGTCGAACGCATGTGTACTCAACAGTGATAATCTATCACTGTTTATTAAACTGGCACCAGTGATTTTCTCATACTGTAATCTCGCTTTGTCTCACGAGATTACAGGCGCCCATTCACTTGTACACAGATCTTGGCCGTTCTCAGAGGAAACACTTCTCCTCTGTTCACCCTGTGAGAACTGAAGTTCACCACTTCATAAACAGGGTGCCAAAGGAGATAATTAAAAATCTCCATAGGTGACGCTTTAAAAATGTTTAACGGTTACTAGTTTAGAGTTAGAGAGTAGCTCTTTGTTTTTTAATTATTGCTCTTGCTGTGGCAATCGCGGCGATACCTCACATGTGTGGTTTGAACAGCGATTTCATTTGCGGGCGCGACTTCCGTATATGTTTTCTTTCGTGTGCGAGCGCTTTTTTTTCCTATTCATTTTATTTATTTATTTTTTTTAATTTTAGCACAGTTTTTTAAAAAACTAAATCTGATCACTTTTATTGCTGTCACAAGCAATGTAAACATCCCTTGTGACAGCAAAAGGCAGTGACAGGTACTCTTTATGGAGGGATCGGGGTCTAAAAAACCCCAGACCCCTCCACTGCACTTCCATGTCCATGGACGCTGCCACCGGGTTACGTCATCCAGCTTTGATCCGGACTCCAACCAGCGGTGGGACGGGAGACACAGGCAGAGCCGCCGGAGGCGGCGGGAGAGGGGGGGGAGCCGGCCCCTCCCACTCGCTGGGGTAACGATTGAGCAGCTCCCGAGCGGCATTGGTCATTACCGCCAGAAAGCCGACCGCCGGCTCTAAAAAATGGTACAACCACTTAAATGCAGCCGACGTAGACCTACGTCAGTTTGTGTTAAGTGATTAAGTAAATCAACCACAATTATTTCCAGATTTCCATATTAAGGTGTCTATGGATTACTGTTGAGAGAACTGATCCAAAAAGGCAGAGACTACTCATAATTGCCTATGATTTTTTTACATTCCTTAAATACCACATGCCTGGACCTCTACTTAATTACTGCATGCATTTCATTTTTTCTTTCTTTCTGTGAATTGAGTTTAATGCCTTTTAATGCTGTATATACAACATTTTGCAGCAAATATTGCAAAATGGCATAGTGAATGGACAGTTTCAGGATCGCATGCGATATTTAGAGAAGAGTCTGGACACCTAAATACTGCATGCAATCTGCTTTAGTGAATGGAGACCACGGTCTGTTCCAGACATTGTTGGTCTGTATGTAAGGGAATCTTCCACTTTATGAATATTTGGCAGGCCATAAATCACTGGATGCTTCTGAAATTTCATATAGAGAAAACCAGCATATCCCATATCAACTAGAGACAATTGAGTACTGTCCGTGATACTTTTTTTATTTGCACTAACATACAATATTTCAGGACAAGCTTTCGGGGTATGTCCCCTTCATCAAGATCCAAGCAGTACTCAAGTACCAAGTGAGTACTGCTTGGATCTTGATGAAGGGGACATACCCCGAAAGCTTGTCCTGAAATATTGTATGTTAGTGCAAATAAAAAAAGTATCACGGACAGTACTCAATTGTCTCTGTCGCAAGTGCACTAATACGGCTACAATTACCTCAACCATATCAACTATATATTTAATGCTCCACTCAATACAGGTCTTCACTTGGCTCTGTCTTCCTATAACAGGGTCAAATAGGACCTCTTTATAACTTGCAGTATCAGGGTGCATTAATATCTTTCCAGTACAGTAATCACTACAATTCAATAGCACAATGGCTCCACCTGTTATCTGCTGGCTTTATTGTATAATAATGCTTTTATCATCATGTAGAATTCACAAGACTTTTAACTATTCACTCACAATAGATATTATTTTCCCTTGTTTTCCTTTCCTTTAATTTTTCACATTGGTCTTACTTTTGATCTAACTTTTTCTATTGTCACTGGAAAGCCTGATGATTGGTCTATTATGCATCTATATTTATTTTATGTTTTTGCTCTGTTTTTATTAATTTATCATTGTCATTAATGGCTGCATTGTCTCCACATTAATGGGTTTGGTGCTGCACTGTATAGTATTTTGTTTATCTGTTAACCAGGCTATGAAGTTTCTACCTTTTTGGTAAGTTTTCTTTCCCCACACAGGTATTGGAATTGACATGTGTAGTAGGATTGTGCTCGTCTTTATTCCTTCATTAATAGTGACATATGTCTGGTTTCCAGTGGCACATTTCTGGTTTCTTGAGCAGATTCATTGCCATGATGACAGAGATGCTGGAATTTTATGATGATCAGCTTGAGGATTTTTGTATGAATTGTCCTATACAGCATGCTTACTTGCAGTTGCATTCTGCAAGGAAATTTCCCTCCAGAGCTTAGTGAATGAGGTTAAGCTTTGCTGACGTCTATAGTCCAATCATGTCTAAGCAAAAATTTTGTTTTTTTCCCTTGCACTTGATTATGCTTTGCAAAAATTGCCTTGCAGAATGCAGCTTTACTTGCAAAGGTAAAAGTGGGGTTGATTTACTAAAGGCAAATAGACTGTGTACTTTGCAAAGTGTAGTTGCACTCTGCAAGATCAGTTGCTCCAGAGCTTAGTAAATGAGGGGAAGCTCTTCTGACTTTCATCATCCAATCGTGTGTAAGCAAAAATGCTGTTGTTTTTATTTTCCCTGCAACTGATTGGGTATTCTTTTTAAAGTGAAGCTTTTCTCATTTACTGAATCCTGGAGCAACTGCACTTTGCAAACTGCATAGTCTATATGCCTTTAGTAAATCAACCCCAGTGTGCTTGCATTACTTGTGTTCACATTCAATGCAAGTGTATTTTATGGATGTGGAATTGATCAGCTAGACCAGCCTTTCGCAACCTTTTCAACACAGAGTAACCCTTGAAATACATTTCTGGTCTTGGGGAACCCCTCTGCTAAAAATTAAAAATCTACAACTCATGACACATTAGTGTGACAGTCATTGGGAAGAATGCTCCTTACTATTGTCATCATTGGGAAGAATTACCCCTTTACAGATAGCTTAAAGGAACAATGGTGTCATCTGGGAGGCAAAGATTGCCCATTGCTCAAGGAACCCCTAGCAACCTCAGGAGGAACATTAGAGTTCCACTGAACCCTGAGCTAGACTATTTAAACCTTATGCCTTTTTATATTGTTTTCACTTCTGTCTTGATGAAGGGTTCCTTCATTGCCCCAAAATGTCCCATTACAAGTTTGTGACAATAAATGTCTCTGCATAATGTTGGTGTGATGGTGATGCCACCAATTTGTGTTGAGTGATATTTTCAATTTGCAAAAAGTTTTCTTGCATGTGACATGCACATGACAAGCACATGTCACATGTGCTATTTTTTCTCATCATATTTCACTATAAGATCACTATCTTATATATATTTCAATAATGATCACACTGACTTTCACTCTAAATATCGCAGCTTTCTGACTAATGTTAATAGTTGGATTCACTTTCTTCCTATCTCATAGATCTAACAAAGTTGTAGAAAAAATATTAATTTTATGAAAAAATATTATTTAATGGGAAATAATCTCATGCAATGATTAAATTTTAAAGAAATAACTGCTGTATGCAAAGAAACAACAATTTCACATTTATGTGATATTTGGATATTTCAGTTATACTTTGATGACAAAATGTAGTGTTCGTAAAGCTACAAACAAGGTAACATAATTTACATAGCTCAATGAAGTGACACCAATGTCCTTACTGCGGTCACATCCACTTAATTGTATTTAAAAGCAGATTAATCGAATAACTTGTGCTTGAATTGTACCCGCACAGATAAGGTAAAGTATATATTCTCCATGCATAAAGATAAATGGGTGGTTTTAAACTTAGAACCCCAGTACTGTCCATTGTTCACCTATGCTGCCCTTTACAGTGAACCTGTATCAAATTTGAAATAACACCCTATTACTGTATGAAAGGCACCTTTCAGTGCCTGTTCTTATCATTTTCTCTCCCATTTTCATCACCCCAATCCCTACTGCAGTCCACACAAAGACTTTTTACAAATAACAAGTTGCACTCTGTGAGGTATGCTTCCAGCCACACATGTGATGTTAAAGAGGATAAGAGCATCATCTGTGGTTTGAGGCCATGTGCTTCCTTCCTCACCCTCTTCAAAGTTAAATAAAGTTAATAAAACAGTTTAAGTTTATGTCTACCATGTGACTGGCAGCCATTCTTTATTCTGTCCCAAGGAAAGAACCACTCCTAAAACGAATAGACCTGGAACCTTATTGTCAAGTAATTGGTCCAAGAACATTTGCAACGTGGGCTATGGTTTAGCTAAAGGTCAAAATGTTTTGTGAAAAGTAGTACCACTAGTAATAATAACATAGTCTTTGATCCCACTATATTTTATAAAATAATGTTTATTAAAACCCATATACAGGAATATATATTACTCCTAATTCAAATCATAGTGGAAATATAATTTTTAAAACATGTTGGTACAGTGTGATATTATGGAAGAAAAAGCCATTTAACATTGTCAAATAATTTATTGAAAATCAGAAGAGGTTAGAAAATATAATATACACACAAGGAAGCCATAGCCCATAACATCAATCAAAACAGTATTCACATTAGTCAGTAAACAGAAGAATATATCTACAATTTACAGTAAATAGGCAATTTCTTATATTAAAGTGAAGTTCCACCCAAAAATGGAACTTCCGCTTTAAGTGCTCCTGACCGCCTGACATGCCACATTTGGCATGTCATTTTTTTGGAGGGGGGGAGGGGGTACCTAGTTTTGACAGGTACCCGCTCCCTTGCCCTCCCTGTTCTTCTGGGACACGCCACAGGTCCTAGAAGAATACCTGGCCACTAAGAAAGCGTGGCACGACTTGCGCATGAGCAGTGCGCACCCAGCTGTGAAGCTGCAAGCTGTCACAGCCGGGTGCCCACACTTGTGATCCCGGAGCCACGGGAAGAAGAGGGAGAGAACCAAGGCTCCCACTGGCCACATCGCTAGATTGTGGGACAGGTGAGTATGTGTTTATTAAAAGTCAGCAGCTACACTTTTTGTAGCTGCTGACTTTTAATAAACACAAAAATGGCTGGAACTCCACTTTAATTGTGTGATAACTGCCAGGGCATGGTTACCTTAGGGCTAAATTACACTTTGTTATTGCTGAAGAAGCTGTGAAAAATGCAGTGAAACTTGTAGGGTTAAAATAAAAATGGAAATATCAGTTAGAAGAGGGTACTAAAGGGACCTAAAAGAAAATGTGAGCAATATCAAAAAGAAATATCAGATAGTAAATAAAGAATAAAAATTAGAAAGAAATTTAGAGAATTAGAGAGGTAAAATGAGTACAATTGTAATAGATGATGTAAGACAGAAAATACATAAGTACAGGGATGTATAACAGATTTTGAGGTGCTCCTATAAAAGAGAGAAATCTGCATACCCCAGAAAAAAAAATTAAATGGTATTTCCTTTTACAATGTTCTTTGGGTATAATGAGACACAGATGCAAACACTAGACATGTGCAATTTGTTTCGTTACTTATTCCTTTTCAGACGAAATTGGACATTATCGTTCATTCAGGAGCATCCCAATGAACAATAGAATCTTTTGACAAATGCATACAAAAGCGAATTGTCAGAAAGTACGAAAATCCGAAAGAACGAAAATCAGAAAGAACGAAAAACGATTCAACCTACGAGTTTAGCGAATCGAATACATTCAGATCATTACATTTTTGTATTTTCGTTCTTTCCGACTATTCGTTATCGCTGAAAATAAAGAAATAATTGATGAATGCCTTCGTATTTATATTTCTTTTGGATAGATGCATTCATTTTTCGGATGGTCAGTGTTAGTGTGTTATCTCTGACCAATAAACTTGTCCCTTGTGTGTTTTTCTGTGTCAGACTGCATTCCATCCAGATGAGGTGTTGTGGGCGAATGGCACTGTTTTTTGGATTTGTTGATTATGAATATAACCACCAATGTCCGAATGAATGAAGGGTCCGAGCCCAAAAGTAACGAATGCCGTATCTAAACGAATGGAAGGTAACAAATATGAATGCAGCTGAAGTTGCAAATTTTCTTGAAGTAATCAAAGCCACATCTAAACGAATGGAATTAAACAAATACAAATGCATCCGAAGTTACAAATTAACTGAAATAAAGAATGCTGCATCTAAACGAAAGGAATAGAATGAATACGAATGCATCTGAAGTTACAAATGAACCAAAGTAATAAATGATTCGATAAACAAAAACAAAAGCGAATGAAACAAAAACGTAACATAACACCTTTTTTCTGTATTGCACATGTCTAGCAAACACACAAATAAGATTTTAAAATGGGTTTATTGGTATGGTAATACATTCTGTTGTGAAAAATGGGTTGGTGCGCTAAACAAAATGTGTAGGACAACAAATATGTTGATATACACTACATAAAAGGTGTGTGAAATGTGACAAAATCAAAATAAACAATTCCAAACAGCTGAAGAGACTAAAATGTCCAAAACTGTGATTCACAACAAAATCAAAGTCCATCAGGTGATAACAAATGAATTGAAGTATCTTGACATATGGGTGCTTGAAATATTCAAAGGAAGGTGATGTTAAAGTGATAAAGGATCCCACCACCAGCTGACAATCCTGCTTACCAGATAGATAAATTTCTCAGGCATTAACTGTATGCAATGGCATGCACAGTTCACCCTGGTGTGACACACAGTGGAGCCTCTTACCAGATGTCTCTAATAACTTGCGTATCTGAGATAATTCCCCTGGTTAAATTGGATAATGATGTTTGTATCCTCCTGAGTGTTCCCCAGACTATCAGTGTATTCACTCTTCCAATGATATAGCTCAGCTTGTAGCTCCAGTGCATACCATGTAATGAAACAAATGAACCGCCCGTAGTGTATTATCCTTGGTTTATTAGGAAAACATAGGCAAATGTACTTACAGGACACAGGTCTTGGTATTGGCATGTAAAGACTTCTACTGGGATAGGAGGGACGTGCGCGCCGCCACACTTGTCTTTAAATATCCCATCTAGTATGAACAGGTACTTCCGGTGTCTGCAGGAAACGACAGGAAGTGGCATTGCCGATGTAAAAACCGGTGGGATCATTAAACAGTAGTCCATTAAAAATATATACTTGTATTAATGGGCATTAAGAATGGACCTACTGTGACGAAAGGACATAATACTAATATTAAAATAGAACTTTATTGGTCTAAGTTAAAAACATTGAACCGGAAGTGATAGTCAATGGAGCTATCAAACCGGACGTAGTATTCTTCCATATCATGTAGGATCCAAGTGGCCGCAGAACCGGAAGTAATATTCTTCCATGTGTTGTAAGGTCACTTCGTGTGGTGTGAAGAGATATAACCAATTCTTCAACCACTATTGTTAGGCATTATCAATAGACCATATGCAATACAGAGGCATATCTCTGGAGCTAATTTGCTGCTATAGTAATAGGAATTACCGATCGCTAAACCGGAAGTGATAATGCTAAACCGGAAGTGATAGTCTTTAAGGTTGCCAAACAGGAAGTAATATTCTTCTATGTGTTTTGTGACAGGAAGTGCCACTGGACAGGAAGTGGTGATTCTTCCATATTTGATATGGTCATTTAATGTGAATAAAAGCAAAGAAACGAGTATTTTAAAACACTAGTTTCTGTAAAAACATAAATATGATAATACTATGTTAAAATCTATAAAATATCATCATAAAAAAGACCGCTACACCGGAAGTAGTGTTCCTCATCTGTGTAGATGGTCTCACATAAAATTAAAATACACATACAAATACACAAATCTCAATATGAATAAAAATGATCGTATGTGGTTAAAATCTAAATAAAAGCATATAAGGACATGAAAGTTTCGGGAAAATTAATTTAAAATTAATTTAAAGGAGCTTATCAATTATTGTTAATATGGGCATTGATATCCCATTCCACGTTCATACCCCGAGGGCGGGAGCACTTCAACTTATATATCCAGAAAGTTTCCCTTCTGGAAATAGATCTTTTAAGGTTACTCCCCCTCCAATGAGGCACGTGTTTTTCTATCACTGTGATCTGTAATTTATTGGGGTTTTTATTATAGCATTGTGCATGATGCAATGACACACTGTGTCCAACAAAACCTTTACGTATGTTGGCAAGGTGTTCCCCAATTCTTATGTTTGCGGTTCTTATGGTGCGGCCCACATATTGTAGACCGCACTCACATTGGAGGAGGTAAATGACTCCTTTCGTATGACAAGAGATGAAGTCTCTGATTTTGTACTCTTTTTGTGTGACCGTTGAGGTGAATTTGGAGGTTCTCATAGTAGTAGCTTCCTTGCAAATGTTGCAGTTTCTGCAAGGGAAGTACCCCTTCATATCCGGAAAGATTTTGAGGATAATGGGTTTCTGAACAGGATTTGGAGCAATGATATCCTTCAGATTTTTTGACCTTCGGTAGATCATATCAGGTTTTTCTGGAAGGACAGGACCCAATATTTTGTCCCCTTGCAGTATGTTCCAATGTTTCCTGAAGGTGTGGTTCAACCACTTATACCCACTGGAGAATTGGGTAACAAATGCAAAGTCATGTCCAAAACTTTTGGAATTCTGGCTAGCGGTTTCTTTAGGTTTAATTAGCTCTATTTGTGACAATTGACCCGTTTTTTGAATCTCCTCGTCCAGGATGGTGGACTCATAACCCTTCTCTATAAACCTCTGTTTTAACAGATGGGCTTGTTCTTGAAAATCAGAGTTACGGGGGCAGTTCCGTCTAACCCTTTTAAATTGGCTCTTGGGGACTGACTTGAGCCAATTTGGGTGATGACAGCTATCTATCGTGATAAAACCATTTCTGTCGGTAGGTTTGAAGTAAGTTTTGGTAGTGAAGCTGGAACCATCTCTAGCAATAACCAAGTCTAAAAAGTGTATAGAGTGGGGGCTCGACTCATAAGAGAGTCTGATTCCCCAATTATTGCAGTTGAGTTTATTCATGTATTGGTTCAATGATGCTTCACTGCCTCTCCACAGAAGTAGCATATCATCGATATACCGTCTCCAAAATATGAGCTCTTTAGCTCTGTTTTCGAAGACATTCTGATTTTCCCATAGGGCCATGAATAGGTTTGCTAGGTTTGGGGCGAATTTGGCCCCCATAGCCACACCTGTACGTTGGAGATAATATGTGCCGTCAAAGTAAAAATAATTGTGTTCCATTCCAAATTTTAACAAATCAAGAATGAACACTTTTTGTTTCAGAGGGATTTCATGATTATTGTCCAGAAATACACTTACAGCCTCATATCCCAAGTCATGGGGAATTATAGTGTACAGGGATCCTACGTCAGCAGTGACAAGTAGTACTTCACCTTCTATTTCCATTTGGGTGATCTCTTGTATGCATTGCGTAGTATCTTTAAGATACGCGGGTGTATCCTGTACAATGGGTTGTAAGAAAAAATCAATGTATTTTCCGATTCGTGATGTTATCGAATCGATCCCACTTACAATGGGTCTCCCTGGTGGTTTTGTGGCGTTCTTATGAATCTTTGGCAGGTAGTAAATAATAGGCAACCTGGGGGCCAAAGGTACTAAGAATTCTTTTTCTTTTTCTGAAAGAATTACATTATCGTAACCTTTGTTTATCAGCTTTTTCAGCTCTCCTTTGTACCTATAGGTGGGATCTTTCTTCAGAACCTTATAGGTGTTCTTATCAGAGAGGAGGTTATTCATCTCTTCTATATAATCGTCTCTCTTTAATAGTACGATTCCTCCTCCCTTATCCACTGGTCTGATGATTAAATCTTTCTTATCACATAAGGTTTTGATTCCCTTAATCAGATCAGGTTGCATTTTATGCTCAACCTCTTTCTCTTCTAAGTCTTTCAACACCATGTCCTTAAATATTGTGTAGGACAACAAATATGTTGATATACACTACATAAAAGGTGTGTGAAATGTGACAAAATCAAAATAGACAATTCCAAACAGCTGAAGAGACTAAAATGTCCAAAACTGTGATTCACAACAAAATCAAAGTCCATCTGGTGATAACAAATTAATTGAAGTATCTTGATATATGGGTGCTTGAAATATTCAAAGGAAGGTGATGTTAAAGTGATAAAGGATCCCACCACCAGCTGACAATCCTGCTTACCAGATCGATAAATTTCTCAGGCATTAACTCTATGCAATGGCATGCACAGTTCACCCTGGTGTGACACACAGTGGAGCCTCTTACCAGATGTCTCTAATAACTTGCGTATCTGAGATAATTCCCCTGGTTAAATTGGATAATGATGTTGGTATCCTCCTGAGTGTTCCCCAGACTATCAGTGTATTCACTCTTCAATGATATAGCTCAGCTTGTAGCTCCAGTATCATACCATGTAATGAAACAAATGAACCGCCCGTAGTGTATTATCCTTGGTTTATTAGGAAAACATAGGCAAAGACGAAAGGGAGGTACTGCCCAGGCAAACACAGATCAGCTCCAAAAAGAGGAGTTTTTTAGGACAGGGCCCCAAGAAAAACAAAAAAAGAAAAAAGTAAAAAGAGGGTGTAGAGGAGGATCAACAAGTAAGATGTCTCCAAAAGATAAAGGAGCAGGGATTTTCTAAATAAATTCCAAACTTTTGTAGATATCCAGAAGTACATGAGAAAATTAAATGTGAAAAGACATTTTTTGTCTAAGGCAGGAGAACACAACTATGTCTCATACCAATCAACTCAAGTGGTACACACAGGCCTGAGAAATGCTTCTCTGTTCAATCCGGACGGAAAGCAGAGTAATAATATTGTAATATTTAAGGACATGGTGTTGAAAGACTTAGAAGAGAAAGAGGTTGAGCATAAAATGCAACCTGATCTGATGAAGGGAATCAAAACCTTATGTGATAAGAAAGATTTAATCATCAGACCAGCGGATAAGGGAGGAGGAATTGTACTATTAAAGAGAGACGATTATATAGAAGAGATGAATAACCTCCTCTCTGATAAGAACACCTATGAGGTTCTGAAGAAAGATCCCACCTATAGGTACAAAGGAGAGCTGAAAAAGCTGATAAACAAAGGTTACGATAATGTAATTCTTTCAGAAAAAGAAAAAGAATTCTTAGTACCTTTGGCCCCCAGGTTGCCTATTATTTACTACCTGCCAAAGATTCATAAGAATGCCACGAAACCACCAGGGAGACCCATTGTAAGTGGGATCGATTCGATAACATCACGAATCGGAAAATACATTGATTTTTTCTTACAACCCATGGTACAGGATACACCGCGTATCTTAAAGATACTACGCAATGCATACAAGAGATCACCCAAATGGAAATAGAAGGTGACGTACTACTTGTCACTGCTGACGTAGGATCCCTGTACACTATAATTCCCCATGACATGGGGTATGAGGCTGTAAGTGTATTTCTGGACAATAATCATGAAATCCCTCTGAAACAAAAAGTGTTCATTCTTGATTTGTTAAAATTTGGAATGGAACACAATTATTTTTACTTTGACGGCACATATTATCTCCAACGTACAGGTGTGGCTATGGGGGCCAAATTCGCCCCAAGCCTAGCAAACCTATTCATGGCCCTATAGGAAAATCAGAATGTCTTCGAAAACAGAGCTAAAGAGCTCATATTTTGGAGACGGTATATCGATGATATGCTACTTCTGTGGAGAGGCAGTGAAGCATCATTGAACCAATACATGAATAAACTCAACTGCAATGATTGGGGAATCAGACTATCTTATGAGTCGAGCCCCCACTCTATACACTTTTTAGACTTGGTTATTGCTAGAGATGGTTCCAGCTTCACTACCAAAACCTACTTCAAACCTACCGACAGAAATGGTTTTATCACGATAGATAGCTGTCATCACCCAAATTAGCTCAAGTCAGTCCCCAAGAGCCAATTTAAAAGGGTTAGACGAAACTGCACCCGTAACTCTGATTTTCAAGAACAAGCCCATCTGTTAAAACAGAGGTTTATAGAGAAGGGTTATGAGTCCACCATCCTGGACGAGGAGATTCAAAAAACGGGTCAATTGTCACAAATAGAGCTAATTAAACCTAAAGAAACCGCTAGCCAGAATTTCAAAAGTTTTGGACATGACTTTGCATTTGTTACCCAATTCTCCAGTGGGTATAAGTGGTTGAACCACACCTTCAGGAAACATTGGAACATACTGCAAGGGGACAAAATGATAGAAAAACAAGTGCCTCATTGGAGGGGAGAGTAACCTAAAAAGATCTATTTCCAGAAGGGAAACTTTCTGGATATATGAGTTGAAGTGCTCCCGCCCTCGGGGTATGAACGTGGAATGGGATATCAATGCCCATATTAACAATAATTGATAAGCTCCTTTAAATTAATTTTAAATTAATTTTCCCGAAACTTTCCTGTCCTTCTATGCTTTTATTTAGGTTTTAACCACATACAATCATTTTTATTCATATTGAGATTTGTGTATTTGTATGTGTATTTTAATTTTATGTGAGACCATCTACACAGATGAGGAACACTACTTCCGGTGTAGCGGTCTTTTTTTAATGATATTTTATAGATTTTAACATAGTATTATCATATTTATGTTTTTACAGAAACTAGTGTTTTAAAATACTCGTTTCTTTGCTTTTATTCACATTAAATGACCATATCAAATATGGAAGAATCACCACTTCCTGTCCAGTGGCACCTACTGTCACAAAACACATAGAAGAATATTACTTCCTGTTTGGCAACCTTAAAGACTATCACTTCCGGTTTAGCATTATCACTTCCGGTTTAGCGATCGGTAATTCCTATTACTATAGCAGAAAATTAGCTCCAGAGATATGCCTCTGTATTGCATATGGTCTATTGATAATGCCTAACAATAGTGGTTGAAGAATTGGTTATATCTCTTCACACCACACGAAGTGACCTTACAACACATGGAAGAATATTACTTCCGGTTCTGCGGCCACTTGGATCCTACATGATATGGAAGAATACTACTTCCGGTTTGATAGCTCCATTGACTATCACTTCCGGTTCAATGTTTTTAACTTAGACCAATAAAGTTCTATTTTAATATTAGTATTATGTCCCTTCGTCACATTAGGTCCATTCTTAATGCCCATTAATACAAGTATATATTTTTAATGGACTACTGTTTAATGATCCCACCGGTTTTTACATCGGCAATGCCACTTCCTGTCGTTTCCTGCAGACACCGGAAGTACCTGTTCATACTAGATGGGATATTTAAAGACAAGTGTGGCGGCGCGCACGTCCCTCCTATCCCAGTAGAAGTCTTTTCAGAGGAAACGTGTTGGAGAGGAGGCGTGTCGCGCCTGCCACCCACGTCATCCGAGGTGTCCGTGCTGTAGCCGGACACAGGATACTGAAAGGCTCCACATTTACATGCCAATACCAAGACCTGTTTCCTGTAAGTACATTTGCCTATGTTTTCCTAATAAACCAAGGATAATACACTACGGGCGGTTCATGTGTTTCATTACATGGTATGCACTGGAGCTACAAGCTGAGCTATATCATTGGAAGAGTGAATAAACTGATAGTATGGGGAACATAGTCTGAGGCTCCACTGTGTGTCACACCAGGGTGAACTGTGCATGCCATTGCATAGAGTTAATGCCTGAGAAATTTATCTCTCTGGTAAGCAGGATTGTCAGCTGGTGGTGGGATCCTTTATCACTTTAACATCACCTTCCTTTGAATATTTCAAGCACCCATATGTCAAGATACTTCAATTCATTTGTTATCACCTGATGGACTTTGATTTTGTAGTGAATCACAGTTTTGGACATTTTAGTCTCTCCAGCTGTTTGGAATTGTTTATTTTGATTTTGTCACATTTCACACACCTTTTATGTAGTGTATATCAACATATTTGTTGTCCTACACATTTTGTTTAGCGCACCAACCCATTTTTTCACATATTATTTTGCTAGGCACAGCTTCTTGGTTGCAGCTTTACACGTCAATAATTATCAGCGCACTTCCACATATTCCCAATACATTCTGTTGACTTTGATAAAAAAGACATGCAAAAAGTATTTTTTTATCACATTCATTACAATCAAACAATTGTAATATCAAGTACAGAGCAAAGTGTTTGGGAAAAAATAAAAATCTCCTGAAATTAAATTAAATATATATACAGTATATATATATATATATATATATATATATATATATAGAAAATTTATGGCTAACAGCAGTGAACTATGGCTGTGGAGGTTGTGAGAAACATCTTAGTTCTGAAGTGTTTTTTTTTTTTTTTTTTACATTAGGCATTCTGTATGTCAGAGACAGTAAGGAGAATGCATTGGGTGTGGGAACTGCAAAACTGTCTGGAGAGCACTGGTGCATTGCAACAATGCCTGGATATTAAAAAAAAATAAAAATAATACAATTTTTTTTCTAATTTTGACTGGTGGGTATTGTTCATGCACATGTACAATTCAAATCATCTGTATGTAATATGTTTAGAGAAAATGTGTATTAAATTCATCCACAATTACAATTAACTAATGCAAGCATTGAAACACTTTAAAACCTCAAGCTAGCAAAGAAAATCAAAAGGGCTCCTATTCATTTGTGTAAAATCAATTTATATATTTTGGCACACATCCTGTAAATATTTCTTCTCCTAGTGATTACAAAACAAATCTTTACAAATACATATAGGTATATAATATTGGCATCCTATATTTCCATGTTTTTCAACTGGGCACATCTACAAATAACAGTGGTTTCCTTCTTTAAAATAAAAAAACAATACAGAGGGTAAGAGGCAAGACAAAGCTGACTCTGATCAAAGAACAAACCATTCTATGATGCTAACAATATCTCAAGCAACCCTGCTGTCAATAGGGATCAGCTTGTTGAGATAAAAAACATAAGATATACATCAAGAGTGAGCAAATTCTTCTTGAAACAAATCTGAATCACCCAGTGTAAAAAAAGAATCAAGACAAAACCATCTTTAAGAAATCTGTATACTATTTTTCTGTGCCTATCATGCTGCTATGCCTAAAAAAATGGTAACAGTAGAGAAGGAAACCAATGGTTCACAGTAATGACCTTTAAAATATTACATAAACTCAACACCATAATTTTATGGGAACATCACAAATAAAGCCTAAGCTTAGCCACAAATAAAAAAAAATCAGCAGGGACATTATTTACAGTGAGCAGGATGTGTCCTTTGTTTTGTTTCCTCCTCTATTAGCTAAAATCCTCCTCCATGGAGCTCCCCCTACTCCTTCCACCATATTCTTCTGGTTCAGCGGGGGTTACTAGGGCCAACAGAGCTGAGACGGGTGTAACAGCCATGTGTCATTGAGCCATGTGTCATCCAGAAAACTCAGCGACAGAAAAAAAAGGGGGGAGTTTCAAGAAGTGCTGAGGAGGCTTAGGTGGTTTTTCAGAGGAAGAGAGTGCCTGAATCAGCAGAAACTCCCAGCTATTTGGGGGATCTCCTGAGTCTGCAGAGAATAATCTGGGCCATTGTGGTGGGAGGATGAGGCATGGGGTGTCATCTCCAGAGTCCAGAGAAGGAGGGAGGCCACGCCATTGGAAGCTAGTACAGTGTGGGGAAGCAGTTGTGGGATCGAAATGTGGAGAGACAGAGCCACTGCTGGAATGCTGTCTTTGCCATGCTGCCTGCCAGAGTCACCCTAGGCAACCTAAGCGAGTGGACGCCTGATCGGAGGGGCAACTAACAAAGTGTTGCCGGGACTGGTGAGCAGGCCTTGCAGCCACTACTTGCTACCACTGCTAGGGGTAAAGCCACTAGGAGCTACTTAGCCAGCTACTTAAGCCCCAATACTGCCTGCAGGCCTTACTAATGGCTGCAACATATGCCAACGAGCTTCAACGAAACTTAGGACTAAGGACTGCCCCTAGTTGTAATCACTTTGAAGCTCTAACCGTTGGCCAGTTAGGGCAGTAACCTGCCCCAGAGTGTTTCCAAAGGGAGAGCTTACGGTTCAACGTCATTGTCGAAACTTGTCTAATCCATCTGAATGCGCCCAACATGAGTCCAGGAAGCTCAAGCCAAGTATCCCCGGCAGAGGAAGCACCCTTACCGACACCAGTAGCCATAATTGGACTGGAGTTCATTTCAGCCTTGGGAGATTTTATGACGAAATGCCACAAGGACATTCCAACATACATTGGGCCTGGGCATCAGAAGCTGAGAACATTTTTGGGGAAACAGCCAGTGCCCAGTGGGTAAGAGGAATTTGAAACCTGGATGGAGCAAGCCATGCAGGCCCTGGAAGAATGGGATGTGCCAGAAGCCCAAAAGGAACAGTGCATCAGTGAGAGCTTGATAGGAGCTGCTGCAGAAGCTATCAGAAATCTCAAGTTCAGTGGAACGCACTACACAGCCTATGACTATTACACCATGTTGCAGAGGGGGAGTTCGGACAAACAGAGTAGGCTGCAGACCTAATTTAAAACAAAATTAAACAAAATGCTAAGTCAAATTGTAATAAAGAAGGGAATTTAACTCATTAGGGTAGTGAGGGAGGAAGAGGCAATGTTTGAGGGCAGGAAAACCGCAACCAGGCTAGCATCTGCATCTCTAGCTGACGCCGGGTCAGTGGGGGAAGCAGAGCCAATTTAGGGATAGCCACTCTGAAATCCCAGATGTCACAGATGATGGAAATTATGAATTTGTTAGCAGCCAAAATCACTCCCTTGTCTGATGAAAGGACTCTGGGGTCCAGCCAATCTCCAACTTCTACCATTGCCTCTACCACAAAACCAGTTAATCAAGGGGTTAGTTTCAACTGCGGAGGAATGTGACATTACCAACGTGATTTTTCATGTCCACCCAAGCCTGAAAGCCAGCGCCAGAAACAAGCGGGAAACTTCAGAGGGCCCGGTAAAGGAGCCAACCGGATGCCCATCCTCAGCAGTTAGCTCCAAAAATAAAGATGCAAAGAAACCACAGTGGAAGCCCAAACCCTTTCAGAGGGCTCCTATTGCTGTTTCTGAGAAACCAGACAACCTGCTGCCATCGGACCTTGCTTGACCGACACAAACAAAATAAGAAGAGCATCAAGAAAGGGGCACGAATACAGACAATAGAACAGACTAGCCCCACTACTCCTGGTAAATTCCCTGACAAACTAGTGGGACCTTCTCCCAACGTGTCGATCCAAGTGGATGGGCACAAGTGACCCTGCTATATCGAGACTTTTACGACAGGCACCTCAAACACTTGCCCCTGCAGAAATTGGACGAATTAGAAATATGGGGCCTTGGAACCCAGATTTTCCCTTATGATAAATATTTACAAGTAAAGTTGACTTTTGCCCCCTCTGTGGCCGGACAAACAGAAACATTTGATACCCTAGCAGTTGTATGCCCTCGCCCATCAGGAGCCAACAAGAGTTCTCTGATAATAGGAACTAACACTGACCTCGTCAGCTCACTCCTTTTGTTTTGAAGTCTGACACCCCAACCAGGGGCAAACACCCTATGCTCAGACAAGTGTATCACCACGTAGTTCAAGAACAGAGAGCTCAAGCTGAAGGAGTGGGAAAGATTTGGCAATTAGACAGAAGCGAGAAGGTACTACAACCTGCAGAGGTGGCATGTCAACAAGCTTCAGTCAAGCTCAATTAGGAACAACCGGGCCCCTTTGTTATCTTTGAAGCTGATTACGATGGAGAGGACACGGGAGGGGAAGTTATCCCTGGGGTGATATCAACCAGGGCTCTGCAATGGAGTTGTGGGAAGATCCCTGTCTTCATCCCAAAGGCCTCATTGAAACTTCTGGCCCGAATGTTGTTAGGATGAGTGAATCCAGCCACCCCAGTCTCCCCATCTGATTTGGGGAAGGAAGAGAAGGACAAATCCCATAGAACAGTTCTACCCAAAGGACACTCTACTCTCATGGAGTGGAAAGAGAGTCAAAACTCAGCTCCTGAGATGGCAGGATATGTTTTCAAAGAGTGAGTTCAACGTGGGATGTGCAAAAAGTGCCCAACACCTGATTCGCCTTAAGGAACACAAGCCTTTCAGGGAAAGAGTCTGATGGATCCCTTTGGGGGACCTAGAAGATTTATAGTACATGAGCAGCTGGCAGAATTTAAGAGATCAGGAATTATCAGGGAGTCTAGGAACCCTTATGCATCCCCATAGTGGTGGTGCAGAAAAAGAATGGGTCCCTGAGGCTGTGCATTGATTATCAGATGATCAACATGAGAACCTTCCCTGGTCAGTATACCAACAAGGCCGGTTAGAAAATCCGGAGGGCCCAGGAAGCCTCAGGAGTCAATCCAAGACCAGTGGACTAACCAGTGTGAACAAGCTTTTCGGCAGCTGAAGTGGAGTCTAACAACTGCTCCTGTTCTGGCCTATGCTGATCCAACCAAACCGTATGAGCTGCATGATGATGCCAGTCGAGACAGGCTAGGCGGGGTACTCTATCAGGAACACGATGGACACCTGCGGCCTGTTGCTTATGTGAGCCAAAGTCTTGCACCTGCACCAGTGAACACTGGTATGACAGTCCAATGTAACTGCTCAAATATAGTGCAACGTGCTCAAAAGTGCTACTGTCAAAAAATGAAATAAGTGCTCCAAGCGGTGCAAAGGTGCCACAAATCCCTTTGGGAATCCAGAGCTGATGGACTTTCATAGATGGTCAAATGAGACTTATAATAAATCAAATGGACTGGACTCTTCCAAGGAAAAAATCCCAGTAGATCCCCTTCTTCTGTGCCACTCAAAAGAAAGGATGGACCAACATAGTGAAGCCCGAATATGTATGTTTATTAATTAGTAGGTAAAATACTAACAAAGGATAAAATAGAGGTCCGCATATAAGAAATTAGTAGTCCCACAATCCTTCTGGGAACTAAGCCAGCGTGTGTTCCACAGACTCCAGGAAGTGACGTTGTTGGTTGCTGTGACCGGAAGTACGTTGAAGCATTTCGCCCTCCTACAGGGGCTTTTTCAAAGAGTTCATACCACAGAGTCAGTCATTGACAGGCCAGGAAGATCTTCTGATTTTCCTAACTGCAGAAGACACAGATACTCTTCAACCATCTATGGTAGCAGAGGAAGAGGCTGCTATACCAGTGCCATCAGAGCCCAAGGATTAAAGGGAAAAATGAACAATTCACTCGCCAAAAAGACTGGCTTATATTACTCTAAGCGAAAGTTCTGTGGAAGCTACCTCTCAAAGAACTCACAACACGCCAACCCTTCCCACTACAAGTTTAGTGGAGGGTGACTCCAACTCACACACTGGCACATCTAGGTGGGCCATCCCAATATCGGTGGCTTGTGGGAAGACAACCTCACCTCTTATGACAAATGGTGGGAGGTTCCCTTGCCAGGTTCATACATACATGCCAATTGTTTGTTTTCTTACATGTACTAACATGTTTTTGCCTCCCATTGTATTTTGAAAGCATGTAACAGGTTGTGGACAATTGTATGTTGATTGACTCTGTCCCTCCTTTGGGGACCAAAGGTTCTTTGGTGGGGGGAGGGTGTAGCTAATGATATAGAAGTGTACTGTTCTTTTTTTCTTTTCCCTTTTCTACGTGGGTAAACTTTTTTTATTACTTTAGCAGCCTGTGTGTGTGAAGTTGCCTAATCTGTGTTTGTAATTTTGTTGAAATTGCCATTTATGCTAATTTGCATTAATAGATTAAGCAAGTTTATCCCTAACCTGGTGTGTGTGTTTTTTTACTGGCAATACCTTACAGCTAGGTGAAGGGTATTTTACATTTGTGGTATTACTTGAGCTCGCAGAAGGTGAGTCAGAGGGTGTTCTTGGAGTCAAGGTGCGGAACAAGGAAACCCAATATTACTAAGCAGGTCTTGCTCCTCCATTCATAGGTTATGTTCTATAGCTTCCATGAATAAAAATCAAACAGAGGATGGGCAAATGATGAAAGGTCCATCTGTCATCTATTCATAGACCCCGTTTCATTTTTTTTTTTTATTTGTAACTAAACTTGGCCTTCAAGCCCTTCAAATAAATGATTTGTTACCCTAACGTTTCATATTCCTGATATGTGCCATGTACTTGTATGAAATAGAATGCTGTTCTCTTTGTATTGCTTCTTTTGTGTGAAATCTCTGGTGTTCCTGTCAGTCCCTCTGCCTTCCTATTAAAAACTGGCCACACCAAGCAGAAAAGCACTGTGTGATCAGTTCTCCTCCAATGATAAGACTTGTCCTGGCACCCCCCTGCACATCCATTTGTTGGTAAGCTTAGTGCACTGCTGCTTCTCCTCCCCTTAGCTCTTATGCAGCTGAGAACAGTAGGAAGGTGATCACTTATAAAAAAAGATACTTAAAATGTTTTTTTTTTTTTTTATATATATATCTATACACAAATGTTTTGCCTTTCATTTCTATTTCAAACAGAATGGGTTGTTTTGCAAGGTGGTCGTTTACAATCACTTTAAGAATGGAATTTCGCAGAGATGGTTAGTTAGAAATATAAGCTAATGTGCTTGAAGAAATTTGAAAATAACATGTAATATTAAAGAAAAAGGAACTCCATGATACAAAACAAGTTTGCTCAGGGAGATAAAGGTTTAGTGGACTTTAAAGGCACATATTAAGTAGGCAAAAGACTACCATAAGTATAAAAAACATATATTCTTTTATTTAACCAAAGTTTTTTTTAAAAAATAGAACAAAAGTTCAAGAAGCAAAACTATACAATGACATACATATTATTTGAAATAAGAACATTCATCATATCTATAGGTCAAAATATTAGATACACAGATATTGTAGTAGTTACACTTTGTGAGTATTAGGATCGTGGTCTGAAGAGGTCGACGCGTTTCGCCTTAGCTTCTTCTGGACCTCAGACGCTAATATGCAATTTTATCTCTTTTAGTAGAAACAGAAACATGCAGTTAGTACAAAGCATTTTATGTTACATTTTATTCCTATATCTTTTATTAATTTGTTAATCAAAACAACACACCTCTCAAAATGCAGAAAAACCGTGTGATCCGTGGTCATCAGTATCAGTATATCATATTGATCATAGAGTAGTAAAAAATAGGCGGGAAGTGAAGAGGGAGAAAAAAGGCCCAAAAACTGGTGGAATGGGCCACCTATATATATGGGGCAAAGGGGAAACATATAAATCTCAAAAAGGTATTTCAATATCCTCAAATATTAGTAATGATTTATGTTATATTTACCTCAAATTCCCACACTGGAATCTATCGAGGATTCAGGTCGGGATCAGAGTAGTGATATGGAGGCTGCTATTGGCTGTATCACATGAAGGTCTAGTAAAAGAAGTAGTGTATATATTTATTTGTTTCCATCTCATCCATTCAATAGAAATGGAGAGACAAAAACATAAAACCAACAGGGTTCTATACTTATAAATATATCTCCAAATTAATTCATTTTACCTTTGTATCCTTCTGTCTAATCTTAGACCATATTGGGACCCAGTCCCCTTATAGCAGTAGATATTGATGTCTTGTAACGTTAGATGGAAAAGTTCCCCCCAGATTTGTAGTGTATCCGCTAGGGTGTAATCAGATAATAGTAGATTATATTCACAAAAAGGGGGTATATATCTCAATTTAAATCCCTTATGTTAATGTATATATTCATATATATATATGTTTTATTACTTACATAGTAGAGTATATTCCAGTGTAAAACAATGGTATTATGGATATTGCAGCTGAAATTGCTTGTGAATATAGTTCCCAGGGATAGAAAAGGTATAGTCATCTGGTTCAAAAGGGGGCGACCTAAGACAATTTCAATAGAAAAGCATGTCTAGATTAGTTGGACTATATTGCCAAGATTGGGGTAGATAGTTTTAAAAAAGCTCAAGAAACTTACTGCGCCAAGAGCCTCCATCAGCCTGTTCGTATCCCGCCATGTCCTAGGTGTGTGTGTGTGTCGCATATATACCTGATCATTACCTAATGAATTGTGATCTGGTGTTTGTTTGTTGTCTCCGCGCACCGGAAGTGCGTCACTTTCCCGCCTTTGTCTCTTACCTTAGGACGCAACCGGAAGTGCGTCCTTTGTTTACATCCGGTCATGACGCTCGGCGGAAAGAGCACCCGCCGGAAGCGTCAATGAAGCCAGGAATGATCTGCGGAAGTGACGTGCGCTCACCAACAACCTCGTAAGAGGGTGGGTCATCGCCGCCCTGTCACTAAACGCAGATAGGTCCTTACTGGCTCAGAGTGCAAAATAAGATCGCTGTGACCAGTATAACAACGGCTTCTGCATAAAAGAGAGGGGTCAAATTATCATTATGTCATTTGCACTTTTATTGCATATTATAATCTATATATCCACTCTATTGAGAGAACATTTTATATTTGTTTATTCTGAGGCATATATAGTACTTTTAGTTATAACTTGCATATACATCATATATCAACATTTGAATTAATATTCTTTGAAAGGTATTTTTACATTATGAATATGGCTTGTATCTAGGACTCTTTACAGGAAGTCAAGGAGAAAGTCATTGCTACAAATACATCGTATAGTAAAAAACAATGAGAGGAAAGGAGAAAGAGGGAAATAAAAGAGATCGGATAACATCATAATTATTATGTCTCTTATCACCCCAAAAATCATTTTAGAAAAAGTTGTTTTTTTGGGGCTTATTTTATTTTATCTGTGAAGAAGGATTCCACATATGAGGGGGGGGGGGGTTTATTATTATTTCCTCAGGGGGGCCCTTCTAGAGAAGCCCCTCAAAGGAAAGGTTTGAAACTTAGTGCCTCATTTAGTCCTGGACTTATTGTAGCTTTTAACAAATAAATCCAACGTGCTTCGCGCTGTAGTATAATTTTATCAAATTCCCCCCCTCTCGGGTTTTCCAATATACGTTCTAAGGCTGCGAATTTCACTACTTTTGTATTATTTTTGTGATACACCCCCAGATGTCTTCCAATGGGTGTAGACAAAAGATTATTTTTTCCGTATCCTATATGGTCCTTGATACGGCGCCAGAAATTTCGTTTTGTTTTTCCTATATAGTATGCGCCACAGTCGCAGAACATAATATATACTATGCCTATTGTTTGACAGTCAACATAATGTTTTATAGAATGAAGTTGTCCATTAGGTAGATATAATGATTGGTTTTCGTAGATCCATTCGCAAAATTTGCACTTCCCACAGCGCCATGTACCTGGTATATCCTCGACTGGTTTATCTCTTTTATCATCAAAATGGCTTCTGATGACTCTATCCCTGATTGACTTAACTTTTTTAAAAGTAATAATCTTTTTGGAAAACGAGAGAGGAAACTCTCTTTTACAAAAAAGATAAAAATCAAGAGGGAAGGGTACGTATTATCACTCCATATCATCGTCAACATCACTTAGTTCGCAATATCCTACAGCAACATTGGTACCTGCTCAAAAATGATAGTATTTTAAGTAAATATGTGAACGATTACCCAGAGATTACTTTTAAAAAAGTTAAGTCAATCAGGGATAGAGTCATCAGAAGCCATTTTGATGATAAAAGAGATAAACCAGTCGAGGATATACCAGGTACATGGCGCTGTGGGAAGTGCAAATTTTGCGAATGGATCTACGAAAACCAATCATTATATCTACCTAATGGACAACTTCATTCTATAAAACATTATGTTGACTGTCAAACAATAGGCATAGTATATATTATGTTCTGCGACTGTGGCGCATACTATATAGGAAAAACAAAACGAAATTTCTGGCGCCGTATCAAGGACCATATAGGATACGGAAAAAATAATCTTTTGTCTACACCCATTGGAAGACATCTGGGGGTGTATCACAAAAATAATACAAAAGTAGTGAAATTCGCAGCCTTAGAACGTATATTGGAAAACCCGAGAGGGGGGGAATTTGATAAAATTATACTACAGCGCGAAGCACGTTGGATTTATTTGTTAAAAGCTACAATAAGTCCAGGACTAAATGAGGCACTAAGTTTCAAACCTTTCCTTTGAGGGGCTTCTCTAGAAGGGCCCCCCTGAGGAAATAATAATAAAACCCCCCCCCCTCATATGTGGAATCCTTCTTCACAGATAAAATAAAATAAGCCCCAAAAAAACAACTTTTTCTAAAATGATTTTTGGGGTGATAAGAGACATAATAATTATGATGTTATCCGATCTCTTTTATTTCCCTCTTTCTCCTTTCCTCTCATTGTTTTTTACTATACGATGTTTTTGTAGCAATGACTTTCTCCTTGACTTCCTGTAAAGAGTCCTAGATACAAGCCATATTCATAATGTAAAAATACCTTTCAAAGAATATTAATTCAAATGTTGATATATGATGTATATGCAAGTTATAACTAAAAGTACTATATATGCCTCAGAATAAACAAATATAAAATGTTCTCTCAATAGAGTGGATATATAGATTATAATATGCAATAAAAGTGCAAATGACATAATGATAATTTGACCCCTCTCTTTTATGCAGAAGCCGTTGTTATACTGGTCACAGCGATCTTATTTTGCACTCTGAGCCAGTAAGGACCTATCTGCGTTTAGTGTCAGGGCGGCGATGACCCACCCTCTTACGAGGTTGTTGGTGAGCGCACGTCACTTCCGCAGATCATTCCTGGCTTCATTGACGCTTCCGGCGGGTGCTCTTTCCGCCGAGCGTCATGACCGGATGTAAACAAAGGACGCACTTCCGGTTGCGTCCTAAGGTAAGAGACAAAGGCGGGAAAGTGACGCACTTCCGGTGCGCGGAGACAACAAACAAACACCAGATCACAATTCATTAGGTAATGATCAGATATATATGCGACACACACACACACCTAGGACATGGCGGGATACGAACAGGCTGATGGAGGCTCTTGGCGCAGTAAGTTTTTTGAGCTTTTTTAAAACTATCTACCCCAATCTTGGCAATATAGTCCAACTAATCTAGACATGCTTTTCTATTGAAATTGTCTTAGGTCACCCCCTTTTGAACCAGATGACTATACCTTTTCTATCCCTGGGAACTATATTCACAAGCAATTTCAGCTGCAATATCCATAATACCATTGTTTTACACTGGAATATACTCTACTATGTAAGTAATAAAACATATATATATATGAATATATACATTAACATAAGGGATTTAACCGCTTCCACACAGAGCAGTTAGACCCCCTTCCTGCCCAGACCAATTTTCAGCTTTCAGCACTCTCACACTTTGAATGACAATTGCTCAGTCATGCTACACTGTAACCAAACAAAATTTTTATCATTTTTTTCACACAAATAGAGCTTTCTTTTGGTGGTATTTGATCACAACTGGGGTTTTTTTTTTCGTGATATAAGCAAAAAAAGAGCAAAAATTTTGCAAAAAAACACTTTTTTTTAGTTTCTATTATAAAATTTTGCAAAAAATTAATTTTTCTTCATACATTTGGGCCAAAATTTATACTGCTACATATCTCTGGTAAAATTAACCCAAATTAGTGTATATTATTTAGTCTGTGTGAAAGTTATTGAGTCTAGAAGCTATGGTACCAATTACTGAAAATTGATCACACCAGATGTACTGATGGCCTATCTCCTTTCTTGAGGCCCTGAAATGTCAGGACAGTACAAATACCCCCCAAATGACCCCTTTTTGGAAAGTAGACAGTCCAAGGTATTTAGTAAGAGGCATGGTGAGTTTTTTGAAGTTATAATTTTTTCCCACAATTCTTGGGAAAATGAAGAAAACATTTTTTTTTCTTTTTTTTTCCCAAAACGTTGTCAATTTATAAGCTATTTCTAACACATAGCATGTACACAGCAAAAATGACACCCCAAAATTCATTCTGCTACTCCTTCTGAGTATGGTGATACCACATGTGTGAGACTTTTACACAGCCTGGCCACAAAAAGAGACTCCACGTCCAAGTAGCACCATAAGGCGTTTTAGGAGCATAAATACACATAAAACTTTCTTACTACCTATCACACTTTTCAAGGCCCTAGAGCAACAATACAATGGAAAAGTCCACAAAATTACCCCATTTTGGAAAGCAAACACTCCAACGTATATTCTATGAGGCATT
Source organism: Pelophylax lessonae (assembly GCF_965119305.1). Lineage (NCBI taxonomy): Eukaryota > Metazoa > Chordata > Amphibia > Anura > Ranidae > Pelophylax > Pelophylax lessonae. The sequence continues at coordinate 208,926,290 of NC_138773.1, forward strand.
ATGGGTCCTTTGAACATGTCATTTTTTTCCACAAGTTTTTGGAAAATGTGGGAAAAAAATAAAAACTTTTTTTTTTACACAAAGTTGTCAATTTATAGGATATTCCTAACACATAGCATGTACATCGCAAAAATGACACCCCAAAATACATTCTGCCACTCCTCCTGAGTATGGCAATACCACATGTGTGAGACTTTTTCACAGCCTAGCCATATAGAGGGGCCCAACATCCAAGGAGCATCATCATGCATCCTAGCCACTTGCCTAGGCCTATTTTTGACATTTGGTGTTTACAAGCTAAAATCAGTTGTTTTTGCTAGAAAACTACTTAGAACCCCAAAACATTATATATTTTTTTTAGCAGAGACCCTAGAGAATAAAATGGAGATTATTGCAATATTTTTTATCACACCGTATTTGCGCAGCGGTCTTCCAAACGCAATTTTTTGGGAAAAAAAATCACTTTTTTTAATTAAAAAATAAGAAACCAGTAAAGTTAGCCCAATTGTTTTCCATAATGTGAAAGATAATGTTACGCCGAGTAAATAGATACCCAACATGTCATGCTTCAAAATTGCGCACGCTCACAGAATGGTGACAAATTTTGGTACTTAAAAATCCCCATAGGCGACATTTTAAAAATTTCTACAGGTTGCTATCTTAGAGTTACAGAGGAGGTCTATGGCTCAAATTATTGCTCTTGCTCTAACGATCGCGACGATACCTCACATGTGTAGTTTGAACACTGTTTACATATGTGGGCGGGGTTTCCGTATGTGTTCGCTTCTGCGCGCGAGCTCGCGGGGACACGGCGCTTTAATTTTTTTTTTTTTTTTTACTATTTATTTTATTTATTATTTTTTATTTTTACACTGTTTTTTTTTAAAAAAAAAAATTGATCATTTTTATTTCTATTACAAGAAATGTAAACATTACTTGTAATAGAAAAAGGCACGACAGGACCTCTTTTTTGTGAGATCTGGGGTCAAAAAGTCCTCAGATCTCACAAGTACACTAAAAGATAGAAAAAATAAAAAAAAAAAAATTAAAAAAAAATTAAATAAAATGAAAAAAAAAAAAGGGACCTTTAAACTGGTTGCTAGGCAACGACGTTTGCCGTAGCTCCGGTCCTCCAAGACCATAGAGTCGAGTGAGGGCAAGCTTGCCCTCACTCAACATCCTGTCTGTGAGGATCTGGGACCGGATCGTTTTCCCCGCTGCCGGCGGGTCCGGTAAGCGGGGAAAAGGACCAGAATGCAGCGGGAGGGGGGGGGGCACCTCTTCCGCCACCCCGGAAGGGTGATCCCGCGGCGAATCTGCCGCTGGGACCACCCTTATCGGAAAGCCAACCGTCCACCGTTTAAAAAAATACCAGGGTTATGGCAGCTATCTGCTGCCATAACACCGGTATTTAGGTTTAAACGGACGACGTATGTTAACCTTTTTGGACTTAGACATGGTGGCTGTATGAAGGGTGACAGGTACTCGGGTACTTTGCTGGGCAGGTGACAGGTACTCTGGTACTGATGAGCAAGTGGCAGGTACTCGAGTACTCCGATAGGCAGGTGACAGGTACTCGGGTACTCTTATGGGCAGGTGACAGGCAGGTGATAGGTACTGATGAGTAGTACTGATACTGATAGGTGATACTGATACTGTACTGATGGGTACGGATGATCAGTACTGATACTAATAGGTGATAGGTACTGATGGGTACTGATGAGTACTGATGAGTAGTGATGGGTAATGATGAGCAGGTGGCAAGTACTCGGGTACTTCAGGTGTCAGGTACTCTGATGAGCAGGTGGAAGGTACTCGGGTACTCTGTTGGGTAGGTGACAGGTACTCGGGTACTCCGATGACGGGTACTCAAAGTACCAGAGTACCTGTCATCAGAGTACCAGAGTACCTGTCATCAGAGTACCCGAGTACCTGTCATCAGAGTACCCGAGTACCTGTCATCAGAGTACCCGAGTACTTGTCATCAGAGTACCTGAGTACCTGTCATCAGAGTACCCGAGTACTTGTCATCAGAGTACCCGAGTACCTGTCATCAGAGTACCCGAGTACCTGTCACCAGCCCATCAGAGTACCTGTCACCAGAGTACCCGAGTACCTGTCATCAGAGTACCCGAGTACCTGTCATCAGAGTACCCGAGTACCCATCATCAGAGTACCCGAGTACCTGTCATCAGAGTACCCGAGTACCTGTCACCAGCCCATCAGAGTACCTGTCATCAGAGTACCCGAGTACCTGTCATCAGAGTACCCGAGTACCCATCATCAGAGTACCCGAGTACCTGTCATCAGCCCATCAGAGTACCTGTCATCTGAGTACCTGATGGGCTGGTGACAGGTACTCGGGTACTTTGATGGGCTAGTGACAGGTGCTCTTTATTGGGGGGGGGGGGCAATCAGTGTGGTTGGGGTGCACTATGATTGGTAACTAGCTGTTACCACAATCTCCTCCTCACACAGGATCAGTGTGTGAGGAGGAGAACACGGTGACAGCTAGTTACCGTGTTCTCTGATGACATTTGTGACCGGCTGTGATTGGACACAGCCGGTCACGTGGTAAAGAGCCAATTTCATTGGCTCTTTACCTAGATCGTGGATGGGCTCTGTCCGAGGGACGAGCCTCGTCCCCGATCGCCGCGCTGCGCGCCCCCGGGGGCGCGCATTAAGGAAGGAACGAGCGGCTCGCGCTGGAGCCGCTCATGTGATCGGCTGTGATTGACACAGCCGATCACGTGGTAAACAGCCAATTTCATTGGCTGTTTACCTTGATCGGGGTTGGGCTCAGTCCGAGGGACGAGCCTCACCCCCGATCGCCGCGCTGCGCGCCCCCGGGGGCGCGCAGTAGCGGGGAGATCCGGGCGCCGTCATATGACGTCGGCCCGGATCGAGAAAGGATTTGTGCCGACGTCATTTTACATGACGCGGTACGGAAGGGGTTAAATTGAGATATATACCCCCTTTTTGTGAATATAATCTACTATTATCTGATTACACCCTAGCGGATACACTACAAATCTGGGGGGAACTTTTCCATCTAACGTTACAAGACATCAATATCTACTGCTATAAGGGGACTGGGTCCCAATATGGTCTAAGATTAGACAGAAGGATACAAAGGTAAAATGAATTAATTTGGAGATATATTTATAAGTATAGAACCCTGTTGGTTTTATGTTTTTGTCTCTCCATTTCTATTGAATGGATGAGATGGAAACAAATAAATATATACACTACTTCTTTTACTAGACCTTCATGTGATACAGCCAATAGCAGCCTCCATATCACTACTCTGATCCCGACCTGAATCCTCGATAGATTCCAGTGTGGGAATTTGAGGTAAATATAACATAAATCATTACTAATATTTGAGGATATTGAAATACCTTTTTGAGATTTATATGTTTCCCCTTTGCCCCATATATATAGGTGGCCCATTCCACCAGTTTTTGGCCCTTTTTTCTCCCTCTTCACTTCCCGCCTATTTTTTACTACTCTATGATCAATATGATATACTGATACTGATGACCACGGATCACACGGTTTTTCTGCATTTTGAGAGGTGTGTTGTTTTGATTAACAAATTAATAAAAGATATAGGAATAAAATGTAACATAAAATGCTTTGTACTAACTGCATGTTTCTGTTTCTACTAAAAGAGATAAAATTGCATATTAGCGTCTGAGGTCCAGAAGAAGCTAAGGCGAAACGCGTCGACCTCTTCAGACCACGATCCTAATACTCACAAAGTGTAACTACTACAATATCTGTGTATCTAATATTTTGACCTATAGATATGATGAATGTTCTTATTTCAAATAATATGTATGTCATTGTATAGTTTTGCTTCTTGAACTTTTGTTCTATTTTTTAAAAAAAACTTTGGTTAAATAAAAGAATATATGTTTTTTATACTTATGGTAGTCTTTTGCCTACTTAATATGTGCCTTTAAAGTCCACTAAACCTTTATCTCCCTGAGCAAACTTGTTTTGTATCATGGAGTTCCTTTTTCTCTAATTAATAGGATTATGGCACACAAGGGTCAGCTCAACCAAAAACCCCCCTCTTTTCTATATGTAATATTAAAGAGTCCCTGTATATGTCATGTGTGGTGTCCAGCAATATCTTTTAGACAGAATAATTATATACCATTATACTAACTATATCTACCATCTTTAACTTTTTCTAGAATATATATAATAAATGTTCATACTGGGTTTCTGTTTCAGTTTTGGTTAAATTACATCTAAAGCTAAACTTAAAGGGGTTGTAAAGTCAGAAAGTTGTTTTATCTTAATGCATTCTATGTATTAGGATAAAAAACCTTCTGGAGTAGCAGCCCTCCCAGCACCCCCTAATACTTACCAGAGCCCCCTGTCTGTCCAGCGATGTCAATGAGTCCCTCGGCAATCTCATTATCTCTCCTGATTGGCTGAGACACAGACGTGGCACCATTGGCTCCCGCGACTGTCAACCAAAGTCAGTTAGCTAATCAGGAGAGAGAGGGGCGGGGCCGAACGAATGAATGGACGCACGGAACTGCAGCTGCAACAAGCTGCTTGCTGTGGGGGGGGGGGGGGCACTCATCAGGAGGGAGGGAGCAGGAGCAGCAACGAGGGACCCTGTGCAAAACCAACAGCACAGAGGAGGTAAGTATAACATGCTTGTTATTTTTATTTTTTATTTAAACTAGACTTTTCATTTACTTTAAGCTGCAAAACTGAATGTGACACATTTCCAGTGCTGTATATAAGTATTTTACATTAACCACTTCTGCTCACACACCTATACTCACCGGCCATTTTATTACACCTTGCTAGAATAAGGTTGGACCCCCTTTTGCCTTCAGAACTGTCTTAATTCTTCATGGTATAGGTTCAATAAGGTGTTGGAAATATTCCTCAGAGATTTTGGTCCATATTGACATGATAGCATCAGAAAGTTGCTGCAGATTTGTCGGCTGCACATCCATGATGCAAATCTCCCGTTCCACCACATACCAAAGGTGTTCTTTTGGCTTGAGATCTGGTGACTGTGGAGGCCATTGGAGTATATTGAACTCATTGTCATGTTCAAGAAACGTTTCGTGACATGGTACATTATCCTGCTGGAAGGAGCTATCAGAAGATGGGTGCACTGTAGTCATAAAGGGATGGACATGGTCAGCAACAATACTCAGGTAGGCTGTGGCGCTTAAACAATGCTCAATTGGTACTAAGGGGCCCAAAGTGTGCCAAGAAAATATCCCCCACACCATTCCACCACCACTACCAGCCTGGACCGTTGATACAAGGCAGGATGGATCCATGCATTCATGTTTTTTGCACCAGATTCTGACCCTACTATCTGAATGTCGCAGCTGAAATCGAGACTCATCAGACCAGGCAAAGTTTTCCCAATCTTCTATTGTCCAATATTGGTGAATCTGTGTGAATTGTAACCTCAGTTTCCTGTTCTTAGCTGACAGGAGCAGGACCCGGTGTGGTCTTCTGCTGCTGTAGCCCATCTGCTTAAAGGTTCCATATGCTGTGCATTCAGAGATGGTATTCTGCATACCTTGGTTGTAACAAGGGGTTATTTGAGTTACTGTTTTCTTTCTATCATCTCAAATCAGTCTGCCCATTCTCCTCTGACATCAACAAGACATTTTCCTACACACAACAGCCACGCACTGGATATTTTCTCTTTTTTGGACCATTCTCTGTAAACCCTAGAGATGGTTGTGCATGAAAATCCCAGTAAATCAGCAGTTTTTTAAATACTCAATCAAGCACGTCTTGCACCAACAACTATACCATGTTCAAAGTCGCTTAAATCCACTTTCTTTCCCATTCTAATGCTCAGTTTGAACTTCAGCATATCATCTTCACCACATCTAGATGCATTGAGTTGTTGCCATGTGATTGGCTGATTAGCAATTTTTGTTACCAAGCAATTGAACAGGTGTACCTAATGAAGTGGCCAGTAAGTGTATAAACTCCTAATTGACCACACCAATTTTTGCATTTCAGCTTTGAGCCTGCTTCTTGATTTAGTGATTGTTTTTTCCAGGACAAAGAAGGTTAGGTTAAAGTGTTAATAAAACCAGGACCCTGCATTCACTATATCTGGTCTCCCACAGTACACAGAACATGGAAATGCAATTATTTTAGAAATATAAACTGCTAAATACCTTTTCTCATCAGCAGTATATAGCAGTCTTTTTGACTTCTATCAGTTTCTGGTTAAAGCTTGTAAGAGGAGTTTTCATTCTCCTCTGACTGCCCTATGAAGCTGCAGAACCCCAGACCCTCTGTCTGGATTGTGCTAATTGGCCCTGTGCTGATCACATGCACCCTCCCAAGAAAAATAAACTCTCTAGCAATACACACCAACTGTGCAGAGTGACTTCAAAGGCTCTTTTATCGGGTGATAGATTGGAGACAGGGGAGGATCAGAGAAGACAGGATCAAACAGCCTTTTTACATAATGCGGAGAATTAACCCATTAGGTTTCAGTGAATATAATAAGCATGCTTTACTGCATATACAGACTGATTTTACTGTTGTAGGTTTAGTAACACTTAAGGTTCAGTATTTAAATAAGCATGTGTCTAAAAAAAACTTGAGTTTCATAAAATAAAGAAAGTAAGGATTCAGAGTAGAAGAGAGTAAGAGGCAGAGAATATAAGCAATGACCTTAGATGCACACTGTCTTTCTACTCAATTTGAAAGATACAAATATCCTGTAAAAACTATTGTAGACAGTGTATTGTGTCTGGGGAAAAATCACATACAGAACCAACACTAAGAAGCAACTAACAAAATGAAAGAAAATTAAAACAAAATAATGAATATAAATGGTAAAAATTTTAATTTTTTTTGAAAAATAGCTCAGGTGAGAAGGGGAGGAAAAAGTATGCAATATAAGTTGCAGTAAGTTTGATAGAGCCTGTCGGTAGGACATTCAGACCCTAGTGACCACGGGCTGCTCGTTTCTGTCGTTGGATTTCAGGTCTTTCAGCGATCAAAGCTCGACATCCCATGTAGGCATTACCTAGGATGCAAAGCGACTCTGCATGCAAAGGTAGCAGCATGCTTATGAATGATTCCAGACTGACTTTCGCTGTGTTGCCATGGCTATTTTAGTGATTTTTATAGCATAAATATATGAAATCATACATTTTAGTTACCATGTATTTCGTTTTAGAGGCTGGGATTCACCTATGCATATGTTGTTTCAATCTTGGTTTTATTAGCATTCAAAAATTTAAAGATTACAAACATACGTGTACAGTGTTTGTGAAAGACACACATTATCTAAAACATTTAATCTCGAAACCGTCAACGTATAGTTCTTAACAATATAAATTCATTTTTGTAAGAGTAATTTGTGTTTTGTCTGGTGTCTCTATTTTAAAGTGGGCACAAAGCAAAGTCAAACAACTTATCCAAAATCCCTTATATATGGTATAATCTACAGTACTCTATGGTCAGCTACAAAGTGAGTATCCCCCAACCTTATATTCTTGTTTATTCCCTTAAAACCCCTCATTATCCGAGGGTACAGAGAAAATGTGGCGAGAGGAAGGTAGATGGGGGGGGGAGGGAAAGACAAAAAGAGAAAGAAGACGGGAAAAGAGGAACGAAGAAGAGAAAAAAAAAAAAAAGGGAGGGGAAGGGGGGGGGGGTGTGTAAAAAAATCACATCCCCCCTTATCCCTCCCCTAACACCTTATATTCTTAGTGTAATATTAAATGTGACTCACATTCCACCATCTGTGTCAGAGGATTAAAAATCCATATTTATATTTCTCATGTATTCGCATATCTCGTGAGAAAGGGGGGGAAAAAAAAAGGGGGGGGAAAGGGAGAAAAAGAAGGGAGGGGTAGAAGCCCCCCTCTCTACACCTCTGACCTCTCTCCCTTTATTATTGTGTTTCTCAAAATTCTCATGTGCTCATAAATCACACCTCTCCATAAATACAAAATTGTGCATATCAATAACCACACACCATTGCCACCAACACGCCCAAAAAAAAAAAAAAAAAACCAACCCCTCCCCCTCCCCTCACATATTTACAGGTTGCCAACAAAAAGTCCCATGCTACTCTGTCGAAGGCCTTCTCTGCATCTGTTGATACAAGAAGGCCCTCGACATTTCGCTGTTGGGTATAATGTATCAAGTTAAGCGTCTTGATAACATTATCCTTAGTCTCTCCGCCCACTACAAAACCCACCTATGCATATGTTAACCTCCTAATGACCACTGTAACATTTCAGGGCGATTCAACTGAAGTGGGGCATGCGATTTGAAGAAGTAGTGTCAGACCAGACTGCATTTTTAAGGGCACGGCAACCCATTTTTATTTAAAGCCATAACGAAAGTTCACAAAACAGCAATTTTCCCTAGCAGGGGTTCCACCATTACTGTATATTTGTTAAATGCAGCCTCCTGGCTTAATCGCATGCCACATGGCTGCTTCGGGCCTCATGTCTAGGCCTACGGTCTGATCCTCAGCCCAACACAAGTGTCCTTTGGTCAAGCTCCCTTGTATCTTCCTTGGGATCAGCTTCCTACTGCGCTGTTGCGGAATACATTTGCCTCCTGCACACCTGTAAGCTCTGGCTGTCAACTGCGGCCTCTCTCTCTCTCAGGGAAGGTGGGAGCCCTCCTGGCTCCCATACACAGACCTCATGTCTGTCGGTTGGAGTCCCCCTGACTCCTGGGCCAGACCTCCTGTCTGCCTGGGTGCAGCTGTCTCCAACTGGGAGCTCTGAGTGCTAACACTGGGAATAATATGAACCCAGCCCACAGGTGTGCAATCAGTAGGCCTGTTTTAGGGCTCTTTCACACGGGCGATCCGATCAGATCCGCCTGTCAGTTTTTTAGGCGGATCTGATCGGATCCTCCATGCAGCTCTATGGGGCAGCCGATGTCAGCGGCCCACCGTATCCGATCCTGTCCGTGAATTCTGAACGGATGGAAACCCTATTTTTCCGTTCAGGGATCAGATCGGATGAGAGCGGACAGGCGGTCCGCTCTCATCCGATCCCCCATAGAGAGCAGCGGGAGCTGTGACACCTCCCTCTCCGCACTGCAAGTGGAGACGGAGCTGTCGATCCCCGCGGAGAAGCACGGATCCGCCTACAGAGGCGGACCGTGTCAAAGAGCCCTTAATCAGAACCAGGCGTAGATGACTAACACACAGTGACCCGGGGTCGCCTCTCTACACCACCCTATAGCACATTTACTATTACAGGGTGGCTGTTCTGTGCAGAACCACATATATATATACATGTGATTATGCAATTCCAGGTAGGAGTCGCATGTACGCAGCTTCTGTTGTGATACGTCACACAAGAAGACAACTCCATAATACAGAAGGAAGGGGACTGCATAAGAACAAAGGAAACGGTTGATTTACTAAAGGCAAATAGACTGTGCACTTTCCAAGCACAATTACACTCTGTAAGGGCATTTTCTCCAGAACTTAGTAAATGAGTTGAAGCTTCACTTTGCAAAGAATATCCAATCATATGCAAGGATTGGATAATCAAAGTCAGCCGAGCTCCCCCTCATTTACTAAGCTCTGGAGCAAATTCCCTTGCAGAGTGCAACTGCACTTGCAAAGTACACAGTCTTTTTACCTTTAGTAAATTAACCCCAATGTCTGAGCAAGGAGGGATCTTGACCTGGCGATAACACTAAATCTACAACCCAAGTTAAGTAACTTTTTAGTGAATCACTATTGCATACATTGTCCATGCTCATTTGCTAGGAAGGATAGATAGCTTGTGCATTTGTATGTTGTATGCATGCAATTGTAAGTAGTATGTATGGCATGTTTATGCTTCCTTGCTTTAATGCATAAAAAGTACCCTAAAAAGCAAAACATCCACCCATCTAGGCATTTTCCAAGAGCCAGACTACTGCTGAAGGGCTGAGGGCTCTTGGGAGGAAAATTGAGGCAGGGTGCTGTTATGTTTTCAGCAAGCTACGTACAGCACCCTTCTAGATCCTCCCGTCAACTATGATCTGCCTGCATTGCATAAAAAAGTTCAGAGACGCAGCGATGAAGCCATAATAAGGTATTTAACGAAAAGGTGCAAAGGTTTTATATAAAAATGTACCGTAATTTCCATGTTAATGGAATAAATGTCAGCTTTAAGTTGATATTTATGGCATGTTCACACCAACAGTCACACATTTGGCCCTAAAATATTTGCATGCTGGTGTACATTGTGTAGAGGTGGTGTCATGAGCTATCATAATGCATTGCACAGTCCACTTGTTTTTCCTTTTTTTCCAAATTTAGTGAAGTATCACAAAATTACACTTCATTCAACTTGTGCATACCAGTGTGTTGCAATGTGCCATAGAGCAATGAAAATCATTTTTATTCTTTGCTCTGCACACATCAACACAATGAATGGTGTGACCAGGGCTCATAAAGGACAGTTGTTTTCTATGTGTCCTTGTGTTCAGCCTGCATTGTATGCAGATCAATTTAGCCTATAGCATCTGGAAGGATTAAGCCCTAATTATGGAATTCACTGGAAACTATGAAATACCATAGGGATGTATTCTATTCAGTCACATTTTTTCAAAGAAAAAAAACTATTCAATTTACATCAGTTTTTACATCAATTCAGTTTACATCAGTTTTTTATCCATTTTTTACATCTGCTCACTGGCATCCATAACAACAATGACTTATCCCTTCTGTTGGTGGGGGATTCCACACCACCTGCTAAATCCAACTGCTCCTATTGCATACCAGCACTGAATGGCATTGTCAGTTCTCCCCACCACTAAACAAAGGGTTGCCCAAAGACATCACCAGGTGATGTCATAAGGGGACAGGGTCACTCAATGATGTCACTGGTTGACCCTGCCCCTTTACTTATTTCAGTGGCAGGGTCAAATGACAGCCCTGCATCTTCTGGTGCTAAAGTAAATGAAGGAGCGGGTCACTGGTGACATAACCAGGTGACTCCATCCCCTTTTGATGTCATTGCCTACATATGACATCATGAGGGGCAGGGTTACCTGGTGAAGTCACTGCGTTACCTTGCCCCTTTGTTTAGCGGTGGGGGATGTGGCAAAGTAATTTGGCGCTAGCAAGCAACAACGTTTTTTTTTCATGCGGGTCAGTAGCCATTGTTCATAGTGATTGATGTGGACCTACATCGCTGGACAACATGATTGACAATGGATCTATATTGGGGGAAAATATTTTTTATTTAATAAGGGAAATATTAAAAACTGTATTGTGTGTTTATTTACACTTATCATTCTTTTGTGAATGAGTAGGGGTACTATGTACCTCTAATCATTCAGTTGGGGGGGCTGGGTACTGGAGGCTTCCAGATTTCGAAAAAAGTCACCCCCCCCCTCGCACCCCTACAACCACCAGGCCAGGTTTGTGGTGAAGAGAACCAAAGTACCCCCTCCCCCCCACCATATTGATCATCTATCTAAAACTCAAAGAGTAACTCCACTTTTGTTGAGAATATTCCCCTCTAGGCGATCTACAGTATCTCATAAAAGTGGGTACACCCCTCACATTTTTGTAACTATTTTATTATATCTTTTTATGTGACAACACTGAAGAAATTATACTTTGCTATAATGTAAAGTAGTGAGTGTACAGCTTGTATAACAGTATAAATTTGCTGTTCCCTCAAAATAACTCAACACACAGCCAATTTGAGCCAACCCAATTTGGGACATCAAATTGGACTCAATTAGCCATTTTCCCTCCCCGGTGTCATGTGACTCATTAGTGTTACAAGGTCTCAGGTGTGAATGGGGAGCAGGTGTGTTATATTTTGTGCTACCACTCTCTCTCTTTAATGCTGGTCACTGGAAGCTCAACATGGCACCTTATGGCAAAGAACTCTCTGGGGATCTGAAAAAAATAAGTGTTGCTCTACATAAAGATAGCCTAGGCTATAAGAAGTTTGCCAAGACCCTGAAACTGAGCTGCAGCATGGTGGCCAAGACCATACAGTAGTTTAACAGGACAGGTTACACTCAGAACAGGCCTCGCCATGATCGACCAAAGAAGTTGAGTGCACGGGCTAAGCGTTATATCCAAAGGTTGTCTTTGGGAAATAGAGGTATGAGTGCTGCCAGCATTGCTGCAGAGGTTGAAGGGGTGGGGGGTCAGCCGGTCAGTGCTCAGACCATACGCTGCACACTGCATCAAATTGGTCTGCATGGCTGTCATCCCAGAAGGAAGCCTCTTCTAAAGATGATGCACATGAAAGCCCGCAAACAGTTTGCGGAAGACAAGCAGACTAAGGAAAGGGATTACTGGAAAAATGTCCTGTGGTTTGATGAGACAAAGATAAACTTATTTGGTTCAGATGGTGTCAAGTGTGTGTGGCGGCAACCAGGTGAGGAGTACAAAGACAAGTGTGTCTTGCCTACAGTCAAGCATGGTGGTGGGAGTGTCATGGTCTGAGGCTGCATAAGTGCTGCTGGCACTGGGGAGCCACAGTTCATTGAGGGAACCATGAATGCCAACATGTACTGTGACATACTGAAGCAGAGCATGATCCCCTCCGTTCAGAGACTGGGCCTCAGGACAGTATTCCAACATGATAACGACCCCAAACACACCTCCAAGGCGACCACTGCCTTGCTAAAGAAGCTGAGGATAAAGGCGATGGACTGACCAAGCATGTCCCCAGACCTAAACCCTATTGAGCATCTGTAGGGCATCCTCAAAGGACTGCATGGTCTCTAACATCCACCAGCTCTGTGATGTCATCATGGAGGAGTGAAAGAGGACTCCAGTGGCAACCTGCGAAGCTCTGGTAAACTCCATGGCCAAGAGGTTAAAAGCAGTGCTGGAAAAAAAAAGGGTGGCCACACAAAACATTGACACTTTGGGCCATTTCTTGTAGCAATGTGTCACAGTCACATGAAAAGATATAATAAAATATTTACAAAAATGTGAGGGGTGTACTCACTTTTGTGAGATACTGTATGTATAGTGCAAGCTGTTTTTTAAACAAGCTTTGTTGTAGATTCTTCACTTTTGTTGTTCTGAAGAAATAGCTGTTTGTTTGTCTGTGTCCATGTCCAAAGTGAATGTGAATAGGAGTAATGTTATAATTATCAATCAGCTGCTGAACTTGCAGGGTTCTAACGAGGAAAGTGGCAGGGACTGCATTCCTTTTGATGTGATTTCCATTTGGGAGTATCTCGCCAAAAATTACATTTTTGCTGCAGGGGTGCCCAAAATCTTAGTGCAGACTTCTGGGAAAATCAGTGAGCCAATCATACAAGCAGGAAAAGCAATTTCTGGGGGGCATTCTGTACAACATCTGTGTACAGAATGCCTCCAGTCTGCCATATTGAATTGAATTTTACACAAAATTACACTGCAGAATGAAAAGGAAGGGTATTTTAAAACATTCAGTTACAATATTACTTGTATAGCAATTGTATATTCTGTATTTTTTTTTTCATTATTTGCTATTTTTTCCCACAATAGGGTTAGAAAGGACTGGCCAAGTTCTGAGTAAGCTTTGCTTATGACCTGTTTGCCTGTTCTGTAAAACTACTGCTATATTTAAAAAAAAAAGAAGTCTATCCTACACAGCTATAGATATTTTATTGGCAATTGCTTTGAAAATTCAAACTTAAAATTAATATTTAAACCAAATACTAAAATTTCATATTTACAGTAATTACAAAGTCATTTTCAATATTTTTCTGTTTCAATATGTCTATTGTAGCTTTCTGAGAAAATATAACAAGCTCTCAGTTTACCAATGCAGGGGATGAGCTAAACATTCTCATATGAAATCAGGCACATGTAAACATCATGAATTATCAGAGCAACAAGATTCTAACCAAAACTAAGAAGGATCAGCAAGGAAATTAAAGCAAATATCTTGATCACCACCAGGCTGTCTTCTAAGTTCTAACTTCATGTTTGTTCGGGCACTACAGCCCATTCACACTGTGCTGTGTGAAGGTGCGTGCCCTTTTTTAAAAACACGGCCGCAGGAAAGTCACATGGTCTTTTTGACCATGTGGTTTCCCTGCAGTTACCACACCCGCGACTGTGCTGTAGGCTAAGATGAGTGGGGGTGCCATTCAGAATGAATGGTGTCTCGCAAGACCAGCGCAATTCAGTTGCTGGTGGTTGCGGGTGTGGGAATCTATGCAATTCCCACAACCTGGAACACACAGCCCGCACTAGTGTGAACTGAACCTTCGGGGCGACAGTCCTCAAAATTTTACGTCATCTAGGAAGAGAAAAAGAAACCTAGGAGTGGAAAAAGGATAGTAGGAAGAGAGAAAAGAAGAACGGAGAGAAGAAAGAAGAAGGGGTAAGAGAGAACCACAGACTCAGGATTGACTTAGGCAATAATTATAAAGGACCATAGCAAGTCGGAGGCAGAGATGGGAAGGAATAGCTGATCCAAGTACTTTAAGGAACTTGGAATGAGAGTCCTTCAGGATACTGGACATCTGCCATCAGGGCAGTCATCCAGGTTTTTACTCCCTGGCAACAGACGGAGTCTTCCTGGCATAAACAATGGTCTGCTTGGCAGAAATAAAAAAGGTATGTGACCAATTTCTGCTGAGGTGCAAAAATACATGGTATGGGGCAATGTAAGAAAGCCAGCTTAGGATCTTTATGGACCGTTACGTGAAACAGAGTCTGCAGCAAGCCAAAAACCATATTTTCAATATTTTTAATATTTGGTTATCCTGCCGTGAAGGTTCTTATTAAGACACTTCCTATTATAGGCTGACAAGATTATTTCTCTTTCTTCCCATTGTGTTGCTGAATTTGTTACCCTGTCACGCAGACCACGATGAGCCATTGTGGTTTTTTTTTTCTTTTACATTCAAAATATTGACACACATTTCTTAGTGTCTGTAGTACAGAAGGCACAAATATAACATAATTAAATGTTCAAAGCACATAACAAACTAGGACCTTAATGTAGTCACTGAACATCACTGTACAATTTTGAAGATAGGTTCAGAAAGGAGATACAATAAGACACGTGGCCACTCACTAAAACTAGAGGAAAGGCGGTTTAACCTTAAAATGCGTAAGGGGTTCTTCACTGTAAGAGCGGTAAGGATGTGGAATTCTCTTCCACAAGCAGTCGTATCAGCAGGGAGCATTGATAGTTTCAAAAAACTGTTAGATGGGCACCTTAGAGACCACAACATACAGGGTTATACAATGTACGGTTAAAAGCAAACACACACATCATAGGTTGAACTGGATGGACTGATGTCTTTTTTCAACCTCACCAACTATGTAACTATGTAACTATGTTCAGGGTTCACATTTGCAATGCAAGTGTACATTTGAGCATCTATGCGATCTGACAGTGTCAGCAAACCTAGTGATTTATGCCTGTTCTTGTTCAGTCCCATCCGGCTCAGTACCAATTTCTCCATCACCAATTTTTGTTAACTCCTTTCAGTTCATTAATACTGTTCTGATCCCTCTTCTTGCAGTATGCGTGTTTAACAAAGTGCTTTTAGGTCATGAAAAATGAAAAGCGTCAGAGAATAGCAGGGTAACAGAGTCAACTGCTCTCAATATTTTTCACAGATGCACTGACAGTCCTGTCAATTAGAAAATCATTCAAGATAAGTTGTCTGTCTGAGGCCAGAGACAGGATAACGGAATGCCTGGAATAAATGAGGCAAGGATTCTTTATGATAATGCTGAGAATGACAGATCATTGCTGCATCATTGTATTAATGAGGAATATATGGTACATTGGGTACACGGATAAGGAGAAGCCTGCTAAACATTTAGATATTAATCATTACACAGTACATTATTGATAATGGTAGTATAACTTTTAAGAACTGTTTCTAACAGCATAGTTCGGTAATTATACAGCTTTGCATTCCTGCCCTGAGCAGTTGGTATATCAATTCTTGCCACAGCTGATCATCATTTCAGTTTCAGCTGGTCCAGACGCCTTGCTGTTACTTCTCTTTTTTTTTTTTAATGACAATTTTTTTTCGATTTTTTCCATTATACAAGAGAACAAAAGTTTACAACAGACCTGAAGGGGCGCTACATGCGCCCCACCATTATGGCCTGTGCCCCACAATTTTGTAACATCACTGAATTCTTTATTTTGTTAATATACTTTGCTTTAAAAACTTCAGTTAAAGATTGCACATATATATTACAGTTAACACGTTTTCCAAAAATACACTATGCTTCCTGCAGATATTACACCCCTTGTTCCTCTTTTTGCTTGTTAGGTTGAAAGTAGTATTACTAAACTTTTAACTGACAGACTTTGCAATATCCTGTAACCATCATAATGTTTAACCAATTATGTTCCCTAGACACATCCCCCCTTTAATGTGTTTCCTGTGTACTTTGTATAAGATGTTTTGTCATGTAATAAACAGACGAGAAGTCTTTCAATCCACACACAGACTACTTGGTCTTATTTTCAGTGGAAAAGGATTCTCCCGGAGGCTCCGCTCTTACACAGATCCGATTAGACTTTGATTATAGTCAGGGACTATTAAGAATATTAAGAGGTGGGACTGACCCAAATCACCAACAAGACCCATGTGCAATAATATTAGTAATCATGAAAGAGTAAAAATATTGCAGCTGCATGGCATTTTTAAATGACAATGATGTATTTTAACAAAAAGGATGACCAGTCAGACTACAGGAATGCTGTTACTTTTCTAAAGCACTGTGTTTCGAAAAAAAATTTTAGGGGCCATGTCACACCAGAACATTCCTGAGCAACACTCAGAATGCACTTCTTTTGCGATTTGCTGTGGATGCCAATGTAATGTCAATGGCTCCCCAAAGGCAGTGCATTTGTGGGCATAGAATCGCATGGTACTGCAGTACCATGCAATTTGGTGCAGTGTGTTTTTTTTTTTTAAAAGTAGTGCACGCACTACCTTCTCAAGGTTCAGGTGTGATTTCAGCCCATTCAAATGAATGAGATGCAAAATTGCATTGCATGGGAATGTACATAAATCGCGTGCTACGTTCCTGTGTTATACTGTTGTGAACTGGCTCTAGCACTGACTCTTAGTCTAACCCTCACTGTGATGCTAACTCTCACACTAATCCTCCCTGTAACCCCAGCCAAATACTAAGGCTGCATTCACACCTCCGAGAGCGATTTTTGATACATTTTAGGTGCAACAGCCCATTGGATTTAATGGGCTGCATGTCGTGCGACAAAGCACCAAAGAACCTTACAAGGCCCATTAAAAGTGCACTCACAAGCATAAAGATATAGACAGCACTCTCAAAATCATCCAAAATATGTACAGATCGCATTGTCAGCTTACTTCCAGTTTACTTCCAATAGGCATCATAACTTCACAGCATGCCCTGGAAGACATCATCTATGATGAAACGCGTCTGGTGGTGTCTTGCTGTGACGTCACAACGCTAACTGGCAGTAAACTTAAAGTACGCTGGTAATGCAATCTGCACATGTTTTGGATGATTCTGACAGCTCTGTCTATCATTTATGCTTGTGAGTGTACTTTTAATGGGTTTCGTATTAAAAGCATACAGTTTTCACACTATGTGGAACTTATGATTCTTTTATTTTGGGTACTTACCTGCACGCACTGGTTTGTTGTGGTGGATGGTATTGAGGAGTCATCTAAAGGGGAGAGAGTGGCTTTTCAGAGATTTATTTTCCAGAATATTGGTGGAGATGACCAGTGTAGAAACGTTTCCATAATGCGAGTTAGGCTCTTCTAACTAACATCTGGTAAGCAGATTTGGATCACTTAGTGGTGGTGGATCACAGTGAAAGAAGCCTTTCTTCTGGAAATTCATTGAGTTACTTTGTGTTATTATACTTTTTATATTGCTTTCTAGTATTTATTTGATCACTTTTGGGTGTTCTTATAGCATGGCACATTTGTTATGTAACTATATGCTGTGATAGATATCTCATAGCATGCTTGCTGCCTCGATTATTTTTGTTCCACAAGCACGGAATTTTTTCACATTTTACCTACATACTGGATGTAGCACCCTCTGGGGTAGGTGCTAGGAAAAAGCATCTATTTGCTCCTTCTTCTTATCAGGGGAGCCTGATCTGCTAGTTTGCCTGTCACATGTTTCCAGGTGTGATTCACTGGGTCTGAGGGAGTTTTCCCACTGTATCCAAGAAGGGAGCTTAAGGGAGCCAGTGACACATCATGTTTTATGGCAGTCCCACTGGGAGGGCATTCTCGCAATGCATCCTGGTATTGACCATAAATACGGAGGGGACATGTGACAGGGCATCTTTGGCGGGAAGCAGAGTCCCAGGAGGAGGCAGAGGGCTGGTCTCTCCTACTGCAAGGTATGAGGAAGGTGGTCTTAGACAGTCAGCCTAGTGAACCAGGTGTGGAGCTGAGCTGCAGAGGATCCAGAGTGCTGACAGTGGAGCTGCTGGTAGAGTCTCTTGGGAAAAACAGTGTCTGCGAGTACTGAGGGACCTGCCAAAGGGTCTTGCCCAGGAAGGGGGACCACTCCAAGTCAGGGGGATCAAGGAGCTAGCTCACACAGGAAGTGTAACAGTAAAGGGGGTGCAGTGTAGTTGACCCTGAAGAATAGGAACAAAGGGGGTGCCAGGAAGGTCCCTGAAGATTGTTTTGCAGTACAGTACAGTTTACCTCTGACAGTTCATTTCTTACTACATCACTGCTACTGACAAGGTGAAGCAGTGGCCTAGCCGCACTCAGTATTATTCAATCGTCGCAGCTAATTGTGCATAGTTATATAAGTTGGAGTATCCCACTCATTCCCTTCTCCCATCCAAGTTCTCAATAAAACACAAAAACCAAAGCTCCCAGACTGTTTCCTGACTGAGACAAAATCACTTGGAAAATGTTGAACTGTTGTGCTGTTGCTCATGGTAACCCAGAGGAACCCATAACCAGCAGCTCCCAAGGGAGTAGTGCTACATGTATATACCTGACTATTTGTCATTGCTATTTCAGTACATGTGGCATACAAACTATCCAAATTGATAAAACCTTGCTTGCTCTTATCCAAAATTAGGTAGAAGCTAAAAAATATTTGATACAAATATTCAAACATGATCATATTGATTTCTATTGCTGTATGTTTCCTTGTGACACACGAGAAATACATAGACTCTGATTTGAGTGCCCAGCTACATACGATACCTAAGGTCTCAATGTTTCTCTTTTCACTTACTTGTTGCTGGTTTTATAACAATTTTTTTATGTATAAATCATTTGTACACACTTAGTGAAAATACAAATGCCATTGTAATTGCTACTTGGTTCTGCCTTTTATCACACAATCTAGTCCTGATATACATCTGCTTACTAGATCATCTAGTAACACTGAAGCTAGCATGAGGGTTCAGGAATGCATGCTATCGATTTCTACAGAAATGCAAGGAAAAACATAGCATGTACTCTTATGTTCTGCTTCAAATTATAAAAACTTTAAATTAATTAAATGGGCCTGGTCTCCCATATAAATTAAATCCCATACCAGATCTTCAAAAATGAAGTGCTGCATGTCTACTGTGTCACGCACTCTGTGTGAGCGATAGACAGGCATCGTCTTTGATACTGTAAAGCAAAGTTACACTGCGGCCCATAGCATCCATCAAGATTTCTTATTTGGAGTTCCCAGTGTAGACTTCACAATACAGTAGATCTAAAACCTAAAGTTCTAGGCAACAGCATTATTTTATGTTGCACTTGTTTTTAGGTTTAGCTTACTGTAATCCTAATTCTACAAAAAGTAGCAGCTATCTTTTTTTTTTCCACCACATTGGTACTTTCAATGCATTATTTAGCAATTTATTTGCACCAGGCAACACTGTGCACCCAAATGAGAAATGCCTATTGTAGTCATTATGTAGCAAATGCCATTGAAACTAACCAGCAGCTTTATGTATGTACTTCTCTCTAAACTATTATTCTCCTTTTGTGCAGGTTATGCTTCTGTTCGTGATAATTCTTCTCTGTCCTGCCCCTTCTCCATCCCCACTGCTACAATATTCTAATGCAGTGGAGGTTAAAACAACTACGGAGCTGTCACGGGCTCTTATCTAAACAGCCTGGTCATGACCACCCTTTCCTCCCAGACCTGATATTCATAGAAGTTAACAGAAGAGGAAACAGCACAATGGACACATCTCACGGACTAAGTTATGTCTTGTGTGCTGATGTTTCTGTTTGTGATTATGGCTGCACTTTAACCACTTGACCTCTGGAAGGTATACCCCCCTTCATAACCAGGTTATTTTTTGTGATATGGCACTGCATTATTTTAGCTGACAATCGCACGCTCATGTAATGCTGTACCCAAATAAAATGTATGTCTTTTTTTCCCCCAGAAATAGAGCTTTCTTTTGGTGGTATTTGAACAAAAAAAGACCTACAGTTTTGAAAACAAAACAAAACAATATTTTTTATTTTCTGTTATAAAACATTTCCAATAAAAAATTTAAAAAATCAAATGTCTTCATAAATTTAGGTCAATATGTATTCTGCTACATATTTTTGGTAATAAAATCTCAGTGTATATTTATTGGTTTACGCAAACGTTATAGCTTCTACAACCTACGATATATATACTGATATTTTTTTTATTTCAAAACTGACAGGTGGAAAATGGAAACAAACAGCGGGGATAGAAAAAAAAACTCAGCGTGGCCCTTCAGGTCTGGTAGGGAAATATGGTGCGGTCCCATCAAAATCCATACCAGACCATTATTGAATCAGACTTGCTGAACAGGAAATGGAGGAGGGGTGCAGTACCATACTGGGCTACATGCTTTCAACAAGGAGGGGATGGGGGGGGGGAAGAGGAGCAATGTTCCCATGTTGATGAAAAAAAGGGCTTCGTCCGCACTACCCCAACTCAGTGACTTTAGTGATCTTCAGTTCGGGGGCTTATCGAAACCTGGAAGCCCCCTTTAAAAATAAGGAAGCTACCAGATACTGCCCCCCCCCCATGTATATGAGTAAGGCAAAACAAAAGTCAGCAGTAAATAAACACACACACAATTTTTCACTACTTTATCGGCTTTGGAAACCCAGAAGCGATAACCTTACATCAGTTCTGGTTTACCCGGATATCAACACGCCATTTAAAAAAATCAAAAGCATTCAAACACAGTGATCCTGGTGAGATTGAATGCTTTTAAGGGCAGAGGAGGGATTTGGGGTCATAGACCCCAGATCTCATGTATATATTCCTTGTTACAGCAATAAAAGTAATGTAAAAAAAATGTAAGCAAAAATGTAAAAATAAAAATAAATCAATAAAACATTTTTTAACCACTTCCTGCAAATTGACGTAGCCCTACATCGAACATGTAACACAGTGTAATTAACACCCCATTGTCCTGACAGAACACACCAGTATCAATGACACTCAGCAGCGCCTCGGTAGAAGTTGTGATGACGAAACGCGTCAGTGCGTGAGCACGCGGTCTCCTTGGATAGACAGACGCCAAGCCCGAACTTCTGCAACTCACCGCTGACAGCCACATGAAGCAGAGCGGACGTGGTAAGAGGGACTTGGTTATCTTTATCCTTACGGATTATACTTATAGCTTTATAATTGATTTTAAATGTAAGCAGAATATTGAAGGGGGTGCGGGAGTGCAGTGTATGTTGTTTTACCAATAAACTATCAAAACGATATTACACTATTAGTCCCCCCATTTTTCTCTTTCCTCTAACCAATGATCTTAATACATCTATGAAGAATGTCTGAGTGATGATGGAGGTATATTATTAAACCCATGTGAGGGATACCTGGCTCGTGGGGCTCCAGACGTTGAATGGCGCAGAGGAGAGGCAATGGAGTGGAGAGGAGATAACGTGGATATAGACAAGGTGCTGTTTTTCAATATTATCTGGTGAGTGCCCGTTGCCTATTAGAATGCATTTTATTACGAGTTGGTTTTAACCAGTTGTGTGGCACGAATTGTTCTGAGCGCTGGGCGAGTGTTTGCAAGTTCGTTAACAGCAAGCACTTTTACATTTACATTATCAGTAGCCCTACGTCGGCTCAGAGAAGTGGTTGTACCAGGGTGATGCTTGCAGCTAGAAGCATCATCCTAGTACCATTTTTTAAAGCCGGTGGTCGGCTTTCAGGCGATAATGGCTGATGCGGCTCGGGAGCCGCTTGGCCGTTATGCCAGTGAGCGGGAGGGGATGCCCCCCCTCCCGCCCCCTTTCCGCGGCTCTGCCTGGGTCTCCCGTCCCACCGCATGTCTGCTGGCTCCAAATTCGGCTTTGATCGGGTCTCCAATGTAGTAACCCAGAAGCGGCGTGATGACCTCACATCTGGGTTATTCGGCAGCTAAAGGCGCCGAATTTAAAAAACTTTCAGTGTTCAAAAATGCAGATTTTGGCATTTTGAATACAGTGAAATGCAGTGGAGGGGTCTTTTAGACCCCCGATCCCTCCAAAAAGAGTACCTGTCACTGCCTATTACTGTCACAAGGGATGTTTACATTACTTGTGACAGCAATAAAAGTGATCAGATTTTTTATTTTTTTTTAAACTGTGCAAAAATTAAAAAATGTGATAAAATAAATAGTTACAGCTCACGCACTAAATAATACTAAATAATACGCACACGTATGTCGCGCCTTCAAACTGTTCAAACCACACATGTGAGATATTGCAGCGATCGCCGGAGTGAGAATAATGATTCTAAAAAAAGAGCTACTCTGTAACTCTAAACTGGTAACCGTTAAAAAGCGACGCCTATGGAGATTTTTATGTGCCGTAGTTTGTCGCCATTCCCCGGGAGTGGGCAATTTTAAACCGTAACATGTTAGGTATCTATTTACTTGGTGTGACATCATCTTTCACAATATCCTAAAAAAAATGGGCTAACTTTACTGTTTTTTTAAAACGCAGTGAAAAGTATTTAAAAAAAATTTGGCGTTTGAAAGACCGCTGCGCAAATTTCCAACGACCGCCATTTTATTCTCCAGAGCCTTCGCTAAAAAAATATATATGTAATGTTTGGGGGTTCGAAGTAATTTTCTAGCTAAAAATACAGATTTTAACTTGTAAACAGCATGTGTCAGAAATGTGCTTGGTCCAGAAGTGGTAAAAGTGACCCTGTTCCCCCATGCTCGCCCGCAAAGGCGGTCCCACACGAATGTAAACAGCGATTGTCCCACACGTGAGGTATCACTGTGAACGTCAGATCATGGACAGTAATTCTAGCACAGACCTTCTGTGTAAAATGAAAATGGATATCTGTAAAGACTTTTAAAAGGTTGCCTATGGCCAGTAAAATTCACACCATTTGTCACTGTTGCACGAGCGCGTTCTTGTTCTTAGTCAGTAACTCGGAAAGTATTGAAGTGTTTTGGCCTGATTTACAGTAATGAATGAAATGAAAGAGGGTTTCGCCACTTCCTAAAGTAACAATGAATTTCCCTTATTTGCTCCTTTTGATCTGGTACAGCTTGTCTAGCTCAAAAGATATAGCAAAATTGAAAAACAAGGTCACACTCCATGGAAGTCCCACGGGTAAGTTTATTAGATTTGCCTGTGTATAGCTAGTGGTAGTATGCCACACCCCTCTGACATGTTTTGCACCTCCTAGGTTTTAGTATAGAGTTCACACAATAAACTTGCCTGTGGAATTTCCGTGGACTGCAGCCATCTTGAAACCCCAGTCTGATTTAGATTTTTCTTCTGTTCACAAAAAAAAAAAAAAATATATATATATATATATATATATATATATATATATTGTAAATACAGTATATAATCGATTATTAGGCTAGGCAACTAGCATTTTCAGAAGAAATTACAGCCTTGCAGCCCACACGTTCCTTCAGTACAGGTTTCCTTTGACAAGCTTCCAGATGAGACAATTACAGAAGGTAATTGATGAAAGGAAGTGGGCAAAAAAGCACCACCATCTGAAAATCAAAGCAGCTTATTACTAAAAATATGCTTATGTTGTAATCAGTGTCAAGGCTGAATTCCAGATAGGTATGAAAATGCAATAAAATGTAGTTTCTTTAAAATGGTTGAATGTATTTTCACTAACAATTGGCATAAGTATCTTAATGTGTCTCGAGTAAACAGAGTTTTGAAGCCAAATTGGGTATAACACCTTCTTTACATTTGGTGCATGCCCTTTCTACATAGCATAACATAAAAGAGAAATTAAAAATTTGCAGCTTACCTTTTTTAGATGCTCTATTCTTAACCATCCAGCAAGAAAAAATGCTAGGTAGTTTCCTTTTTTTATGAGGGGGTTGGGCAGTTGTGTTTGTCATAATTAATCCTGTCTGTATTGTGCAGGCAGATTTAAATTATCAATTTCAACTAGATTTAAACACTGACTGTCCTAAAAAAGGGTTAAAGATGTAGAGGCTGGATTACTTGCCTTGTGTGTTAATGAGGACAGACCTGGGTCAGGCTCACCCTAACATTGTTCAAAAGACCTTGCAGTCAGACTTGACCCCACTTCCTGAGTCCCATATATATATATATATATATATATATATATACACACATACATACATACATACATACATACATACATACATACATGAATAGGAACGGGCTGGCTAAGATCTCATATCAAATTTAACATGTTAATGCAATTTTAGAAGTTGTTTTTCCACAGCATTCGTTGAAAGAATATTTGGTGATCCTGCAGCAAAGGTCCTTATTCAGACACTTCCTGAAATGGGCTGGCAACTCTCTCCCAACTATGCTACTATGCAAATTCAGTTTAATGAAAATGTAGCTTAAAGTGCTTGTAAACCTAAGTCATGGAATCTGAGCAAAGCACATATAGCTGCAGTGTTTAAAAAAGGGGGGGACAAGCTCAAAAATAAAGTTTTTAAAGAAAGAGGCACCACTTCCCAGTTGTATATGTAGAAAGAAAGAGGAGAACATGGGAAGGGCGCATAGAAGGGACTTTCTAATAGGGTGCCGTCATTAGACAAATATATCAGAGAGATATTATATAAAAAATATGAATAATTTTATTAGAACAAAAAAAACACACATAAAATGTATACTGTACTGTGTTCAACAAGGCAAAACTGTATTGATATAGATTGTCATACTGGTACCTTTTTCTTTTGTCCCCTTCCCCTCATATTCTCTGGTTTACCCCTCCCCCCCCCTTTTTTATCCCTTGTTTTTCTCCCCCTTTTTTCCCTCTTCAATTCTCATTTTATTTTTTGTTTTTTTGCTCTTTTGTTTTCCTCTTGTTATCCTGTCCTTTTTCACCATGATCCATATTCATGCTTGTATATAATGTATATAGGACTCTGGAATTTTCCAATCTTTTGGAACCCTCTGCCCTATATTCGAGACTTGGTGTCTCAATCTACACTTATGAAATTATGCAATTCATTATGATTTGTTTTTGTATTATTGTACATTTTTGTTGTAATCAAACATATAGTTTGTTTCCTTTTTCTCCCTTTATTTGTTTTATATACAACTATCAATATTTGCAATTGATTATGTACATTCATTTGGTCAGTTGGATTGACAGGTCGGACCATGCCTATAGCTGTTCTTGTCTGCTCTGATGGCGTACCCTATCTCCTCAGTTGTCTCTGGGGGGATTGCTTTGTGTTTCTCCCCCTTGGCGAGCATATGACGCTGTGTACCGGCCCCTTCCTTCGGGGCGGGTCCGGTATGCCCGGCTGGTCCTACTGCTTCCGGTGTTCCGTGAGAATTACCTACCCGTGAGAAAAACCTACCCTCGTCACTTCCGGTTGCACGGCAGTGTGTTTAATGCGGCGGTTTCATTAAAACAGCTGGCCTGCAATACGAGTCATCTCCGCTCCTATCCCTGTCACTTCCCTGATCTCGGCTAGTAAATATAAAAGCGGCGGCGGCTGTATGAAAAGATAAATCACGGAGCCGAGAGCCGCTTTTATATTTACTAGCCAAGATCAGGGTAGTGACAAGGAGAGGAGCGGAGATGACTGATAGTGCAGCCCAGCTGTTTTAATTTAACCGCCGTGTCGGTAGGTTTTTATCACGGACACCGTGATAATTTCATACTAGTGCGCATGCGCACTAGTCTGATCCTCAGCTGCTCCATTACGTATCGGGGGCTCTGAGCATGCGCACTGCGGCGCTGCTCAGCTGTTTCTGGCCGGAAGTGACAAGGGTAGGTTTTTCTCACCGGGTAGGTAATTCTCACGTTACACCGGGTATGCTCGCGAGTATGTCACTTCCTGTGTTTTGTGCTCACGGCTGGAGGCATCGCGGGACCCTGCGGCTAATGCGCATGCGCATTTTCAGCGCGGACGCATTCACAGCGTCACCCCCCTGATGTGCGCCGTGATGTCATATCGTTGCGTACGCCATCTGGGCGGAGCCTATCCTACAAAATGGCAAATGCGGCGTCCCTCACCGCACAGCAGGGACGGGACATGCCGCAGCAGACTACACCAGGTAACCGGATACCCTTACATCTTCATTCTTCATCTGTGAAGGATCTCTGCCTTTATTTTTGCAATTGGATCTCTTTACCTTCCTATTTCCAACCATGAAGGACTTTTATTTATTATTGATTTCTTTATACACTACCTCCTATAATGCTAATACATTTTTATACTGCTTCGGCAATTGGCCATATATGTAGTCTTCACTCTGGCCAAAACCCCTCTTTTTTATTATATTTTTACACACATAATCTATGCATCACCATCTCTTTACTAAAGTAAATTTTACATATACACTAATTGTTTATTTTCTGATCTTTATCACTAGCTTTATTATTGATTTTGGTAATTTTTGCTATTTCTTATTTAGAATTATTGAGAAACGTGACCCATACCCTTGGGTCAATTTTGGACCACATTTCTTCCCTTTAAGAATTATTTGCTTTCCACCCGGTCCCTGCCCGTATATTTCCAATTGGAGCATTTTGGGTAAAAGATACATATACATATGAATGTATATTAAGGATTTGATCAGCCCTTGGTTGCTTTTTCCAATATCCAATTGTTGGTTTATGGATATAAATACCCATGTATTTTATATGGATATTTATATGGTTACATTTTACCCTCTCTACCTATATGTATACTTTCTATATCTATCTAGATCTTCCATATATCCTGACCATACAGTGCTCTGCAGCCATATTTGTTCTGTGGTTGGTTCCTGTGCTCGCCCGGGGGGGGCTGCCCCTACCTTGCGGTCCAGGATCTACGCCACTGAGCAGCCAACTGCATGCCTTTCAGGTGCGGTACCTTTGACTAGACCCTTCCTTCTGATCATTGATTATACTATGTAATACGATGTATGCTTATAATATCTACAACATTTACATGTATTATTTCTCACAGATATGTTGTACATTTCTCTTCCAGTAACCATAACTGATGCTTGTATAAACCCCTCAACTGCCCCTGAGGAAGCGGCTGTTGCCGTGAAACATGTCGGGCTATAGTTTTGGGCATCATCAGTCTTCACACAGATACTAACCAAGGGATTCTACTTCTGGCTGGTTAAAGGTTTATAGTTGTTTCTATTAGCCCCTGTGTAAGCTAAGACATTACCATCTGCATTCAGTTTATTACAATATGGCTGGTACCTTTCTTGTTTTTAAACCTATGCTGTAATACTGTTTTGCCTTGTTGAACACAGTATACATTTTATGTGTGTTTTTCTTTGTTCTAATAAAATTATTCATATTTTTTATATAATATCTCTCTGATATATTTGTCTAATGACGGCACCCTATTAGAAAGTCCCTTCTATGCGCCCTTCCCATGTTCTACTCTTTCTTTCTAGCTGCAGTGTTTACTTATCGCTTTCCAAAGCTCTGAGTGTAATTTCTATTGGGTACTGCGTTCCTCTGTTATGAGCATTAGTTACTTATAAGAAGGACATTTACCAATTCTGTCAAATAGCAAGGCAATACTAATCAAACAAAGCATTTTCAGTAAAAATGCTCTAAAATACATTTTAGGACACAAACACAATATCTTATCCAATAATTTGGTCATATATAAAAAATGAGGTTGTCCTGAGCAAATAAATACCAAACATGGTACCAAGTCTTTTTTAACTTAAATCCCCTATGTGATAGCATTTTGCTATCACAGGTTCTTCCTAATGAATCTTCGGTGATCTATTCCACCTCTGATGTCTCACCTGCCTTCCACTGAAGCTAATGGTACACAGATTGGCCAGTTGCCTGGGGAAAGTGACAGCCAAAACTGGAAGTGATGTAATATATGTCACTTCCGTGTTCATTCTATACAAGGAAAATCAGCAAATGAACGTCTGCTGGCCTTCCATCCCTCTACCCAGTGGCACTCATCACAGGGGTCCTGGGCCTGCAGGTGGGTCAGCAAATATGAAACATAGTGGGGGGAGTGCACTACTGGGGGATTGTGGAAGCCTAATAGCCGAGAGTGAACTTGTGAGATTTGTCAGATTTACACGTTGCTACTGATGTAAGACATGCATGGTATAGAAAGGATTAAAGTGTGTTTCCAGTTTTTCAGTCAAATTTGAGAAAATGTTACCCTGCGGCTGCAGTGGACACAAGAGAGTGCAGGACAATGTCTGGCAATGCCTGGGGGCATGGACATCATCCATAGGCTTCCAGTGGCCCAACGCTCCTTCGTTCCCCTGCAGCTGCCGCTGGCTCACACAGGGGAACCTGAATACGTGACTGGACCAGAGTGGGCTGAAAATAGGTAAGTATATAAGAATATAAAGATGTTAAGACTAGTTTGGGTGTGCCTGCACTTCTACTTTAAGGTTACAACCTGAGTTATCAATTCCTTCCTCTGCTGCTCTACAGTAGCACTGCAACAGAATGAGCCTTGACCCTGATCACTTCTTAATTATGCGTCTTTTTAAAGTGAAACTTTGTCCTAAAATTATACTAAGGTTTTTTTTTTTTTTTTTGCTAAAAAACAAAAAACAAACATGTTATACTTACCTGCTCTGTGTAGTGGTTTTGCACAGAGAAGCCCAGATCCTCCTATTCTCAGGTCCCTCTTTTTTCGCTCCTGGCCCCTCCCTCCTGCTATGCTTGCTATGAGGGCACCCGAGCTGAGCCACAGCTCCATGTGTCCATTCA
Source organism: Pelophylax lessonae (assembly GCF_965119305.1). Lineage (NCBI taxonomy): Eukaryota > Metazoa > Chordata > Amphibia > Anura > Ranidae > Pelophylax > Pelophylax lessonae. Next base: position 208,955,394 of record NC_138773.1, read on the forward strand.
GACTTTGAGGCTGTGGCTATGCTCCCCCCTCTCTCTCATCATTGGCTCAATGACTTTGATTGACAGCAGCGGGAGCCAATGGCGCTCCACTGTTGTCTCAGCCAATGAGGAGGGAGATTTTCGGGCAGCCGAGTCTCTCCTGCAACATCGCTGGATAGAGAGGGGGCTCAGGTAAGTATTAGGGGGGCTCGGGGGGGCTGCTGCATACAGCAGATTTTTATCTTAATGCATAGAATGCATTAGGATAAAAAACCTTATGCCTTTACAATCACTTTAAGTGACAAATCTCTCACAGGCCTTTGCAAATTCTTTGCATTTGGCTATCCAGGGCTACAAGGCACAAGGGTTGCAAATATACTTTAAACAAATCGCAGGGGCATTGCTGAGAAAGAGACTAGCCTGATTTTTATCTAATTGTGTCATCAGTTTGCTTAGTAAATGTCCCCCTTTGCCCCTACATTTTCACATTGTTAGCACACTGGGAAATATTTTTGCATCACCAGTAAAGGCCCGATGTTCAGCTACCAATCCAACCAAACTATTTTAAAAATTTTACACAAATGAAGACAAAATCACTATTTATGCTGAAGTCTTTCATCTTCAGTGGGTCAGAGCTCCCTTGATGAAGAAAGAATTGTATTGATGGACCTCCTATCATTTTTTTTTTTTTTTTTTATCTTATGCCTCTGACATGCCCAAAGTTTCACTAACAATTTGAACCGAGCTTAAGCATAAACTGTTATACTGTGATTGTGTTGCCATAGAAACCAAAAATGTTTGCTTTCTTTATAACCAGCTCTATAAAAAGATTTGGAATCTAAAGCTTCCTTGACAATATTGCACAATGGGGGCACCTGAGCCAAGTCATAGCTCCCTGTGTCCATTCAGACACAAAGCCATGACCCAGCCCCACCTCCTCTCTCTCCTGATTGGCTGACTGAATTTGATTGACAGCAGCTGGAGCCCATCACGCCGCGCTGCTGTCTCAGCCAATGAGGAGGGGAGTTCCAGGCAGCTGAGAAACTCCTGCAACACCACTGGATAAAGATGGGCTCAGGAAAAGTATTAGGGTGGATGAGGGGGGCTGCTGCACACACAAGGCTTTTTTATCTTAATGCATAGAATGCATTAACCACTTGCCGACTGCCTAACGTCGGCAGTCTGCCCCTCACAAGCAAAGTGACGTAGTACTACGTCGCTAGCCTGTGAGGCTCTAGGGAGCGAGTGCGCGCCGCTGGAGGCGCGCTCCCGCTCGCTCACGGACCCCCCCCGCGCGAGTGACCAGTGGACCCGATGTCCGCCGGTCACTCGCGATCGTCGGTTACACCGGGAGAAAGGCAGGCGGCTAACGTAAACAAAGCCGCCTGTCTTTCTCCCTTGTGTAACAGCACAGATCATACGGTCCTGCTATGTAGGACGGTAGATCTGTGCTGTTACATCACAAGCCGTATCCAATCACAGTAAGAATCACGCCCCTAGGGACACACTTAACCCCTCCTTCTCAAATAAAGTTGACCCCTTCCCTGCCAGTGTAATTTTTACAGTAACCGTGCATATGTATAGCACTGATTACTGTAGTAATGTCACTGGTACCCCCAAAAGTGTAAAAAAAGTCAGTCAAGGGTCCGATCTGTCCGCCCCAATGTCGCAGTCCCGCAAAAAAAAAAATCGCAGATCGCCGCCATTACTCGTTATTTTTGCAAAATTGTCGCTCTTTTTTTGTTTATAGCGCATGATCAAAAAAGGTGATCAAATACCACCAAAAGAAAGCTCTGTTTGTGGAAAAAAAAGGACGTCAAATTTGTTTGGGTACAGCTTCGCACGACCGCGCAATTGTCCGTTAAATTCACACAGTGCCGGATCGCAAAATAGGCCCTGGTCAGGAAGGGGGTAAAATCTTCCGAGGCTTAAGTGGTTAAGATAAAAAAAAACCTTCTGCCTTCACAATCCCTTTAAGTATTATTGGCCATTTTATAGAGGGGAGTCCTCTTTAACCACTTGCCGACCAGCCGCCGTACTTATACAGTGGGAGGTCGTATCTGACCCATGAAATGAGCCAATCAGGGGGAGCCAATCAGGGGGTTTGGCGGCCGCGATGTCTGTTGGGAACCTGTGATCGCTCCCCGAGGAGACAGAACAGCGGACTGCCGCTGTAAACACGGTAGACCGCTGTTCTGTCAGTAATAAACACTGGGATCCTGTGTTCCTCTCATTTAGGAAAACAGGTCTTTGTGTTCATTCAGCAAGCCCATCCCCCACACAGTCAGAAAGTACACCCGAGGGACACATTTAATCCTTTGCTCGCCCCTGGTGTTTACCCCTTCCCTGCCAGTGTCATTAGTGCAGTAACAGTGCATATTTTTAGCACTGATTACTGTAGTAATGTCACTGGTCCCTCAAACGTGTCAAAAATGTCAGTTAGTTGTCCGATCTGTCTGCCACAATGTCGCAGTCCCGCTAAAAATGACTGATCTTTTACTAGTAAAAATAAATAAATAAAAACCGACATACATCTTTCCCCTAGTTTGTAGACATGATAACTTTTGCGCAAATCAATCAATATACACTTATTGGGATTTTTTTTTTACCAAAAATATGTAGCAGAATACATATTGGCCCAAACTGATGAAAAAATTAGATTTTAAAATTTTTTTTTATTGGGAATGTTTTATAGCAGAAAGTAAAAAATATATTTTTTACTGTGGACCAGCTGTCTTGGTCCACATTGGAACCAATGACAGAATATATGAACTAGGCTGCAAGTTGAAGGGAAGGACCTCCAAGGTGATATTCTCTGAAATATTGCCTGTGCCATGCGCAACACAGGAAAGACAGGGGGAAATTGGAGAGCTGAATGCATGGCTAAAGACCTGGTAAAAGAAGGAGGGATTTGGGTTTTTAGAGCAATGGACTCACTTTTCATTGGGGTGCAACCTATATGCTAAAGATGGTTTGCACCTAAATAGAAAGGGGGTCTTTTGTGCTAGGGGATAGTTTTATGGGAAGGCTGGAGGAGGGTTTGAACTAGGATTGAGGGGGGAGGGTGAATTAGATTATAATGGGACAGACCGGTTAACCCCTATCGGTGGGTGGAATGGGGAAAGATGGGGGGAGAGTTATGGCAGAGGATAGGAGGGTTCCCATGTTACAAACAACCATTGGAAATGGTACTATTTGTACCAAAATAAAAGATATGCAAAAAAAGTCTGCAAAATGTGACAATGAATTAAAGCGTTTGTTCACCAATGCCAGAAGTCTGCCAAGCAAAATAGGTGAGTTGGAAGCTCTGGTGCACGAGGAGAACTATGATTGTCATGCCTTCAGCCTGAGGCAGAAACAATATCTTTGGAACTTGTAATACCTATATTGGCCATAAGATGCCACTATAACAAAAGACTGCTGATGGACAGTATTCCATGGTACTGCATATTTCCTGTTCTTTATCGCTGGTAACTAGCTCCACCTCTTACTGAAAAGTCTCCATTTTCAAACACCTTATGGGGACCAGCTAGGCCAGCATCTCATGTTCTTGAGGAAATTTCCTGAAACCTTCTAGGAAGTATCGCTGGTATGCCTGTGAACTGTTAGCTCTATACCCAGTGCATATCTTGTTTATGTTCATGTACTGATTGTATGTTCTTATCTGTTTATTTCTAGTTCTACCATATATATCCTATCTCGCATATTCATCCTATCTGATACTCATATCCTATCCATATCCTGTTCTTATGTGACCACCATCTGTTCATCGTAATAAAGCCTAAAGTTACAGACAGACTGGTTATTATAAGATTGAAGGTTTAACTGTATGTTGAGCTACATACACGCCAGGGGCAAAAGTGTAGTGAGAACAGAACAATGATTTTATTGGTATTGCTGAATCTTGGCTTCATTCTTCACATGACTGGGCTAATAAAACTCCTGGCTATGCTCTCTTTCGGAAAGACAGGGTAAAACGGAGGGGTGGTGGTGTCTGTCTCTATGTGAGGAGTGATCTCAAAGTGAGTGTGAAAGAGGACCTAGTTGATGGAGAGTGTAATGAGCCTGAAGCAGTATGGGTAGAAATATACATGATGCATAATACAAAGATTATCATTGGAGTTTGTTATAGTCCTCCCAGTATAAATGAGGAGGTGGAGACTCATATAAAAATGAAGGAACGCTATCATAGTTGAATTGTTACATACAATATAATAGAATATATAAAAAGGAAATCAAGGACGCAAAAATTCAAAATGAACGACAGATTGCAAAAGATAGGACAAACCCCCAAAAATCCTTCAAATATATTAATAGTAAAAAGGTTAGGTCTGAGCATGTAGGCTCTTTACAAAATAATCAGGAGTGGGTGACTGGGGACGAAGAGAAAGCAAATTTATTAAATACTTTCTTCAACTCTGTGTATACAAAGGAGCATGTGGGAGCTCATGTCCATAATGGGGATGTATTGACACAGCCCAAAATGATCCACAATGGCTCAAAAGTGATATGGTCCAGAAATATTTAGACAGAATAAGGGTGGATAAAGCACCTGGACCAGATGGCACCAACCCACACATCCTAAAAGTATTGAGTGCTTTAATTTCAAAGCCTTTGTTTCTAATTTTTAGGTATTCCTTAAGGACTGAAATAGTACCACTGGATTGGCGTAGGGTAAATGTGGTGCCTATATTTAAAAAGGGATCAAAGTCTTTGCCAAGTAACTATAGACCTGTTAGTTTAACTTCTATAGTTGGGAAGATATTGGAGAGTTAAATAAAAGACCACATAGATGAGTTCTTGCTGGAAAAAAATATTTTAAACAACAGACAGCATGGATTCATGAAAGACAGAAGTTGTCAAACAAACCTGATTTATTTCTATGAGGAGGTAAGTAAAACCTTGGACAGAAGGGTGGCTGTGGATGTAGTATACTTGGATTTTGCAAAAGCATTTGACACAGTTCCCCACACACGGCTAATGTGTAAGGTAAAGTCTACAGGCTTGGAAAGATCAGTTTGTAAATGGATAGAAAATTGGCTAAAAGATAGAATTCAGTAGTGCTTAACAATTCTTACTCTGAGTGGTCTAAGGTTATCAGTGGTGTACCCCAAGGTTCAGTGTTGGGGTCCTTACTTTTTAATATCTTTATAAATGATATAGGGTCTGGGATTAAAAGTACAATTTCAGCCTTTGCAGATGACACCAAGCTTTGCAGTGGAATAACTTCCTTACGGGATGTCTCCAACTTACAAGCTGACCTCAATGCACTGTTTCATTGGTCAACTATGTGGCAAATGAGGTTTAATGTTGATAAATGTAAAGTTATGCACTTGGGGGCTAAGAATATGCATGCAGCATACATACTAGTGGGAGTAGAACTGGGGGAATCCATAGTGGAGAGGGATAATAGCATGCAATGGCAAGCTGTGGCCTTCCAAAGAAAGCAAAGTCCTTTCTTGTATTAACAGAGGCATGGACTCCAGAGAGAGAGATATCATTTTGCCCCTGTACAAATCATTAGTAAGACCCCATCTGGAATATGCAGTTCAGTTTTGGGCACCAGTTCTTAAAAAGGATATCGGGGAATTGGAGAAAGTGCAGAGAATGGCAACCAAACTGATAGGAGGCATGGAGGAGCTCAGCTATGAGAAAAGATTAGATGAATTTAATGTATTCTCTCTTGAGAAGAGGAGATTAAGGGGGGATACGATCAACATGTATAAATACATAAGGGGTCCATATACTGAACTTGGCGTTGAGTTATTCACTTTAAGGTCAACACAGAGGACAAAGGGGCACTCTTTACTCTTCTAGAGGAAAGCAGTTTTCGTCTCCAAACACGGAAAGATTTCTTCACCGTAAGAGCTGTGATGTAGAATAGACTCGCTCCAGAGGTGGTTCTAGCTAGCTCACTAGATTGCTTTAAAAAAGGCCTAGATTTTTTCCTGGGTGTATATAATATAAATGGTTACTAATATTTATAGGTAAAGTTGATCCAGGGAATATCCGATTGCCTCTCAGGGGATCAGGAAGGAATTTTTTTCCCTGCTGCAGCAAATTGGATCATGCTTTGCTGGGGGTTTTTCGCCTTCCTCTGGATCAACTGCGGGTATAGGATTGTGTATGGTTGGGTTTTCTTTACTGTTTTTTGTTTTTTTATTGGTTGCACCAGATGTGTCTTTTTTCCACCTGACTAACTATATAATTCTGTAAGTATGCTGTCACTGGGGAGACAGCACACAGAGCATGCTGTGAATAAAAGGACGGGGAGCACATGCACCAGGGACCTCAGCAAAAATTACGGGGCGGATTGCAAGAAGACAATACAAGTAAGGAGACTTTTACAGACAGCAATCAGTAGCATTAGTAATCGGCATTAGAATGTGCTAAAGTTTAGTTGAAAAGTTTACAACCACTTTAAGCCCCAGAATTCAAATTTTTTTTTTAAACTTTAACTTTAACCACCTGCCGACCCCTGCACGACTATTTACTGCGGCAGTCAGCCCCGTACAGGCAAAACAGCGTAGGGCTATGTCGCTCACCTACGAGCCTCTAGGGGCGAGCGCACGCCGCCGGAGGCGTGCTCCCGCCCCCGCTCGTTCCCTGACATGCCCGCGGGAGTGACCGGCTGCTCCGATGTCCGCCGGTGTAGGATCGTATGTCTCTGTGGTAACATCCCTAGCCACGCCCCTTTACAGTTAGAATCACACCCCTAGGGACACACTTAACCCCTTGATCACTAATAAAGTTAACCCCTTCCCTGCCAGTGTCATTTTTACAGTAACAGTGCATATGTATAGCACTGATTACTATAGTAATGTCACTGGTCCAATCTGTCCGCCGCAATGTCGCAGTCTTGCAAAAAAAAAAAAATCGCAGGTCGCCACCATTACTAGTTAAAAAAAAACAATAAAAATGACTTATTGCTATTTTTTTTACCAAACATATGTAGCAGAAAACAAATTGGCCTAAAATGTTAAAAAAAAATAGATTTTTACATTTTTTTTTGGAGAATTTCATATCAAAAACTGTGAAAAATATTGTTATTTTTTCAAAATTGTCGCTCTTTTTTTGTTTATAGCGCAAAAAGTAAAAATCGCACAGGTGATCAAATACCACCAAAAAAAAAGCTCTGTTTGAGGGAAAAAAGGACGTCAATTTCATTGGGGGACAGCGCCGCATGACCGCGCAATTGTCTGTTAAAGTCACGCGGTGCCTGGTCTTTGAGCAGGAAAATCCTCCGGGGCTTAAGTGGTTAATTGAGAAACAACAATGTAACAATATTTTTGTTACATTGTTATAACTTGGTTTCATTTATATACAAATCAAAGGGGTTTTCTTTTTAATTAAATGTGTTCCTATTTTTTTCTGCTGTTTTCTTATTTAGTTGTATTTTTTGCTAATATTTTAGGTGTGTTTGTTTTTTATTACTTTTAACCATAAGGCCCCGTTCACATACGGGCGACGCTACTTCGCACCGCGACCTCCGAGGTCGCGGTGCGAGCAGCGCGCCGCGACCTCGGAGCAGCCGCCACGGACTTCATAACATTGAAGTCTATGGCGGTTGCCTCCTGGTCGCCCCAAAGAAACTCCGGACCCTTTTTCTAAGTCGAAGCGACTTGTGTCGCTCCTATTAGAACGGGTCCGCAGCTTCCCTATGGGAGGCGACCTGCGGGGACCCGTGAGGCGACCAGGTCGCCTCACAGGTCGCCTTAGTGTGAACCGGGACTTAACCAATTAAGGACCGGAAAGGTTTTACCCCCTTAATGACCAAGCCATTTTTTGCAATTTGGCACTGTGTGATTTTAACTGGTAATTGCGCAGTCATGCAATGCTGTACCCAAACCAAATATATGTCTTTTTTCCCCACAAATAGAGCTTTCTTTTGGTGGTATTTGATAACCTCCGTGGTTTTTATTTTTTGCAATAAAAACACCGAAAATTTTAAGAAATATTATATTTTCTACTTTTTCCAATAAACTCAATTTTTGTCATACATTTAGGCCAAAATGTATTTAGATACATGTCTTTGATTAAAAAAATCTCAATAAGCGTATATTTATTGGTTTGCGCAAAAATTATAGCATCTACAAACTATGGTGTATATACTGGAATTTACACAGCTTTTACTTTCTGACTGCCTATCTCATTTCATGAAGTGCTAAAATGGCAGGGCAATATAAACCCCCCCAAAGTAGACACCACAAGGAATTTCCTGAGGGGCATGTTAAATCCATTTAATTTTTTTGTAACAGGTGTTTGAAAATTTAAAAATTACATTTTTTTTTTTTTTTACACAAAGTTGTCATTAAAATGATAAATTTTTCACGCCTGCCATAGGCATATGTGGAATTACATCCCAAAATAAATTCTGCTGCTTCACCTGAGTACGGGGATACCCCATGTGAGACTTTTTGTCAGTCTAGCTGCGTACAGGACCCCAAAAACCAATCTCTGCCTTCAGGCTTTCTAAGGGTGCAAATTGTTGATTTCCCTCCTCACTACCTATTACCAGTTTCGGAGGCCATGAAATGCCAAGACAGCACAACCCCCCCCCTCCCCAGGTGACCCCTTTTCAGAAAGTAGACACCCTAAGCTATTTGCTGAGAGGCATGTTGAGCATTTTGCAGATCTTGCTTTTTGTCACAAAGTTTTGGAAATTGAGAAAAGAGAAAAAAAATGGATTTTCCCACAGCTTACCTATAAAATTATTTTCTTGGAGTACATCACGGGACTGACGTTGAAACTGCCTGGGATTAGAAGTACCGGCAATCTGAGTGTTAAAGCCCGTACACACGTGCAGATTGTCGGCCGAAAATATTCGGCCGCCGAACGATCGGCCGATTTTCGGCTTGTTAGTATGTTGCTTCCGACAGCCGACAGCGCACTTTCGGCCGAAAAGAATCTGTTGTGCAAGCATTAAAATTTTTGTTGTCCAACACCAGAACGGCCGATTGTTCGCCAGTCAGTACAGAATTCGGCCGACAGACAGCAGATTTGCAAGACTGGGCATGCTCAGAAAAGAAAAAAGACAAGGAAAGTTAACCATCACATGACATCACTTCTGCAGTCGGCTGTTGTTGGCCGACATAATTCGTGTGCAGTCTTTTGCAGTTTTCAACAGACAAGACAGCCCTCAGACAAAAGATGGCCGATCGTTCGGCCGACGATCGGTACGTGTGTATGGGTCTTAAGACACTCTTAAAAGAAGGACTTTATTTTGCCTCTTAACTGGTAGAAGTGCACTCTCCCACCCAGAAATCTTTTGGATATATTTGTCCAGATCGTCATCAAATAGGCGCTCCCCATGAAAGGGAAAGCAAGCTAGCAATTTTTTTACACGGTAATTGAGCAGACCAACTTTTTAGCCACAGGATGCTGCGCATATGAACTGACAGAAGAGCAAACCGTGACATTTGCTGTATGGAGTCCTTAAGAGCATCTACTGCAAAACATAAAGCCTGAGGAAAATCTGCTAAATCTTCACCAGACTCTCCTTGAGAAGGAACACTACTAGACACCCATTTAATATGGTCTTTCAAAGATCGACAAACTCCTATAGCTGCCACTGCCAGTTATATTGCAGACCCTGCAATAGCAAAGAAAGCTTTTAGTAACGATTCCAATTTCTTATCAGCTGGATCTTTAAAAACCTGGAAATTATCTACAGGACAGGTTACATTTCTGTTTACAGAAGAAATAGCAGAATCCACTGAAGACATACTCAATTTTCTTGTAGGATACAACAAAGAAAACCTTTTGGTAGGAATAAAAATCCTATCAGGATGATCCCAATCAGCATATACCATCTGCTCTAAAAGCAGATGTAAGGGAAAAGCCTGAGATATTTGAGGAGGGCGTAATGAGGAAAAAGAGACTTCAGAAATCTCTCAGGGAGGTAATTTAAATGCAGACTGGAATATTTCAGTGAGAGATGGAATTAACAATCTCTGGGATTGAGAGGTTGAGAATGGCTCCTAAAACTCTGACTCCCCAGAAGTGGAATCCTCTGCTTGGCCTTCTTCTAAGCCATTTATAAGTACTTCTTCCACATCCTTTGCCCAATCCTGAACTAAAACAGGGGGGGCTCAGGTGAGGGGGATCTATCATGTTTCCTCCCTCCTTGTGACACTGAAGCAATCATGCCAGCAATTTTTCCCTCAAGACCGACTAATGCTGATGCCAAATCATCCTTAGTGATGTAGGCTGAGACAGAAGCACTAGATATGGCTATTATGCCTGACAACCATAATGGCTCAGATTGGCCAGTTGCCTCTGGCCTCAGATGGGGAGGTTAACTTGGAGGATGCACGGCTAGGATCTTCCAATCCTGACGGCGGCACACTTGTGCCCCTTCCTGCTGTGCCCCCTCCCCCCACTCCTTTTCCGGGAGGACATTGCCCCAGACATGAAAACTTGAAATTCTTACTTTAGTGTGCTTAAAGCTTGAGCCAAGCTGTAACAGCTTATTACACACAGCACAGTTATCCCAAAGTAACAGAACCGGTCAGTGCCTGTAAACATCCACCCATAGTGACTCACGCATCCAGCTGCAGCTGCTCTGTGTCCCATCCAGCTTCTGAGAGAAGCTCACGCCGCTGGGGAATGCTCCTCAAATGCCCCATTGTCTACACCCCTTACTGCGCATGTGCAGTATGCTACATGCACGTCCGCATGGCACATCCACTCCAATACGTCATGGTGGACATGCCCCCTCCCAGCTCCACGTGCAAGCTTGTGCATGTAAATAGGCTGAATTTGCACACACGTGATCTCCCACTGCAGGGATGGCCACCGAAGGTGCTCCCTGAACCTAGAGCCACAGAGGGTAAGAGGATGTGCGGGCGAGGTGTACAAAGTCCCGCTGCCCGCCAAGCATCAGGGGGGTTGAGAGCAGAAAAATGTTAGGCACCCAAGATACGCATGGCACAGCCGAATACACATAGTGCCTCTAGTGGAAACATAAAACATGGCACCCCGTATCTGTTAAATTAGAAGGTAACAGTGCATCATAATTAAAGTAAACTTACCATTCCAGCGGCAGGATTCTACCTATAACTAGAATCCAATCTTCCCCCATCACAGCGAGTTCCCTCACTTGTTGACCTTCAAGGACCGAGTCCCCCTAATATTTGGGGCCACTCCCTTCGACCTGTAGGGCTCCCTGCCGGAACAGCTTTAGAGTTAGTCTAACCAAGGGTCTGGATCCCAGGGTCCAGCTCCTAAGAGGGTCGTATAACAGGCAATACCTCGTTTCCCTTTATCGAGATCTTAAGCGGGATTGTAGCATAATTGTAGCATAATCTTTTTTCTTCTTCTTTAAAAATATGGAGAGCTTCTCCAACCATGACCATCCCCTCTAAGACACTGGCGAAAAAAACTGAGGTACTTCCTGTATGAGAGAGGTTATATAGAGGAGGGACTTCCTATTTTTTTGGTTGCCAGTGTCCATTCACCTATAGGTGACGTAATTATTATGGCTGCTCTGCATCCCGTGATGTATGATAAAGAAAATACATTTTCCTTTTCTTTATTCTCCAAAACAAATGAGAGCTGCAAAATACTCACCATGCCTCTTAGCAAATACCTTGGGGTGTATACTTTCCGAAAAGGGGTCATTTGGGGGGGGGGGGGTTGTACTGTCTTGGCATTTCTAGACCTCCGAAACTGTGATAGGTAGTGAGGAGTGAAATCAACAACTTACGCCCTTAGAAAGCATGAAGGTGGTGACATTTTCCCGAAACTTGTGGCAAAATATAATATATTAAATGAACTCAACGTGCCTCAAATAGCTTGGAGTGTCTACTTTCCAAAATGTTTTTTTTTTTTTTGGGGGGGGGGAGGGGTTGTGCTATCTTGACATTTCAGGACTTCCAAAACTGTGATAGGTAGTGAGGAAGTAAAATGAGCAATTTACGCTCTTAGCAATCCTGAAGGCGGTGATTGGTTTCCGAGGTCCCGTACACAGCTAGGCTCCCAAAAAGTCTCACACCTGTACTCAGGAGAAGCAGCAGTATGTATTTTGGGGTGCAATTCCACATATACCCTTGGCATTTATGAGCAATTTATGATTTATTGACAACTTTGTTTAAAAAAAAAAGTCAATTTTCATTTTCCCAAAACTTGCAGTAAAATATAAAATATTCCATGGACTCAACATGCCTCTCAGCAAATAGTTTGGGGTGTCTACTTTCCAAAAAGGGGTCATTTGGAGGGTGTTTGAACTGTCCTGGCCTTTTATACCCAATAATATAAGCTTATGCCACACATCACCCACTCTTCTAACAACTTGAAGACCAAGCCTTTTCTGACACTTTTTGCTTACATGAAAAAATAATTTTATTTTTCTAGAAAATTACTTTGAACCCCCAAACATTATATATATATTTTTTTTAAAGCTTAAAGCAGAGGCCCTACAGAAAAAAATAGTGGGTGTTGCAATTTTTTTTGTTACGTGGTATTTGCACAGAGGTTTTCCAAACGCAATTGATGATCTTATGCCGAGTACATATATACCAAACATGACATGCTTTAACCACTTAAGCCCCGGAGGATTGGGCTGCTCAAAGGCCAGGACCTATTTTGCGATTCGGCACTGCGTGAATTTAACGGACAATTGCGCAGTCGTGCAACGCTGTACCCAAATGAAATTGACGTCCTTTTTTTCCCACAAACAGAGATTTCTTTTGATGCTATTTGATCACCTGTGCAATTTTTACTTTTTGCGCTATAAACAAAAAAAGCGACAATTTTGAAAAAATAACAATATTTTTCACATTTTTTTTATATGAAATTCCCCCCAAAAAAATGTAAAAATCAAAAATTTTTAACATTTTAGGCCAATTTGTTTTCCGCTACATATTTTTGGTGAAAAAAATTGCAATAAGCATATTTTGATTGGTTTGCGCAAAAGTTATTGCGTTTACTAACTATGGCAAAGATTTATGTCATTTTTGTTGTTTTTTTTTTTAACTAGTAATGGCGGCGATCTGTGATTTTTTTGCGGTACTGCGACTTTGCGGCGGACAGATTGGACCCTTAACTGACATTTTTGACACTTTTGGGGGGACCAGTGACATTACTACAGTAATCAGTGCTATACATATGCACTGTTACTATAAAAATGACACTGGCAGTGAAGGGGTTAACTTTATTAGAGAGCAAGGGCTTAAGTGTGTCCCTAGGGGCGTGCTTCTAAATGTAAAGGGGTGTGGCTTTTGATGTAACCACAGAGACATACGATCCTACATAGCAGGATCCTATGATCTCTGCTGTTGCATCAGGGAGAATGACAGGCAGCTTTGTTTACATCAGCCGCCTGCCTTTCTCCCTCTCCAACAGGAGATCGCGAGTGACTGGCGGACATCGGAACCGCCGGTCACTCGCGCGGGGATGCCCGTGAACGAGCGGGGGCTCCCCCCCTATTGGCTCGCCGGCGAGTGAAGTACCCATACGTCCCTTTGCCTGCACGGGGCTGACCGCCGCAGTATATGTACTTGCGTCGGTCGGCAAGTGGTTAAAATTGTGCATGCCCATGCACCGGCGACGAACTACATATCATTTTAAAAGACTTTAACAGCCTTTACAAGTTACCACTTTAGATTTACAGAGGAGGTCTACTGCAAGTATTACTGCCCTTGATCTGACGTTTGTGGCAATACCTCACATGCATGGTGCAATTGCTTTTTACATATGACACCAGACCGATGCTTACGCTTTTGTGCACAATAACGGGGGGGGGGGGGGGGGGGAAGGGGTGTTTGAATTTTTTTTATTATTTATTTTGCTTTTTTATTTTATTTTTGACGCCTTCCCTTTTATCATTTTTTTTGTTATCACAGAGAATTTAAATATCCCCCATGATAGCAATAAGTAGTGACAGGTACTCTTTTTTCAAAAAAATAGGGTCTATTAGACTCTTGATTTCTCCTCTGCCCTTAAAACATCTCACCACACCAAGATTGGTGTGATAAGATGCTTTCCCACTTTCCCAATGGCGTTGTTTATATCTGGTGAAATCGAAGTAATGAAATACTCGTAGCTTCCAGGTATCTTAGGCCATAGAGATGATTGGAGCCATTCTGGATAGAGGGGCTAAATGCAGGTGCTGGCAGGTGTTGGGGCTGATCCTGCTAGGGACACTAATACAGTGATCAGTAAATTATCAGTATATTGTATACAGGCATACCCCACTTTTAAGTACACAATGGGGCCAGAGCATGTATGTAAAACAAAAATGTACTTAAAGTGAAGCAATACCTTTTTTCACTTCTCAATGCATGTAAACACACTAGCTCTATAGGAAATCTTGGTCAGCTTGACATGGCACTGCTCCCAAACCATATGTGACAAGGACACCAAACTTGGGGAGCATGTTAAGGGGAACAAGGATTATGACATGGTAGATTACCTAGGCAAGCTGGAGGACCACAAAATAGGATCTGTTGTAGTCCTGGGTCCCCTCTCGATGCTCCCTAAGTTTGGTATCCCTGTCACTTATGGTTTGGGAGTAGTGCCATGTCAAGCTGACCAAGATTTCCCATAGACGCCAATAGTAAAAATCGGGAGTAGCGCAATGCCAAGCTGACCAAGCGGTGTCCGTACTCGGGAGTGTATGTAAAGTGAGTGTATGTAAAACGGTGTATGCCTGTATAGTGACACTGTTACAGGGAGTGAAAGGGTTAACAGGGGGGTTATCAGGGGATGACAAATGTGCCTATGTGTACTGGTGCCAGTGTAGTGCTTGTGTACTCCCTGTCTGATGTTCTGTCCTCTTGAAACAAAAAGGGCTCCAGGAGAGGAGATTGCATCATTTCCTGTGCCTGCATTTACATTACACAGGCACATGACATTCTGCAATTGGTCAGAACTGATCAACAGGTCCAGGCCAAAAATCATTGGCCTTGACCTGAGGACTGATCAGTTCTGAATTGAATCAGCACATTGTGTAGACTGTGGGCGCGTGCGCACGCCCCCTACCCCCACGCGCGACCGACGTACAGTTACGTCAGTTCGCACAGCCGAGCCACCTTGCCGCAGTAAAACTGCAGCAGGTGGTCAGCAACTGGTGAACCTAATATAAAAAATACCTTTTTTGTTGTAAAAATCTTTGCATTGCTTTGTACCAAAGTCATCAATTTTAGAGTCACGGGGCAAATTATAGAATTATATTTCTTGATGGCTCCATGTCAGCTGGGTATAGCACCCCCCCTATGCTTCTAGAATCCTAGCTCATAAATCTAAGCCCACCTGCAGCCTTAGCGTTACTCTTTTTTCCTTCTATGTGCAGGACCTAGGTGTGCTGCTCTACCTGGCTGGTCTAAATATCTGGTCATCCACCAATGCGTGGGGGTTTGGACTTTACGCAATCCCTGATGTCCCCGCTAAATGACCCATATTCAAGGGAGCCCTCTGGGGGGCTTTTACCAGGGCTAACAGCCTTGTCTGGGGTCCGCTGTGAAGTGGGCAATGGTGTAGACAGTCTCCCCTAGGCATGCGCACCCGTTCTGTGTCGGTGTTTACAGTTGGATGGCGATTAGATGTGCTAAATTTGCTTCCCGCAGCCACTGTGCATACCCTGAGCTCCCCACAGGTCGTACTCTGCAGTACAGGTTCACAAAGTAGTACTTTGTCTGTTCACACATGGCATTAACCCGTTGGTGGCTTCTCATGTTTGCTCTTGACATTGGGTCAGCCCCCTCAAAAGACCAGCATTCCCATAGAAGTTAGAGGAGTCACATGTGGATGACAACTGTAGCCAGCTATTGCATTTTTAAGTAGAGGACATCCTTTTATATTTTTTTGTGCTTTTCAAACTTAACACTGATCAAAGTAGAAAAACATGTTATCTCTTTTTGGGTAGTGACCTTTTTTTAGGTTATGGGCCTCTTGATAGGTACTTTACCTCAATTGCCTCCAGACACATAAAGCTATCTAGAACACATAGAGCCTACTCCAAAAGGATCACTCATTATATTTGTGGCAACTGGGGTTACATACAATACAATTCTGTGCAGTAAATAGATGTACTTGCTGAATATCTATGCTTTCATTTTGTACTTCATATCAAGATATGTACTCTTGTACGATGAAAGTGTATGTGTGCTTTTGTACCGGATTATATAAAACAGTGTTCAATGAAACGTTATTGAAACAGAAAAAAAAAATACTTTTTCAAGGCAAAGCCACTAAAAGAAAGTCTTGTTTGTCCTTGAAGAATTATGTATGTGTACATAATGTTTTATCTTAACCACTTCTGGACCAGAAGGATTTACCCCCTTAACCGCTTGCCGACCGCCGCACGACTATTTACGTCGGCAGTCAGCCCCTGACAGGCAAAGCGACGTAGGGCTACGTCGCTAGCCTGTGAGGGTCTAGGGAGCGAGCAAGCGCCACCGGAGGTGCAGTCACGGACCCCCCCCCGCGCGTGTGCCCGGCGGACCCGATGTCCGCTGGTCACTCGCGATCGTCCGTTAGAGCAGGAGAAAGGCAGGCGGCTAATGTAACCAAGCCGCCTGTCATTCTCCCCTGTGTATGAATAGTGATCATACGGTTCTACTATGTAGGACCGTTGATCACTGTTCCTACACCTCAAGCCACAGCCAATCACAGTTAGAATCACGCCCCTAGGGACACACATAACCCCTCCCTCTCAAAAAAAGTTAACCCCTTCGCTGCCAGTGTTAATTTACAGTAACAGTGCATATGTATAGCACTGATTACTGTAGTAATGTCACTGGTAACCCCAAAAGTGTCAAAAATGGCAGTCAAGGGTCCAATCTGTCCGCCGCAATGTCGCAGTACCGCAAAATAAATCGCAGATCGCCGCCATTACGCGTTAAAAAAAACAACAAAAATGACAAAAATCTTTCCCTTAGTTAGTAAACGCAATAACTTTTGCGCAAACCAATCAAAATACGCTTTTTGCGATTTTTTTTTTACCAAACATATGTAGCATAAAACAAATTGGCCAAAAATGTTACAAAATTTTGATTTTTACATTTTTTTGGGGGGTAATTTCATATAAAAAAATGTGAAAAATATTGTTATTTTTGCAAAATTGACGCTCTTTTTTTGTTTATAGCGCAAAAAGTAAAAATCACACAGGTGATCAAATACCACCAAAAGAAAGCTCTGTTTGTGGGAAAAAAAGTTCGATGCTGTACCTAGATTCCTTTAGGTACAGCATCGCACGACCGCGCAATTGTCCTTTAAAGTCACGCAGTGCCGAATCGCAAAATAGGCCCTGGTCAGGAAGGGGGTAAAATCTTCCGGGGCTTAAGTGGTTAATGATCAGGCCATTATTTGCGATACGGAACTGCGTTTCTTTAACTGAAAATTGAGTGGTTGTGCAACGCTGTACCCAAATAAAATTGATTTCCTTTTTTTCCCACAAATAGAGCATGGGAATGTAGACTGCAATGTTATCATAAAGCAATTTAAATATTTTGAAAATACCTTCTTCAAAATAAAATAAACCAGACCACTCAATAATGAATACCACTCATAGATGGATAAAAATTGGCCGCGGCACCTTTATTGGTTTCTTCAATTATTTTAAACAAGCTTTATTAATCATCAATAAATAAATATTAATAAATATCAGTATAATAAATAATCCGTGAATAATAATAAATTAAAAATCCAGCAAAACCAAATCACTCAGTCATAGAACTCAAGTGATGACCAGTCAAAATATATATTTTAAAATTCAAACAAGTCCCCCAACAGTCGGTTGCTGAAAGCTACCGGCCTGCCCAACAGCCGCGGACATCTCTATCATATTCTGCAGTCCCAGATTAAAGATATCTAGGCCCACATCTGATAGATGTATACCATCTTGTCTATAAAGACCAGGGAGCCCTCCCTCCAACTCAACATGCCGGAAAGAGGACTCCCCGATGAGTGGCATAAATTTTTCTAAAGACCTGTTCAACCTCCGCTTGATCCTTTCTAAAGGCTTACCTTCCTTGGAGGATGTCCAGAGAAAACGAGAAATAATTTCTGAAAAGATTAATTGAGTACCTGGAAGCATATCCCTCAAACTTTGCAAATCATATTTGATATTTAGCAACAAATCTAGAGTCTTTCGCCTACCAACATCATTTCCTCCAAGATGAATAATGAGCACTGAAGGAGTTGGCCAAATTTCTAATAACTGCAAGATATGTCTAATTAGGTTCTCCCATTGTAGCCCTCTAATGCCTCTCCATAACAGAATCCATATTAAACGAACAGAATCCATATTAAAAGATAAATTTGCAGTGTACACTCTGCATTCTGCCCGTTTCCTAGCCCAGTATACATAGGAATGTCCAATTTTCCAAATGTATGATCTAAAAATTGAATCAGAGAGACAAGTTAGGGCGAACATAAAGTTTAAACCTATCAGACTCCCATCTACCCAATTTCTTAATAGTTTCTACATCCAGGCCCATTTTAGCAGCTTCTGTGGCAGCTCCGATACGGAATGAGTGGTGAGAAAATTTAAAAGCAGCTAAACCTAAAAAAGAGATGCATCTCTTGAAAACAGATGAAAACTGAAATTTAGTAAGGGCAGAACCATCCAAATCAATTAAAAAATTGCCCATCAGAGGAGGCCTGACGGCTAAGAACCTGTTAATAGATATGAAAGGACAAATAATAGGATCGCCACAAGCGTTTAAAGTGAGCCAGTGACCCAGACCTAATTGATCCGTTTTGGACCTTCTAATAAATACCAAAACCTTACCCTTGGAAACCACCACTTCGTTATACTGTAAACCAGTACAACTTTGCTTATTAGGGGGCAGTAATTCCGATATGCGAAGCGCTGCAAAGAAACTCAATACAAAGGCTGCATGAAATAATAATGCTTCGTAATCTGAATAACATATCACCCTTGTGGCTGTGCATAGTCTGGACAAAACATCTGGTGAAATGGGTCTGTGCTCGTCTGGAATAAAAGTAGCTTTTTTAAATCCTTTCAGGGCCTGCTTGACCAAAAAATAACTATTGCAAGCAGGTAAATTATGCAATTTAAAGAAAAAAGAGACGCCTGCTAGCGTTTTATTAATGTGACTAAACGAAAATTCTTTATGCATAAGTGAGCATAAGAAAGCCAAAATCGACTGCTCGCATGGCGAGTATGGTAAAAAACCAGCATTTATATTGAAATCCAGCCACCCCTGCCATGCGGCCATGTAATTTGCCCATGTTTTGGGAGCCAAAGAATTCTTTACTGCTGAAGACAGTAGCTTTAAATCAATTCCCAGAGATGACCCGGACACTGGAAACCAATCTCGTCGGCCTCTGGCAACAAACTCCTGAAACGCTCCATCTGGAAGCGAGACAACATGTCAGCGATATTGTTTTGCTTCCCTGGGACAAATCTCGCCTTAACCCAGATGTTTAATCTCAGGCACAGAGGAACTAGGTGACGTAATAATTTAATAACAAACAGAGATTTGGAGGAGAGGCAGTTTACTGCAAATATCACCCCTTTATTGTCAGTATGAATAATTATTCTTTTGTTTGAAAACTGCTCTCCCCAAAGCTCTAATGCCAATAATACCGGAAAGAGTTCCAATAAAATGATGTTTTTTGTTGCTTCTTTTGTTATCCAATCCTGAGGCCATGACCCGCAGCACGTATGGGTTTTGAAAATGGCTGCAAAACCCAATGACCCAGCTGTGTCTGTATGTAGGTTCAATTCCGAAGCCAACAAAAATTACTCCTGAAAAAATGATTTCCCATTGTAGTCTTCCAAGAAGACGAACCAAACCAATAAATCATCTTTAAGGTCCGAGGTCAACCGGATATGGAAATATGGAGATTTGTAATCTGACATTGCCATAGCCAATCTTCTAGAAAATATCCGGCCCATCGGCATAATTCTAGTTGCGAAGGCCAGCAGACCTAAAAATGACTGCAATTCCTTTAAAATAATTTTTTTTCTTCGCAAAAAGAAAGCGATGGAAGATTGTAACCTTTCAATCTTGATCATTGGAAGCCTACATTGAAAAAGATCAGAATCAATTGTAACCCCTAAAAATTCAATAACACTAGTAGGATTAACCGTTTTCTCCTCGGCCAGTGGTATACCAAAAAATGAAGTAATAGCGAAGAATAAGGACAAGAGATTGGAACAGACTTGGAGATCAGAGGGACCGATAAAAAGGAAATCGTCCAAATAATGAACTGTTCCTTCAAAACCTGCTTCCCTGCTGACCACCCAATGAAGAAAAGTTGAAAAATTTTCAAAATAAAAACATGACAGGGAACAACCCAAGGCACATATCAAAAAAGAAAAACCCTTTAAAACAGAAACCTAATGAATTGTAAGACTTGGGGGAAATAGGCAGCAACCTGAAAGCTGATTGGATATCTGCCTTGGCCATCAATGCCCCATGCCCAAACTTCTTGACCAACCTTACCGCATCGTCCAGCGTGGCATACTGCACTGATGACAAAGACAGATCGATATCGTCATTCAATGAACTACCTGCTGGAAATGACAAATGGTGGATAAGCCTAAAACTATTGGGTTCTTTTTTTGGTACCAGGCCCAATGGGGAAATTCTGAAATTTTTAAAAGGTGGAGTCAAGAAAGGCCCAGCAATCCTGCCGGCTGAAATTTCTTTACAAATTTTTTCCCTCACCACCTCAGGGTACTGAAGCACAGACTTTAAGTTATTGACTAACTTGCACCCATTACCAGTGAAAACAGGTGACTCAAAACCAAAAGAAAAACCTTTAATTAGCATTTGAGCTCTCTCCTGGTCTGGATATAGAGCTAGCCAATGTAGCATGTTTGCTATTTTCACCGGCGTGTGTGCTTTTGGGAAATTCACTTCCAGAGTGTGTGTTGGTGGCTCTTTTAAAACATTTTGCCACCGGGTGTGCCCCGGCGCAAAAGGAGCATTCGTGACGATATCTACACGAGTTGAGCCACTTACACTGTGCCTCATTATATGCAAAGCACACCCCTTTTTTGTACATTGGGTTGGGGCTGGACGAGCTAACCTGCGGTTTAGGAAAAGTGGGTCTGGCTGGAGCAATTAAGTTGAGCCATAAGCCCACATCTTTCATGCCCCACTTCAAGTTAGGATAAACAGAAATTTTTTGGCGGAAAGATTCATCATAATGAAACCAACCTAATCCGCCAAAACTCCTGTAGGCCTCCAAGATATGTTCTAAATGTTGGAATAGGCCTGAACATTTATTAGGGTATTTCTCTCCCATCACTGAAGAATAGATACAGAACGCCTGTAACCAGTTAAAAAATGACCTGGTTACAGGGCGTTTTCTATCAGCATCATCAACTTTTTTATCATCTTTAACCAAAAACTCTTTACTATTAGTGAGTAAAGAAAGTAAGTCCAGGTATTCACCTTTCCAGATCTTCTCTTTAATGGAATTGGAAAGGTGAAACCCAAGAGGGGACATCTCACAAGGTAAGACTTCTTTGTAGCATGACTCAGGGACAGAAGAAGTAGGAACCAAAGGAGAAGTTTGCAACTGATTCACATTTAAATTTGAGACTGTATTGCTGGACCTATTATCTGACCAGACTGACATAGGTGAAGCAGTGCTATTACTAAGCGATTCAGATATACTAGATAAAGACTGCAAAATTCATTCCAACATATTACCTGTAGACAACTCACCTGGCTGCTTCCCTAATGCTGATGCCTGTGAGTACTGCCTGTCCCTATTCAAAGCCTCTGCCATTGGACTGGACACCCTGCTCACTGGAATTGTTGGTACACCTGAGGGCAGCCTGGAAGGCCTGCACTCCTGTTGCTCAGCTGGCGAGGGGGGCGTGGCCCGAATGTCCCCGTCTGTGGGAGGAAGAAAAGCACACCTACCCGAGGGGGAGGGGCGCAGTGGCCGCCCCCTCCCCTCATTGCCCCGAATGGGCGACGGGGAGAATTCCTGTCGGCGTTTCCGGATCCTTCCGCCGACCCGTCTTGACCCCGGCGCCCCGACTGGGCCCTGCTCTGCTTAATTCTTCTTCCTCAGGGAAACGAAGGTCCACCTCCGGCCGAAACAAAGCTCCGGATGCTGCCTCCATCCTCGATCTGCCCTGCTCTACTGGATGGCTCCGACGAGGCTTCCGCTGCGTTCTTCGGGGTGTAGGCCGCGCGCCGGCGACCATCCTTGACACCCGGCCGACGATGTCTTGACTCGGCTGCTGGTCCACTAGGAGCGCTTCTACCTCTGGCGGCGGCAGGAACTCCGGCGACGGCTGGAACTCCGGCGGCGGCTGGACCCCCGACATCTGCTTGCCTCTCGGCGTGGGACGAAGCTCCGGTGATTGCTGCGACTCCGGCGGTGCTTGGACCCTTGTCGGCGGCTTGACTCTCGGCGGTGGCTGGACCTCCGGCGATGGCGACTGCGGCTGGAACTCCTGCGCTGAACGGGACTACGGCGTCGGCTCCTCATCTTCCGCTACGGACATCTGGAGGCATTTCTTCAGCCACTCTTCTCCGCCTTCGGCCGCCGCTTTCTCCAGGAGTCTTCTCACGAGGGTCTTCATCTCCTACCGCGGCTGGCGAGCTCTGTATTATAGCTCAGAGTATTATAGCTCCGAGCTCGCCAAGCCGCTCAGAGACACTGAGGAGCCCGAAGCCGCGCAGCCCTTTTTATAGGCCTAGTCCATGACGTAGCCGCACGTGACTCACGTGTTTCCCGCCCGTCTGACGCGTGACTTTCCTGCCTAGCTAGGATTGAAACTGACCAATCCAAGCGCTTCCCGCCGAAAAATTCAATTCAAAATGCCGCTGTTCAAAACAACTAGCGGCGACTCCGCTACGCTAAAGCACTAATTTAAAACCTAACAGAAATGCCCGCAGCCACACTCCCATGCTGTCTAGGCATATATTATGCCCAACTGACATTCTTTTTGTAGTATTTGATCATCTGTGCAATTTTTATTTTTTGCGCTATAAACAAAAAAGGAGCGACAAAAAAACAATATTTTTTTCTTTCTGCTATATAACATTCCCAATAAAAGAATTAAAAAATCAAACGTTTTTATAATTTTAGGCCAATTTGTATTCTGTCACATACACTATATTTTCAAAAGTATTGGGACCCCTGCCTTTATATGCACAAGAACTTTAATGGCATCCCAGTCTTAGCCAGTAGGGTTTAACATTTAGTTGGCCCACTCTTTGCAGCTGTAACAGCTTCAACTCTTCTGGGAAGGCTGTCCACAAGGTTTAGGAGTGTGTCTATGGGAATGTTTGCCCATTCTTCTAGAAGCGCATTTGTGAGGTTCACGCACTGATGTTGGACAAGAAAGTCTGGTTCGCAGTCTCCGCTCTAATTCATTCCAAAGGTGTTCTATCAAGTTGAGGTTAGGACTCTGTGCAGGCCAGTCAAGTTCCTCCATCCCAAACTCGCTCATCCATGTCTTTATGGACCTTGCCTGTGTTTTCATCCAATACACATATGCTTAAACATAGATAAATTGTATCAGTCACAATGCTTGTTGCTCGACATGTTTCGCTGTCCTGCTTCTTCATGAGCTGTAAAGCATGTGTAACATATGCATATATTGTAATCAGTTGAACACTAGTAGAAATCCTAGAGATGATATAAAGAGGAGAGCCAGCACCTGCGGTGACAATAGATCGTAAGGGGAGCACACCCGAACAGGGTAGCTTCAACTGCTGTCAGATAATCCTTCCAAATACAGGGAATACAAAGGAAACCCAAAGATGTTTATTCAAAGTTGGATAAGTTGTTACAAAAATAGATAAAAACAAAGATAGTCAATAAAGCACTCCCAGATGATCAGAGATGTTCCATCAAGGCACCAAGCATGGAGACATAACAGCACCCTCCGGTTCAAGGCAGGTGAAGTTTATTCTGCTGTGAGGACATTAAGGATTTTATTTGCATCAGTCCTGTGATGGTTTGCGGCCAATCTTTTCTTCATTTCGACTGTTGTTTTAATTATGTATTTTGTGTGATAATACCTTGTTATGTCAATAAAAACTATTGATATATAAAGAATTCCAGTTATGGATACATAACTACATTGGTCCAATTTTAACCACTTTACCACTGGAGGATTTTGCTGTCTTACGTCCAGGCCACGTTTTGCGATTCGGCACTGTGCGAATTTAACTTACAGTTGCGCGGTCATGCAATGCAGTACCTAAATGAAATTGACATCCTTTTTTTTTCCCACAAACAGAGCTTTCTTTTGGTGGTATTTGATCACCTGTGCGATTTTTACTTTTTGTGCTATAAACAAAAAAATGTGAACATTTTGAAAAAATAACAATATTTTTCACATTTTTTTTATATGAAATTTCCCCCCCCCCCCCCCACAAAATATGTAAAAAATCCAAATTTTTTATTATTTTTGGCCAATTTGTTTTCTGCTACATATTTTTGGTAAAAAAAAAAAATCGCAATAAGCATATTTTGATTGGTTTGCGCAAAAGTTATTGTGTTTACTAACTAAGGGAAAGATTTCTGTCATTTTTGGTGGGTTTTTTTTTAACGAGTAATGGCGGTGATCTGCGATTTTTTTTGCAGGACTGCGACATTGCGGCAGACAGATCGGACCCTTGACTGACATTTTTGACACTTTTGGGGGTACCAGTGACATTACTACAGTAATCAGTGCTATACATATGCACTGTTACTGTAAAAATGACTGGCAGGGAAGGGGTTCATTTTATTGGAGAGGGAGGGGTTAATGTATGCCTGGTGCTTACTGACATGTGTGGGGGGAGGTGACTGAGTGACATAGGGACAGATCGCAGGTTCAGCTATGCAATCTGTCACTGTCTGTCACTTAGGAGATCCGCCCGCTTTGTTTACACAAGCGGGCGGATCTCCACACACGATTCCCCGACGATCAGGGAAGAGCGGTGGTGATCACCGCTGCTCCTCCCCTGGCCCGACTCCCGCTGTGACTGAAAACAGCGGGAGCGAGCCTCCGGCGGCGTGCGTGCGCCGCCCACAAGGGGAGGAGTCCAGCGACGTAGGTCTACGTCGCTGGACGATAACGAGCCACATTGCCGCAGTAGCAGCCATTTTTTTACCTCCTCCAATCAGAGAATGCTTTGCATTCATTTAGAAAATGCAAAGCATTCTCCGAATTGTGCCTGTGCCGAGAGGCCAATCTCCAAGCTGGACCAATGTAACTATGTATAAAATATTATTTTCTAGAATTCTTCTTTAAGTAACAGGCCCATAGCAAAAATTTATAAATTGCTCTTGCCCATAAGGAATACACAGATGTGAGCTAAATTGGTTAAAGCTTTGTTGGAATCCCATATTTTGCCTGGCTATGCAGTATTTTATTTATCTCACTTTACCGTATCTAGTTGTAGAGCAAAATATCTGTAAGACTATTAGTACAAGGACAGCTAATGCAAAAAACATATTTAAAAAGGTCTGTTAAGACAAGGCATGGGAGCATCTGGTGATTACTGTGTTTACTTGTGACAGACATAAGTCTTTATTGCCCTTTCTATTTCCTCAGTGGCTTGAAGCAATATTTCTAACTTTGACCTATAAAAATCAAACCCTGAAACACATTCAGTATCTCTGCCCTAGCCTGCGAATAGAGGAGGACGGGGCCTTCAGCTTTTCCCCCTCAGTGGATGGGAGAGATCTGCATAATATGAACACAACCACAGTGACACATAGGACATTTACAGCTGGAATGTTTAAAGTGAAATTCTGCTTTTGTTTTAAGGAAGCTTTCTACAAGCAACGCAAGGATTTTAGCAAATATACAATACATTTAAAAAATATACACTATATTACCAAATGTATTGGGACGCCTGCCCTTACACGCACATGAAATTTAATGGCATCCCAGTCTTAGTCTGTAAAGTTCAGCCTAAACCCTGAAAAATGACCTCACACCATAATCCCCCCTCCACCAAATATTTTGCACTAGTGCACAAAGCATGGTCCATAAAAACATGGATGAGTGAGTTTGGGGTGGAGAAACTTGACTGGCCTGTACAGAGTTCTGACCTCAACCCGGGAATTAGAACAGAAACTGTGAGCCAGGCCTTCTCTCCAACATCAGTACCTGGCCTCACAAATCTGCTTCTGGAAGAATGGTCAAACATTCCCCTAGGCACACTCCTAAACCGTGTGGACAGCCTTCTCAGAAGAGTTGAAGCTGTTAAAGCGGCAAAGGGTGGACCAATTCAATATTAAACCCTACAGGCTAAAGCCCAGTACACACGCAACGATTATCGGCCGACCGATCATCCGTCTTTTGTCCAGAGTGGTGTTTTGTTGGTTGGAATGTGCCTAGACTGCACATGAATTTTCTCGCCCGACAAAATTCTACTTCAGAAGTGATGTCATGTGTTGGTTTGCTTTCTTTGTGTTCTTTCTTCTCTGAGCATGCCCAGTCTTGCTCATTAGATTTTTCCCTGTCGAAATCTGTACTGACTGCACGAAAATCGGCCGTGTTTTGACGGCGGACAAAAATTTTATAGCCTGCACACCAGATTTTTTTCGGCCAAAAAGTCAGAGTCGGTTGTCGGAAACATCCTACTAACAAGCCAAAAATCGGCAGATCGGTCGTTGGACGAAAATTCCCTGACGATTTTCGACGCGTGTGTACGAGGCTTAAGACTGGGATGCCAAGAAAGTTCATGTGCGTTTAAAGGCAGGTGTCTCAATACTTTTGATAATATAGTATATCTTCAATTGGAATGCTGCCTTTATCAATATGTTAAACTTAAAAACCATTGTTCTTTTGTATAGAACAATGATGTGCAGACTACAGCCAGCAGTCTCTTGCATGTCAAAATCACTGCCGCTTTCACTACTCCTGTCAGCCTTGTAACAGGAGGAAGGCGCCGCCAACCCTACAGTAAACCTGTGGCGCCCAGGCCAACCATCCTTCCCGGCTTCAATTATTAAGGCCCGTACACAGGTACCGATCGTCGGCCGAAAAGCGATCTGCCGATTGTAGGCTTGTTAGTATGATGCCTCCGACAGCCGTCAGCGCACATTCTGCCGACAAGAATCTGTCATGCAAGCATTAAAATTTTTGTATGCCGACACCAGAGCGGCCGATTGTTCGCCAGTCAGTACAGAATTCGGCCGACAGACCGCAGATTTGCAAGACTGGGCATACTCAGAAAAGAAAAAACACAGGGAAAGTTAACCATTACATGGCTGTAGTCGGCGGACAAAATTCTTGTGCTGTCTTTGCACTTTTCAACAGACACCGACAGCCCGGGGACAAAAGACGGCCGACGATCGGTACGTGTGTACGGGGCTTTAGCCTTAAAGATGTAGAGATCTGTGAGTGGGACTGGGCAGGGCTTACACCACTCTACAAAAAAGCACGGTATTGTCAGTCCATAATAGGGCTTACAGGATAGATTCATCTTTTGGAACATGTTACACCTGTAATTAGGGTGTAACCTGCAACATATTCAGCTCTCATTGCTTCTTTCCTGTAACATTCGACAGGGGTTCTTTCCCCTGCATTCACAGTGATCTGTGAATGAATCATATAAAAGTCCCATCTGCCACCATAGCAGAAGGACTTTACAGTTGTAGCTTAAATGGACTGCGAGTGTGCTGATCAGCGTCTTCATAGTCCATTCACACTGCAGCTCTGAAACTGACAACCTGAACAGAGATACTGGCATAGAGACTAAAACCTGGTACACACTAACAGACTAAAAAGACTGTCAGCTCCTTTCGGAGCTGCTGTACTAACCATCCGACGTTAGTACAGCAATCTCCCTTGCTGAGCTGTTGTGTTCGGACAGGGGGATGGCCCCCCTGCCAGACCACTCCATTCAGCACTCTCTTTCATTGATATGGTATAGCCACAAATAGGGGCTAGCTATAGCGCTTGCTGTAGGTGGATTGGAAGCTAAAAAGGTGCTTAACCAGTGCAGATATTGCAATAAGATATTATGGTAGGTAGGCCTTGGCAGGGCCGGTGCTAGACTATTTTACGCCCTAGGCAAGACCAGCTACTTGCGCCCCCCCGCCCCCAAAAAAATAAAAAGGGAAGGGGTTAAAAACTCCTCTATGTGATACCCAGTGACCCTGATCTGATGGCTCCTCTATGTTATGCTGTCATACCCAGTGACCCCCCATATTCCTCCATGTCACACCTGGGGACCCTAATGTCCCTCTATGCCACACCAAGGGACCCCGATGATCCTCCATGTCACACCAGGGGCACCTGATGTTCCTCCATGTCATACCCAGAGACCCTGATGTTTTTACATGTCACACCTGGGGACCCTGATGTTCCTCCATGTCACACCTGGGGACCTTAGTCCCCCATGGCACACCCAGGGACCCCAATTCCTCATTGCACACCTGGTGACCCCGAAACACTGTTACACTTGGTGACCCCTATCCCCCATGGCACACGTGGTGACCCCGATTCTCTTTCACACCAGGGAACCTCAATGTCACACCCAGGGACCCTGATCCCCTGTTCTGGGGACACTCACTGGGCGGTATGAAGAGAGTGGCCTGCACTCTGGGTTCCTTCACTGTTATCCTGCTGATTACTTCTTCTAGGATGCTCCTCTTCTGGACCACTGTGCTCACCACAGCTCCAACCGGCTCCTGGTGAAGGGAGAAGCAGCAGTCCGAGAACTCTGCACGTCCCTAATCCCAAACCTCCTCAGACCATTCTGGTGCCTCGTCGTTTCTGCTCCAGTAAAGGTGCCACCCTCCAGTGTCAAGCTTGGGATCAGGTTCAGCTCTCCTCCGCTCCCTGCTTAATACCGACCCAGGGAAAGGAACGGCTGCCCACCAGCTCAGTGCAGAAAGTCACTTCCTGCCCAGGGTTTACACCATTCAGCTCCAGCCAAAGAGGATCATCATGCAGGCAGCACTCCTGTGGGCTCCCTTCCTGCCTCTTGCCCCCCCCCCCCAACACTGGTGGAAAGCCAGGGCCTGGTAGTTCAGCCACTGCCCCAGACACCTGGCATCTTCCTCTGTCCATTCTTCCTCCCCCACTGCCGCCCCCTCCCCTCAGCTCACAATGATCATTCATGATGGACAGAGAGTGCCAACTCATGGCTGCGCCCCTCGGTTGCAATGCGCTCTAGTCGGCTGCCTAGTTTGCCTAGTGGAAGCACCGGCCCTGGGCCTTGGGTACTGTTGCTGAAAGCAATCTTATAAAGTGCTAGTGGTGCATACAAAAGATATAAGAACCTCTAAAGTGCTTAATGGGCTAGTGGTGAAAATCAATATAAACATCAAATGAGAAGGATGTGTTTTAAATAACAATAGATGCAGCACAATTGACAGTAGATGGCAAATACTGGTACCCCTATGTTTCCTAATAAGGTTTTTGTGTACTGTAAAAATTACTTAAAATTCTAAAAAATAAAATGATATAACAGTGCAAATACATATACAAACAATATGAATCAAAACCAAAAATGACAAGAATTCATGGGTGATGGAAAGTGCAAGTCTTTCTGTGATGATTTGTTCAATTAGTGCTCAAAAAAAATTGGTTCATAGGAATCCTTATAAAATACAGTTCATGGGTGACATGTGGTGCAATTATGCAGGTTATCCTTGGTTGCAAAAAAATATATAAAGTGCAGGTGCTCAGTGCTCAATCTTCAAACGGTCAGGTGCTGGTCACTGTTGGAGGTAATAAAATAACACACTCACCAGATAAAATGGGTCTTATATACCTTATAGTATTAAGACAAAATACCGCTTCAATTGTTTTTGAGCACTAATTGAACAAATCATCACAGAAAGACTTGCAATGTCAATCATTTTCACAGACACAACAAATCTTCAATATAATTTGCTCAATATATTTATTTCCTATTTTCCATCAGCGTCATCTAGTGGCAAAAATGTGGTATTTTTCCTGAAATAACTTAGTCAGAATAAATACAGCATTGTTGCCACTAGATGGCTCTGATAATTTTAGGAAAGTTGCAGTGAGGATTAAAATGTGTCTGTGCGAATGATAGACACATTCACACAGCAATTTGTTTTGTTTATTTTACATAGACTCTCAAGAGTAATCTTAAACAGATGAGAAAGTCTTATAAAGATTTACTTTAATATGACTAATATCTAAAATACATGGCTACTGAAGATAGAGTACTCTTTAAAGTGTATGGAAACCCTCTCCTTGTAAAACAACCCACTCAATTTAAAATAGAAATTAAAGGAAAAACATTTGTGTATAGATACGAACAAACATTATTTTATATTATTATATTACATATTTCCTTCTTATAAGCAATCACATAATCACTGTTCTCAGCTGTATAAGAACTAGGGGAGGAGATACAGCAGGGCACTGAACATCCCAGTGATGGATTGTGCAGAATGGGGGTGGGGGGTGGCAGAAGTTTGATCATTGGAGGAGAACACTGAGTTCCCAGCATAGCTAGACAACTGATCATGGTGTGTTCTCCTGCCTAGTGTGGTCAGTTTTTAATAGGAAAGCAAAGAGTGTGTCAGGAACACCAGGGATTTCACACATAAGCAGCAATACAAACAGCACAGGATACCTTTTTATACAAGTAGATGGTACAGCAGGCACATTATCAGAAATATAAAATGCTGGATTTACATATGGTGACATAGGCGGAACTCCCACATTTTTTTAATAACATATATAATTATTAATAATAATTTAAATAACACGCAGACTTGCATATATATGGTATGATTTGGCCGAGGCCTTTTATTAAATTAACATAACAACATAAACTAGTTCAGCCCTAGAGCTCAAACTAGCAAACAAATATATATATATATAACCGCCGTAACTTAGCCATGAAGCTCAAGTTACCCAACTTTGACAACATTTTAATAACACATTACCCACAAGCCTTGCACATATATACTTATGTGCAAGGCACCACCACCAAGCCTGCGGCCCTCTCTATGCAAGTCTGCAGATCCAAATTAAAGATGTCCATAGCAACATCTGAAAGGTGAATACCATCATTCCTATAAAAACCCAGCAACCCACCTTCTAGGTCCAAGTGTCTAAACGAAAAACCGCCAATATAAGGCATGAATTTAGACACAGCCCTATTTAGACGCTTCCTATTTCTATCTAAAAATTTAAAATTGTCAGAAAACCATACTAAGCGTGGGATGATTTCCGAAAAAACAAAAATAGATTCCGGAAATTGAGATTTAAAAAAATAACAAATCAGTCTTAATGTTAAGCAATAGATCAATACGTTTCCTAGAACTGAGATCATTGCCCCCTACATTAAAAATAACAACATCAGGCTTAGGCCATCAAAAACACCAATTAGCTTAGTCCACTTCATACCTCTCTTGCCAAACCAAAAAGTACGAATAGTGGATTGCGATATTCCCAAAGTGGTGCCATAAATCCGCAAAGACGCTCTTCGGTGGGCCCAAAAAATGTATGAATGTCCAATAATCCATACAATCCTAGGTTGACCTGCAAATGTAATATTTAGGACGAATGTACGTCTTAAAAGCATCAGAGCACCATCTGCATATAGCCTTAATGGAAGACTCAGACATACCAGAATTAGCGGCCGTAGTAGCAGCACCCATCCTAAAAGAATGGGAGGATATGGGCAGATGGCTCAAATTTAAACTAAATAAGCATTTTTTCAAAATGGCGCCAAATTGAAAAACAGATTAGAGAAATTATAAAATGGTAAAGGCCGAAGACATACAAATCTCTCAGCCAAAGAAACTGGGCAAATCGCCAGATCTTCATACCTAAGTAAAGAAATCTATTGTCCTTGACCTAATTGGTCCGTTTTAGAGCGCCGAAGAAAAATGCGCAAATTATCATTCATAATGGAAACATCACCATAAACAAGACCATTCATTGCATTGGATTTAGAAGCCACCAGTTCGGATAAGCGGAATGCTCCGAAATAACAAAAAGAAAACGCACAAGAGAATAAAAGGGCCTCAAAGTTCGAGGAGCAAACAGAAGATGTAGCAGAGCAAATGTCCTTAAGGGGAGATAAGGACATTGCAAACCTACGATCAACATTCACATGCCCTTTCTTATAACCCCTCAATGTCGTTTTGACAGAGAAAAGTTAAATGCAAGATGGACCACCATGAAGTTTAAGGAAAAATGAAATTGCAGCCAAAATTTTGACCACATGGGAATAAGAGTACCCATAGCCCATCAAAACATCCAAAAAAAACAGAATGGATTCTGTAACAGGAAACTGTGGGAAACCTTTGGCCTGAGTAAACGAAACCCACATATTCCACGCAGAGCAATAAGAACGCCAGGTGGAAGGCGCCACTGAATCCTTGACAGCTACAGCAACATTTTTCAAATCAAATCCCACAAATGTGGAGGGCAAGGAAGGCCTGACTGATCAGCTCCAGGTACCAAATCGAAAAAACGGTCTGTCTGTAAGCGAGATAAAGAATCTGCAATCGTGTTAGAGTGACCAGGAACATACTTTGCCTTCAACCATATATTACATTTTAAACACTGGAGAACTAAGTACCTAAGAAGAGAAATTACTGGCAGAGAACGAGAAGAAAGGCAATTAATTGCAAACACAACTCCCTTGTTGTCAGAATGCAACAATATCCTTTTATTACTAAATTGAGTACCCCACAGCTCCAATGACACAACTACAGGGAACAACTCAAGGAGAACAATGCTACTAATCGCACCCTTCTCTACACAATCAGAATGCCATGCTCCAGCGGACCAATGACCATTCCAGAAAGCCCCGTAGCCATGTGCACCAGAAGCATCTGTATACAAAGCCAAAGCATCAGCAGAGCAAAATTGCTTTTGCCATACTGACGAGCCATTAAATTGCTGCAAAAACTCAAACCAAACCAGCAAATCTGCTTTAACCGCTTGCCGACTGCGCACAGTATATTTACTGCGGCAGTCAGCCCCGGCCAGGCAGAGTGACGTAGATCTACGTCGCTAGCCTGTCACCGGGTTTTGAGCCAATAGCGGGCGAGCGCGCGCCCGCTGAGGCGTGCGCCCGCTAAGGCTCGTTCACAGAGGAGTGCGGGCGTGTGACCGGCGGACCCGATGTCCGCCGGTCACACTACGATTGTCGGTAGAGCGGGAGAAAGGCGGGCGTCTTATGTAAACAAGCCGCCTGTCATTCTCCCCTGTGTAAAAATGGAGATCAGACGGTTCTACTATGTAGAACCGTTGATCTCTGTTTTTACAATAGGAGACATGTCCCATCACAGTTAGAAACACGCCCCTAGGACACACTTAACCCCTCCCTCTCCAATACAGTTAACCCCTTCCCTGCCAGTGTAATTTTTACAGTAACAGTGCATATGTATAGCACTGATTACGGCAGTAATGTCACTGGCACCCCCAAAAGTGTCAAAAATGTCAGTCAAGGGTCCGATCTGTCCGCCGCAATGTCGCAGTACCGCAAAAAAATCGCAGATCGCCGCCATTACTCGTTAAAAAAAACACCAAAAATGACAAAAATCTTTCCCTTTGTTAGTAAACGCAATAACTTTTGCGCAAACCAATCAAAATACGAAAGTGAAAAATATTGTTATTTTTGCAAGCGCAAAAAAAATTTTGATCAAAAAATCGCACAGGTGATCAAATACCACCAAAAGAAAGCTCTGTTTGTGGGAAAAAAAGGATGTGAAATTCGTTTAGGTACAGCATCGCACGACCGCGCAATTGTCCGTTTAAGTCACGCAGTAAAAATCGCAAAAAACCACCTGGTCAGGAAAGGGGTAAAATCTTCTGGGGCTTAAGTGGTTAATAGCAGGCGACAGAATAACATAACTGGAAGGAGATAAGCCAGCAATTGCCATATATAAATGTTTGGTAAATGCCCTGCCCATAGGCATAACTCTGGACGCAAAATTCAACAAGCCCAACAAAGATTGCACAACCTTCAGACGAACCTTATCCTTTATCGAAAGGGAATGTAAAAGACTGCGCATTTTTTTAATCTTGTCCATAGGCAGCCTGAAAACCATGGTGACTGTATCAATCTGGATACCAAGAAATTCCAAGTAATGTAAAATCCCATTTGAACCAGTTTTAGATGACACCACCCACTCTAAAAAACTTGAAAACAACTTGAAATATGAACAAGAAATAGAGCAGCCCATGGGCAAGCATTTGTCGAAAAAGAAATTATCCTCAAAAACAAAACCTAAAGAATTGAAGGCCGCCGGATTAATAGGTAGCAACCGAAAAGCCGATTTAATGTCTGCTTTAGCAATTAAAGCTGCAGAACCTACACACCTATTTTTTTCCAGAGCATCTTCAAAAGATGCATAAGACACTGAGCAAAGTGACGAGTCAATGTCATCATTCAACGATAATCATTCAGGGAAAGAAAGGTGGTGAATTAATCAAAATTCCCCAGGCTCCTTCTTTGGAATAATACCCAAAGGGGAAACCCTAAAATTTACAAAAGGAGGCAAAGCAAAAGGCCCAGCCACCCTTCCACATTCAGCTTCCTTAAAAAAATTTAGACCTAACTATAGCAGGATACAAAGCAATGGAAGGCAGATTAGGCCTAACTATACAACCCTTACCTGAAAAAGAAGGCAATGGAAACCCAAACCGAAAACCAAGAGAGTAAGCTAGCAGCCTCACGGTTTTGGTAAGTCTGTAACCAGGGGAGCATTCTTACCAAGTTCACCCGAATTGCCGCTCTTAAGAAAAAGATGATCTTTGGAAGAATGACCAACCAACGAACCACCTTTCCTAAAACACTTAGCAGCAGGGTGAGAGCCAGCGCAAATAGAACATTCGTGTTTGAATCTACATGTGAGAGGCCATTTACACTGGCCATCATTAAATCCAAAGCATAAACCCTTACAGTGTACCCCTTGAGTAGAAGGCTTTTGCAAATTGGGTTGTTTCTGAGGCAACAGCAAATTCACCCATAGGCCGACATCCTTAACCCCCCAAGATAGGGACTTATGGATTGACAACTTTTGCCGGAAGGCCTCGTCATATGCAAACCAACCCATACCAGGAAAATATTTATAGGCCTCTAACACTATGTCCAAGTGTTGAAAAAGGCCACTACACATGTCAGGGCGTCTTTCACCTAAAATACTGGCATAGATAAAAAAAACCCTGAAGCCAGTTATTAAAAGATCTGGGTGGAGACTTAGTTTTGTCATCACCAGCTTTCTCAACATCAAATTTAGAGTACTTGAAACCTGGCAACAACGATAACACATCAATAAAATCCCCATTCCAAATCCTACTCTTAACTGACAAGTGGAGAGACACTACAAGGCAAAACAACGTCTGCACCCAAACTTGGAAAGGAAGAAGCATTATCACTTGTACTGGCTAAAGGAGAAATACCTTTCCCAACAACAATATTACTAGAAACATTAGCAGACATCATATCATTACAAAATGATGAAAAAAAGTACAAATTTTAGCAACAATCACATTAGAAAACTGCTCACCTTCAGTTACTGTGTCACTACGGACCGCAGTAACATTTGCAGGAAGCAGTTGACCCACAGAAACTTGTTCAGAAGGAGCAGCCACCGACACTGGAACCGTTGTGATGCTTGAAACGACTGGAACCTCCGATGCACTGCAATCACCGCCGGCCGCCGACTCACAATCCTGTGGAAAAGGGGGGACGTTAACCGGGCGGGGGACCGAATGACGGGCACCAACAGTACTTTTATTAGAAAACCTCCCCTTCTTGTGGTGGCAAGCCTCATATGTAGCAGATGTAGCAGGACCAGGAGCAAATCTACTTGGTCGTTTAGACATCCGACGCGGACGACCTCCATCTTGACCGGAACTGCCGGGCTCATCCTGATGACGCAGCTGGATATCGTCACCGGGGTCACTCACAGCTTGAGCCGCAATAGGACGACCACTCTGCCCGGAAGCCACGTCATCCGGGAGGTCAGCCGGAACAGGAAACACAGCATCAGCGGCTGCGGCTGCGACTGAATATCTGCCGGAGCAATGGACAGGCATTTCTCCATCCACGCTTCGCCATCCTCGCAGCCAGCTCTCTCCATCAATCTACGCAATAAGGACTCCATCACAGGTAACAGCACGACACTATGTTAAAACGATATCCTGCTCTGCTCCTGCTAACTGCCAGAATATTGACTAACTTATCTGTTTTTATAGGGGATCAGTCAGCTTCAAGGTGGTCAAATTTTGCCATTTTTTACCAATTAACGGTAAGTTCTTCTTTCTAACTGACCAATCATTTTCATTCCCTAAACTGACCAATCCCTAACTAATGCTTAATTAGCCAATCCATAACGACTATAACGGACCTTATGACGTTTTGTTGTCCTGCCATGTCCCCATATATGCAGAGTGAGTACTGTGACTCACACTGCATTTTCATTCTTTAAGGGGGTTAGAAATATGATGCTGGAAAGCTAGAATTGTATGAAAGTGATTAGTATGTTTTTTGTCCAAAACCCAGAGTTACAATTTGTATTGCTGTAAAACAATAGTTAGACAAGTCTAAAAAAAGAATTTATTCAGACAGGAAAATTTAAGATTTTATTAGGAGGGCTCCAAATGCAAAATGTTAAGTTAAGCACGAAGCCAAAGGCAAAACATCATCATGTTCTTTCTTTTTAATGATATTATATTGTATTTTGTCAGAAGGCCTTCAGCTTCATCTGGCATCCCAGGGCACCTATAAACTGCACCTGGGTATGATTGCACAAACAAGTGTAAGCTCATAATATTGAATATTATCAGTTACCTCTGTACATAGCTCTAGTAAAGGCATATCTAGTAGCTCTCATACACAATGTAAAAAG
This sequence comes from Pelophylax lessonae, assembly GCF_965119305.1. Classification (NCBI taxonomy): domain Eukaryota; kingdom Metazoa; phylum Chordata; class Amphibia; order Anura; family Ranidae; genus Pelophylax; species Pelophylax lessonae. The sequence continues at coordinate 208,992,129 of NC_138773.1, forward strand.
TCATCTAATTAAAGTGTTACTTAAACCCAAAAACAAAAAATATATTTATTTATTTTTACCTATCCTAAGATGTTTTCACTGCATCCATTTTTTATTTATTTTTTGCTTCCTTTATTTTTCATTGGTAATCCTGTGACCAACACACACATGTAGTCTAGGGGTGGCTACACTCACTCCACTGTATCTATGGAGGGAGCCATTTTTGTCCCCCTAGGAATAGGCCTGCAAACGTGTCTTTCTCTCTCTTCATCTCTATTACATAGTTACATAGGGGGGGGGGGGGGGGGGCTTGGGGCAGGAGGATTTGTAGTTTACAAAACATAGCTTGGAAAGAAGATACAATTGCTTGATATATCAGTTCAATTCACAGATGTGATACAGATACTGCATTTCTGGCAAGATCAATAGGTGTTTCTGTATTTGCCCTAAATGTTTTTAGCCTGAACAATTAAAGCTCATACAGCCACCACATCTAAGGACTGCTAAGCTTCAATATTTTATATTTTTATTCTTATGTTTGGATGTCCTTTAAATTGCACTTTTAAGTCCCTTCCCTTTGGTATCTTTCTCACATGATCAAGTGCTCTTTTTATTGTGGGGGTAACAGTCATTCCTGATACAGTTCTCTGGTGACCCTAATAACAACTGATACAGTGGGTAAAGAAAAGAATCACCCCCTTTAAATAATCACATTTTGATGCTTTGCAGCCTGAAATGAAGACACACAGTTTTTGTTTTATCCAGCTGTATTTACTCAGTGCAGCCTATCACATCCAAGAGAAAGATATAACACCAACATGTCAGAAAAAAAAAAAATCAAAATTCAAAAACAGAATCACTGAGTTGGAAAAAGGATCACCTCCCCCCCTTTAAACTACCTTTTAAACCTAATCAGGTGAAGCTAATCACCTTCTCAATGGTGCACAAAGCCATTTGATTTTCAACTGTGATCAGCTGTGGTCATTAGCTCAGCGTGAAAAGAGATTTCACCCGTTCACATCAGGCTGATTTGACAGGTGAAGTTTTCGCAGCATTGAGATTCAGATGTCATTTTCTTAAACCTCCACCATGCAGTCCTGATTCTCACCTAATTAACTTCCATACATACACATAAAACCAACTGTGGCAACTCCTGATGAAGTATAGAAATGGAGATTCCCCTATTGTGAGACTTTATAGGTACACCAACTGAAGTGTAATATGATACTACAGACTGGTATTCTCTGCCCGACGTGTTTCAGAGACTGTGCAACTCCTTCGTCAGGGTGTTAGGAGGTATCATTTTTATTTACTCAAATTGTGTAACAGTGAACATTCCATGTTTTACTTAAAAACAAAGTCTCAAAACTTCCTGCCTTTCTACCCAACCTTAGAGGTAAGGTATATTGTCATGAATGAAAATCAATATTGGAGAAGAGCATTAATGGGAGTGCTACACCCAACTTGGGAAAACCAGGAGACGCTGAGGCCTAGCAGACAAGGTCCTGCATCTATGGACCCATTGTGGAAGGCCATTGCCTCACATAATAGTGGTGTAAGTTCTTTTAACATCATAGTTTACTTGATGTGTCCTCCGTGAGGGCGTACAGCAGGATATGTCCCATGAGTCTAATCACCGATACCCCTATAGTCTCCTGATAAAGTGGGTGTTGTCCCGTGAAATGCATAGAGATTTCAGCTTCTGGGAATGAACAATATTTTACTAGCCATGTTGGCATCTAGAATGTATATTGGTGAAACTGTTTTTATTTTGACACAACTAATGTGGAAGTGTATGTTTTTTATGTAAATTGAAATACATTTTGTACTTTTTTATACATTTGATGTACACTCCTTAAAGTCCCATGGTAAAATTGTCTCTCTGGTTGTTTTGGAATATTGGGGACTGAGTACTGCTCAGGTCTGAGCACAGGAGGGCCTGTTTTGTTTCCTATGCAAGTAAGTACTTGTTAGTTTTCCTGACTTCAGCTTTAAGTTTGTGACCAGTGTCACACCTCCTTATCTTAGTGAAGAAAAAGAATTGGCTGCACTCCAGATGAGGTCAAAATCCAAATTTATTGACTGGACATCCCAACGTGACAATAGTGACAAGGTAGACGTGTTTCACACACTACAATGTGTGCTTAATCACGATTCAGCACACATTGTAGTGTGTGAAACGCGTCTACCTTGTCACTATTGTCACGTTGGGATGTCCAGTCAGTAAATCTGGATTTTGACCTCATCTGGAGTGCAGCCAATTCTTTTTCTTCATTGATTATCCACGGAGGCAAGCCGGGGCGTGCACCGGTGTGTGTCATCAGGCTTTCATACCACCTTGAGCAGTGAGTTCCTTTTCTTTGATTCCTTATCTTAGTGGTCAGGGGAAAAGAAGTCCCTAATTACATTGGTGGACAATAATTTAGTGCCTCCTCCCTGTATATTAGTTATAAGTAAAGGAGTTCCTCCTTATTATGGAGTTCAAAGAAGTTAACCCTACATGGATGAAGTGCCTCTTTACACTGGTGGTCACAATGCTAACAGGTAATTATACAGTATAATTGGTGTTAGTTGCACATCCCTGAGGGATAGCAGAGGCTATACAGCATGGTTTCAGTGCCGCTAGCTCAGCTGAGTTACATAGATGCCAGAATTATGCAAGCCTTCTTGAGCGGAAAATGAATTTACTTGATGATGCCCACAGACAAACAGTGTAATGCACCCCACCAACAGGATGTACCCAGAGCACATCACACCCACCTCTCTCCCATCAACCAAATTAGCAAAATAGCTGAGATGTTATTCTACCAAGTGTATATTGTTACAAGACCACCATGCTGCTGTACAGTCAGGGGCAATAAATCCATGCTGTCAGATTGGTGCCAATAGGTTTTATTTGTATGCTGGCTAACACAAGCTGCAACTAACACACAAAGCTAAATAAATTAACTTCTATAGAATCCAGTTACTCGCCTTTTATCATTTGTTTATTTCTGAAGCTTCACTCAGACAATCGGAGCTGCAAGGCCATTGCAATGTCGTCGCTATAGCTAACACATAATGCTTTGTCATGTATTTTGTCATAGCTGACTGTTTAAACTAGCAAGGCGTAGTATACATTGCTGTTTGCAAGGACTGCCTAACTCTGCAGATGGCATCATTATACAAAGACACTGCTGCATACATTTTCCAGGGCAGTAACCCAGTTTTCTTTTTTTTACAAAAGCAAAGAGTAATAGAAAAGGTCATCATGAAAGGTGCCTGATCTCCTTGTTGCGTTACGTTGTTTGGTTTATATTCTGGAGAATGTAGCAGGATGTACTAGAACACACAAAGATGGGCAAGCACACTCAAAACTCTCCGGTGGACAGAAACAGTTGAGAATTCGAGCAGGGAAATCTTGTTGGAGCATTCAAGACATGTAAGAAGTCACAGGCTGTTAAGGTTATAAAACAAGGTTTTTCATTCCTACAGCTACATCAGTCAGAGCCAGACTGACAGATATCCACCAAAGGGAACCCTGACAGTACAAGCATTGATTTCAATGAACATGACTTTAATACTCTGTCTGGCTGAACAAGGCATGATACCCAACAGCATCCTGTCAGCTTTATAATATTTTTTCATTTACATATAATCATTCTGTGAGAATATTAAGAGGATAAAAAAAGGATTGATGATGAATACTAATTATTAATTTATTAATGACATCCAGCTAAAATTATTAATACCACTCAAACATGTAATATGTATTTTTATGGGTAATAAAATCAGCCAATTAAATTAGTATTTTGGCTGACTTCTGCATGGAGAATCTGGCTTGTTCTGCTTTGTTCCCATAAAATCAAATAAAATCCTTTAAAAGATGAATGTGAATCTCCATTTCCATTATTATTTTTTTTTAGTTTTAGTTTTTTTTATTTAACAAACTGGCACTCGTGGGCTAGTCCTTGGGCTGGCAGGGTTAGAAGGGGAGCTGGTTAAGCTACAGACTTTTATAACTTTTGCTTTTTTTGGTGGTTTATTTTTATTGCTTTTCCCATTTTTGTCCTCCAATGAACACAGGATGCTGAAGGCTCCTAATAATGAGTCTTCCCTTTCTCTTATTCGTTAGACTGTATGGTTAAAAAAAAAAAAATTTCCAGTACATAATGCACATTGCATTCTGTCTCCAATAATGCAATAATACTAAATGAATCACATGACACAAGTTGGTGTGCTTCGCAAATTGGTAGCATGATGTCTAAATGCAGCAGTGTTTATAGCATTGGATAGAGTAAACATTTAAAGGGTTTCCTGGGGGAAAAAATAGCAAATAAAGAAAAAATAATATAGCGTGTACAATTGCTACACAAGTCATTTGTTATTAAAAATTACCTTTCCTTTTCAATTTGCAGCCGCTGTAATTTTCTGAAATTGCAATGCAATTTGGCTACCTGGAGATGTTCTGTACACACAATGTGTACTGAACAACCCCCAGAAACAATTTCCTGCTTGTGTGATTGGTTCCCAGAAGTCTGCCAAAGATACAAGTCAGATTTCAGGCATCCCCTTGAACAAAAAAATGGCATGCAGGCCCAGCATTTCCTAGTGCTCTGCAGCTGCACAGCTGATTGGTAATTATGAAACTGCTCCCATAAGACCCACTCAGCACAGAGGCACAGAGGAACAAACAGTGATTTATTCTTTCTTCAGAATAACAAAAGGTAGGAATCTGCAACTAAACTGAAAATTTCCTATCAAATACTTACCGTAATTTTCCTTTCCTGATGGACTCCATGGCAGCATACGTATGGGTTAACCGCGCCTTCACTCCTCCCCTATAGGACTCCACTCCCATAAATATTTTCTCTGAGCCAGAGGCCACGTTCTGTAACTAGCCTACTCATGACTCTGGGAGGGAACTCCTGCTGACATGGAGTCCATCAGGAAAGGAAAATTACGGTAAGTATTTGATAGGAAATTTTCAGTTTTCCTGACAGACTCCATGGCAGCATACGGATGGGAAATAACTAGTGAAATGAATAAAAAGTAAGGCTCTGTTAGTTAGATGTGCATCTACATAAGTGCATAGACTCAAAAAAAAAAAAAAAAAATATATATATATATATATATAAATTTTAAAAAATAATATTCGATTATTTTTAGTATCAGCCACAAATCCATAAAGTGCATCAAAAATTAGACACTGGCATCCAGTGGGGAGTGGGGACTGGGACATACCCGGCCGGCCAGAAGAATATGTGGCCGCGGCCCTCTCCGTGGAATTGGCCGTGGAGAGGCTAGCGGCAAGAGAGGAAGGCGTCGCCTGCCCAAGCAGCTGCCTCGGGAATCGGAGGGACGGTCACGGAAGTGAAATGCGCTTCGGCCCACCGGGCATATGCCCGGTCTGCCCTATGGCCAGTCCGGGCCTGGTTTGAGGTGTTCTATGACCCCAAATTGTCACTGGTTACTACATCCTTCTCCATAGTCCCATCATTTTACTGCGAGTCCTGATAAAGGGGGAGTTTGTTTGATGCCCCTAAATGCATTGGCTGTTTTGAATGCTGTTTGCTGGTAATCAATTCTATCATAAAAGATCACTGGTAGTGTGGTCACCTTGAGCCAAGGCAGAAATGTGACAACCATACCTGTGCTACAAGAGTTGTTTCCTCCCATTCCTAATACATTCTATGGAAAATCCACTAGGGAACTTGTAAAGCCATAACATTGGTGTCACAGGCTTTCTAACCAATTTTGCTGTGAATTAATGATGTAAATAAATGATCACTAGTAGTATGATCACCTTGAGCAAAGGTAGAACTGTGACAACCATAGCTGTGCTGCAGCAGCCAAAGTATATTACTAATAAATGACATGGGGAGTCCACTAGGAAACCGGTAAAGTTGTAATACTGATGTCACAGGCTTTCTAGCCAATTGTTTTTTACATATGAAAATTAAAAAAAAAAAAAAAAACATTCCCTATAGGCAGTCAATTTTACCAGAAAAACCTGCAATAGATAGTACTCAGTGGTGAAAAATCTCCCCATTTGGGGCATCAATTTGAATACCAGGCAAAAGGGTGTATCTGAAAATTGCTAGTTTTTTTTAATTCTCCAGAGCATAAGCATGTATTTTTGTCCATACAATTTAGACATTTGAATGCATTGTTTTCTCATTTGCATGATTCTGCTTTGAATCAAACTAATCTACATGTAAATGTTCAGGAATATCAAAAAGTGATGAAGAATCCGTTCTCATGATTCAATCAATTCTGTTTACAGACTGTATTAAAAAGGTAACTGATCTTGCCCAGTCTTACATCACGCAAAACATAACGTTTTTGGTGGAGCTGCAACATGGTTCATAATGCAAAGTTGGAGGATACTTTCTAAATTAAACAAATAAATCTTATATTATAAAATTTTACTTTAACTAAATCAATTGACAGTAATTTGGAAGCTAAATAATTTTTTTAATTCACTCTCACCATTGCCTTATATTGTAACTCAAGCTTTTACAAGCTTTTGTGGTTTCCCCGCATCAAATTTGCACAACAGGAGAGTGTGACCAGCTCTCAAAAGAGTCGGTTCACAGAGCTCCAGGGTGGCTGCGGTCCTCATTGGAAAAGGGTCCTGTGCAACTTTGGCTCTGTTTCAGGTGCGAATTCAGGCAAAAATTCAGACCCGATTCGCACCTGAATCAGTAAACAGGGACGCACTGGACCCCTTGCTGTGACCCAAGACTGCATCAGTGTGAACCCAGCCTTAAAGGAGTTGTAAAGTCAGAAGGTTTTTTATCTTCATGCATTCTATGCATGAAGATAAAAAGCCTTCTGTGTGTAGCAGCCTCCCCAGCACCCTCTAATATCTATCTGTGCCCCCTTTCTGTGCAGCAATGTCCACAAGACCCTCGGGCGTTCGGGACTCTCCTGGCTCCTGCGGCTGTTAGTTTAGTCAGTTAACCAATCAGGAAAGACAGGGGGTGGGGCCGAATGGCGGCTCCATGTCTGAATGGACACACAGAGTTGCAGCTCAGCTTGGGTGCCCCCATAGCAATCTGCTTGCTGTGGGGCACTTAACAGGAGGGAGGGGCTAGGAGCAGCAATGAGGGATCCGAGAAGAGGAGGATCCAGGCTACCCTGTGCAAAACCAACTGCACAGAGAAGGTAAGTATAACAAATAAATAATAAAAATAATAAAAAATATATTTTTTATTTTTTAAATGAGACTTTACAATCACTTTAATTCATTTTGTTTGTTGTACAACAGTTGCAGTTGTGCATCCAGGATTTCATAAAAGCATCTTTCCCATGCTCCTGTAATTAGTATAGTTCCCAACTGTGCTAGAATAAGGTCAGCTTGCATGTGTAGACAGGTGCTTGGCTAAGAAGGAGAGTGAGAGAGACACTGTGCTGCAGCTGCTCTCTATGCTCTCACTAAACTGTTCATGATGGCAAGATTTCCTGCCTCCCGCCCTAGAATAGGTGGTAGGTGGAAATGGTGATAGGTGGAGAAAAAGCTTTCTATGTTTTGGAGTGCCGATAGCAAGAGTCACCTGGGTGCAGAGTAGAGAGTAGACTAATCGCTGCATGTGACCAAATGATGAGCTGCAATATCACTCAGACTGGTGACCTGCTGCTGTGGGTATTTACTATCTGCTGCTAGAGAGACTGAGCTCTTTAGAAACTAACCATACAGACATCTAGTAGCCTCCTTTGCTGCATGCAAGCATGACTAGGACTGCACTCATGTGCACCTACAGTACAACTGGGCTTGAACGCTAGCCGGCTTAAGAGTTTGGCCTAAATACTGCCCCTTTACAGCTGCTTTACAGAGACCTTTACTTATTGCCTATAAACCTCACAAATTCTGTGCGGATGCTTAGTACAACCTTTTTTTTTTTTTAAATACAGTTTATTAAACATTTTCAACAGGATACACTTGGTGAGCACATGCAGAGTAAAAAGTAGCCACCAGCAACAAATGCATTTGGATCCCATAAGAAGACATCATATGAGTTATTCACACACATCTATTACTACATCATGGTATACCAGTATTTAAACCCTATTGAATACTTTGATTTCTGGAAGATCCTGTTTTGTGCAAACTAGTGTAATCCAAAACCAAAGAACAGTCAAGAAAGAGAGAAGGGGCTAGGTAGGAGATACTATAAAGAAAGGAAAAGAAAACATAAGTGAAAGGGAGAAGAAAATGTAGAGCGAGGGGGTGAGGGGGTATCGATTCCAATCCAGCCGAGGGCTCCAGTGCCACCCTATGGCATTTATCACTATAGGTTCAAGAGTCACAAATAAGACCTCAGTGTGTCGGAGTTCGAGGTTCAGGACAATGTTTAGATTTGCATTTTACAGTATAAATTCTTCTTCTTCTAATGTGCTGCATTAAATTACCGAACTTTAAAAGTATTTAGGAAACAATGCACATCAAAACAACTCAGCATTCAACTTAAAATTGCATGAATTTGCATTATATTTCAGCTGAATGCTGGCAACTCAACTGTTTACACTAAAACAAATATTGATAGTACATTAATAATTTAATAAAAAGTGAACAAATGTTTTACATTGTTCAGATCAAATTAATTTTTGGCATCCTGGAGGCAGAGTAGAAATCAATTAACTTTTTAGCCATATGGATCATTATAACAAAGTTCTGTCAAGTCTAGTCCAAGTTTAGACAAGGTCAACATTCAATCATTTCAGACACCTGACACTGATAAACTGGAAAACAAATGGTTCAAGTCATACAGAGTTTAAAAATTATGATTCCTCAGCACATTTTAACCCTTACACTTACTGGATAAAATGAGGCATTTAAACAGATGGGAAAACAATATTTCCAATTAAATCTCAAAGTGCCATTTTCACCTAGGTGCTTTGCTTTTGTCACATTCAGTAACTTTACAGTCTTAAATGTATAGTGTACGCACATATGATAAATAATTTCAAAGCTTTTAAAGGGAAAACATTTTTTTTTTTTTTTTACTGAATGGTTCTTCTAAAATATCCTGACAATCATCTTCTGTACCTGGGTCCCTTGCTGGATGAATTCCTAAAGTTGAAAGTATCTTCATTTTCTAAACTCCCTTTGACTGTGAATTTCAAAATACAGTTATTTTGTTGCGTTGATCCACCTTGAGCCCACTGAACGCTTGATAACATGTGCATTATCTCATCTTGTGCTCTCTGTGCTGAAAGATAATCGCTAAGCATCAATGCCTATGGATGCAGTGCAAGAGTATGGGCAGACACCGGATTTATGAGTGTGTATAATACTATTTTAGGCAAATTAAGCATGCATAAAGTGGCCTGAGAAGGGCAGAAAGGGTGGCAGGGGAAAGGGGGTTCTTTATGCGAGTCAGATGGGTGGGTACTTGAACAGCAATTGCATTGGGAACTAAAAGAGGCCATTTTATGAGTCTCTTACTGCCTTTGATGACCCCCTTTCCAAAAGTACTAGTTGTCTGGCTGGTATACTGAACTACTAGGGAAGGGAAAAAAGAGCAGCGTCACATCTGTGCAGATATAAAAGTTGGTTTATTCCATAAAAGCAATCTAAAATGCACATAGAGGAGATAAAGGTTCAGCATATAAAACGGTCATCTGCGTCACTTTCAGGGAGGACTTGGAGATGGAATGGGGCAGCCGTGGGTCCGGGCCTTGTCATTGGAGTCCGGCACTTCCTGGATCCTGGGCAGCCTTCCAATATCCTACATCACTTCCAGTAATGGCAGGAGGGTGTTCTGCCATCATTCCAGCAATGGCAGGGAAGAGCTAGTAGTCCTAATCAACATTCTTTTTAGGGCCATTGATGTAAAGTATTGATGTAAGCCGCTCAACATAAAAACCAGGCACCTAGCATTTGTAGAAAGGAAGGTTGGGAATGGCAGGCTCCTTGTTTCTCCAATAACAAATGTCCTTTAAAGTTAATAATAGTAGTGATGGTGTTCTGGTGGAACTGAGTTTGACAGTAGTACAACGAAGGAACTATTAAAATGTTTAGCTTAGCAGTGTCAGCCACATCAGCTATAAAAGGCAAAACTATGCATCAGCAAATTGCAAAATTCTTAATTCTTCTGACTGTATGATTTCAGAATTTTCCAAACTGCAGAGAACCATACAATTCATTATTCATTATGGCCTGGATTCATAAATGGTTTGGTTCTCCACAGATCAAGCTGATCCCCATGGAAATATTCAGGAGAATTAAAAAATGATGAATCAGCAATTCTTCTGACACAATTATTTCCATAGCCTAAGGCACCACAATAGTCAGAATGGCTTTGGGTGACCTTAAAATCCTTCTGATTTCCAGTCAGAAGTACTGTTATTTTCCTTATTCTTATCATTTCAGGTTTCTGGCAGGTATCCAGCAGCACTTAGGCTTTGCGTTTTTTAGGGGAACTTCTATTTTTTTTTTCTATTATTTATCCACTGCCTAATAGCATCCATGAAACAACATGAAAGGCTCTTCGCCTCCCAAACAATCCCAGATTCTCTGTAGCCAAGAGCTATTCCAGATTTCACCAGAAGTCTATTTTATTGATGATATCTGATACCACAGCTCCTACAGTCAAGCATAATGACATTCCATGATCATATTATGTGCTGTATATTTTATATAAGATGACATTAGTCCACCAAGGGAGTGAAGCATTAGGATTATCTTGTCATTAGGTAACTTTTCATTGTGTATGATACTTACAGATTTCTCTATTCTCCATCTCTGCAATTATTTTTATGTGATGTGTTATATATTCTTTTGAAACTACCAATTACATTTTAAACATTTCCCCTGGATTGCCCCCATTTCTGTCCTCGTGCTTTCTTAGTGCTACTGGGATTTCTTATATTGCTTTTCCGCAGTATTCATATCACTTCCATTTTTTATCTATAAATGTATTCCTAGCTTTGTTTTTTCCAATCTATATCTTTCCTTAGGTTGCTTGTTATTACTGCTGTGCACATTATGGTAGAGCATACTTGTTCTTAAACTGGATCTTCACTGCATCTGAGCACCACAAACCAAAAACACTAATTGATATTTCATATTCACTTCCCCATCCATCCATGCTTCCATACTTTATGTGGTTGAGAAATCACTTTGAAAAACAACCCACTGGCATTTCTGGCCATGACCATCTTGAGTAAGGGCAATAATTCATGTAGCATTTGCTTCCTGGAATCCATCTGCCCTTAGATCAATCATGCATGCAGGAGAGTGTGCTTAGCTGAGAAAACCTCTCCTACTCGCCTCCCCTCCTGAAGATTCCTGGGTTACTTTAAATGTAACCCAGTAGTTGATCCTTCAAGGGATGCTGCTGTTAAACTAAAGTTACCCAGACAAGCTATCCCTGTAAAAAAAGACTGTAACCTACTTCTGATGCCTGTGTCATCAAACATCACTCTTCATGAGAAATGATGCATCAGAAAGCACTTAAAAACAAACACTTCTGGGGTGCCAATATTCTAAATCCCCATAAGCTCTCACTGGTTCCTCCAGTTTACCTTCATGTCATCACTGTCTACCGTAGTGCTGCTGTGGAGGTCAGCAGGAGGAACCCGTGAGAACTGTGGGGGACCCAGCATATTGACATCCCTGAAGTGTTTGTTTTCCATTGGGCTTCAGGGGACAGTTTTTCATAAATTGAGTGGGGTTTGGCAACTCTGTTACCCAGACTTGTTTGGGATTTTTTGTTACAAAGCTGTAGGCAGTGTGAATAGACCATTGAGTACTACAAGCCATCTACCGATGTGGCAGACAGGACTTGTAGTTTTCTCATTCACAGATTCCTGTGAAGGAACGAGGAGGCTGTGCGGGCAGGGAGTGTTGGGATAGGAGGGCTGTCATAAAGGGGGATTGGGGGTGCAGGGGCAGGTCTGCAGTATGTTGCACATTACAACCTAAATATGAAGGTAACGTGTAACATGCTCAAAAAGGTGAACCTATCCTTTTGCCTTGGGGGCCATCCTACACTGCCAATGTGGAGAAGTGCTGTATGAGTGAGAAATGTAATTTGGCAATGTGGGGGCTGTGTTTGAGACTCTCTTTGAAAAGCAAGAAGACTGTCACCAGAGAGATGATTGCCAGTCTTAGTCACTTTACTATAATTGTATGATTAATTTCAGGCTCCAGAAGACTTATCACGTGATCTGGAGGCAGGAAAGTCTGAGCCTACATGACTAGTGAGACTATGTGAACAGAAAGAAGATGGGAGGAGCTTCCATATTCTGCTGCTACACCCACCTGTGCACTGCAGATGAATACATGTGCTCATGTTATGGAGAAGTGACAAGTTTTCAACCAAATAAAATGAAGGTGACTGCATCTGGCATAAAAAGTGGCTTGGATGTGACGTGACAGAAGGAGGAACAATGAGGGAGCCTGGCCCTGTGCACCTTAGGCATGTATGAAATTGTGGGAATCTCATCTGGGAGTTGTACATATCTTTCTGCTGCTATAAGAGTGTAGAGCGGTGACTTTGTACTGGCAGTGATACAACCCAATCTGTCTTGGAGAGTGCTAAAAGTGGACTGGGCAACTAAAAATACCATGGAGGAGCCTGCATCTATTAGTATGGTCACGACTGCGACATGAGACAATGTGCATCAGAGAATTAAACCAGAGACATCTCTGGATATCTGCTGGCTAGATCCAACAATGACCCAGATAACCAACATCCACTAGGTAGAGAGTGGAGGAGAAACTCCTATAAAGTAATATAATTTTATTTAATAATAAAAAATTTTGAATATTTTAAACAATACTAAACATAAGCCTTTTTACCTTATAACTTATTACTACTTGGCTTCCTTGCGACTCATTGTAACTGAGATCATAGCTTACCAAAAAGCAGAATCTGAGCAGTCATTTAGAGATAAAAGTTGATTTTCTTTTCTTTTGGTTTAGATCTGCTCATCTTGACATGCTGAGTTAAAGGAATGGCTATAGACAAGCTGAGATCTTTCAAATTAAGTTCCCACAAGAAAAAACAATACACAATGTGAATTACTTTGCCAGCAATCACACAAAACAAATATTAGAGTTGGATAGAGTTAACCCTAAATGCTACGACAGCAATCTTTAATTAAACTGTAAGTTCTCTGCTATTTTCTTCTTATATGTACAATATTACACTATGGGGAGTCTTCCGCTTTTATCTTGAGCCTGCCAGACCCACTGGATACCTAGAAGGGGACCCTACGCCGCAGTGCCTATGGACCCACGGGATACCCAGGAGCTGGACCAGATAATTAATACACACAGCCTGCGCCCCTGTTGAAAGGGGAACTCAGTGCGGTGAGCATAATACCTGCAGGGGGCCACGGACTTTGCACCAGAGCACCTGCATGGTATCCGGCTGTTTCTCATCCAGGAACAGCGGTTCACCCCACTGGTTGCTACAGACCAGCATACTTCCTATACACTTTTTACCTTGCACTACTATTTATTTGTACTAGTTGCACCCTGTTTTTCAGGATTCACTGTAACACTGGTTTAACACAGCAATAAAATATTTTTTCTTTCTGAGGTAATTAACTCAAGGATCACCATAACACGGATAAGGTTAAAAACAGGTGGTTCCAACTTCATTTATACAGAATGTTCCCCTGGGAACTACCGTATATACTCGAGTATAAGCCGAGTTTTTCAGCACATTTTTTTGTGCTGAAAACGTCCCCCTCGGCTTATACTCGAGTCAAGGAAAAAAATGTCCTCTCCGACGGGTTTAAGGTTTAAAAATGGCGCCGCCCGTCGCATACATGTTACCGCGCACGCGCCGCCGCCGCTCGTGTAATTTCGGCTATTGCCGGCGCCGCTCGGGAGAGGCCGGGAATAGCCGAAAGTATACGAGCGGCGGCGGCGCGTGCGCAATGACGTGTCAGCGCCGGGCGGCGCCATTTTTAAAATGAAGGCGCCTCTGGAACAGGTAAGTGAAACAGCTTCACTACCTGCCATGGGCTGCGGGCACACTACAAGGGATGCAGTGCTGCGGGCATGGTCCACATGTACCATGCCCACAGCACTGCATCTCCTGTAGTATGCCCACAACCCCGGATCCTCTAGTACCATGCCAGTACCCTGCAATCTCCTGCACCATGCCAGTACCCTGCATTCTCCTGCACCATGCCAGTACCCTGCATTCTCCTGCACCATGCCAGTACCCTGCATTCTCCTGCACCATGCCAGTACCCTGCATTCTCCTGTACCATGCCAGTACCCTGCATTCTCCTGTACCATGCCAGTACCCTGCATTCTCCTGCACCATGCCAGTACCCTGCATTCTCCTGCACCATGCCAGTACCCTGCATTCTCCTGCACCATGCCAGTCACCCTGCATTCTCCTGCACCATGCCCGCCGCCCTGCATTCTCACCCTAGGCTTATACTCGAGTCAATGATTTTTCCCATCTTTTTGTGGTAAAAGTAGGGGTCTCGGCTTATACTCGGGTCGGCTTATACTCGAGTATATACGGTAATTGATAACGAGCACCACAGCTTATAGGTTACATAGTTACATAGTTACATAGTTACATAGTAGGTGAGGTTGAATAAAGACAATAGTCCATCTAGTTCAACCTGTGTAGGTATGTGTGGCTGTAATCATCTCCCATACCCCTGAATGTTCTGATCCTTGAGATGTAAGTCTAAGAGTCTTTTGAAAGCCACCATACTACCCGCAGAAACCACCTCTTGTGGTAGAGAATTCCACAATCTTGTTGCCCTAACAGTAAAGAACCCCCCGCGTTGCCTGAGGTTAAAACGCTTCTCCTCTAATCGCATTGTATGCCCTCGAGTCCTCATGCAATCCCTTCGAATGAACAGCTTTTTTTCTAAGCTGGGATCCCCATTAAGATATTTATAAATTGCTATCATGTCCCCCCTCAGACGTCTCTTCTCCAGGGAGAATAAATCAAGCGATTGTAGACGCTCTTCATAGTCAAGGTCCTCCAATCCCCTAATTAGTTTAGTTGCCCTTCTCTGGACTCTCTCCAGCTCCAACACATCCCTCCTGAGGACTGGCGACCAGAACTGGACGGAATACTCCAGATGCGGTCGGACCAGAGTTTTATAAAGTGGAAGGATTATAGTCTTATCTCTGGAATGCATCCCTTTCTTTATGCATGCTAATATTCTGTTGGCTTTGGAAGCTGCCGCTTGACACTGCATGCTGTTTCCTAATCTATCATCAACCAAGACTCCCAGATCCTTCTCCATTTTTGATTCCCCCAAGGGCTCCCCTCCTAACGTGTATTGTGTTTTTATGTTTTTAGTCCCCAAGTGCAAAACCTTACACTTCTCCACGTTAAACCTCATTTGCCATGTCGTTGCCCACTCTGTTATTTTGTCCAGGTCATTCTGTAGGATATCTGCTTCATGTTGTGAAGTTATTGCCCTGCCCAATTTTGTGTCATCTGCAAAAACTGATAACGCACTACTGATCCCGTCCTCAATGTTGTTTATGAATAAATTGAACAAGGTTGGTCCCAAGACTGAGCCTTGGGGGACCCCGCTTACCACCTCAGACCAGTCTGAGTATGCGCTGTTTATTACTACCCTTTGGACACGCCTTTTTAGCCAGTTTCGTATCCAAGAGCAAACCCTGCTATCGATACCTGCAGACCTTATTTTATAAATTAAGCGCTTGTGGGGAACTGTATCAAACGCCTTAGCGAAATCCAAGTACACCACATCCACTGGTCTCCCCCTATCTAGCTCACAGCTCACCTCCTCGTAGAATGTTAGGAGATTGGTTTGACAAGAACGCCCATTTGTAAACCCGTGCTGATTACTGCTGATGATGTTGTTGTCCTTAGCAAACTCTACGATATAGTCCCTTATCATCCCCTCCAGAAGTTTACATACTACTGATGTCAAACTGACAGGCCTATAATTTCCCGGGATATGCCTCTGGCCCTTTTTGAATATTGGAATCACGCTAGCTTTCTTCCAATCCCCTGGTACATCTCCTGTCCTAATACTGTCAGCAAAGATCAGGAACAGTGGTCTCGATATAACTTTACTGAGTTCCTTGAGTACTCTCGGATGTATGCCATCCGGTCCTGGTGATTTGTTTGTGTTAAGTTTATCCAGCCTTTCCCTGATTTCCCCCTCTGTTAGCCATGGTGGCAAGTCCTGTTTATTACTACTAACCATACAGTCATGGTCAGTGTACCCCTCCTTTTCCTGTGTAAAGACTGACGAGAAAAAAGCATTTAGCACGGTTGCTTTTTCAGTGTCCTCTGTAACCATCCTCCCATCATTGTTAATTATGTGTGTAATATGCTCTGCCTTAGTTTTTTTGCTGTTGATATATTTAAAGAATTTCTTTGGGTTTTTTTTACTATCCTCTGCTATTTGTCTCTCAAAGTTGATTTTAGCCATCTTGATTTCATGTTTACTTTTCTTATTTGCCTCCTTGTATTGCTCGAATAGGTGTATTTTTTTCATTTATTATTACCTGCGGTTGATATAGCAGCATTTGCACATAGCACCCTGCACGCTGGCACTTTAGTACTATTTGATTCATTATATTTTTTTATTTTATTTATGGTTCATATCCATTGGATAAGTGTCTCATGCGAATTAGATACTACATTGGCTTGGATCAACCCCAACAAATATATACTCACCTCATATAGCAGGTAGCGCCATATCCCAATGTTCCATTGCACATAAAATTCCTGACAAATTACATTTCATTGTTGGCTTCTTTAAATAAAAATAAAAAACAGGATAGGGTGCCAATGATCATATTTGGGCAATGATTTCACTGCTATCTTCCCTGTTTGCTTACATAGCTAGGGAATTCTGGCCAAGTAAGGCAGTGTACCATAGCAGCAGAGGTTCTTAGGGGTGCTCTTAGTGTGGACAAGAGCTATGTATTTATTCAGATACAGGCTTCCCCCAAATGGCCAACAGAACTGCAGTGCAGAGGAGAGGTGAATCCTCTGCAGGGTTCCCATAGTTTCAGAGGTAAGCAGTGATTATGTGATTGCTCTGTTTTCCTCTGGTTGCTAATCAAGAAGTAAGTGAGCAATCAGAAGATTGCCATCTCACTCCCTGCTAAGCCACCTACTAGAGTGATAGTTCCACTGATCGGAACAGCAGTGGCTGCATCGCAGCACCCACCTAAATGAAGTTTGAGTTTGCCACTATCTTGGGCCCTGGCAAAATTTTGTGCAGACAAATTTTTTATGGCCATCAGGCTAGAAGAGCCAGTAAAAAGAGGGGCTTTGAATAAGCTAGCCCCTCCACAAGAAACGGGAGTACAGAGCAGTCGTAGTCTCAGGCTAAGTTGGCAGATTCTAGAAACAAATATCAATCAGCGCAATCTAAAAACAATGTCTATAAAGTGTATAGGGCTTAGATATCCGGCTGCCAACACTGTATGTGTAAACCACTTCACATAGACATAATAAATAAATATTAAATAGTCTGTGCAGCACATATTTATATTATTTCAAATATTAAATAGTGCTGCGCCAGAGAAAACAACAAAAAAGTGCTAATATTTAACAATAATCGCATTAAATATTAATCGCATCAAATAATAATCTCGCACAGCTGCTTGTGCTTATTTTACCGTTTTCCTTGAGAGGGATCTGAAGATTTTAAACCAGAGATCTACACCTGATTGGATATATTCCCACATGGGGAACTGCTTTATCTGACCTGCAGGTGAAACAGGGGTCAGATGGTAAGGTGAGAGGCTCATTCATAGGGGTGGCAAAAAGGAGGGCAATTGGGGAATATAGGTTTGGATTATACAGTAGGTCTAATCCCTAGTAAACAACAAAGGAAGAAAAGAAGTTTCCCACAGGGTGGGACTATAACGACCTACAGGTACAAGTCAAATAGATTTAAGGTGAAATATTAAAAATTGTTATTATTTATTAAATACTCATTCAAATTTTAGAAAACATAATGGTGTGATGGCAAAATGACATAAAGAAATTGGTATTTAATTGATTGTAGACAATACAAACTGGCAAAAGGCATATATACAGTAAAACATGCATGGCTTGATATAAAATACAGTGGCTCACAAGTGAGTATATGCAATACAAGGGGAAACCCAACGCGTTTCGGAATGATATTCCTTCTTCAGGGTTATCAGATGTCTTGTAATCACCGAAAATGTTATAATTGATCAAAATAGTCAGTATGCTTTGTTTAGAGATATATAGAAGTTTGACGAATAGTGCCCTCCCTGATGCGCTGGCATATCCCGATTGGCAACCCACTGATTCTACAGCGCCAGTACTTCCCCCATTCACCGCCCAACCTGGAATCCACGTGGAGACAGCTGGTTTTACGCCCCTGAACTTTTTTGAGCTGTTCTTCACGGAAGATCTTTACAGATCTATTGTGGATCAATCAAATTTATATGCACGACAATTCATCGCCGCCAACCCAAATTTGCCCTTTGCCAGACCATTCGGCTGGAAACCTATAAAATCTTTCTGGGCCTTTCCCTCCACATGGGCATAACTAAACAGAGTGAATTGCGGCTATATTGGTCCACTAGCCCAGTTCACCATTTGCGCATGTACTCTGCCTCCATGTCCAGGGCGAGATACGAGCAAATTCTGCGATTTGTGCATTTCAGCGACAATGAACTCTGTCGTCCTCGGGGAGACCCTGAATATGATCGGCTCCACAAAATTCGGCCCCTCATAGACCACTTCAATCAGCGGTTTGCAGCCTTGTTTACCCCCGAACAAGTTGTCTGCGTTGACGAGTCCCTGATTAAATTTGGCCGCCTTGCTATGAAACAGTACCTCCCCAGCAAGCGTGCCAAGTACGGGGTCAAACTGTATAAATTGTGTGACAGGGCCACAGGCTATACAGTTAGTTTCCGGGTCTATGAGGGAAAAGATAGCACTGTGGAGCCCCCGAACTGCCCAGACTACATAGGGAGCAGCGGTAAGATTGTTTGGGACTTGGTGTCACCCTTATCCGGAAAGGGGTACCATTTGTACGTGGACAACTTTTATACAAGCGTGCCACTATTTAGTCACCTGCTCGAATTACAAATTGGCGCATGTGGCACCGTGCGACCTAATCGCCGGGGCTTCCCCCAACGGCTTGTAAATTCCCGTCTTAGTCGGGGGAGAGAGCCTGCTTGAAAACGGACAAATTGCTTGCGGTGAAGTGGAAGGATACACGGGATGTTTATGTTCTGTCCTCTCTTCACGCAGACACGACAGTCCAAATCCCTACGGCAACTGGCGTTGTGGAGAAACCCCTCTGTGTCCACGAATATAACCTTAACATGGGAGGGGTGGACCTTAACGACCAGCTTTTGGCGCCGTATTTAGTTGCCCGTAAAGCCAGACACTGGTACAAAAAAGTGTCTGTTTACCTTTACCAATTGGCTATGCTGAACGCCTTTGTCCTATACAGGGCGTCAGGACGAACTGGATCCTTCCGGGAATTCCAGAAAGCGATCATCCTTGCCTACCTGTACCCAGGAGGCATGCCTGCCCAACTTCCCCTTCCAGATGCAGTGAGCCGGCTGCATGAGAGACATTTTCCTTATGTCCTCCCGAGTACCCCTACCCAAAGACGACCCCAAAGACGATGTCGTGTCTGTAGCAGGCGCGGATGTAGGAGTGACACCCGTTATTATTGTCCCAAATGTCCTGACCAACCTGGTCTCTGCAGCGGGGAATGTTTTGAGCGCTACCATACACTAGTGGAGTATTAGTGTAGGGTACAGCACGACACAGTGTAGGGCACACAAACACAGGGTCTCGAAGGATGTTGGATGTCCATTGACATTTTGAGAGACCCAAGCTGGAAGATCGCAGTCCCAAATCAAGACATCAAGAAACAGTTAGAAAGAAAAATAAAAGGATCCAAAAACTGTTGTTGTGTCAGTCATTTTATATGTCCTTCTACTCTTCCTACTGTACTTTTTTTAATGTACTTTGTTTGTTTTTTCATTCTTTTGTGACCTGTTTCTCTTGCAGGTACTCGTCGGCTACCACGCATTGATTTTATATATTCTGACACAAACAGCGTTTGCGCTCAGCATATATGGATACCTTTGCTGATAGCAGCTGTGGTGATTTTCTGATTTCAGCACCGCAGTTAAAATCCTATTTTGGTATACGTGGATAGTGTCGTGTATACCCATCATTAAATTCAGTGGGTGATTGTTTGGGCGGTTAATGATGAGTAATACTACGCATTATTCCTGTGCTGATTTCTGATAGGTTCTCTTTTTTTCCGTTCAGCCCACAGGCTGCATGAAAAAAAAAAAAACCTATATGCCAAACAAGGACCAGCAATGTACTGGTACGTTGCTGGACTTTGAGTGGTTATACCAGGATGATGCCTGCAGATTTAGGCATCATCTTGGTACGTTTTTTACAGCCAGCGGTCGGCTTACATGTAAAAGCAATCCTAGCAGGTAATTGGCCGCTAGACTGCTTTTACATGCAGTGGGAGGGGCCTCCCCCCCCACCGCCGCCTTCCGCATTCTCGGGCTATCCTGTCCCACCGGTTAACCCGAGAGTGCAGCCGGTGGTTCAATTATCTAACCATAGAGCTAATTGGAGATTAGAATGGCTCCAATCATCTCTATGGCCTAAGATACCGGAGGCTACGAGCATTTCATGACTTCTGTTTCGCCAGAAATAAACAGGGCCATTGGGAAATTGGGAAAGTATTTTATCACACCAATTTTGGTGTGGTCAGATGCGTTAAGGTCAGAGGAGAGTACTAGAGTCTAAAAGACCCCAATTTTTTTAAAAAAGAGTACCTGTCACTACAGATTGCTATCATAGGGGATATTTAAATTCACTGTGATAACAATAAAAATGATTTAAAAAAAAAAAAATTAAAGGAAAGGTGTCAAAATAACATAAAAAAGCAAAAGAAAAAAAAAATCGAGCCCCCCCCCCTTTCCCCCCGTGCTTGCGCGCAATGGCGCACGCAAGCGTTGGTCTAGTGTCATATGTAAACCGCAATTGCAGCATGCATGTGAGGTATCACCGCGATCGCCAGATCGAGTGCAGTAATTCTTGCAGTAGACCTCCTCTGTAAGTCTAAAGTGGTAACCTGTAGAGACTTTTAAAGGTTTTTAAAAATGTACGTAGGTTTTTGCCGCTGCGCAGGCATGCGCAATTTTTAAAGCATGTCATGTTAGGTGTCTATGTACTCGGCATAAGATCATCTTTTAAATTTTACCAAAAAAATTGGAATTATATAGTGTATTTGTGCAATAAATTTAAAAAAATTAATTTTTATCGAAAAAATTGCGTTTGGAAAATCTGTGCGCAAATACCGTGTGACAAAAAAATTTGCAACATCCACCATTTTATTCTATAGGGCCTCTGCTTTAAGGAAATATATAATGTTTGGGGGTTCAAAGTAATTTTCTAGTAAAAAAAAAATATTTTTTCATGTAAACAAAAAGGCACAGAAAAGGCTTGGTTTTCAAGTGGTTAGAAGAGTGGGTGATGTGTGGATAAGATTGAGCATAAAATGCCGGGACAGTTCAAACACCCCCCAAATGACCCCTTTTTGAAAAGTAGACACCCAAAGCTATTTTCTGAGAGAAAAAAGAGGGGGGGAGGTATTGAGGGGGTAAAGATCCTCTCAAGATAGTTGCAATTACTTGGCTCACAAGTTACTGAGGTGCATAAGTAGACTTTATTGGTGATATCAAAAAAGAGAATTGCAAAAAACAATAAGTTAACATTTAAAATTGAAGGTAGAAAAAGATGACTAGTTATAATCATCTATTGTAAACATTGCTCTCTGGACCGGTTTCGGTGGGGCAGCTTATCAATAAGCAAGATACCCCGCCGTGCCTAGCCCACCCTCAGAGGTAGTGGTAATTGGGAGCGAGAGCTCCGATGGGACAGAGTGTTTCTTCTTTGATTAGATATATTTATAATGGAACCATATGTAGCCTTTGGAAATGAAACACTTGCAAATCACAGGTAATTGTATATACTTCTATCAAAACAAACAAATAAAGTATTAAATCTCAATGTGTGTAGAGTATGCCAGTGGTGTAACCAAAGGGGCTACTGCCGACTCTCAAGTTGTATAGGAAAAAATTGTCAAAGTCACAATATGTTTTTCCAAGTATGATATAAAATAATTTTTCTTGTTGTGGAGGAAGTTCAGTAATCGAAGAAAAGAATATACATTTTACTAATGATCTTTTAGATATGTACGTTGGAGCTCATATTTGTGAAAAGATGACAGCGCTGTAAGATAGTCTTGGTCTTATCTTTATGGGTACAACACTATGCAGCAAATGTTATTGGTATAATCTGTACGTGAGGGGGAGGAAAGATCGGGGAGGGGGGGAGGGTGGAGTGGGTCGGGTGAAGGATGTCAGATCCAGTAGATCCTGATTGCGGAAGGAGGGAGATGAAGCTGTATTTCTTTTTTGCGTTTAGGGGGTAATATCTGTGTTTAGTTCACCGGCAATGGGAGGCTCTTGATACCCGGGACCTGGACACAAATGAGTGTGATGAGTATCTTCTGGGCTATGCCCGATTGTAAGACAGTGTATCGAACCGTGTGTGTGTTGTCTCTACTCACCACTCGTTGTCCGGTCGACCTGCCTCGGTATCTTAGAGCTACATTACCTCAAAGCTTCACGGGAACATCCAGATTTTGTAATCCTCCATGTGGTTTAAAACACCACGTTGTTTGCTGCTGTCCGTTGCTCCGTTCCACCAATATAGTGCTTTGTGTTAGATGCTGTGTTGCGGGATCTGGCAGGGGGGGGAAGAAGGTAAGGGGGAAGCTTTCTTTTCCTCCGAGCAAGTGCTTGGTCTTTTTCTGGTTGCTGTCTGAAAGTGTTGAGTCCTTTTTTGTTCAGATGTTGCAGCGGTTTAAAATTTCCATGGAGTCGGCCGGTTCCTATGCTGAGGATGGGCTGTTTGTGGTGGCGTCTGCCGTATAACGGCTTACGGCAGACGCCACCACAAACAGCCCATCCTCAGCATAGGAACCGGCCGACTCCATGGAAATTTTAAACCGCTGCAACATCTGAACAAAAAAGGACTCAACACTTTCAGACAGCAACCAGAAAAAGACCAAGCACTTGCTCGGAGGAAAAGAAAGCTTCCCCCTTACCTTCTTCCCCCCCCTGCCAGATCCCGCAACACAGCATCTAACACAAAGCACTATATTGGTGGAACGGAGCAACGGACAGCAGCAAACAACGTGGTGTTTTAAACCACATGGAGGATTACAAAATCTGGATGTTCCCGTGAAGCTTTGAGGTAATGTAGCTCTAAGATACCGAGGCAGGTCGACCGGACAACGAGTGGTGAGTAGAGACAACACACACACGGTTCGATACACTGTCTTACAATCGGGCATAGCCCAGAAGATACTCATCACACTCATTTGTGTCCAGGTCCCGGGTATCAAGAGCCTCCCATTGCCGGTGAACTAAACACAGATATTACCCCCTAAACGCAAAAAAGAAATACAGCTTCATCTCCCTCCTTCCGCAATCAGGATCTACTGGATCTGACATCCTTCACCCGACCCACTCCACCCTCCCCCCCTCCCCGATCTTTCCTCCCCCTCACGTACAGATTATACCAATAACATTTGCTGCATAGTGTTGTACCCATAAAGATAAGACCAAGACTATCTTACAGCGCTGTCATCTTTTCACAAATATGAGCTCCAACGTACATATCTAAAAGATCATTAGTAAAATGTATATTCTTTTCTTCGATTACTGAACTTCCTCCACAACAAGAAAAATTCTTTTATATCATACTTGGAAAAACATATTGTGACTTTGACAATTTTTTCCTATACAACTTGAGAGTCGGCAGTAGCCCCTTTGGTTACACCACTGGCATACTCTACACACATTGAGATTTAATACTTTATTTGTTTGTTTTGATAGAAGTATATACAATTACCTGTGATTTGCAAGTGTTTCATTTCCAAAGGCTACATATGGTTCCATTATAAATATATCTAATCAAAGAAGAAACACTCTGTCCCATCGGAGCTCTCGCTCCCAATTACCACTACCTCTGAGGGTGGGCTAGGCACGGCGGGGTATCTTGCTTATTGATAAGCTGCCCCACCGAAACCGGTCCAGAGAGCAATGTTTACAATAGATGATTATAACTAGTCATCTTTTTCTACCTTCAATTTTAAATGTTAACTTATTGTTTTTTGCAATTCTCTTTTTTGATATCACCAATAAAGTCTACTTATGCACCTCAGTAACTTGTGAGCCAAGTAATTGCAACTATCTTGAGAGGATCTTTACCCCCTCAATACCTCCCCCCCTCTTTTTCCTACAGTATTATTACAGTTGCCTGTGGTTCCTGGTACTAAACATACCAACAAAACTGAGATATCATATCCTTATGGATTCAATATCGTGATCACACCTACTCCCTGGTATTTTATTCTTGTCTTGAATATTTTCTGAGAGGCATGGTGAATCCATGGAATATTTTATATTTTGCCACAAGTTCCGGGAAATATATATATATATATATATTTTTTTTTTTTACAGAAAGTTGTCACTAAATGATATATTGCTCACGCATGCCATGGGAATATGTGAAATGACACCCCAAAATACATTCTTTTGCTTCTCCTGAGTACAGGGATACCACATGTGTGAGACTTTTTGGGAGCCTAGCTGTGTACGCGACCCCAAAAACCAGTCCACTTCTTCAGGTTTTCTAATGGCGTAAATTGCTGATTTCATCACTGCGCTACCTGTCACAGTTTCAGAGGCCCTGAAATTTCAAGATAGCACAAAACCCCCACAAATGACCCCATTTTGCAAAGTAGACACTCCAAGCTATTGGCTGAGAAGCATGGTGAGTCCATGGAATAGTTTATATTTTGCCACAAGTTTCGGGAAAAAAATTTTTTTTTAATTATTTTTTTTTTTTACACAAAGTTGTCAATAAATGATATAATGCTCACACATGCCATGGGTATATGTGAAATGACACCTCAAAAT
Source organism: Pelophylax lessonae (assembly GCF_965119305.1). Classification (NCBI taxonomy): domain Eukaryota; kingdom Metazoa; phylum Chordata; class Amphibia; order Anura; family Ranidae; genus Pelophylax; species Pelophylax lessonae. Next base: position 209,017,102 of record NC_138773.1, read on the forward strand.
ACATTCTGCTGCTTCTCCTGAGTACAGGGATACCCTATGTGTGAGACTTTTTGCCAGTCTAGCCGCGTACAGGACCCGGAAAACCAATCTGCACCTTCTGGCTTTCTAAGGGCGTAAATTGTTGATCTCACTCCTTACTACCTATCACACTTTTGAAGTCCATAAAAAGCCAAGATGGCACAAAACCCCCCAAATGACCCCATTTTGCAAAGTAGACACTCCAATCTATTTGCTGAGAGGCATGGTGAGTATTTTGCAGCTCTCATTTTTTTTGGAAAATGAAGAAAAAACAGGAAAATGCATTTTTTTTCCTCTTTTTTCAATTTCCAAAGCTTTGTGACAAAAAGTGAGATCTGCAAAACACTCAACATGCCTCTCTGCAAATAGCTTAGGGTGTCTACTTTCCGAAAAGGGGTCATTTGGGGGGGGGGGGGGGGGGTTGTGCTGTCTTGGCATTTCGTGGCCTCCAAAACTGTGATAGGTAGTCAGGAGTGAAATCAACAATTTACGCCCTTGGAAAGCCTGAAAGTGGAGGTTGGTTTTCGGGGTCCTGTACTCGGCTAGACTGCAAAAAAGTCTCACACATGGGGTATCCCTGTACTCAGGAGAAGCAGCAGAATGTATTTTGGGGTGTCATTTCACATATACCCATGGCATGTGTGAGCAATATATCATTTACTGACAACTTTGTGTAAAAAAAAAAATATATATATATATTTCCCGGAACTTGTGGCAAAATATAAAATATTCCATGGATTCACCATGCCTCTCAGCAAATAGCTTGGGGTGTCTACTTTCCAAAATGGGGTCATTTGGGGGGGTTTTGTGCTATCTTGGAATTTTAGGGCCTCCGAAACTGTGATAGGTAGTCAGGAGTGAAATCAACAATTTACGCCCTTGGAAAGCCTGAAAGTGGGGGTTGGCTTTCGGGGACCTGTACTCGGCTAGACTGCAAAAAAGTCTCACACATGGGGTATCCCTGTACTCAGGAGAAGCAGCAGAATGTATTTTGGGGTGTCATTTCACATATACCCATGGCATGTGTGAGCAATATATCATTTACTGACAACTTTGTGTAAAAAATATATATATATATATATATATATATATATATATATATATATATATATATATATATTTCCCGGAACTTGTGGCAAAATATAAAATATTCCATGGATTCACCATGCCTCTCAGAAAATAGCTTGGGGTGTCTACTTTCCAAAATGGGGTCATTTGGGGGGGTTTTGTGCTATCTTGGAATTTTAGGGCCTCCGAAACTGTGACAGGTAGTGCAGAGGTGACATGAACAATTTACGCCATTAGAAAACCTGAGAGTGTTGATTGGCTTTTGCGGTCCAGTACACAGCTAGGCTCCCAAAAAGTCTCACACATGGGGTATCCCCATACTCAGGAGAAGCGGCAGAATGTATTTTGGGGTGTCATTCCACATATACCCATGTCATGTGTGAGAAATTTATCTTTTAGTGACAACGTTGTGTAAAAAAATAAAATAAAAAAAAAATTGTAATTTTCCCAAAACTTGTGGCAAAATATAAAATATTCCATGGACTCACCATGCCTCTCAGCCAACAGCTTGGGGTGTCTACTTTCCAAAATGGGGTCATTTGGGGGGGTTTGTGGTATCTTGACATTTCAGGGCCTCCTAAACTGTTATAGGTAGTGAGAAAATGCAATGAAAAATGTATGCCCTTTGAAATTCTGATGGTGGTGATTTGTTTTCGGGGTCCCGTACACAGCTAGGCTCCCAAAAAGTCTCACATATGTGGTATCCCTGTACTCAGGAGAAGCAGCAGAATATATTTTGGGGTGTAATTACACATATACCCATGGCATGTGTGAGCAATATATCATTTCAATGACAACTTTGTGTAAAAAAAAAAAAAACACCTGTGACAAAAAAATGAAATATTCAATGAGCTCAACATGCCTCTCAGAACATTCCTTAGGATGTCTACTTTCCAAAAAGTGGTAGTTTGGGGGGGGGGGGGGGGTTGTACTGCCCTGCCATTTTAGCACTTCATGAAATGAGATAGGCAGTCAGAAATTAAAGCTGCGTAAATTTTAGTATTTACACGATAGTTTGTAGAAGCTATAACTTTTGCGCAAACCAATAAAAATACGCTCATTGATTTTTTTTTGTCAAAGACATGTAGCTAAATATATTTTGGCCAAAAAAAATGACATAAATTGAGTATATTGGATATTTTTTAAAAGACAAAGTTGAAAATGTCATTTTTTTGCAAAATTTTTGCTCTTTTTTTATTAATATCGCAAAAAATAAAAAGCGCAGAGGCGATCAAATACCACCAAAAGAAAGCTCTGTTTGTGGAAAAAAAAAGGATGTAAATTTCGTTTAGGTACAGCATTGCATGACCGAGCAATTATCAGTTAAAGTCACGAAGTGCCAAGTTGAAAAAAGGGGTCTGGTCTTTAAGCTGCAAAATCCTCCGGGACTTAAGTGGTTAAAGACAAACAAAAAGACAATGCATGTGTAACATGATAGGGACTGTCCCTGAAAACCAGGGATGTCTGGTCAACCTACAGTAAGTGCCAAGTGTTTACACCTGAACTTTGTTCTAATCTGTAAGCCTCAGTGCCCTATTCCATTACTGAACACCTTATTAAAATTGACATGCAGTCAGTTTGATATCATACAATGGCATGTGGATTAAAATATGATCTCCACCCTTAATAAAATCACCCATCACAGCTATATTTTGAGCTTGAATATGGTTTTTATCAATGCCCAAATTCAAAGACTACAATAGGGAGGTAAATTCAAAGGCATAACTAGAACCTCCAGGGCCCCGGGGCAAGAAACCATGATGGGCCCCCCTGACACCCCCCCCTTCCATCTGAGCCCTGGTCTTCCAATTTTGGGAGGGTATCCATGGACATCCTCCCAGAACCCTGCCTCACACGTGCCCCCTGGGGCATGCATCTAGCACACTCTGTTATGGCTGTGTCCTTTGGATGATCACAGATCACGGTAAAGGGTCAATCACAGCAGCCCTTTACCATGTGATCAGCTGATCACATGTAAACAGACTTGCCATTTATCGGCTGCCCTTTCTTCCCATGCTGTGTCTGTCTGAGGAAAGGTGAGCAAAGAATGTCAGTGCATTGTTTACACTGATAATCAGTGCCCTGATCATCAGTGCCCATCAGTGCAGTCTATAAGTTCCACCTGTCAGTGCCCATCAATGTCGCCTGTCCGTGCTCATCAATGTAGCCTATCAGTGCCCATCAGTGCCACCTATCAGTGCTTATCAATGATGCCTATTAGTGTCCATTAGTGCTGCCTATCAGCACTTAATGCCCATCAGTGGAACCTATCAGTGCTCATCAATGTCGCCTATCGGTGCTCATTAATGCACATTAATGCTGCTTTTCAGTGCTCATTAATGCCACCCATCAGTGCAACCTATCAGTGCTCATCAATGCCATTTGCCTCCTCAGCAGGGCTCTGAGCTGAGAGCCTCTCTCTCATATAGCTCAGAGTCGGCATTGACAGTTCCCCCCTCCTCCCTTGTAGGGATGGGAGAGGAGTGTAACGCTCCTGTGTTTTTATAGTAAGCTGGATTTGCAGCTGCAGAATCTCCACTCAGTAGTCATGTAGAGATGTGTTGAAATACCAGATCCAACTCTCCAGACTCATCACTGTGGGCCTGTCTGCTTCCGCATACAGATATACACACACTCAATAAGATGTTCCTGGAGGGATGGGATGTATATGACAGTATGGAGGTGATGTGCTGAAGGGACAGGTGTGAGCAGTGACAGCAATGATAAGCACTTGATAGTAATGTTCAGGAGAGTAGTAGATGGTAATAGGTAGAATGCAGATAGGTTAGTAATCATGTATGGTAACAGGTGGTGAGGACAGCAGATGACATATACAGGATAGACTAACCCAGTGCAAGGATAGATGGTAGTAGACTCAAGAGCTAGCAATCTATGTAACAGTGCAGATGATAGAATTAGTATGCATTGAAAGTAACAGTCCTTAATGTGCAGAGGTAGATAGTGTAAGTTAGTTATGGAGGAATCCCCTGTGGGGTACTTATCACTAGTAAGGTTAGTAAGTAGAGGGGTCCGGTAGTGAGGGAGTGATCCGGTAGCGTGATACGGGATCAGTAGCGAGGTTCCGGTCTGTTCCAGGTAAAGGAGAATAGCTGGAGGCTCCGGCAGCATAAGACAAGGCTTGTGAGCATGCGGTAACATTGAACGAACAATGTGAGAGAGAAAGCCGGCGATTGAAATAGCCGCTCAGAGCGGCGCTCAGCGATGATGTCATCCGGCTTAAAGGTATATGCGTTCCACCTAACTAAAAAGGTGGGACGCAATATGAAGAGGAAAATGGGCAATAAGGGTACCAAAGGTACCAGAATCTTACAGTACCCCCCCCCTTAAGGCCGGCTCCGGAAGGCCTATAACACTGGTTTCTCCGGGTATTTAGAGTGAAACCTTCGTATAAGCCTAGGTGCATGAACATCAGAAGTATCCAACCAGGTGTCGTCTTGGGGTCCATAGTTCTTCCATCTTATGAGATATTGGAGTCTTCCTCTGTGGATATGAGAATGCAAAATCTCCTTAATCTCAAATTCTTCTCCGCCTTCAACTTGTACTGGAGGTGGAGGCAAAATGGTAGGCCTTATTCCTTGGTTAGGAACATGTGGTTTCAATAGCGACACATGAAAGATGGGATGTATTCTGAGATCTGCCGGTAAGGTGAGTTGCACTGCGGCTTTTCCAATGAGTTTCTTAATTGGGAAGGGTCCCAGAAATAAAGGTCCAAGCTTTTTGCTAGGGATCTTTAACCTTAAATTTTTTGTCGATAGCCACACGAGGTCCCCAATAGCATATTGCGGAGAAGGTCTTCTACGAAGGTCGTAGTACTTTTTTTGTTGACTATGAGCGTGTGAGATGGTGGTATTAAGTAAACCCAGAGAGTCTTTTATTTGGGTAAGATAATCCGAGGCTACTGGGTTACTTGATGGTAGGATGCGTGGTGGAAGAAGTGTGGGATGAAACCCATAGTTCAAGTAGAACGGACTTTGCTTAGTAGTACTGTGGGTTGCGTTGTTATAAGCAAATTCCGCCAGAGGGAGGAGGTCCACCCAATCATCCTGTAGGTATGATGTGTAGCAACGCAGATATTGTTCTATACACTGGTTGACTCTTTCAGTCTGTCCGTTGGTCTGAGGGTGGTAAGGAGAAGTGAGCTTTCGCTCAATCCGTAGTATTTGACATAGAGCTTGCCAAAACTTGGAGATAAACTGTGAACCACGGTCGGATAAAAGAGTCTTTGGAATTCCATGTAACTTGAACACATGTTTCATTAGTAGTTCCGCTGTTTGTTTAGATGAAGGTAGTCTGCGAATAGCAATGAAATGTGCCATCTTTGTCAGATGGTCCACTGACACTAGAATGGTATTAAATCCTTTGGAAGGTGGTAGTTCTACTATAAAGTCTAAGGACACCATAGGCGTGCGCACGGGGTGTGCCGGGTGTGCCTGGGCACACCCTAATGCCCAGGCACATCTGGCACACCCCAGGGCTTTTTTGCTGGCAGAATGTGTGGGATCTCTATTTCAGCACCTCTACTAATTGATAATGGCAGCGCTGTGAGTGAGACTATTTTTCAGTCGGCTGTGTACCTCTCATAAATGAAGTCACTGACCGCGGATTAAGCAGGCAGACGGCCGCATTTGCCGATGCTACCTCTATAGTTCCGGCTACAGCATCACTGACAGCTGAATATCACTCCGCCACCTGCTGTCAGGAATGCTGTAGCCGGACTATAGATGTAGCATCAGCTGCAGTGGCAAAACAATAGGGGGTGCAACCCGGCCCCGTGCTGAAGGGGGCCCCTGTAGCTCCCCTGTCACATTTGTCTACACCTGTGTTGGAGTCAGCTCTAGGTACAGAGGACTACTTGTCGCCATCCTGGATAGTGGATACAGCTAGCATCAGGCTGGATAGGGGAGCCAGCGGGGCTGCATATAGGAGAACCGATCTCCTTATTCACTTCTTGACTCCTGCAGGGCTTTCAGTGGCTGCAGGAGCGGGATCGGTTGTTACTGTATGCCGTCCCACCGGACCTCCTATCCAAGCATCCGTACCTAGGACTGCCTCCTAGCTCCGCCCCTCGACTCCAGCTTCAGCTCCCGCCTCTTCTCTCAATGCCGTTCCTGCTGCTGGGCAAGGTAGGAGAAATGCTAGAAATGCCTCCTATCCCTTTCTGCCTGGTAAGACACAAACACAATGTCTGCCATAGCAGAGTGTAGTGTTCCAGCCTGGTGTCCTACTGACTGTCACTCTGCCCCCCCATACTGCCCCCTCCATACTGCCCCCTCCCATCATGCTGCCCCCCCCTTACTGCCCCCTCCTGACACACTATACCCCCGCTGCTGCCCCCCATACTGCCCCCTCCTGTTATTTTGTCCCCTCCATACTGTCCCCTCCCATCATGCTGCCCCCCATACTACCCCCTCCTGGCACACTCCCCCAATACTGCCCCCCTCCCATTACGCTGTCCCCCTCCCATCATGTTGCTCCCCCATACTACCCCTCCTGGCACACTGTCTCCCAGTACTGCCCTCCACTGTCCCCTTCCATCGTGCTGCCCCCATATCATACTACCCCCTCCTGGCACACTGTTCCCCCATACTTCCCTCCACTGCCCCCTCCCATCACGCTGTCCCCCTCCCATCATGCTGCCCCCCCATACTGCTCCCTCCTGGCACACTGTCCCCCAATACTGTCCCCCTCCCATCATGCTGTCCCCCATACTGCCCCCCTCCTGTCACACTGACCCCCCATATTGCCCCCACTGCCCACCTCCCATCATACACTGCTCCCCTCCTGTCACACTGCCCCACCCTCCAGTCGCACTGCCCCCATCCCGTCACACTGCCCAGGTACCCTTCTTAGATAGGGTGGCTACATTTATTTTCTTGTTTAGACTTTCTTTTATTTTCATCTGGTGATCTGGCCAGAAAGTCTGTTGTTTCAACAGAACAAGCTCTCTTGCAGAGGTAGCAGTTGGAGGGATATGACAAACCATCTCCCACTGACAGCAGTGCTTACAATGATCATATTTTTTATGTAAAACCTTTATACTAAAAGGGAAAAAAATATTTTTGCTGTAACTGATTATACATTGTTTGCTGGAGTTTGGCTTCAGTTTGTCAGTGTATTTAAATCTGTTACTAACGTTAACACTACCCCCCCCCCCCCCCCTGCTGAAGTGCCACCTGTGCTCCCTCATCCAGATTGAGGCACTCTCATACAGAAGGTGTTACTGTGTGTGACAGGTTTGGCGGGAGGATGGTGGTGGAGAACAGGGAGCTGCAAAATGCACCTTTGCCTTTCAAGAAAAAAAATCCTTGCACTGGCCCTGTATCCAGGTTACTTGTTTCCTACGTGTTCTCTGGTCCCCCCTCCCCCCGCAGTGCTACCGGCATTCCCAATGTGGCTTCTAGAAAATTGTAAAAACACTAAAAAATAAAACTAAAAAAAATGGTTAAACTTCTGTGCACGTCCACTGCCCTACTGACACCTTCAACTGCCATACTGACACCTTCCACTGCTCTACTGACACCTTCAACTGCCTTACTGACACCTTCCACTGCTCGACTGACACCATCCACCGCCCTACTGACACCTTCAACTGCTCTACTGACACCGTCCACTGCTCTACTGATACCGTCCACTGCCCTACTGACACCTTTTACTGCTCTACTGACACATTCAACTGCCCTACTGACACCTTCCACTGCTCTACTGACACCGTCCACTGCTCTACTGACACCTTCAACTGCTCTACTGACACCGTCCACTGCTCTACTGATACCGTCCACTGCCCTACTGACACCTTCCACTGCTCTACTGACACCGTCCACTGCCCTACTGACACCTTCAACTGCCCTACTGACACCTTCCACTACTCTACTGACACCATCCACTGCTCTACTGACACCATCCACTGCTCTACTGACACCATCCACTGCTCTACTGACACCTTCAACTGCCCTACTGACACCTTCCACTGCTCTACTGACACCATCCACTGCTCTACTGACACCGTCCACTACTCTACTGACACCATCCACTGCCCTACTGACACCGTCCACTGCTCTACTGACACCATCCACTGCTCTACTGACACCGTCCACTACTCTACTGACACCATCCACTGCCCTACTGACACCTTCCACTGCTCTACTGACACCGTCCACTGCCCTATATCAAAGTTTCCCTTTACACCAGAGTCCACAGTACTCTTTACATCCAATTTCCCAGTGTAAAGGGGAACTCATTGCACATGGTTGTGGGGAGCTTGCAGAATGCCCCCATTCATTTGAATGGGTCACAGTCAGTGGGTTCTACACCTGCTGAAAGCAACAGGGGATATAATTGCAGCTGTGGCATATGAACATGCCCAGCCCTGCCTCTACAGCTAAAAGATGGTAGCGGTTGAGGGGTGGTAAAAGAACGTTTCGAAAGCAGAGTTTTACTGCCCTTCAACCTCTATAAAAAATTAAATGTTTTAATAAGTTACAAATATTAAGTGTTTCATTTATTTATTTAATACATTTAAAAAATGTTTTGATACATTTAAATGTTTGTTCACATTTATTTATAAGGGTGTTTGCGTGTGTATGTGTGTATATATATATATGCGCATGTGAGTTTGAGTTTTGGGGTGCACACCCTAATGCAATAGGCTGCACACACCTATGAAGGACACAACTTCCCATGGAACCTGGGGTATTGGTAGACTGCAGAGTAGACCAGATGGTTTTGTAGTGTCAATTTTGGACCTTGCACAGATGTCACATGAAGAAACGAATTTTTGTACAGACGTCTTCATATCAGGCCACCAAAACTGCCTGGTAAGCAAATTAAGGGTTTTCGTCATACCCATATGTCCTGCCATAGGCACATCATGTGATAATTCCAAGATCTTGGTGCGCATAGTAGGGGGTATGTAGAGTTTGTCGTTATAATAGAGGAAGCCTTCTGCATCAGTACTTAGTTGTGGTGGAGGTGAATCCAATCCTATACTGTGCAAAATCTCTTCCTTCAGGGAACGAACAACACCAATAATACGTTCATAGGGTATTATAGGAATAGAAGGGATTTCGGCGCAGTTATCTTCGGTTAATCGTGATAGCGCATCCGCTTTTTTATTTTTGTCTGCAGGCGTGTAGGTCACTAGGAAGTTGAATCTTAGGAAGAATAATGACCATCGTACCTGCCGGTGGGAAAGAGTTTTGTTAGTCTGGAGGTATTGAAGTTTTTTATGATCTGTATATATGAGTATTGGTAATCGGGTACCTTCAAGTAGATGTCGCCAATTCTCCAGTGCCAGTTTTATGGCAAGCAACTCCTTTTCACCCACTGGGTAATTCACCTCTGGGCTGCTTAGTGATTTAGAGAAGAAAGCAACTGGGTGGAGTGGTGAAGTATTTGTTGGTCGTTGGGAGAGAACTGCTCCTACTGCCATGTTTGACGCATCTACCTCCAGAATATATTGGAGGGATGGGTCTGGATGGCGTAGTATGGGAGCAGAAGTAAAGCTTGATTTTAACAAGAGGAAAGCTCCATTTGCTTCTTCTGACCATTTGAATGGTTTCTTTATACTTGTAAGTTGTGTGAGAGGTCTCACAATAGCAGAGAAGTTCTTGATGAACTTCCTATAGAAGTTTGAAAATCCAAGGAATCGCTGTAATGCCTTACGAGTTGTTGGTATAGGCCAATCCAGAATACAGGATATCTTGCTCATATCCATCTTGATTCCGGTTTTGGATATGATGTATCCTAGGAATAATATTTCTTCTTTATGAAATAGTCATTTTTTTAATTTCACGTATAGATTGTGTGCGAGTTATCTGGATAACACAAGTCTTACATGTTTTATATGTTCAGACAAAGATCGAGAATAGATAAGTATATCGTCCAGATATACCACAACACAGACATCAAGTAAGTCTCTAAAGATGTCGTTTATGAACCGTTGAAAAGCTGCGGGAGCATTACACAACCCGAATGGCATCACAAGATATTCGAATAATCCGTATCTGGTTCTGAATGCTGTCTTCCACTCATCTCCGTCACGGATTCGGATTAGGTTGTATGCCCCTTTTAGGTCCAATTTAGAGAAGTAGGTAGCCCCACACACTTGTTCAATGAGTTCAGGGATGAGCGGTAAAGGATAGCGATCCTTTATCGTAATGGTATTTAATTGCCTATAATCGATAATAGGCCTAAGACTTGAATCCTTATTGCGGACAAAGAAAAGTCCTGCAGCTGTGGAAGAAGTAGAGGGTCTGATGAACCCTTTAGTCAAATTCTCATCCAAGTATTCCTTGAGATGAGAGAGTTCATCCTGTGAAAGAGGATAAACATGACCGAAAGGCAATTTGATGTTAGGGAGTAGATCGATAGTGCAATCATAATCCCTATGGGGAGGCAACACTTGAGCATTTTTCTCAAGGAAGACTTCGGACAGATCCTGATAGCATAGTGGTGCAATCTCATCTGACACCACAGACAGGATATTTCCATAAGATGGGAGGTTACACGTAATCTCGCAATAGTGAGAAGGGAAAGTTAGCGTCCGTGTTTTCCAATCTATGGTTGGTTGATGTGTGTGTAACCAGGGAAGTCCCAAAATAATGGGAAAATGGGGTGAAGATAGTACATCAAAAGTGGTGGTCTCCATATGAGACTCGTTAGCAGTGACAAGGAGTGCTTGTGTCTGATTGGTGATTGGACCAGAAGATAACGGAATACCGTTAATGAAACTAACAGAGACAGGTTTAGGTTTTGAAATAATAGGTATTTTATTTAAAGTAACAAAACGTGTATCGATATAGTTCCCACAAGATCCTGTGTCAATCATAGCCTTGGTGGTAATCCTAGTCTGGTCCCACTGTAATGTTAAATGAACAAAGAGATAGGGATTTGAAAAGGAAGTCGTTAATCCCCCTAGCAAGACATGTGAACACTCACCCTCTTTTTTGCGGACAAGGGGACAAACGCTTATCAAATGATCCGGGGATGCGCAGTACATGCAGAGGTTTCTGGATCTTCTGGCTCGTTCAGTAGTTGATAAAGGTGGGCGTATGGTTCCTACCTCCATAGGAGTGGGGTCAACGGCCGAAATCCGAGAAGGACTAGACAATGGCATTCCCATTTTCTCAGCCTTTCTTTCTCGCAGTCGCCTGTCAATGTTGATACTGAGTTGTATTAAGGCATCCAAAGTGCCAGGTAAATCCGCTCGGGCGAGCTCGTCTTTAACGGCTTCTGACAACCCGAGTCTGAACTGAGTTCGCAGAGATGTATCATTCCACCCTGAATCAAGGGTCCATCTTTTGAACTCTGCTACAAAGTCTTCAACAGGTCTCCTTCCTTGTTTTAAAGCCCTCAATTGGATATCAGCAGTACTCTGCCTATTGGGGTCTTCATATAAGCTAGCGAGTTCCGCTAGGAATAAAGGATAGGAGTTGAGAAGATGATCATCTTTCTCAAAGAGAGAGTCTGCCCAGGCCCGTGGATCACCCGTTAAGTATGAAATAACGGTACAAACTTTAATTTGATCAGTAGGGTAAGTACGAGGTTTTAGCAAAAAAAGCAATTGACATGCGTTTTTGAATTCACGAAATTTTTTCCGATCACCTGTAAACACTAGAGGAGGGTTTATTTTAGGTTCAGGGGGCTGAGCAGCAGTAAGCTGTGAAAGACAGGTTACCTGCTGTCTCAGAGTCTGATTTTCATCTTTTACTTCAGTAAGAGCAAGTATTAATGCATTTACTTGTTGTGTTAATTGTGTCACTTGAGTGGGTAATTCTGCTGAATCCATTTTTTTTTGGTTCGTTCAATCTGTAACGCTCCTGCGTTTTTATAGTAAGCTGGATTTGCAGCTGCAGAATCTCCACTCAGTAGTGATGTAGAGATGTGTTGAAATACCAGATCCAACTCTCCAGACTCATCACTGTGGGCCTGTCTGCTTCAGCATACAGATATACACACACAAGATGTTCCTGGAGTGATGGGATGTATATGACAGTATGGAGGTGATGTGCTGAAGGGACAGGTGTGAGCAGTGACAGCAATGATAAGCACTTGATAGTAATGTTCAGGAGAGTAGTAGATGGTAATAGGTAGAATGCAGATAGGTTAGTAATCATGTATGGTGACAGGTGGTGAGGACAGCAGATGACATATACAGGATAGACTAACCCAGTGCAAGGATAGATGGTAGTAGACTCAAGAGCTAGCAATCTATGTAACAGTGCAGATAATAGAATTAGTATGCATAGAAAGTAACAGTCCTTAATGTGCAGAGGTAGATAGTGTAAGTTAGTTATGGAGGAATCCCCTGTGGGGTACTTATCACTAGTAAGGTTAGTAAGTAGAGGGGTCCGGTAGTGAGGGAGTGATCCGGTAGCGTGATACGGGATCAGTAGCGAGGTTCCGGTCTGTTCCAGGTAAAGGAGAATAGCTGGAGGCTCCGGCAGCATAAGACAAGGCTTGTGAGCATGCGGTAACATTGAACGAACAATGTGAGAGAGAAAGCCGGCGATTGAAATAGCCGCTCAGAGCAGCGCTCAGCGATGATGTCATCCGGCTTAAAGGTATATGCGTTCCACCTAACTAAAAAGGTGGGACGCAATATGAAGAGGAAAATGGGCAATAAGGGTACCAAAGGTACCAGAATCTTACAAGGAGACAGCTGTTCTTCTCTTTCTCCCCCCCCCCCCCTCTTCTCTCCTCCTGTGTGCACTTCATGAAGTGTGAAGCTAATGATCTCACACTGCCCGCATTGCACACAGGAGGAGAAAGATGGGGGAGAAGGAGCAGATCAGCTATCTTCTCTCCCATCCATATGAGAGAAGAGTGAGGAAGACGAACTGTCAATGCCGGCTCTAAACTATATGAGAAAAATGCTCTCAGCTCAGAGCCCTGCGACTAGCAACCCTGCTGGAGCTTCCAACAGTGGCAGAACGCCAAGGCCCGGTCGCAAGTGTGACTGTTGCGACCCTGGTAGTTCCGCCACTGAATAAATTACTAGGCTGAGAAAGTAAAGAGTGTGATCCAAATATAAAAGATACCATTGAATTTCTTGGAAGGTGAAACTTTCACAGTAAAAATGGTCAACCTAAAAATATAATAGTAAACTCCAGGACTTCTTGCACTAGAAATATTACCCAAAATGACCAGGCGGACCTATCTGGCAAGCAGAGCTGTCCAAACAAGATACAAAACTCCCACGTCGTTTGATAGAATGCCTTAGGTAGAATGCATTAATGAGTCATATTTACTTCTCTTGTCTTGCAAAGCACAATGGAGGTCATGTCTTCCTTTGCTATTTCTGCTGCTTTTCAGGCAAGGGCTCAACAAATTGATGTGGCAATAAATGTGTTGGCATCCTGGTAATGGGATTTGTAGCACAGATACAGTACATAGGTGTTGAATCAGAAGTACTTCTGTAGATATAGTGTAGAGGAGTATGTCGTGCAGGGCACTAGACCTGTGAACATCTTGTAACCTCAATGGCAAACCCACGATTATGGATTGTCATATTAAGTCTGCAGGGACTCTATCTGCGAACTATAGCAAGTAGTTGATTTTGTGTAAGGATCAGCATGTTTTTCAACTGCTGAATTTTACTAAACCACCCATGGAATTTATTGTGCTTTTTAACCCTTGTTACCATTTCAATTAAAGTAACATACACCACTGTAACTACCAAGAGAATGTTCTTACACTTCCTCTACAAGCTTCAGTAACCCTTAATTAATTTAGTTGCAAGCATCTCTAATGCCTCAGTCCATTACTAAAAAGCCTATTACATCTCTAGCATGACAAGCTCTTCGGGAATGGACCCACTGATCCTTATTTTTTCTTGGTAGCCTTCTGGAAAAAAGAAAATAGCCTAGGGGACACTTATACTGTAAGATGTATAAATCCGTGCAACCACACAAGGATGTGTGATCAAAGATGACAACAAAATTAAAGTGGTCTTGGGGACTCATAACTGGAATCCTGTTGTGAGCATGTAAAAATCCAAATTATTCCATATAAATTGTGATTATTGTGATAATGTGTTAAAAATTGTTCAGGGTACTGCAAGTAATCATTACCAAGGATACTGCAGGTAGTCATTACCAATACTTTGACAAGACCTCCATTTCTCTATTCTGCTTCCTTACTTCAGAGAATCCAACAAGCCTCCCTATACTCAGAACAATCACAAATATATTCAAAAGCAGGCATACGTTTTCTGTGCATTTAACCTGTAATAAAACAATGCTTCCAAGAAACCTGCATTTAAGTTTTGAGCTTTACAAAAAAAAAGAAAATGCAAAGTGAAATAGTTTTAACTGGCAGTCTCTCTGATCTCCAATGAGAAAGATTTACAGACAGGCAGAGAAAGTACAACGGCTTCCTCTCCTCTCTGTTATAGAATCTAATACACAGCAAATCACTACAGAAGCTCACAGCGGGTAGAGCAGCAAGGTGTGAATGTGCTGATGTACGCCTGCAGCTAGCATCTATTTCAGAATTAACTCCTCTGAAGCCAAATAGTCTTTACAGTATGTCTGCAATATCAAGGAAAAGGTCCATAGTTCAGTTGGATCAATATATTCTCTGCTGGAGGAAATTGTTAAATGTGAACATAGCCAATCACTGATAAATGGTGAAACATTTTTCTTTATTAAAGAACAGGATCTCTATAGAGAGCCCAATAGGTTAACAAATGCCAGTCAAAAATAATGGCAAACATTACAACCTTAAACAACCTTTATCTGGCTATTTCTTTAGATTTTATCTGCTAATCTGCACAACAAGGGATTTATCATTACCTCGTTTCAAATTAGCATGAATGTATAAACCAAATACCTCAGTAAATACAATGACTAAATTGGCTGCTCAAAGAATCTGGACCTTATATAAAAATAAATGTTATGCCATTAGTAGGTTGATGTTTTTATGCCATTTTTTACTTTAGAAGCATTTTTTTAAACTGTTCCTATGCTAGGGAAGGTTTAGAATGACCTCCACTTACAGAAAAGGTCATTGGAAAACCCTCCAGGTACCTAAAAACATAGTAAGGGTACATTGCAGGGATTGAAATACTGTAATTGCAATCTGTGCTGTTGCACATGGGCCAAAAACAGGAAGGATGCAGGGGAAACCTCAAGAGAGCGACACAGATGAAGGAGAGATATGCAAAGAAATGCTGATCATCAAAGTTCCATGGAAGAGAGACCCAACCTATATAGGTATGCTCAACACATATGTTCTGTGGCATGGAATTGGGTCCATTAGTACTGATTGACATGAAAAATTGAATTGTAAGCCATAGAGCGTAAAAAATCCAATGAAGGCAGCTATATTTTGCACTCAGGATATACTGCAGGTTTCTTAGTAAGTTCCTGGCGCAGAAAAAGAAGGTACAAATTGCCTGATGACACGGGTGTTCAAGATGTTTGCGCACAGACCCTCGGCATTCCTTGACTTCAGTAAAGCAAGAAGGAAGAAGAAAATGTCTATATGAATGCACAGCCTCCACCTGCTATACCCACAAACCAGTACAGCTGTACACACACACACACCCACACACACACATATACAGTATCTCACAAAAGTGAGTACACCCCTCACATTTTTGTAAATATTTTCTTAAATCTTTTCATGTGACAACACTGAAGAAATTACACTTTGCTACAATGTATAGTAGTGAGTGTACAGCTTGCATAACAGTGTAAATTTGCTGTCCCCTCAACAAACTCAACACACAGCCATTATTGCTTAAACCACTGGCAACAAAAGTGAGTACACCCCTGAGTGTAAAAGTCCAAATTGGACCCAATTAGCCATTTTCCCTCCCCGGTGTCATGTGACTCGTTAGTGTTACAAGATCTCAGGTGTGAATGGGGAGCAGGTGTGTTAAATTTGGTGTTATCGCTCTCACTCTCTTATACTGGTCACTGGAAGTTCAAAATGGCACCTCATGGCAAAGAACTCTCTGAGGATCTGAAAAAAAGAATTGTTGCTCTTCATAAAGATGGCCTAGGCTATAAGAAGATTGCCAAGACCATGAAACTGAGCTGCCGCAGGGTGGCCAAGACCATACAGCGGTTTAACAGGGCAGGTTTCACTCACAAACTCAGGTTTCATGGTGTCAAGAGTGTAGTGGCAACCAGGCGAGGAGTACAAAGACAAGTGTGTCTTGCCTACAGTCAAGCATGGTGGTGGGAGTGCCATGGTCTGGGGCTGCATGAATGCTGCCGGTACTGGCTAGCTACAGTTCATTGAGGGAACCATAAATGCCAACATGTACTGTGACATACTGAAGCAGAGCATGATCCACTCTCTTTTGCGACTGGGCTGCTAGGCAGTATTCCAACATGATAACGACCCCAAACACACCTCCAAGACGACCACTGCCTTGCTAAAGAAGCTGAGGGTAAAGGTGATGGACTGGCAAAGCATGTCCCCAGACCTAAACCCTATTGAGCATCTGTGGGGCATCCTCAAATGGAAGGTGGAGGAGCGCAAGGTCTATAACATCCACCAGCTCCGTGATGTTGTCATAGAGGAGTGGAAGAAGACTCCAGTGTCAGTGGCAACCTATGAAGCTCTGGTGAACTCCATGCCCAAGTGGGTTAGGGCAGAGCTGGAAAATAATGGTGGTCACACAAAATATTGACACTTTGGGCCCTATTTGGACATTGTCAATTAGGGGTGTACTCACTTTTGTTTCCAGCAGTTTAGACAATAATGGCGGTGTGTTGAGTTATTTTAAGGAGACAGCAAATTTGCACTGTTATGCAAGCTATACACACACTACTTTACATTGTAGCAAAGTGTAATTTCTTAAAGCGGAGTTCCGGCCTAAAAAACACCTTTGGGCCATCCGCTTGCTTTAAATCCCCTAAAAAACAAATGGATAGTGACGATTTTTTTTTCTTTACTTACCTTGTTTTTGAAGAAAGTATACTTACCTTCCTTCTACTTCCTCCCTCTGCGGCCACGGCCCACGCCGTCACTTCCTGCTTGCGTTGACTCCTGGGAGCTGAACGTCATCGCTCCCAGGAGTCAATGCACCTGCACCGGCCCCACTCGTCAGTTTCGGTGCAGGGATAACGCGCCTTCTCCGAAAGTGACGAGCTGGGCCGGTGCAGGCGCATTCTGGGACGCAGAGGACACCAAAGAGGACACCGAAGAGGACGCCCTGGCTTCAGCTGCCCACACCTGAGATGGCAGCGCTGGACAAGAAATTTTCAAGGTAAGTATTTCTTCTAAAAAGGTAAGTGTGACCTGGGACAGTTCAGAGGCTATACATTCTGGAATGCACTAGCCCTGACTGTCCCGGGGGTATTTTTATCTCCAAACCATTTCTGAGGCCAGAACTCCGCTTTAAAGTGGTTGTATACTGCCGGGAAAAAAAACCTGCAAGACAAAGGCATAATGAGCTGCAAGACAAAGGCATAATGAGCTAGTATGCATCCATAGTAAATGGATAGATGCTGTCTACTCAGCCCCGTCATCAGCTGTCAGAGTCAATGAGGTAACTTCCGCATACTTTAAACTGTCCAATGGCACCAGACAAGGTGGCCCTTTGTCTCCAATGATTTTTTTCTTGACTCTGGAGCTATTTCTAAGACATATTCATAGAAGCGCAGACGTTCAGGGCTTTCCAATTGCCAAGTTGGACCATAAAGTAGCGGCCTTTGCGGAGGATATGTTTTTTTATCACGTCTCCAGAAACCACAGTGCCAAACCTCTTATGTGAGTTCAAACGGTATAGAACTCGAATTTCAAGATCAACGTTAACAAATCTGAAATGTTTAACATTACGCTTGCCCCGACATATGCTCAGGCTCTTTGTTCATCATTCTGCTTTCCATGGGCCTCTTCCCACCTAACATATCTAGGGGTTAAACTGACTTCCTCAGTAGATAAAGTTTTTGCAGCTAATTTTCGGCCCCTGTTCCGCACTCTTACCTCTGATTTAGACAGGTGGCATAATGGCTGCTATGTATGGATAGGTAGGAACCCTATCCTTAAAATTAACATTATGCCGAGACTACTCTATCTTTTTTTTCAGATCTTGCCAATAGTAGTCCCTACATAATTTTGAAAATCAGTGCATAGTATTTTTCTTATATTTGTTTGGGCGAAAATGCACCCACGGCTGTCTCACTCACATTTGGTCATGCCCAAAATTCATGCGGGAATGGCTTTTCCTAACCCGCTTCGATACTACCAGGCAGCCCATCTTGCCAGGGTACTCGCGTGGGGCCGAGATGGGGGACACAAAGCATGGGTACTGATTGAACAATCCTGCACTAATATCCCACTACAATGTTTGCCATAGCTAAGTCCTAGATATCTTGGACGTTTACAACACCATGTGCTTATAGGGGCAACCCTTGGGGTAGTGCAACAAAGTCTCCATTTTTCTAGGTCAGAAGAGGAGATCACTCAGCTTTATCCAATACTGGGAAACCCAGCGTTTCCCCCCTGGCCACACTGATAGCTGCTTCAAACAACTTTTCGGACAGAGCAAGTTTCGCCTAGGTGACTACCTTGTCAACTCCAGGTTGAAGACCAGAGCTGAAATACAGTTGATATTCGATTTGCCATTAGACCCCTGGTGGATGTAGCAACTCACCCACTCCCTTAGCTGTATACTTTGTGGGGGGTGGTCGACCCATCCTAACACAACGCTAGAAAACCTGTGTCTGGAACAGGGTCCCTCTGCTCATGTGGTCTCGGAGGCCTATAAACTGCTAATACATCCTCTTGAGGGATTTGTCCCTGGATTTCACCAGAAAAGGGAAAGGGACCTAGCCCTCACACTTATCACTGAGCGGCAGGATCATGTCCTCTATTTTGCACATTACTCCTCAGTGGCTAGTAAGTATCAAGAGTTGCGTTACAAGGTCCTCACGAGTTGGTATAAGTTCCCGTCTCTGTTGAAGAAAATTTACCTGGATGCAGTGAACACCTGTTGGCAATGCGGAGAGGCAGACGGTACCATGTTGCATATCTTCTGGTCCTATCGAAAACTGGAGGGGTGTTGGTCCAAGGTGCAAGACACCATAAAGCAGCTCACTGACTACGACTTGGGCTCTGACCTGGCCAGATATCTTCTCCACTATTCAGATCTCTCAAAACATAAATATAAAAATTCTATGCTGATCCACCTTCTAAATGCGACTAAGGCCTGCATTCCAGGCCCTGTGGAAGCCGGAATCACCCCCTTCGGTCTCACTATGGCTTACCAAAATAGCTGATATTTATGCCATGGAAAGTATTACTGCAACCTTGAGAGGTAAAGAAGAGAAATTTAACAAAACGTGGTTCTATTGGTCCCTTTACTAGGGAATATGGCTAGAAAAGGTTTCTTTTAGGATTTTTTTCTCTTATGTCCATGCAGCTGATATTTACACAACCCTGCCGCAGGAGGGTCAGGGCAGGAGATCTGATTCTGGTCTCTTTTGCAGTTAGGTAAAACTTATAGATCTTGTCCCTCCTCAAATTAACTTCTTTGTTAGTCTGGTGGGCTGGAAACTCCAATAGTTTTTTATATGTTCCGGGGACATCCTTCTATAGTTTACGTCAATGTTTCTGCGTATAATAAAGTCAAATTTTTTTTTTTACAACAAGAGTTTTGGGTCTTCACCCTCCTCTGTTACATTCTCCATAACATAAACATAAAATACAGTCAAACTCCATCAGAATGATTGGAACGTCTTTACTAAGTGTGTAGACCTGAGAATTCGAGAGCGATAAACTATACATCGAAGTTCCCAAACAATATACCATGAGATGCTTTAAATCACCTGCAGTAATGAAAAATTACATTCAACTTTTAATGGATTGACCATCTAAAGAAATAGTCAGTTAGATGCAAATCCATTAATTTCTACTATTTTTTCCAACTTCATATTTTCACTCCATTTCTTCTATGCTATTTTCATGATATGTATTACTTTTTTCTCTGCTTTTAACAGAAACTAATCATTTGAAAGCTAGAACTGCTTGACCTACAGATGAAAGAATTGTCCTCCAAGCTTGACTTCAAAACATTCTTTGAACAAGACGGTTACAATCTTTTAAAAAAAGAATATCATTAGTTTTACACAATAAATGTTATAACAAAACTAGCAAAGTACAAAAAGGCAAAGGCAAGAAGAGAAAATATGACTGAAAAGTACTGAAGGTTGCAATATTCTTGTTCTTCAAAGGTCATGCAGCAGTTAAGAGGTTAATGAGTCCAGCTTCCATAGTTGGAACAAACAGGACCTCTTATCCTTTTTCAGCAGCCTAGACTGACTTTATATTTCTGGCAGAGGAGCTGGTATGCTCTGGGATAATTAGATAACCGACAGGACTGTGTGAAGCTTCTGATCGGGTTACTGTTAAATTCCAAGGCCCGCTGGCTCTGGGAAATGAAATTAATTATGTTTATTTAAAGGAGTCATTTAATCCATTTTTTCTTATTTTGTCTTCACTCAATTGAGTTTTAGTTGTAGATGTTTCTTTCTATTCTTTAATACATTTAACATATTTTGTTTAGGCAGTGGTGTGCAGTTTTTGAATACATGAGGTAGGCCATCTGCCAGAAACCGGTAACAAAAAAAAAATATTAATGGGAGTGGGGATTCATAGATTCCCTAGACATGAATGTCTGGTGCTAGCAATAGACATAAATTCTTCCATATTGGGTAACAATCATCTTTTGTTACCAGCTTTAGGAATAATGATTAACAGCACTGCTAAAGATGCAGCAGAAACAGCATACAGCATAAAGAGAGCACAAATGGCTGCAACATGGCAAATCTTTAAGCTGGTCACATGACTAAGTTGTTCCTCTTTTCCGATTTTTTCACAGCTCTTCCCAGAATTTTTCCCAACATCATCACATCAGCACTGCAACAATAAACTGTAAACAAAGGGCATTATGATAATGTCCTGTAAGGGCAGTGGCATCTTAAGAGCATTATAGGCCCCCGGGCAATGCAGTACACTGGGGCCCTGCCTACACAATCACCCACGAGAATAAACATGCTAATTATCAATAAGGCTATATTTATTGGTACAGCAGTGCCATGCTAATGACAGCTTCCAAGTTCGGCGGCTGGGTTCGGTGAACACACACACATACGGGAGTCAGACTCGACTGTCCTGTGTGTGCCTGTTCCTGTGGGGGTGGACAGGCATTCTGCAGTTGTGGGCTCCCCCTCCACGGCATATGTGGCCTGACAGCAACACAGGGCCGACAGGCACTTGCCACCTGCTAAGTTTGGTGGCGGCATGCACACGGGAATCAGGACTAATGCTTGGCTGGGGCTGAGCCGCTGGGCAGGTGGGGCCCCCCGGGCAACTGCCCAGAGTGCCCATTCGGTAAGATGGCCCTGTGTAAGGGAGCAGGCCACTTCACTAACAGTATCTTCTAAGTCTTCCAGATTGAATGACAATGGGGGGTTGATTTCCTAAAACTGGAGAATGCAATTGCAGCTTCACATACCATGTAAGAAATATCACCAAAACTGTTGTCTTCATTCCTTCAAAGACGTCCTGTTCTCTAGCTTTCTTGTCACCTCCTCCCTGTAACGCTCCTGCGTTTTTGTAGTAGGCTGGATTTGCAGCTGCAGAATCTCCACTCAGTAGTCATGTAGAGATGTGTTGAATAACCAGATCCAACTCTCCAGACTCATCACTGTGGGCCCGTCAGCTTCAGCATACAGATATACACACACTCAATAAGATGTTCCTGGAGTGATAGGATGTATATGATAGTATGAAGGTGATGTGCTGAAGGGACAGGTGTGAACAGTGACAGAGATGGTAAGCACTTGATAGAAATGTTCAGGAGAGTATTAGATGGTATTTAGGTAGAATGCAGATAGGTTAGTAATCGAGTATGGTAACAGGTGGTAAGGACAGCAGATGACAAATACAGGATAGGCTAACCCAGTGCAAGGATAGATGGTAGTAGACTCAAGAGCTAGCAATCTATGTAACAGTGCAGATGATAGAATTAGTATGTATAGATAGTAACAGTCCTTAATGTGCAGAGGTAGGTAGTGTAAGTTAGGTTATGGAGGATTCCCCTGTGGGGTACTTATCACTAATAAGGTTAGTAGTAGAGGGGTCCAGTAGTGAGGGAGTGTTCCGGTAGCGAGATACAGGGATCAGTAGCGAGGTTCCAGTCTGTTCCAGGTAAAAGCAAATAGCTGGAGGTTCCGGCAGCGAGACAAGCTTGTAAGCATGTAGACACACAGGCACATAAGCACAGGCACAGGCACATTGAACGAACAACGTGAGAGAGAACGCTGGCGGTTGAAATAGCCGCTCAGAGCGGTGCTCGGCGATGACGTCATCCGTCTTAAAGGTGTATGCGTACCACCTAATTAGAAAGGTGGGACGCATATTGAAAGGAAATGGAAATTAAGGGTACCAGAGGTACCAGAATCTTACAGTACCCCCCCCCCCCCCTTAAGGCCAGCTCCGGAAGGCCTATAGCACTGGTTTCACCGGGTATTTCGAGTGAAACCTTCGTATAAGCCTAGGTGCGTGAACATCAGAGGTATCCAACCAGGTGTCGTCTTGGGGTCCATAGTTCTTCCATCTTATGAGATACTGGAGTCTTCCTCTGTGGATACGAGAATCCAAAATCTCCTTAATCTCATATTCTTCTCCGCCTTCAACTTGTATTGGAGGTGGAGGCAAGATGGTAGGCCTTATTCCTTGGTTAGGAACATGGGGTTTCAGTAGCGACACATGGAAGATGGGATGGATCTTGAGATCTGCCGGTAAGATGAGCTGTACTGCAGCTTTTCCAATAAGTTTCTTAATTGGGAAGGGTCCCAGAAATAAAGGTCCAAGCTTTTTGCTAGGGATCTTTAACCTTAAATTTTTTGTCGATAGCCAAACGAGGTCCCCAATAGCATACTGAGGAGAAGGTCTTCTACGAAGGTCGTAGTACCTTTTTTGTTGACTATGAGCATGTGAGATAGTGGTATTAAGTAAACCCAGAGAGTCTTTTATTTGGGTAAGATAGTCCGAGGCTACTGGGTTACTTGATGGTAGGATGCGTGGTGGAAGAAGTGTGGGATGAAACCCATAGTTCAAGTAGAACGGACTTTGCTTAGTAGTACTGTGGGTTGCGTTGTTATAAGCAAATTCCGCCAGAGGGAGAAGGTCCACCCAATCATCCTGTAGGTATGATGTGTAGCAACGCAGATATTGTTCTATACACTGGTTGACTCTTTCAGTCTGTCCGTTGGTCTGAGGGTGGTAGGGTGAAGTGAGCTTTCGCTCAATCCGTAATATTTGACAAAGAGCTTGCCAAAATTTGGAGATGAACTGTGAACCACGGTCAGATAAGAGAGTCTTTGGAATTCCATGTAACTTGAACACATGTTTCATCAGTAGTTCTGCTGTTTGTTTAGATGAAGGTAGTCTACGGATAGCGATGAAATGTGCCATCTTTGTCAGGTGGTCCACTTACACTAGAATGGTATTAAATCCTTTAGATGGTGGTAGTTCTACTATAAAGTCTAAGGACACAACTTCCCATGGAACCTGGGGTATTGGTAGACTGCAGAGTAGACCAGATGGTTTTGTAGTGTCAATTTTGGACCTTGCACAGATGTCACATGAAGAAACAAATTTTTGTACAGACGTCTTCATATCAGGCCACCAAAACTGCCTGGTAAGCAAATTAAGGGTTTTCGTCATACCCATATGTCCTGCCATGGGCACATCATGTGATAACTCCAAGATCTTGGTGCGCATAGAAGGGGGTATGTAGAGTTTGTCGTTGTAATAGAGGAAGCCTTCTGCATCAGTACTTAGTTGTGGTGGAGGTGAATTCAATCCTATACTGTGCAAAATCTCTTCCTTCAAGGAACGAACAACACCAATAATACGTTCATAGGGTATTATAGGAATAGAAGGGATTTCGGCGCAGTTATCTTCGGTTAATCATGATAGCGCATCCGCTTTTTTATTTTTGTCTGCAGGCGTGTAGGTCACTAGGAAGTTGAATCTTAGGAAGAATAATGACCATCGTACCTGCCGGTGGGAGAGAGTTTTGTTAGTCTGGAGGTATTGAAGGTTTTTGTGATCTGTATATATGAGTATTGGTAACCGGGTACCTTCAAGTAGATGTCGCCAATTCTCCAGTGCCAGTTTTATGGCAAGCAACTCCTTTTCACCCACTGGGTAATTCACCTCTGGGCTGCTTAGTGATTTTGAGAAGAAAGCAACTGGGTGGAGTGGTGAAGTATTTGTTGGTCGTTGGGAGAGAACTGCTCCTACTGCCATATTTGACGCATCTACCTCCAGAATATATTGGAGGGATGGGTCTGGATGGCGTAGTATGGGAGCAGAAGTAAAGCTTGATTTTAACAAGCAGAAAGCTTGATTTGCTTCTTCTGACCATTTGAAAGGTTTCTTTATACTTGTCAGTTGTGTGAGAGGTCTCACAATAGCAGAAAAGTTCTTGATGAACTTTCTATAGAAGTTTGAAAATCCAAGGAATCGCTGTAATGCCTTACGAGTTGTTGGTATAGGCCAGTCCAGAATACAGGATATCTTGCTCATATCCATCTTAATTCCGGTTTTGGATTTGATGTATCCTAGGAATAATATTTCTTCTTTATGAAATAGGCATTTTTTTAATTTCACGTATAGATTGTGTGCGAGTAATCTGGATATCACAAGTCTTACATGTTTTATATGTTCAGACAGAGATCGAGAATAGATAAGTATATCTTCCAGATATACTACAACACAGACATCAAGTAAGTCTCTAAAGATGTCGTTTATGAACCTCTGGAAAGCTGCGGGAGCATTACACAACCCAAATGGCATCACAAGATATTCGAATAATCCGTATCTGGTTCTGAATGCTGTTTTCCACTCATCTCCGTCACGGATTCGGATTAGGTTGTATGCCCCTTTTAGGTCCAATTTAGAGAAGTAAGTAGCCCCACGCACTTGTTCGATGAGTTCAGGGATGAGCGGTAAAGGATAGCGATCCTTTATTGTAATCGTATTTGATTGCCTATAATCGATAATAGGCCTAAGACTTGAATCCTTATTGCGGACAAAGAAAAGTCCTGCAGCTGTGGAAGAAGTAGAGGGTCTAATGAACCCTTTTTTCAAATTTTCATCTAAGTATTCCTTGAGATGAGAAAGTTCATCCTGTGAAAGAGGATAAACATGACCGAAAGGCAATTTGCTGTTAGGGAGTAGATCGATAGTGCAATCATAATCCCTATGGGGAGGCAACACTTGAGCATTTTTCTCAAGGAATACTTCGGACAGATCCTGATAGCATAATGGTGCAATCTCATCTGATACCACAGACAGGATCTTTCCAAAAGATGGGAGGTTACACTTAATCTCGCAATAGTGAGAAGGGAAAGTTAAAGTCCGTCGGTTCCAATCTATGATTGGTTGATGTGTGTGTAACCAAGGAAGTCCCAAAATAATGGGATAATGGGGTGAAGGTAGTATATCAAAAGTGGTGGTCTCCATATGAGACTCGTTAGCAGTGACAAGGAGTGCTTGTGTCTGATTGGTGATTGGACCAGAAGATAGCGGAATACCGTTAATGAAACTAACAGAAACAGGTTTAGGTTTTGAAATAATAGGTATTTTATTTAAGGTAACAACACATGTATCAATATAGTTCCCACAAGATCCTGTGTCGATCATAGCCTTGGTGGTAATCCTAGTGTGGTCCCACTGTAATGTTAGATGAACAAAGAGATAGGGGTTAGAAAAGGAAGTCGTTAATCCTCCTAGCAAGACATGTGAACACTCACCCTCTTTTTTGCGGACAAGGGGACAGACGCTTATCAAATGATCCGGGGATGCGCAGTACATGCAGAGGTTTCTGGATCTTCTTCTGGCTCGTTCAGTAGTTGATAAAGGTGGGCGTATGGTTCCTACCTCCATGGGAGTAGGGTCAACGGCCGAAATCCGAGAAGGACTAGACAATTGGCATTCCCATTTTCTCAGCCTTTCTTTCTCGCAGTCGCCTGTCGATGTTGATACTGAGTTGTATTAAGGCATCCAAGGTGCCAGGTAAATCCGCTCGGGCGAGCTCGTCTTTAACAGCTTCTGACAACCCGAGTCTGAAATGAGTTCGCAGAGATGTATCATTCCACCCTGAATCAAGGGTCCATCTTTTGAACTCTGCTACAAAGTCTTCTACAGGTCTCCTTTCTTGTTTTAAAGCCCTCAATTGAATATCAGCAGTACTCTGCCTATTGGGGTCTTCATATAAACTAGCGAGTTCCGCTAGGAATAAAGAATAGGAGTTGAGAAGCTGATCATTTTTCTCAAAGAGAGAGTCTGCCCAGGCCCGTGGATCACCCGTTAAGTATGAAATAACGGTACAGACTTTAATTTGATCAGTAGGGTATGTACAAGGTTTTAACAAAAAAAGCAATTTGCATGCGTTTTTGAATTCACGAAATTTTTTCCGATCACCTGTAAACACTGGAGGAGGGTTTATTTTAGGTTCAGGGGGCTGAGCAGCAGTAAGCCGTGAAAGACGGGTTACCTGCTGTGTCAGAGTTTGATTTTCTTCTTTTACTTCAGTAAGAGCAAGTATTAATGCATTTACTTGTTGTGTTAATTGTGTCACTTGAGTGGGTAATTCTGCTGAATCCATTTTTTTAGGTTCGTTCAATCTGTAACGCTCCTGCGTTTTTGTAGTAGGCTGGATTTGCAGCTGCAGAATCTCCACTCAGTAGTCATGTAGAGATGTGTTGAATAACCAGATCCAACTCTCCAGACTCATCACTGTGGCCCCGTCAGCTTCAGCATACAGATATACACACACTCAATAAGATGTTCCTGGAGTGATAGGATGTATATGATAGTATGAAGGTGATGTGCTGAAGGGACAGGTGTGAGCAGTGACAGTAATGGTAAGCACTTGATAGAAATGTTCAGGAGAGTATTAGATGGTATTTAGGTAGAATGCAGATAGGTTAGTAATCGAGTATGGTAACAGGTGGTAAGGACAGCAGATAACAAATACAGGATAGGCTAACCCAGTGCAAGGATAGATGGTAGTAGACTCAAGAGCTAGCAATCTATGTAACAGTGCAGATGATAGAATTAGTATGCATAGATAGTAACAGTCCTTAATGTGCAGAGGTAGGTAGTGTAAGTTAGGTTATGGAGGATTCCCCTGTGGGGTACTTATCACTAGTAAGGTTAGTAGTAGAGGGGTCCAGTAGTGAGGGAGTGATCCGGTAGCGAGATACAGGGATCAGTAGCGAGGTTCCGGTCTGTTCCAGGTAAAAGCAAATAGCTGGAGGTTCCGGCAGCGAGACAAGCTTGTAAGCATGTAGACACACAGGCACATAAGCACAGGCACAGGCACATTGAACGAACAACGTGAGAGAGAACGCCGGCGGTTGAAATAGCCGCTCAGAGCGGCGCTCGGCGATGACGTCATCCGTCTTAAAGGTGTATGCGTACCACCTAATTAGAAAGGTGGGACGCATATTGAAAGGAAATGGAAATTAAGGGTACCAGAGGTACCAGAATCTTACACTCCCATGCTCACCACCAGGACGTCTTCAGAGTCTCTCCAATCTTCTGGGACTCCTTACCACAATCTGTCCAGCTTTATCCCACTCTGTCCACCTTTACTCCCTTCAGGAAAGCCTATCCTGTCCTCACCTAAAAACTGATCTTTTACTTTCTATCCCTCGCAAATATAACCTTTTGTATCACTATACCCTCCCCTTTAGATCGTAAGCTCTCATGTGTAGGGATGATCAAACGGTTCGGGTCAACCATCGGTTCGGCCCGAACATTGGGTGTTCGAGGTTCGGCCGAATTTAGAACTTTTTGCCCAAAAAGTTCGGAATTCGGCAACCAGAACTGACCAAAATGCAATGCTTCAGGAAATGGGCTTTAAAAGCCCGTGATTGGACCAGAACCATTAGCAAAAGCCAATTGAGGGGGCAGGAGAATGCTAGGAATGTGATTGGAGTGACTAGGGGGTCCCTAGACCAATCATTAGTGAATACGCCCCCCAGTATATAAGATCGCCCCCGCCATATTCCTAGCATTGTTATACTGGACATGGAAGAGAGTGGAAGCAGTTCTGTTAATTTTACTTTAAAAGTGTCATTTAGCTATTTATTAGTGTGAGGAAAGGGATATCTAGTGTAGTTAGAGTGCTCCTTTACACTTAAGTTAGCTTCAAAAATTTAGTTTCTGTAGGGAAAGTGTTAAGTGTAAAGGGACCGTAGTGTAGTGTAGGGTTAACTGGAATATGGCTTCTCACCAGCCAAGCATTTTTTATGCTGCAGGGGCTGCCACTGCCAGTGCTTTTTTGAGGACATGTTTGATGTCAGACATGACATCTGAACATGTGTATAGGGGGTATATATACACATATATGTCTGTATATATACCCCTAGACATATATAGGTGTGATAGTAGCAGAAATAAATGCTTGCGCTAATGAAATCATTTACAGTAATATATTTCTGCTACTATCATACCTATATATGGCTAGGTGTCGATATACATATAATTATGTGTGTATATATACCACTATACACAAGTTCAGATGTTTTGCCTGCCTCAAAAGAACCCAAAAAAATGCCAAAAAAACGCTAGCGTAAAAAAAAAAAATGCCCAGGTGTGTTTTTGCTGGCATTTTTTTGGGGGGTTTTGGAGGCAGGCAAAACATCTGAACTTGTGTATAGTGGTGTATATACACACATCCATATATTTATATACACACCTAGACATATATAGGTGTGATAGTAGCAGAAATATATGCTTGCGCTAATGAAATCATTTACAGTAATATATTTCTGCTACTATCACACCTATATATGGCTAGGTGTCTATATACATATAATTATGTGTGTATATATACCACTATACACAAGTTCAGATGTTTTGCCTGCCTCAAAAGAACCCCAAAAAATGCCAAAAAAAACGCCAGGTGTGTTTTTGCTGGCGTTTTTTGGGAGTTTTTGGAGGCAGGCAAAACATCAGAACTTGTGCACAGTACCACTATACACAAGTTCAGATGTTTTTCCTGACTGCAAAGAACCCAAAAAAATGCCTTCTATTAAACCGGCAAGGTGTTACAGCAGCGAAGCCATACTCCTGTGCTGAAAGTTTTCTAATACAAACAATCTTTTTTTTTTTTTTTATGGTTCTGGACATGCTACAGAGCTGAAACTTCACATGTACACTTTTTAGACCCCCCAGATACTAAATCCAAATCTCTTTTTTTTTTTTTTAATTTTTCAATAATTGGCTTTTTTATCAAAAATGACAATTTTTAAGAACTTTTTTTGTGTGATTTTGTGTCTGGGGGTCTAAAAGGGGTACCTGTGAAGTTTCAGCTCTGTAGCATGTCCAGAACCAGAAAAAAAGATCATATAGGTGTTAAAGGAGGGTCCCACATCCCTGTTCTACTGAAAATTTATCTTTTTTTTTTCATGGTTCTGGACATGCTACAGAGCTGAAACTTCACATGTACACTTTTTTAGACCCCCCAGATACTAAATTCAAAGTCAAAATCAAAAAATCTCTCTCTTTTTTTTTTTTTTTTTAAATAATTGGCTTTTTTATCAAAAATGACAATTTTTAAGAACTTTTTTTGTGTGATTAATGGTTAATGGGGCATGACCCAGAACCCTAGGCACTTTTTAGGGGCATTTATTGGGTTTTAGGGCTTAAAAATTGTGTTTTTTGATTACCGAAGTTCGGGTCCCATTGATTTCAATGGGGTTCTGAAATCCGGGCCGAACTTTCGGGAAGTTCGGATGTTCTGGCCGAACCGAACTTTTCAAAAGTTCGATCATCCCTACTCATGTGCAGGGTCCTGCCTTGAATTGAATTATAACTGTACGCCTCCCTTTATTTTGTAAAGTGCTCTGCAAACTGTTGGTGCTATATAAAGCCTGTATAATTATGTCCTTTCACCTTCACAGAAAAGGTTTCATGATATCCTCTACCGTGTCCTTTGGGCAGAAGTGCCAATTGTGCATATAATCAGGTTCTTGCTGTGCAAGGTGTTGTGCTGAAATATGGTGACTATGATGAAGTGTTTAGAGCTGGGTAGACAGCTTGTGATTGTTATCACTTCAATGTGCAGGTTATCTGGGGATAGATCTGTCAAGGTATTTTGTATCATCTGCTCTTATGTCCACAACAAGCTGAGATTTTCAACTTTATTCTCCTGTTAAATGGAGAAACAGTGAAACTGTCTTTAGTTATCTGTTGGCTGAAATAAGTTGAAAGCAACACGTGCAGCGTAATGTGACAATAGGTGGGATTGTCCAGACTGCACAACAGTGGTTGGGTATTAGAGTATGGTTTAAAAAAAAAAAAACCTGAGTATAACAGACTTGTACAACACTTAGCACAATCAGTAAAAAAAAAAAAAATTCATTAAATATGCTTTTCAGCCTTAAGAAACCTTAAAGTAGGACTTTATAAAATAGTTAATGCCTAGCTATCAATCAGGCAGCAAGGCAAGTGACCACTTAACCACTCTTACATCAGACTTCCCCTTATATGAGTCCCCACATTCACATCAGAAGCATTTAAATCAGAGCCACCTGTCCACATCAGAGTCCCCTTCCCCACTGTACATCAGGAATCTCCCCATTCTTATCATATTCCCTCCGTCACCCTGTTTACATCAGAGTCCCCCATTTAAATCATAAGAAGTTTTTTAAAAGGCTTTCTCTAGGTATGTGAATTTATATATTTATGTGTGTGTGTGTGTGTGTGTATGTATGTATGTGTGTGTACATGTGTGTGTTTATATATGGATATGCTTTATATAAGTGTGTGTATTTATATATGTGTATATATTTTGTGTGTGCTTATATGTGTGTGTGTGCTTATATATGTATGTATATGTGCTCATATATGAGTATGAATATGTGTGTGTATGTACGTACATGTGCGTTTACATGTGT
This sequence comes from Pelophylax lessonae, assembly GCF_965119305.1. NCBI lineage: Eukaryota > Metazoa > Chordata > Amphibia > Anura > Ranidae > Pelophylax > Pelophylax lessonae. The sequence goes on from NC_138773.1 coordinate 209,048,151, forward strand.
GTGTGTATGCACATTACTTTTAATCCTGACCCCATATATGTGTAAAATCAGAAGTGATTTTTTTTTTTACAGCTTGTTCGTAGTACCGGCAAGAAACTGTTGTTCCTCTGAAAAGCGATCCATGCTCATATCACTTTTCAGAGGCATTTGACAGGCGGTAAAAAGGCAATATGTTGCCTCCTTACCGCCTGTTTTAACCTCCTAAAGGCATCATCACTATGCTGCAGTGCAAACAGTTGCGGGGTGGTTGTAGTGCAGCCCCATTCACCTGGGGGTATACTTCCAGCTGCAGCCACAGCATGTGTCCTCCCCCAGCTGCTGCCTCTGCAGCTACAGGGTGAACAGTTATGCCCCGTACACACGTGCAGATCGTCGGCCGAACGATCGGCCGTCTTTTGTCCCAGGGCTGTCGTGTCTGTTGAAAAGTGCAAAAGACTGCACAAGAATTTTGTCCGCCGACTACAGCTGACTGCAGAAGTGATGTCATGTGATGGTTAACTTTCCCTGTGTTTTTTTCTTTTCTGAGCATGCCCAGTCTTGCAAATCTGCTGTCTGTCGGCCGAATTCTGTATTGACTGGCGAACAATCGGCCGCTCTGGTGACGGCCAACAAAAATTTTAATGCTTGCACGACAGATTCTTTTTGGCCGAAAGTGCGCTGTCGGCTGTTGGAAGCATCATACTAACAAGCCGAAAATCGGCCGATCGTTCGGCGGCCGAACATTTTCGGCCGACAATCTGCACGTGTGTACGGGCCCTTAAGGGGTGGTAAAATCCACAGTTAAAGCGTGTGGTTTTACCACCCCTCAACCTCACATGTGAACAAGCCCTTGGTTCACATTTGTGCAGCTGTGTGCTGAGTATAGGGCAGCAAAATCATTTCAGTGGGGTGCACCACAGAAACACAGGTAAACACAATTCCCTTATCTATTTTTTATTTAATTGTGCTGCACCATAAATGTACCATGTTTGCAAATGTGTAGGGGTGCCATTAAGAATAAATGACATCCCTGCATGTTTGTCTGCGTGTCAGGAATTACCATAATAGGGTAAAATTGGGTTTTTTTTTCCACTGATCTGCAGAATAAAACCTTTAGTGAATTTGTTAGTGAAAACAGCACTGCAAGGTAATGAATATACCACATTCTTTAGTAAAATGGCCACTTAGTCTTGATTGTATATGTTTTTTTTATCCAATATTAGATTCACACTATATATTGAAGTAACCTGTGGATGTATGAGAAGTTAAACTTAGGTTTAAAACTTTTATGATAAAAGAGGCCTTTGCAACAGTAGATAAGAGTATGTGAACAGCAGGGTACTCCTTCTCTTCCAAAGGTTTAATCACAGCTGGACCTAGAAAAGACTAGTAAGGTCCCTGGATGAAAGGAGAGTGATTTGCATAAAATGTCACTAGTACAACATGTCCATGCTGCTTCTATACAATAAATCTTCATGTAAGAGTTCAACAAAGCCATAATATGAAAAACAAAACTCTAATTTGAAAAGAAAAACAAAACTCATTGACTGTTGCTCTTTTACTGTGTATGCTTCCTGTTAATCCTCATTGCTTTCTTACAGGACACAGAGAAATAGTCATCCTCCAGTATTTTTATAAAACATTCGTTGTCATCGCTGCATGGCATTGTATAGTCTGATGGGTATTTCTGTTGCAATTTTGTGAGTATCCATTTTTATTTGCTTTTACATTGATTAAATGTTTTTTTTTTTTTCCGGTAATGCACCAGGTGCATGAGCCTTTTTGTCCTTTTTTTTTTTTGTAAAATCTTACTTCATTCATATACTTCTCAGTCAATGGGGACTACATCTTGTATATTCTGGTGGAAAGAGTGCTAATGGCGCACTGGTTAGGGGGTGCAAAACTTGTTTTGCCCCGGATGCTAGCAAACCACGCTATGCTTCTGCTCTATGCTCATTGTTGGATATATCTTCCTTTAGTTGCTATTTTTCAAACTTCCTATCCTGAAGGTTGGAGGTGTCATAGTGGCAGCAGGCAAAGTTCCAACATAGTCAAATATTCAAACTCTGTCTGGGGAGCAGTCCGTTCAAGGGCTCTCTCCTGATTGTGTTACACAGTTTCGGTGAAAGTCTATCAGGGAGCATGTCAGGGAATGATCCATAGACAAACTGGCTCAGCTACCAATACTCAGAATAGCGCAATGGCGCATAGAATGTCGCCAACGCTACTGCGCATGCGTAAATAGACATTCACGATAGCGAAGGTTCAAGCGCCAGCATGCAATGCGTAATGAAATAATGCCGCCCTTAGGTATCAATAGGGAATTGGCCTATCTGAGGCCCTCAAAGATGAGCTGGCACGAGTAGAGACCCCGCCAATCTGGAAGGTCTCATTCAGATACACATCCAACTAGACAGACGCCTGCGGGAGCGGTGATCTGAACTTGTACAGTCCTTCCGGCCTTCCCGGATGCTGCCCAAGGTCCCAGTTGCCCCTGCACCTATGCTGGCCACACCAACTACCTCTGAAGGAGAACCTATGCAAATCGGCATGGTTCGTGGCATGGTTCGTTCTGCTCTACCTCTGATGAGAGACTCCGCCGCCAGTGAGCCAATCTCTGCCTCTACTGTGGGGAGGCCAGACACTTCCTTCGCAACTGCCCTGTGAGACCCAGTAAGTCTTTTCTATGCAACCCCATGTATCATCAAGTCCCAAGATCTGCCCGTATTCATCTTGTTCTCCATGTCTCCCTACAGGTGGTGGAAGGGGAGGTAGGACTCCCAGCAATAATTGATTCTGGAGCATGCAGTTGCTTCAAGGACATTACCCTTGCCAAGGACTTTCAGATTCCTCTACGAGCCAAGGAACTTAAACTCAAAGTTAATTTGGCCGATGGTACCACTCCACTATCTGGGCCTGTTACACACGAGACTGTACCTATACTTACCTTAACTGATTCAGGTCATCAAGAATTCCTTACATTCGATATCCTGTGTTCTCCCATATATCCCTTGATTCTGGGGATGCCATGGTTACGGGCACACAACCCGCAGATAGACAGGATCCGAGGGGAGACCTCCTTTAAGTCCTTCTACTGCCTAAACCTGTGTCTTCTTTCTTTCAGAGACTGAGCTTGAGGCATTGCAGTATATTGATGAAAACCTAAAGAAGGGGTTCATCCATCCTTCATCTTCCCCAGCTGGTGCCGGAATTTTCTTTGTGGAGAAGAAAGACCATACCCTCAGACCCTGTGTGGAATACAGAGAACTCAATAGGATCACCATTAAAAAACTGGTACCCTCTGCATCTCGTTCCTGAGCTTTTTCAAAGATTACCTTCTGCCCAGGTCTTTACTAAATTAGACTTACGTGGTGCCTACAACTTGGTACGCATTTGTGAGATCCTAAAGCACTACTGCATCTGGTAGCTTTTTATTCCCCAAAGCTCTCTCAGCCAGAAAGGAATTATGATGTGGGGGATCAGGAACTGCTGGTCATCAAGGTTGCTCTAGAGGAATGGAGATATCTATTGGAGGGTGCAGCACACACGATTATGATATTCACGGACCATAAAAACTTGGAATATCTCAGATCCACCAAACGCTTAAGGCCACGGCAAGCCAGGTGGGCCTTGTTCTTTTCGAGATTTATTTTCCATCTCACCTATCGCCCAGGATCCAAGAATGGTAAAGCGGATTACAAACAACAAGGAGCTGGGGGGGGCACACCTTGAACATGCATTTCTAAAGCTGGTGCAGCTATGAACCAAGCAACATGCATATTTACAAAAAATAGCGCACACATGCAAAAGAAATGACTATCAAATATAAAGGCAATCAATAAATAAAAATGGGGATTTAGTCCCACCATATGGCCATATCATGCTCAAGCCCACCACTACGTCAAAGAACCCCATTGTCAGTGGGTCCTACACTATCCATAAAAAGAAGGATGAATCCAGCCTCTCAAACCATTGGAGATACTTACTCCTTACTGGGAGAGATGTGCAACTGCACTATAAGGGACTCCTCCTATATCTGCTAGCTAGTGGACACTGATAGAGTACAGGTGTGGGAGGGTGGGGTGCTCAACCCCAGAGTCTGGTCAGACCGAATACATTACAAACAACAAGGAGCTGGGGGGGCACACCCTGAACATGCATTTCTAAAGCTGGTGCAGCTATGAACCAAGCAACATGCATATTTACAAAAAAGCAGATGCTCTCTCACAAATGTTTCCAGAGACCCCAGAGACTGTCGCCCCTAGCACCATCTTGTCTCCTCAGAATTTTCTTCTTATCCATCCTGATCTAAGGGCGACCCGTGAACAGGTTTCTGTCCAGTGCCCGGGGCCCGAAATCTCCACACTTAGAAGACAGGAAGGTCTCCTGTGGCACGAAGATAAGATTTTTGTGCCCGAGGGAGCCAGAGTCCAGGTCCATAAAATCTTTCATGACCACCAGCTTGCCAGTCTTTTTGGGGTCCGCAAGACTTCTGAACTGATCCAACATTCCTACTGGTGGCCCAACCTAAAGCAAAACTGCAAAGACTATGTGAGTTCTTGTACAACCTGTACCCAGAATAAAGGAAGTTTCATGCAAACTTTGGGTTTGTTAAAACCTTTGCCAGTTCCAGGCCAACCATGGAGGATGTTATCTATGAACTTTATAGTAGAGCTACCCCCTTCTGAAGGTTTTTCCACTATCCTGGTAGTGGTGGACCGCCTATCAAGGATGGCACACTTCCTGCCCATGATGGGTACTCCCTGTGCCATGGATACAGCACACATCTTCATCAAGAAGATTGTAAGGTTACACGGCTTACCAAGCAGCATTGTCTCAGACAGAGGGGTACAATTCATTTCTAGGTTCTTGAGGGCTCTCTGCAAGGCCTTAGATATTGAAATGTGCATGTCATCTGCCTATCATCCCCAGAGCAATGGCCAAACAGAGAGAATGAATTAGACGTTGGAACAGTATGTTCGTTGCTTTTCTTCTTTCTCGCAGGATAACTGGGTGGCTTTACTGGCTTGCGCAGAATTTGCGTACAACTCTATACATGCCACTACCAATCAATCCCCATTCTGACTGAATTATGGCTTCCACCCTTCCTTTTTGCCCAATTCTTTACCAGAAGCTGCTGTACCTGCGATTCAGGATAAATTAGCTCTAATCCAAGAGAACTATCAAACTCTCCAGGCAACCATGCGTAAAGCGCAGGAAGATTATAAGAGATCTTATGACAGGAAGAGAAAAGAGAATCCCGTTTTAAAGATTGGAGATGAAGTGTGGCTCTCTACCCCTAATCTCAAACTACGCTGCCCGTCATGAAAGTTGGGTCAAAGATACATTGGCCCTTTTAGGATTAAGAAGGAACTTAACCCTGTGGCCTTCAAACTCTCTTTACCAAGTTCTTACAGGATTCATCCAGTTTTCCATGTTTCTTTGCTCAAGCCTGCCACTTCTGGTCCTTTCGCAGGAAGAGGTGATTCACCTCCACATCCCATCTCAGTGGGTGAGGAATTAGAGTATAAAGTAGAGGCCATCCTGGACTGCCGAAAGAGGGGAAGACAGGTCCAATACCTGATTATGTGGAAGGGGTACTCACCTGAGGAAAGTTCGTGGGAACCTGCAAGTAAAGTTCATGCCCCTAAACTTCTCTGAATTTTTTTTAACAGGTACCCTGAGAAGCGGGCACAGTTGGACATCCGGAGGCTGCCCCTTGAGGGGGCACTGTCAGGGAACGGCCCATAGACAAACTGGCTCAGCTACCAACACTCTGCAGAATAGCACAAACGTGCATAGAAATGTGCCAACTCTACTGCGCATGCGCAAACAGACATTCACGGTAGCGAAGATTCATGCGCGCACTCAATGCATAATGGATTGTTGGCACCCAGCGGCCTATTTAAAGCAGCCAGCTCCAGCCATTAGTTGCTGGATGATCTTTAGCTTCCCTGCTTTTCTCTGTGTTCCTGATGCTTGCTATTGGATTACCCGTTACTGACCCGGCTTACCTTGACCTTTCTTGTCTCTACTCCTGGCTCTGACCACCGGCTTGCTTCACCTATTCTGCTCCAGTCTACTGTATATGACTCCTGGCTTGCTCCCTCGGATTCCTCTACTGCCTGATGATCTGAGTTTGATTACTTGGCCTGACCTTGACCTTGCTTCTGTCTCTCCCCTTGGCAACCTCCGTCTGGATACTCTACAGGAATCCTGCCTTGCAGTACAGCCTGCTGGTCCAGTCACTAAACAGTGGTCATCCCTCCACCGGAGCCTGTTGCAGCTGGTGACCAGAGATGTATAGTAACGAAGTAGAACTACTTAAGTACTGTACTTAAGTACCGAAATGCGGTATCTGTACTTTCCTAGAGTAGAATTTTTTTCTCCTACTTCTACTTTTACTTCACTACATTTTTTCGATGATTTCGATACTTCTACTCAAGTATTTTTTTTTTGTGCTACATAGTTACTCGTTACTTTTAAAAAAATTACCACTGCCAGAACAGTAGATGGCAGGTTGCATAAAGCTCAAAAAAATGTGTATAATGTCATTTGTAAATCAGCGCATACGAAAATAAAGGCTGTGTATAATAAAAGCTGCTATACCAAATCTTTCCAATAAAAAGAAAATATGAAACAAACAAATAAATGGTGCTACAGCGCTTAAAGTGCATCAAGAAACTACTAACAAACACAGGTTAATCATTTGAATAAATCATTTGAAATAATAAAAAACAATATGATGTTCAAACTTTTGACTTCTTTCTTTAATAACTACATAACACAGTACTTCTACTTCTACTTTCAGTACTTGAGTAGAATTTTTTTTTCAAAACTACTGGTACTTTTTACTTTTAGTACTTAAGTAGCAAATTTTTTGAAAAAACTACTTGCAATACTTAAGTAAAAAAAATGTTGAATACTTTAGTACTTCTACTCAAGTAACTTTTTCTGCGAGCACTTCCACTTCTACTCAAGTCACTTTTTGATCGAGCACTTGTACTTTTACTCAAGTAGAAATTGCGAGTACTTTATACAAGTCTGCTGGTGACCCCCGTTCCTTTTGGCACAGCACTCCCCATTGTCACCTTCAGGGGTGCCTTGCACTTAGCCACAAGGAAAGCCCTCTCAGCACCTCGGCCTCTCATCAGGTACGTGATAGAGCATCATTCAAGTATACTGGATCTCCTCAACTGACTCAATTCGATTGGTGAGAAAAGCATCTCTATTTTTAGAAAAACTCACAAGTGCAGGATTCCAGGTCTCCTGTGATAACCACTTCAGACAAGGCTGCCCCCAGGATCCTGGAATTGGAGGTCCCCACCTAAATGCACTAGAAAACCCTGAATCTGTTCACCTGCTTTAAAGGAACTTTTATTTTTTCAGCAGCAACTGAGAACACAACCTACTCACTAATGCATTTTGGTCCCTTGCTATGGCTTACTCATAGAGTGGAGTAAAACTAAGCTCCAGCAGAGGTGAAATGCACCAAAGAGAAGGCTTTTCATGGTTGGCCTCAAAAATATCTAATAAAGATTTCAATATCTTGGTTATTCTGGTAACTTTTCACTGACCAATGTGATTGGAAAGTGATTGTAAGCTGACTCTATGGCAGTGGCGGCCCGTGCATAGGGGGCGCAAGGGCGCCGCCCCCCCTAAAAAAAAAGGGGAAAAAAATGACAAAAAGAACAATAAAGTTATGAAGAAAAAAAATCAGTTCGCCGGGCTATGTGGAAGCTAAAGGGGGGGTGGGGTTTACGACCCAGAAGAGGCGCCGATTGGCTGCCTTCTGGGGGCGTAACCTGGGCGCAGGAAAGAGCGCTTGGCCACCCCCACCTTCGTGATATCCTGGCTGTGATTGGTCCAGTTTCCAGCCTGGACCAATCATCATCCAGGACATCCGATCGCTGACGTCGCAATGGGGGCGGTGCCGGTGCGTGTGTCAGTCACTCACCGTCACTGCCGCTCACCTTCCCGCCGGTTCCCGCCACAGAGGAGAGGCCGAGATGAGGGAGAAGCGGCTCACCTTCCCGCCGCTGCAGAAGAGGACGAAGTATCGAGGAGGGGAGAAGCTGCCGCTAGGTAAGTGCGCTGGTCTCTGCATTGATTGGGGTACAATGCTGTGGGCACTCTGCAATCATTGGGGTACAATGCTGTGGCACTCTGCAATCATTGGGGTACAATGCTGTGGCACTCTGCAATCATTGGGGTACAATGCAGTGGTCACTCTGCAATCATTGGGGGACAATGCTGGGGCACTCTGCAATCATTGGGGGACAATGCTGTGGGCACTCTGCAATCATTGGGGTACAATGCTGTGGCACTCTGCAATCATTGGGGTACAATGCTGTGGGCGCTCTGCAATCATTGGGGTACAATGCTGTGGCACTCTGCAATCATTGGGGTACAATGCTGTGGGCACTCTGCAATCATTGGGGTACAATGCTGTGGGCACTCTGCAATCATTGGGGACAATGCTGTGGCACTCTACAATCATTGGGGGACAATGCTGTGGGCACTCTGCAATCATTGGGGGACAATGCTGTGGGCACTCTGCAATCATTGGGGTACAATGCTGTGGCACTCTGCAATCATTGGGGTACAATGCTGTAAGCACTCTGCAATCATTGGGGTACAATGCTGTGGGCACTCTGCAATCATTGGGGACAATGCTGTGGCACTCTACAATCATTGGGGGACAATTCTGTGGGCACTCTGCAATCATTGGGGGACAATGCTGTGGGCACTCTGCAATCATTGGGGTACAATGCTGTGGCACTCTGCAATCATTGGGGGACAATGCTGTGGCACTCTGCAATCATTGGAGTACAATGCTGTGGGCACTCTGCAATCATTGGGGTACAATGCTGTGGCACTCTGCAATCATTGGGGGACAATGCTGTGGCACTCTGCAATCATTGGGGGACAATGCTGTGGGCACTCTGCAATCAATGGGGACAATGCTGTGGCACTCTGCAATCATTGGGGGACAATGTTGTGGCACTCTGCAATCATTGGGGACAATGCTGTGGGGCTCTGCAATCATTGGGGACAATGCTGTGGTGCTCTGCAGTGATTGGGGACAATGATGTGGCGCTCTGCAGTGATTGGGGACAATGCTGTGGCACTCTGCATTGAAAGGAGCTCGCACGCTGAACTCTGCATTGATGGGGGCACGGAACAGTGTTCATTGCATTGATGGGGGCACGGAACAGTGTTCATTGCATTGAAGGGGGCACAGCACAGTGTTTATTGCATTGAAGGGGTCACAGCACAGTGTTTATTGCATTGAAGGGGGCACAGCACAGTGTTCATTGCATTGAAGGGGGCACAGTGTTTATTGCATTGAAGGAGGCACAGCACAGTGTTTATTGCACTGAAGGGGGCATAGCACAGTGTTCATTGCATTGAAGGGGGCACAGCACAATGTTCATTGCATTGAAGGGGGCACGCACGCTGATCTCTGCATTAAAGGGGGCACGCACGCTGGTCTCTGCATTGAAAGGGGGCATGTACGCTGGTCTCTGCATTGAAAGGGGGCATGTACGCCGGTCACTGCATTGAAAGGGGGCATGTACGCTGGTCTCTGCATTGAAAGGGGGCATATACCATCCCCTGTACTATGACCTGTGCCATGCCTATACCATATCTGTGCCATGCCTATACCATATCTGTGCCATGCCTGTACCATCACCTGTGCCATGCCTGTACCATCACCTATGCCATGCCTATACCATCACCTGTGCCATGCCTGTACCATGACTTCAAAGTCACGCAATTTTTTACTGCGTTTTTTGACGCGAAGCAATACCTATTACATTTTTCTTTTTGCGCCCCCCCCCCCCCAAAAAAAATTTTGAGCACCAGCCGCCACTGCTCTATGGACAAGTCAGCCCCCTCTCCTTCAGGAATGTGCCTCCTTAGAAGGTCATATTATTGCTTGGTCTTTCCCTTACATTCAAGTTCTATATTACTACAGCCAAAACCTATAAGCTTTGTCTCACCCAGGTCTACCAAAAGGTAAGTGTCTGGACCTTATACACGGCACCATGAAATATAATGGGGGACCCATGGCAGAAACAGCATCTTTAGCTAAGTATTCTTGTTATAATTTCTTTATCTTTATCTATATCTGTCATTACGTTTAATAAATTATATATTTATAAGTATTTGTGTAATCTCTCTTTGCCCTTATTGAATACAACCCCAAAAATGTGACCAAAAACTTGGTACCAGAAAAGTGGGGAGTTTGATTTGTGTAAAGTAGAGATTCACAAATGATGCAGAATAGTGCTAGACTGCTTGTGCTGGGTTTAATGTGTTCCTGTATTTTAAGCCATAGCACATTCAGAAAGCATTGAAAATGTATCAAATACTTAGCTGGCTACGTTGAGCTCTTTGTGTTCTATTAGCTAACTCATGACGAGGAAATGTTGCTTGAAAGAAAATATGTTGAATGTATGTTGTTTTGTCTGAAGTAGATGTAACAATGTTACTTGAATTAAGATAGAAAGGTAATGCTAAGAATGGCTTATTTGCAAAATAAGTTTTGCTACTGATTTTTGAGGGTCATCCCAATGAGAAATTATTTTGGAGATGAGAAAGTCTGCTTGTGTGAGGGATTTTATCCCTGCCTTCGCATTTCCTGTGTTTCTGTGTAAGAGAGGAGAGAGATGAAGAGACAATGCAGACCCCCCCCCCTCCTTTCTTAACCCCTTTAAAAGGAAGCCTGTCTGTGAAGTAGGACAGTTCTGAATATCTAAGAAATTAGTAATATACTGTTAAATGTGATGTTCAAATGTGGGTGATGATTTTGTAAGGCAAAGGAAATGTTTAATTATGTTGAAGAAATAAAATCCTAGTTGAAATGGTTAGTTTTTGCCTTGTAACTCTAGGATTCATTTGAAATAGAGTAAAGAAAATGTCTGATTGAGGCCGACACCCTTTAGATGCCTAAAAGCAGCCATTAATATTATAGTTATTTAAATGTTTAATTCTCCATTCCAGCCTAATGAGCGTGGGAAGGAGAAAGCTCCACCCACTGATAAACACTGTGTGTGTTTCCTTAATGGAAGTCAGTTGAACAAGATGACTAGTAAGTAAGACAAGATCTGTATAACATGTTAAACGTATAACCAGGCAAAGTGTAACCGGTTAACATAGGACAACGATTCGTGATCACTCGAGATAAATACCTATATCTACTTTGTGTTGTCCTTATACTGTAGGTTATTGTGTTGAAGTGCGATACTTTAGAATACAACACTAATGATTGTTTTTTACGTTTTTTTGTTAATACAGAAGGAAACAGATCTGTTCCTAGAAGTTTTCAAGATCTGTAAAGTTGGAATTGAACAATATCTTATAAGTCTTACCACTATTGAAAAGTGAGTCCCATGTTATATTCTGTATATGTTTTTTCTACATACTTATTGAATAGTTCCCTAATTGAATATATTGGGTATGGACACTGGCCTACTGTATTCAATGTATGTTTCGAACTCACAACAAATCATCTAACCCCTCTGCCCCTGTCTCTGTACATGGGAACAGACATTTGGGATGACGACTGACTATGCTTTTTGGGATACATATACTGATCCACACCGATATCACCTTTGATAGGTGTTACTGCCTCCTGAATGACACTCCTGAAGTTGTGATCTTGGAGAGATATTTGTGGTGTGTGCGTTCTCTTCCCTTCTTTCGGCTGGAGTCGGTGTGGCCGGGATCCCCCTCGTTTTGCCATCATACGGTTCCGGGCGCTCCATGCTCTTTTCTCTTTACCACCCCTCCTGGGTTTTGGATAGGTACCCTGAATATGCTTACACGTTTTTTATGTTATATGATTTTCGCTGAACTCAAGTCTTTGACATTATGGTATATTTAACTAATATTGTAAATGTATAATGTTAAATGTGGTATAATATGTGGTAGGTAATGTATGCAACGTTACATTATATCTCCCAGCAATAACAGGATCCCCTGATGAAGCTTCAAGTGAAACGCTTGTATTCTTGTGATGTGATTCTTTGAAAAACCCGTGAGACCCGGATTTTTTCCAAAATCTATTGCAAGATTTGTGCTCATATTTAGAACGAGTATTTTCATAGGTCACCTTGTTGTATTTGTAGTCTCACTGGGAGAGATTTTGTCTCACAATGGGGAGATATTGTTCTGTATTTTTCATGTATGTATTGTCATGAACTGATTTTAAAATATATTTTTAATGACGTTACAATAAACTGATTTTTTACTGATTTAGTACTTGAGTTTTTTAATGGGGTTATCAGTGGTTACCTGTAAAGTTCCACCTCCTCTTTCTCTTTTTTCTTTTTTGTCAATTATATATTGGGATGCGGTGCCACATTGATTTGAGTCCTGTCTCATATTTTGCTATGTATCCATTGACAACTTGCGCCATTTTATTGTTGTTGATGTTTTGTTTGTTTATATGATGACCGTTTTTGTTAGAACTGATTATAAATATAGCATCTAATAATTTTAATGCTGTTTTATGGATATTCCATTTTTTTTTTTCTCTTATTAAGTTGAATCTAAAACAGTTGAGAAAAATACTAGTGTTTGATCAATAGTAATATTGTAATACATTTGGGATTGTTTACATTATTTTTAATGCTTCAGAAGGTGTAGTAATATCCAAACATTTACACTAAAAATGCGGTTGTATATCTTCCTGTACAGTTCCTGTTTCCTGTGTGTTCAAGCTGGATTAAAGCAGCATGTACTTTGGAATATTCTGCCATAGTTATCGTAGTGGAACTGTAAGGCAAGACCACTGTTGGAGTGCACAGAAGTTTGAAAAACAGAATCTACAGGATGTGCACAATACAAGAGAAAGGGTGGTACCTTTTTCTACATGAATGACGGTTTGAATTTAGGCTAATCATATCATTAATTATGGAAAAAGTAATTTTATGTCCACTCACAGTCATAGGTTTTGGTTTATATCATAATCCCAATTAGAGATAATCATATTTTTGCAAAGGATACAAAAAGGTATTCTAGTACATATACAGTCAGTTATATCTAACACTCAACGATCCTTTGGCCACCACGTTTAATAAACTTGGTTGAGTTTTTGGAAAATCTTCCCAGTAAAGGATTATGAAATGAGATAGGTTCCCACGTGTGGTTTTCCTCAATGCTCCCCAATTGCATGGGTGTGGGAATGGAATGTAGAGTATGGTGACATATATGTATGGGTAATATGTACACACATACTGGGGTCAGTGTAGACAAAAGCCAGTTAGCCTGCTAGAATATCTTTTGAGTGGGAGGAGACTGGAGTACACAGAGGAAACGCACACATTAAATAGTTTGAAGTTGGGCCTATGGTTGGACATTGTTTAGTTCAGATACAGAGTAAGGTAGAGTTCAGGTAGGTGATGGGTGGTGGTGTTCCTGTACCAATATTTCACCATGAAAGAAAAATCTGAGTTTTTCATTTAGTGTTAGGCCAGGTCGCTAGGGATTGTGGATTTAACTGTTCAGAAATCTATGATGGGCTATATGGGAATTGTTGTTAGTTATTAAATGTTGGACTCGGTGGTGTCGAGAGAGAGGGGGGCTGACCCGGGCTATAGCTCTGAATGGACCCCCAAAAAGCCCTGGGTTTCGTATTGCTCCTTTAGTATTATTACCTGCAATAGTTACAATTGGTCCTGCTCCTGCCACCTTCCTCCCCGGTTAACAATGTATAAATACTGGCTGTTTGTCTATGCACGGGACAAAGGGGGCTGAGCCCCACATATCAACCCCGACCATCCCCGACATCAGAGCTTTGATTTGACAGCTCCAGTCACTCTAACTCTCATTGTGGCTGTACGCCGCGGCTGTGTGGTTTACACTGCTGCATGTCCTGCTAAAGGCTGCACTCATTTGTGATCCATCTGATGCCACCATTCTTGCCTTGGCTCCTGTATTCTGCTAATCAAAATTTTAAGATGAGTGTGCTATGTTTAATAAATTGATGCCTTTGCAGTTTAATTCCTGAACCTTGCACTCTGTAGGTAACGCACTCCTAAACCTTGCTCTCTGTACAGCACCCTCCTGAACCTTTCACTCTGTACGTAACACACTCCTAAACCTTGCACTCTGTACAGCCCACTCCTGAACCTTTCACTCTGTACGTAATGCACTCCTGAACCTTGCACTCTGTACAATGCACTCCTGAACCTTGCACTCTGTACAACACATTCCTGAACCATGCACTCTCTACAACCCACTCCTGAACCATGCACTCTGTACAACGCTCTCCTGAACCTTGCACTCTGTATGGAATTCACCCCTGAACCTTGCACTCTGTACAAAATGGACTCCTAAACTTTGCACTATGTACGAAACGCACTCTTGAATCCTTCCACACCTAGCGTAATGCACTCTTCCACAGGTTGTGATGGAAGGTTTTTATTCTTTTTTTTTTAATTATTGCACTGGGGTTTGTGTCCTTGAGACTCCAGCTTGTGGCACAGCAATCAAAGCATTTTTTATAAGTAAAACTAAGTGTGTTTTTTTTTAACCATGCCCCTTCAACCCCTCCCACTCTTAAGCATTTGGCCACACCCACTTTACCAGGCTACGTGCACCGCAGGTCACTTCCTCTCTTAAGTGTCCCTCATTCTGAAGTATAAAAGTTGGGAGGTACGTGGCTATAGTATGCAGTCTGCACACCAGCACTGAATAGACAGTAGGAGATACCGGAGTTAACTTTCCAAGTCAACCAGCAGGTGATTGGTTGCTAGGACCACCTAGCAACCAATCACCTGCTGGGTAACTTAAAAAGTTAACTCTGCCAGCTCCTACTGTCTATTCAGCGCTGGTGTTTCTCTCTCCAGTTCTGTCTCTGTCCTGCTCTACTCTCCTGTGTCTTCCCCTGTGCATGCATGAGGTAGGGGGGGGCAGAGCTGCAGACAGGGGGGGGTGGGGGCTGTGTAATGTAAAGAGGTCCAGAGGTGTGTGGAGAGCTGTTTAATGTAAAGGAGTCCAGAGGTGTAGAGCTGTGTGATGTAAAGGGGTCCAGAGGTGTGGGGGGGACCCTGTGTAATGTAAAGTGGTCCAGAGGTGTGGGGGGGGGGGGCTGTGTATTGTAAAGGAGTCCAGAGATGTGGGGGCTGTTTAATGTAAAGGGGTCCAGGGTTGTCGCCCCATCAAAAGGCTATAATTGGTGTTAAACTCACCTTTAATCCAGCGCCGGGCGATCTTCACGCCCCCTACTGATGTCGGAAGATGTAGGATCAGATTTAACCTCGGGCTAAAACCCCTGGTCTTTTTCCCACCTAGCAACACCCCTGGTTGGACTGACAGTCTTGGTAACACACCTGCCTTGATGTCAACCACAAGCATATTGGAGAAAAGAGACAAATGCTTTTGACAGCAGCAACCGTCTATAACAGTGGTTCTTAACCTGGGTTCGATCGAACCCCAGGGGTTCGGTGAGTCAGTCTCCGGGGTTCGGCGGGGGGGGGGGACAAAGGGGCAATTGCTCCCCCCGAGAAAATATTACTGATTGTGAGGCCGAGCGCACCCCGGGAAATCAGAGCTGCGGTCGGGACAACTCACAGCCATTACACATAGAAACTTGACACTCCGTCCCCTGTACCTCCCCCAGCAGGTTTCCAGCCTATCTCCTGCAGGCTGCTTGCTGCGTGAGTGGGCGGGATGGGGATGTACCTGACCACGGAGATCGCGCCTGCCTGGAAGAGGGAAGTGTGAGCAGCTGAGCAGAGGGAGCCGAGTGAATGTTCCTGGAGGTAGGCTCAGCTAGCTGTACATGGTGGATTCGTTTACAAGGACCTCTATGCTATGTCTGCTGAGTTACTGCAGCTTAGCATAGAGGTGCTGTTAGCTGACAGATGGAAATGCATGTCCTTTTCATTTAGCTCCATAAAGCATTGTGAATACCCCCTGGTGTGTGCCCTCCTGATACCCAATGGAATGCTCTCCCAACACCTCCCCCCAATGTGTGCCCTCCTAACACCCCATGGTATGCCCTCCAAACACCTTCCCAAAGTGTGTTCCCTCTTGACACCCCATGCTATGTCCTCCCAACCCCCCCCAGTGTGTGCCCTCCTGATACCCCATGGTATGCCCTCCCAAAACCCCCCCCCCAGTGTATGTCCTCCTGATACCCCATGGAATGCCCTCCCAACACCTCCCCCCCAGTGTGTTCCCTCGTGACACCCCATGGTATGTCCTCCCTGCCCCCCCCAGTGTGTGCCCTCCTGATACCCCATAGTATGCCCTCCCAACACCTCCCCTCAGTGTGTTCTCTCCTGACACCCCATGGTATGTCCTCCCAGCCCCCCCCCAGTGTGTGCCCTCCTGATACCCCATAGTATGCCCTCCCAACACCTCCCCTCAGTGTGTTCTCTCCTGACACCCCATGGTATGTCCTCCCAACCATCCTGCCATCACCTGTGCCATGCCTATGCCATCACCTGTGCCATGCCTATGCCATCACCTATGCCATCACCTGTGCCATCACCTGTGCCATGCCTATGCCATCACCTGTGCCATGCCTATGCCATCACCTGTGCCATCACCTGTGCCATGCCTATGTCATCACCTGTGCCATCACATGTGCCATGCCTATGCCATCACCTGTGCCATCACCTGTGCCATGCCTATGCCATCACCTATGCCATCGCCTGTGCCATGCCTATGCCATCACCTGTGCCATGCCTATGCCATCACCTATGCCATCACCTGTGCCATCACCTGTGCCATGCCTATGCCATCACCTGTGCCATGCCTATGCCATCACCTATGCCATCACCTGTGCCATGCCTATGCCATCACCTGTGCCATCACCTGTGCCATGCCTATGCCATCACCTGTGCCATGCCTATGCCATCACCTGTGCCATCACCTGTGCCATGCCTATGCCATCACCTGTGCCATGCCTATGCCATCACCTATGCCATCACCTGTGCCATCACCTATGCCATCACCTGTGCCATCACCTGTGCCATGCCTATGCCATCACCTGTGCCATGCCTATGCCATCACCTGTGCCATCACCTGTGCCATGCCTATACCATCACCTATGCCATCACCTGTGCCATGCCTATGCCATCACCTGTGCCATGCCTATACCATCACCTGTGCCATCACCTGTGCCATGCCTATGCCATCACCTGTGCCATGCCTATGCCATCACCTGTGCCATCACCTGTGCCATGCCTATGCCATCACCTGTGCCATCACCTGTGCCATGCCTATACCATCACATGTGCCATGCCTATGCCATCACCTGTGCCATGCCTGTACCATTACCTCAAAGTCATGCAATTTTTTACCGCGTTTTTTGCCGCGAAGCAATACCTATTACATTTTTCTTTTTGCGCCCCCTGGTTCTGAATAGACAAGTTCTGTTCTTATCTCCCTCCCCGAGACAAATGTATCTCATGTGTCAGAAAAACTGAGAAGTGACTCATGCTGATGTAGCACCCTCCTAGTCAGGTGCTAGGTAAAGGCATTTGTGTGCTCTTCTGCTTATCAGGGAGCAGGATTTCTAGTTTTGCCTGTTATATGTGTCCAGGTGTAATTCACTTGGTCTGAGGGAGTGTCCCCACTGTATCCAATAGGGGAGACTGTTGGACAGTGAAGGAAACCCAGCTAGTGACACACAGGCTTTTGTGACAGTCCCAGTGGGAGGGCACAACTGCAGTGCATCCTGGGATTGTTCATAAAAGCCAAGGGCACATGTGACAGGGCGTCTTTGGCGGGAAGCAGAGTCCCAGGAGGAGGGTGATGGTTGTCTCTCCTCCTGTCAGAAAGGAAGTGGTCACAGGCAGTCTGACTAGTGGACCAGGCGTGTGGGCTGAGTTGTAAGGTCCTGTGGAAACTGACAGTGGAGCAGTGGCAGAGATTCCTGCGAAAACCAGTGTCCGTGAGTACCAGGGAGCTTGCCAGGGGTCTGCCCAGGAAGGGGACCACTCCAATGGAGAGTGAGTGGACAGAGGCCAGCACACACAGTGGGTCAGAAAGGGGGTGCCAAGATAGACCCTGAAGAGAAACTTAAAGTACTGTTCATCATTTAAAAACTTCACCTCATTGGCAAAGTGAAGCAGCGGCCTTGCCGCACACACCACAGATAGATGTCCTCAAGTTGTGCATAGTTGCTAGTTGGAGTATCCCACTCATCCCTTCTCCCATCCCAGTTCCAAAATAGAATACAAAAAACAAATCCCCTGGACCGTTTATTGACTGAGCCGAGGACTTAAAGCTATAAGTTCAATTGTCTGTTGCTATGGGTAACCTGGGGGAATCCAATTTAAGCAGCTCCCATGGGGCAGTGCTACACTGATAACAGAGAAATAAAGCATCAGAGAGAAACAACACTTAGAGCTTTGGAGAGAGATAAGTAAACACTACAGATATACATGCTTTGCTCAGATTCCATGACTAAGGACCAGGCCTATTTCTGACACGTGTTGTTTACATATTAAAATCAGTATTTTTTGCCCGAAAATTACTTAGAACCCCCAAACATTATATATATATATATTTTTTTTTAGAAAAGACTCTGGAGAATAAAATGGCGGTCATTGCAATATTTTTTGTCCTGCGGTATTTGTGCAGTGGTCTTTCAAACACAATTTTTGGGAAAAAATGCATTTCACTGAATTTAAAAAAAACTAAACAGTAAAGATAGCCCAATTTTTTTGTATGTTGTGAAAGATGAAGTCACACTGAGTAAATAGATACCTAACATGTTACGGTTTAAAATTCCGCACACTCGTGGGATGGCGACAAACTACGTCATAGGAAACGTTTTAAACATTTTTAACGGTTACCAGTTTAGAGTTACAGACTCTGTCGATCGCGGTGATACCTCACATGTATGATTTGAACACAGTTTTCATTTGTGGGCACAACTTACGTTTGCGTTTTCTTTTGTGCGCAAGCTCCCTGCAACAGGGGCGCTTTAAAATTAATACTATTTTTTCCCTATTTCTTTTATTTATTTTTTTAACATTGTTTTAAAAAAAAAAAACTGATCACTTTTATTGCTGTCACAAGGAATGTAAACATCCCTTGTGACAGTAATAGGCAGTGACAGGTACTCTTTATGGAGGGATCTGTGGTCTAAAAGACCCCAGACCCCTTCACTGCACTTCAAAATATTCAAAACGCCGAAATCTGCAATTTTGAATACTGCCCATTGGCAGCCGAGTAAACCAGAAGTGACGTAGTAACGTTTTAACGTAGTATCCGGGTTACATGATCGGAGACCCGATCAAAGCTGAATCTGGCTTAGTTCGGGACTCCAACCAGCCAGCAGTCATGCCAGCTGGTTGCTTGAGTCTCCTGGTGAGACAAGAGATCTGGGCAGAGCCGCAGAAGGCAGCGGGGGTGGGGGAATGTCCTCTCCCGCTCACTGGGATAACGGCTGAGCGACTGCTGAGCTGCATCGGTTATTATCTCCTAAAAGTTGACCACCGGCTCTAAAAGACGGTACCGGGTTGATGCCTGCAGCTGCATAATCCCAATACAACCACTTCTTCATGCCGACATACAGGTACATCAGTTTGCGGGAAGTGGTTGTATACCCTTACCTATACCCAGTGAAGTGACTAGCCTTATGTAAGACACAACAATGAAACAAATTCTCCTACATAAGTTGTACCTGTTTATTTGCAGCCATTTGTCCTATACATTGTAAACTCAGAGATAAAAAAAGATTTTTCACAGACTCACAAATCAGGGGGTGGGGAGCTGCAGTTACACATGATAAAGCAGCTTTGAAAGCTAATTGGAGGGAAGGAACACATTCCCCTTCACACAGAACACATAAACAGAGCTGAGGCTGTCAATCAAAGGCTGTGTGCTGGAGATCCCTCCCCTGTCAACTTTTTAGCTGTTGATGTCAGGGAAAACATGTCAAAAGTGATTCATGCTGATAACAAAGGAACTAGACAACAGAGAGAAATGATACTTAGTACTATGGAGAGAGGCAAGTAAACACTACATATAGAAATAAGTGTTTTGTTCAAATTTCATGTCTGAGGTTTGCTTGAGTGCTGTCCATGTTACTTTTTCATTTGCAGTAACATACAATTTTTCAGGGCAAGCTTTGGGGGTATGTCCCCTTCTTCAAGGTCTCAGCAGTATTGATACACAAAAGTTTTTGCAGAATGTTAAAAAAAGAGGGAAAGGGTAAAAAAAACAAAAACAAACAAACACACACAAACAAATGTACCCAGCAATGGCAATAAAACTAGCATAGTCAGTGAGATAAGACAGAGGGATTGCTATAGACTGGGGGGGGGGGGTGACAGTCACAGAGGGGGTCGTAAAACTATTGGATAATGAGTAAGAAAACCCATATCTAAATTTAGGCCATTATCTTTTGTGTTGAAATAAAACTATCATTCTTAGTTCAAAAGTTTACCTTCCGTGGATAGTTTTGAAATTCCCTATCAGAACTAAAACATTGAGATCTTCCATAGTGTGGTCCGGTTGTGAGAAATGATGTCCCACAGGTGTGCAGAAACTATCTTCTTTATGTTCCTTGATGGTGTGTCTGTGCAAATCCATCCTTGTTTGTATCTTCTATACTGTTTCGCCAACGTAAGATCCTTTGCTACATCAGTGTTAATTTCGTCGACTAAAACCGACTAAAACGTTTTCGTCGACTAAATTAACACAATTTTAGTCGACTAAAATACGACTAAAACTAAAACAATTCAGATGACTAAAATATGACTAAAACTAAAATGGCATTTTAGTCTTAAGACTAAAATACGACTAAAACTAAAATGGCATTTTAGTCAAAAGACTATAACTAAAACCGAAATTTGCTGCCAAAATTAACACTGGTTCATGTTCAAAGCTTAATACCATTAAAAATATCATATTAGATTTTTCACTCCAGGACCAGCAGTAGTATATAATGAGTTTGGATATTGTAGAGAAATGCTTAAATAATGCATTACAAATTACAATTGAACTACACCCATTCGATTATAGATGACTAAAATGAGTTTTAGTCAACTAAAATGTAGGACGTTTTAGTCGACTAAAATGTACTGGAGTTTTAGTCGACTAAATACGACTAAAACTAAAACACTTGCAGAAGACTAAAATGGGACTAAAACTAAAATGCCATTTTAGTCCTAAGACTAAGACTAAAACTAAATTGAAATTTGCTGCCAAAATTAACACTGTGCTACATCTTTTGCATTGGATAAGGTACACAACATTACTGGGCAACCACCCAACCTCAGACCTAAACTAATCAGCAAAAAACTTCATTCTGATTATGAAGTCACCAATAACGCAAGCAAATCCTGCAATAAAAATTGTCTGAAACAGACACACACACACACACACAAAAGGGACCTTCAGTATCCCAGGATCCTACAACTGCACCCCCAGTAATGTTGTGTACCTCATCCAATGCAAAAGGTGTAGCAAATGATCTTAATACTCATTCAGTTACTATGTGATTCACTTTCTATATTCTGCAAAAAACCTGGTTGATCCTGCTGCTCTCTATTTCCACCTTCTGTCCATGTCCCAAATTCAGCATGGGATTTTTCAGCTGTGGTGGCACCTCTGCACATTCTCAGTTTTCAGTGAGTTTCTATGCTGAGCATTTCCTCCCTATCACATCTAAGCAGTCCATGTGACTATAGAGTCATACATCTGGGCGTATACACAGTAGTAATTGACAGCCCACCCCCCTCCTCCTTCATGCCCTATAACCAACAAAACACAATGGTGGCGGGATATTACATTTTGATTGATGGAGTCTTCTCCTCTCTTTTTATTCTAAGACACAGGCTGGAGGGGCCTGACACAGCTTGTGACTGGCAGGAATCCACCCACACCATGTTATTGACAAAAATAATAAAGATTTGATTTCAAATATATATTTGTATGACAATTTAAAACAGTTTATTAATATTAGTTATTGATTTTTAGTTTGCATGCCAAAGGCTGTTTTTTTTTTTTTTTGGTTTGAACATTAACCAGCAGCAGAGAAGCTTCTCCTGCTTCTGTTTCCATGCAGGCAGGCTGGGAAAGAGCTGAGTCATGTGACAGCTGTATATTGATTAGAAAAAAGGTACTTAAAATGATTACAGTGCCATCATCCATATACAGAAGTAGAAGGGATAATGAAAATTAAAAAGTGTGTGTTTAGTATAACTTTAAGGTCCACAGGCTGGGCACAAGTGCATTTACAGTCAAAACGTGACCACCAGGAATGCTCACAGTGCGGAGCTGGAGGGGATCATTTGACAGTTAAATCTACCAGAATGCGCTAACCTGTGCATGTGCATACAGTGTATTTACCTGAACGTGCCATTTTCGCGATTGAAGTATTATCATGTTCACGCATACATAGGTAAACACTGAAGCACAAGCCATCAACCATTACATGACTACAGCTGTATACAGCCATTCATTCGTATAAGCGGCAGAACCTTTGGCTTCCTAGGCGCAGGAAAGCGTCAGTAATTTTATGCTAGAGGACTTTGCAGCCTCTAGGCATCCGTGTGCATGAAACCAAAGATAATAGTGCTGGAATCTATTGTTTTTTTTTTTTTTTTTTTTGGACAATCAGTGCACGTTGTAAATAGATGTTTTAATATTAGAAAAAGATTTTGGTGAATACGTGAACTTACAATTTAAAGGCTAAGCCCACCCTAACACTAAAATCCCTGCATCTATAGATCTCCACAATCTAACACTAACCTATCTAGCCCTTTAAAGAAGAAATCAGTATACATAGCTTTTTTGAAGACGATCCAACCCGATCCCACACTGAGCTGTCAGCTGTGGCTTCACTGTGGAGATGGATGCAGAGGACATAGCCGACAATGGAAGCCCCATAGTAAGTCTACGGGTGATCTCATTTCCCATTCATTTCACAGCCGTTGACGGCCTTGTCCTCTGCAGAGCTTCCGCCGATGGAGATCGGGTCGGATCGGCTTCAAAAAAGGTATGTATATTGATTTCTTCTATTCGGGGCTAGATAGGTTAGTGTTATATTGTGGATATCTATAGATGCAGGGATTTTAGTTTTAGGGTGGACTTATCCTTTAAAGTCTTACTAAACCCACAACAGTAAAATCAGTCAGTATATGCAGTAAAGCATGCTTGTTATACTCATTGTGGAACCTAAGTGGTTAATCCTCTGCATTGTGTAAAAAAAGCTGTTTGATCCTGTATGCAGGGATCCTCCTCTTCTTCCACTGACTCCAAAACAGTTCCAGATAAGATAGACCTAATGGAGTCAGGCTGCACATGCTCAGTTTGGTGTGTATTGCTAGAGAGAGGTTTTTTTTTTTTCTAGGGAGGGTGTATGTGATCAGCACAGGGCCAATCGGCACTGTCCAGACAGAGGGTCAGGGGTCCTGTATCTTGATAGGACAGCTCAGTGCAGTATGAAAATTCCTCCTATAAGCTTTACTAGGAACTGATAGAAGTCACAATACTGCTATATACGGCTGATGAGACTAGGTATTCAGTAGTTTATATTTACTTAAAAATTTGCACCTCTGTGTTCTGTGTACTGTGGGAGACCAGATATAGTAAATGCAGGTTCTGGGTTTAGTAACACTTTAGTCAGGGACTGTCTGGCAACTTTCGTTTCGGCCCAGGGGGCAAGTACAAACCAGAGGCCCATGGAGTAGCGACTCGGCCCCCCTCCCACTCTCCCTCTTCCTAGACTCCTCCTGACCCCCATTCCAGGCTGAAGCTCCGCTCCAGGTACTCTTTACTCACCGGCCAAACTTGGGTTCCTGACCTGGTCAGCAGGGGGCAGTTGGGGGGAGCTGGGACAGCTCGGTCGGAGCTGCCTGGGGGAGGAGAGTCACCGGTGGGGCATGGAACTGGCCTCTGCTCAGACACAGTTTACTCCAATCATGCTGGGGGTGAGGTCTGCTCTCCATCCTTGTCTTCATCCTGCACTCAGTAGGTCAGCAGTGGGGACTTTTTACTTCTTTTCCCCAGGAATCCTTTAGGTGTGTCTGTGGCAGAAGTGATGCAGCCTTTTTACAGAGCATCAGAGCGGCCCAAGGGCAATTGCCCCCCTAACCCCTGGCCCAGTCCTCCCATGACTTTAGATAAAAATACAGCATGGCAAAAACAAAAGCATGTATTAGGTGAAAAATGAAGAGCAAACCAGACAGTAAAATTGGCAGCACCTATAACTCCCTGAACTTTGGGAGAAATTATAAATAAGTGAAAAATAAACTAGTGCGCTCAAAAAAGAATATGCATAGACACACATATAAAGTAATAACAGTGATGTTTTTAAAGAAACCATGAAATTATTGTTGTGCATATATCACCAAAAGTGCAGGAAAAGAATCCATACATAGTGCCATATAAAAAAACGTGCACAAAGATTAAAGTCACTGATGCTCAATGAAGTGTTGGTAAAACTTTTTAGATATATTCCAGCAAGCGATTCTTTGACAATGAATGAATCCACACCACCTGCAATATTAAGTGCTGCATGCAACCCCACAGTGTCCACACAAGAGGATAAGGTGGCTGCTTACCAGAAACCAATGATAGCCTGTAAAATCCTATGCACCAGGATTGGATTGGCCCCAGTAGATAATGGGATCTCATTACACAACGGCAATCTCTTGCTTAGTAGGCTTCATATACATTCAGGGATCAGAGTTGATGCCTTCTGAGGGGAAATGCGTCGGGTGGAGTAGCCGCATCCTCACCACGCACGGTGCGCACTGCAGGCGGCCATGCACACTCGTCAATGCCGGTTTTCCTTCACATACATGTAAGTGCAACCTACTTATTTATTAAAGTCATTTTAAAGGTAATGCACTATCTAGCTCTTTATTTATTTGTATGCGAGTCTTGGAAAGCCCTGAATGTATATGAAGCCTACTGAGCAAGAGATTGCCGTTGTGTAATGAGATCCCATTATCTAGTGGAGCCAATCCAATCCTGGTGCATAGGATTTTACAGGCTATTTGATCATTGGTTTCTGGTAAGCAGCCATCTTATCCTCTTGTGTGGACACTGTGGGGTTGCATGCAGCACTTAAAGCGGAGTTCCGGGCACAAAATCGATATTTTTTTTTGTGCCCCTCCGCTAGTTAGACATCACCTGAAAAGGAATTGGATAGTTAGGTTTTTTTTTTTTTGTTTACTCACCTTGTAATTGAAGATCGTAAATACTCACCTCAGAGTACTTCCTCCCTCAGCGCCGCAGCTCACCCGTCACTTCCTGTCTCGCGATGATTCCTGGGAGCTGAACGTCATCGCTCCCAGGAATCAATGCGACGGCACCGGCCCCGCTCGTCACTTCCGGGGGACGCCGCATTCCCCTGCTAAACAGCTTCTGGGCATGCCCAGAAGCTGTGGAGGAATGCGGCGCCGCACCGGAAGTGACGAGAGGGGCCGTTGCAGGCGCATTCTGGGACAAGAAGACGCGGAAGAAGACACAGAAGAGGACCGCGCCGGCTTCAGCTGCCCACAAGAGAGATGGAAACGCTGTGGAAGAAATTTTATAAGTAAGTATTTCTTCTAAAAGGTAAGTGCGAACCGGGACAGATCAGAGGCTAGCCATTGTGGAATGTGCTAGCCCTGACTGTCCCGGGGGTATGTTTATTGAAAAATGACTTCTGTGCCCGGAACTCCGCTTTAATATCGCAGGTGGTGTGGATTCATTTATTGTCAATGAATCCCTTGCTGGAATATATCCAAAAAGTTTTACCAACACTTCATTGATCATCAGTGACTTTAATCTTTGTGCACGTTTTTTTATATGGCACTATGTATGGTTTATTTTCCTGCACTTTTGGTGATATATGGACAACAATAATTTCATGGTTTCTTTAAAAACAATTTTTTTGCATCACTGTTATTACTTTATATGCGTGTTTATGCATATTCTTTTTTGAGCGCACTAGTTTATTTTTCACTTAAAAACAAAAGCATGACATCTGCAAGGTCCAAATGAGACTTTGTGAAAGGCAGCAATGTATGTAGACAACATCTAGCCTAGTATCTTTCTATACAGCCAATGTCAAAGACATTACTAAGATATATACTTTGGGGGGGGTGAAACAGTCTTTTTATTTTGTTCCATCATACAATGCGCTTGAATTTAGAATTTACACCATTACCGCTATTATGATAACCTTAGAGGTTACTCAATTTAAGATAGGATACAGAACATTCTAGTATCACTGAGTGATTTTATTCTCATCGTATTTACCTTTTGAAGAGAACAAATTTGATAACATTTGATCAGTGGGTCATATACAATATCTGAATTGAGATTTTTGTTTCCATAGCAACATGGCGTGTAATAAAATGTCATTTGTGAAGAATGTTTAAAGAGAAGAAATGTCCCTGGCTTTTAAGAAGCCTTGGTGTCTGTGAAACAAAAGCAGATCCCTTCCCCAGCTACAGCTGCCTGTTCTTATCAACCTGGAACGGACGCTCCATCTCATTCCCACCAAAGTCTTCCACAATTACCAGTGTTGCAAATGAATTACTCAGTGCGAAGCTGTAGTGTACATAGCTTCTAGTTGTGAATACTTTTACCTTTCGGATGCTAAATGCAATTATGCAAATTTGAATCAGAACCAGCCTGAGTACAAAGAGGCTGTTTTTTACAAAAGTTCCAGTATTTTAATATTTTTCTTGAGTTTCTTGTGAACTTCAAATAAATCTGTGTGAAAGAATTCAGTTGATTGTTTAATTTTGTTTAGTAGAATTCTTAGTATAGTTTAAAAAAAAAATTCCAACTTTCATAGCCCCCCGCCCCCCCCCCCAACTTGCAGAATCCAGGAGTTCTTTTCCCCATAGGCTCCTGTTGTTATTTAAATTTGCTGTGCATGGTTTCACCCACACAGCAGCATCATGAGCCTGTGAATAAAAACATTTGCAACCAAAGTAGCTGAAGGCTGCAGTGCTTATTTAAAGTGGAGTTCCGGCCACAGAATCGTTTTTTTTTTTTTTAATACCTCCCAAACAGTGACCCACCGACCTTTATATATCAGCTAATCCTGGTTTATACAGTTAAATAACAGTTAGGCAATCCTAAAATCTTTCTTTATATAATTTTTGCAGAGCGCCACTATCTTTGTCCAGGTTACACGAGTCCTTAGTGGGGAAATGTCTGCCCTGCTTCCTGCTTCTGGTGGGAGGAGGCCGGTGAATCCAGCGCGAAATCTCGTGCATGCCCAGTACTATACGATCGACATAGTACTGGGTTTCCATAGGGACGGCAGCTCCGCCTAACATCGCGTCATTTCCTGTTTGGAAATAACGCGATGAGAGGCCGCCTACGTCATTGCCCATTGCATCCTGGGAGCGACGTGTAAGAGCTCCCAGGATGCATTGCGGGACAGGAAGTGATGGCGTGGGCCGCGCGGCCGAGGAAGGAGGAAGTGGATGTCAAGGTGAGTATATTATCCTCTGTAAAGGTAAATAAATAAAAAAAAAAAAAACACAGGGAATATCCAATTCTTGCTCATGGAAGGATAAGGAAGCGGATGCCATAAAATGTAAAGGCATGATTTTTTGCCCGGAACTCCGCTTTAAGGCTCCATTCACACCTTGGCGTTTCGGAATCACAGGCAATTCTACCCGCGATTACTGAATCACAGCAAAATGCAGGACGCACTTGCACTATTACTTCTAATGGCACCACAATCATGGTGTGATTGTGCCACAGTTGTTGCACAATATATCACGCTGCAATCACGGCAAAGGGCAAAGCATGTCACTGTCGCCCAAAAGAACCTGCTCTTTTTTGAGCAACAAGCTTCATGCGTTGCAATTTTAGTGCCATTAGGACTTAACTGGCACGACCAAGAGACGAAATAGTAAAAAAATATGTGTAAATTTTATTATTCAATACTTTTTTTAAAAAAAAGGACAAAACACATATATCGACATATAGAAAATATTTCCACAATGAACATATGACAAGAACATCACAATATACAGAATATAAAACCAGTGAAACAGGACATGTGAAAAAGAACTGGAACAAAGGACACTTGCTCCTGGTGGGGAGACAGGGATGATCCTATATCTCCCACTTGATTACCATGAGGTGACCCCGTTCCAGTGACAGAAAGTTGATACAGCCAATGGGTCATTGCGTTTCACAGACCTTAGCTTTATCAAGACCAGGCTGTAGATCACTCTTTGTTTAAATTTGTCATTTGAGAACACGTGCATGGGGCAAATTTCACAGACCCACCGGGGGGAGCCATTGTCATCATGGATATCAACCAGATAATTTCCTGAATAACATATTTTTACAACCTCCACCCTGAATTTTCTGTGTTCAACAAGAAGGGGGGGCTGCAGCAACAGGACATGCATGGATGATACATTTTTCCTGAAAGTGGGTGTATCAGCACAGGAGATATATATTTCTTTGGTTGCATTTCTGTATCCCTTTGGATGGGATGCTCACAGATGAGTGTCTATGGCAGGTTGACCCCAATACAGGTGGTCCCTAGATTGCAATATATTTTTTTGACCTCATACACACCCGTCTAGCAGCCCCTTCTTCTATTTTCTATATGTCAATATATGTGTTTTGACCTTTTTTTAAAAATACGTATTGAATAATAAAATGTACACATTTTTTTCCTATTTGGTCTCTTGGTAGTGCCAGTAAAGTCCACCTTACGAAAGGCAGAGCTGAGGTTCTGCCAATTTTTTGATACAATTAACTGGAGAACTAATTTATATCAATTTTACAAATGCCAACATTTCAAAAAAATTTACATAGACACCTTTTTTTTGGCTGTGCCTCAAGCGAGCAATTGTACAGAGAATGTACTTTAATTAGGGGCAGGGATTTCATTTTAAATGAACGTGGTTCTACAAAAGGCATAATGATCACCTAATTTAGTACTTTAATTAAATATATATTGTAGAAGAGAGCTATAGTTTAGGGGCTAGAGCAGGGGTCTACAAACCTTCTAAACAAAGAGTTGTTTTACTATCCCTCAGACTTTGGGATGGCTGGACAGAGGCCAGTAAGAATAGAAAACAGCCCCAGCCTGAGAATAGACAATGTCTCAGGATTGGTGGTCAATATGATTTAAAAAGTGACATAGCGCCTGTGGTCAGTAGGTGGAGAAATAGTGCCCCATCATTGGTATTAGCTGGGGGAATAGTGCCCCCATCCTAGGTTACAGTGGGGAGAATAGTGTCCAATCATTTATATTAACAGGAGGAATGATGCCCCATTGCTGATGTCAGTGGAAGCAATAGTGCCTTATCATTGGTGTCAGTGGAAGTAAAAATGCACTATAATTGGTGTCAGTGGGAGGAATGGTGCCTCCTTATTGGTGTTCGTGGGAGTAATAATGCCTAGTATCATTGGAAGGAACATTGATCAAATGGCACATAAAGACAAGAAAAGGGCAGCATCCAGCCTGTGGGCCACAGTTTGGAGACCACTGGGCTAGAGAAAAACAATAGTAAACCACAACAATAAAACACTGTAAAAACAGTAATACTGTAAACACACATTCTAAGCTTTAAAGCTTGCATTCACACTTCATATGAGCCTCTTTGGTTGTCTTACAGGTTTTTTTCTTTTACAGTGTGATTAAAGATCATATTACCCTGACAATTCATAATCCTGATATGCGTCTGTTGTACCAAGTACTCGTGTTATAAAGCATTCTGTTCTCTTTATATTGCTTCCTTTGTATGAAATACCCGGTGATGATAGCACATCCTTCCCAGCATGGTAAATTTTCTGGTTTTCCATTCACTGGGGAGATCAGTGTGCTGCTCTTTCTCCACCCCCACCTTTCTAAGCCCCTTATGAAGCTGAGAACAGATGTCATGTCATCACCTATTAAAAAAAAAAAGTATTTATTTAAGCAATTAACCCTTTAACTGACACCGCCCACTTTGGGGAAACATGTAATTTTAGCAATACCAATTATGATTTTAGAATAATCATCTGTAACACACACTGTCACCACAGACAAGTTCATAGAATTTATCCTATACAGTAGAACTCTTCAAGAGATTATTTGTTAGCTTGCATTAAGAGCTTAGGAACAAGGTTAACACTTTTCAAAATAAGGTTTTAATAGTGAAAAGGACAAAGTTGGTGCAAATAAAATATTTACAGAAAAAAGGTGTTTCAAAGAAATTGAGACATAATTCAGCAAAAGAGAAATAAGGTAGAATTGAGGAGGAAGAATACTTGCAATCAATGTCCTGTGAGTTATCAGAGTTCAGTCGATGAGCCAGGTGTTATCAGTTCTCAAACTTGACAGATGTTCCCGATTTGATGGTAAAAAGAGAACTCTTTACTGGTTAGGCGTCTCTCTTTTTCTCTTGGATCAAAGGGGTGTTGACAGATGCCCCTGACCAATAAAATAGAGAGTCCATGGGCTGTCCTGGGTTTATGACAATATCAGGTCCCTCCCTTACAGACAGTTTTTATCACTATTCATATCTTCTAATATGTACCGGTTGTATTCTTGAAACTGATAGATTATTGTTCAGCATTGGATTTCACATCCAGGGATACTAAACACAGGGTAGCTGAGATAAACTTGTCACCCAGGAGGCATCTGACAGCTATCTTCCTTTCTATATGTGCTAGTGTGGTCATGTATGACCTTAATTCATTCAGTATGACATTTCTCATCCAAAGATATACTTTACAGTATATTAATGTGTCATGTTCCTGTCTGAGTTTTTAAATCATGTGTGGATTTGTTAAGTTTTGAATTGGGCAGGGCTCTCTTATTAAAAAAGAATAGTGCGCAAATGCAAAAGAAATTACTACCAAATCTGAAGAGAGTCCATAAATAAAAATGGGGGTTTGGTCCCACCATATGGCCATATCGTGCTCAAGCCCACTACTGCGTCAAAGTACCCCATTATCAGTGGGTCCTACACTATCCATGAAAAAGAGATGAATCCAACCTTTCTAACCCTTGGAGATAAAACTCCTTGCTGGGAAAAATGTGCAAATGCACTACAGGGGACTCCTCCTATATCCAATTGATGGTGGACACTGATTGAGTACAGGTGTATGTGGGGGGTGGGGAGGGCTGCTCAACCTCGATAGTCTGGTCAGACCAAATACATAATAAACAGGCAAAAAATTTGGGGGAGCATACCCATGTATTTCCAAAGCTGCTGCAGCTATGAACCAAAAGACATGTATATTAAAAAAGAATAGCGCGCAAATGCAAAAGAAATTACTACCAAATCTGAAGAGAGTCCATAAATAAAAATGGGGGTTTGGTCCCACCATATGGCCATATCGTGCTCAAGCCCACTACTGCGTCAAAGTACCCCATTATCAGTGGGTCCTACACTATCCATGAAAAAGAGATGAATCCAACCTTTCTAACCCTTGGAGATAAAACTCCTTGCTGGGAAAAATGTGCAAATGCACTACAGGGGACTCCTCCTATATCCAATTGATGGTGGACACTGATTGAGTACAGGTGTATGTGGGGGGTGGGGAGGGCTGCTCAACCTCGATAGTCTGGTCCGACCGAATACATAATAAACAGGCAAAAAATTTGGGGGAGCATACCCATGTATTTCCAAAGCTGCTGCAGCTATGAACCAAAAGACATGTATATTAAAAAAGAATAGCGCGCAAATGCAAAAGAAATTACTACCAAATCTGAAGAGAGTCCATAAATAAAAATGGGGGTTTGGTCCCACCATATGGCCATATCGTGCTCAAGCCCACTACTCCAAGGGTTAGAAAGGTTGGATTCATCTCTTTTTCATGGATAGTGTAGGACCCACTGATAATGGGGTACTTTGACGCAGTAGTGGGCTTGAGCACGATATGGCCATATGGTGGGACCAAACCCCCATTTTTATTTATGGACTCTCTTCAGATTTGGTAGTAATTTCTTTTGCATTTGCGCGCTATTCTTTTTTAATATACATGTCTTTTGGTTCATAGCTGCAGCAGCTTTGGAAATACATGGGTATGCTCCCCCAAATTTTTTGCCTGTTTATTATGTATTCGGTCTGACCAGACTATCGTGGTTGAGCAGCCCTCCCCACCCCCCACATACACCTGTACTCAATCAGTGTCCACCATCAATTGGATATAGGAGGAGTCCCCTGTAGTGCATTTGCACATTTTTCCCAGCAAGGAGTTTTATCTCCAAGGGTTAGAAAGGTTGGATTCATCTCTTTTTCATGGATAGTGTAGGACCCACTGATAATGGGGTACTTTGACGCAGTAGTGGGCTTGAGCACGATATGGCCATATGGTGGGACCAAACCCCCATTTTTATTTATGGACTCTCTTCAGATTTGGTAGTAATTTCTTTTGCATTTGCGCGCTTTTTTAATATACATGTCTTTTGGTTCATAGCTGCAGCAGCTTTGGAAATACATGGGTATGCTCCCCCAAATTTTTTGCCTGTTTATTATGTATTCGGTCTGACCAGACTATGGAGGTTGAGCAGCCCTCCCCACCCCCCACATACACCTGTACTCAATCAGTGTCCACCATCAATTGGATATAGGAGGAGTCCCCTGTAGTGCATTTGCACATTTTTCCCAGCAAGGAGTTTTATCTCCAAGGGTTAGAAAGGTTGGATTCATCTCTTTTTCATGGATAGTGTAGGACCCACTGATAATGGGGTACTTTGACGCAGTAGTGGGCTTGAGCACGATATGGCCATATGGTGGGACCAAACCCCCATTTTTATTTATGGACTCTCTTCAGATTTGGTAGTAATTTCTTTTGCATTTGCGCGCTATTCTTTTTTAATATACAGGGCTCTCTTATTGCCTTTTATGATCCCCATTAGTTCTGGCTATCCTTTAGGACATGGTCATAGTTTTACGATAGGCCTGGACAGCAGGATGTCTGTTTCTGCTGTCCAGGCCTATCGTAAAACTATGACCATGTCCTAAAGGATAGCCAGAACTAATGGGGATCATAAAAGGCAATAAGAGAGCCCTGCCCAATTCAAAACTTAACAAATCCAGTTGAGATAAGGGCTCTTTTGAAGTGTAAAACGTATGCATTCCAGGAATTAGAGGAGGAGGGAGGGGGTAATTACTGCGGCAATGTGTAACTGTTCTGCAAGACTGTCATGGCTGACACATAATAACTGAACAACATGGCCGCTTGCTACAGCTTTCGTGTGTCCAGTATGGGATATCATTACATTTATATATTTTTTTAAATATATACAAACATTTTGTCTTTCATTTCTTTTTTAAACTAAATGGGTTGTTTTTCAAGATGTGGGGCATAATATTTCCTCAACAGAGGATATGGATGTCCATCCAGAGTAACATCTTGGAGCATCCAACTTCAAAATAGTGGGACATAGAGTGATAGAAATAATAACTTTTTTCTTTTTGGGGTTCCACATCTGGGGAAAAAGAGAATAGCATTCCCTGACCATCTTGTGGTTGCAATTTTGGACTTATTGGGTGCCATGTTTCAGGATCCTTCTCCCCTATGTTCCTTCTTGGTTATCCTTTGCTTGAGAGATTATGCAGGGGGTATATATTTAGGATTGTAAAATAGTGTGTTGCTGGAAGAATTGATCGGTATATATTCAGGTCCCTGAGATAGAGTGGAGCATGATTTATACATACACAGACATTGGCTCGGATCCTGAATAAGTAATTAATCTGCAAAATGTGTTGATCTAAGACACCACGATCATGGGAACAATATATCCTGTGGGATGACTTGAGCTATGATATGTGTTTAATAGTAGATTGATTCATTTTCTGCGTGTGGATTTGTCTCTTTTAAAATATTGTAATAAACTGTTATTATTTTCTATATGCGTGTTATCTCTATTTGGTACAAATAAAGTCCCATTCCTTTCTTACCCTCTCCCCTCCCCCCTGTATATGTGGCGGATTGAGGTGATATGTGGTGTTAATAAGGGTTCACATATACTTTAATCCAAAAACTATATAAAGATGAAGGACGACCGTGGGTTAGACAGGAAGAAGAGGAGTTGTGGTCAGTCCATCATGGCTAGTTGGAGGTTTGGGGGGACATCTTATATAATCCAATCCTGAAATGCAGAAGAATAACAAAACATTGACCAGGAGGTCTGAGTTGTTTTAATTTGCTCTTCCCTGTCAGTTTCCTGCAATAGCAATTGTTCCAAGTCCCTTATGGCATCAAGTTTAATTGCCCATTCCCCAAGGAGAGGTGTAGTGGTGGTTTTCCAATAGTGGGGTATAACCGTTCTGGCTGCGGCTAAAAAGTGCCAAAGGACATCTTTTTTTGTGAACTTGAGGGGTCCAGGAATCATGGAGAGGAGCGATATCATAAAGGAAAGCGGGATTTGAGTTGCCATGTGTTTACAGTAGAGGTTGAGGATTCGCAGCCAAAATTCCTGGACAGGGGGACAGTCCCACCAAACATGGAGCTTGGAGCCTTTGGACGTAAGGCAGTGCCAGTATGTTTCAGAGGCTTTCTTAACTGAAATGGTGAAGAATGGAGGAGCATCTATACCACCTAGTTATAAGTTTGAACCCTTTTTCTTGAGTCTTGGTCCCAAGCAATAATTTGTGGGTCAGAACAAAATGCATTTCAGAATCTGCAGGGATAATAGATACACACATGTTTTAAAAAGAAGATTTCTATTGAGGTTTAAAACACTTTATTGATATTTATTATGTATTTTTAATTTTATTCTTTAAAGTGTTTTTTTATGTGTCATGTGATCACTACAGTGCCAATCAGTGGGTGTGCAGAAATAGGAGGGGAGTTCAGACTTTCTTATATGATGTATATAGCATACATCATTGGATTGAAAGATGCTCCTCCTACAAATCCTTCCCTGCAGACAGGAACAACCAGGGAAAGGTCACGTGACAGCAGAAAAACACAGCTCATCCTGTAAAAGGTACTAAGAAGCATTTTGTAAAATAATTGGCAGAAGAATTATGTATAAACATATTTATAACATTGCATGTGAATAAATAGCTGTGAGTTTAATACAATTTTAAATGTTTGTACAGCTGTTTTTGAGCGTTCTTGCAGGCATCTGAAGCTTGATTATTTTTTTCTATTATTTTCAGCCAATGGAAAGCTACTTACTAGGGGAAAAAGGGCTTGAGGCTTGTAGTTCGAAAAGCTTATTTACTTTATTCAAGGCACAAGCTTCAAACAAACACCACATTTAGGTTTTAAAAAGCACAAATAGACTATGGGATTTTGTATGTTGAGCATTGTAGAGCTTCAAGCTCCAAAACGCTCAGGTGTGAATGGGGCCATATATGATTTACATAAATCATATGTATCATGTCACATTATTGTTTTTTTTTTCATCATCTAAGTACCTTATTTCTGCAGGATTTTTCTGTGGTCACATGATCTTTCCCACTTTTGTGGCATCTGCAGGGAAAGATTCTTAGGAGGGGCTTCTATTATTGCAGTATGGGTCTGTGTCTGCACAGGGCTTATTGGTGCTGTGCCAGTCATATGACTAAAAGAAAATAGTTTCAGAAGAGCAACTCAAATTAAATTATACATTTCCAAAAACTGGTTTACGGCTCCCTTTAAATCTTTATTGAACATTAAATGTGTGTTTTGTGTATTAATATGGTGCTGTGCTGGCAGAGTCAAAGATGATTGACACTAGCTTTCATTCTGTTCAGACAGCATCTGCATCCAAGGCTCTTTTTTACTTTACAAGCATTAGCAATCACATTCAATGGAGCTGATTTGCTAAAACTGAAGAGTGCATAATCTGGTACAGCAGGTGCAACTGTGGATGTGCCAATCAGCTTCTAACTTCAGCTTGTTTAATTAAGCTTTGACAATAAAACCTGGTAGCTGATTGGTTTCTATGTAGAGCTGCACCAGATTTTGCACTCTCCAGTTTTAGTAAATCAACCTCAATATATTTAATACTTAAAGTGGTTGTAAAGTCATTACTGGGAAATCCCGAAATCCCTCTCTTACAGGATGATATAATGTGCAGTATCTGTGTTCTATTTTTTTTTTTTAATTATTGTGAAAAATACCTTTATATTGCAGTGCCGCTGGGTGCTTATGTGACCTGTCAGCACTCTCCTCCGCTCCGAGCACTACAGTGGGAGGGGCATAGATTTCCCACTGACGTCGGCCGGGAGGAGAGCAGCTGGAGGTCTCGTGAGTGTAGTGTAAATAAGGTATTTTGTGGAATCATTTTAATGAATAACACAGATACTGCACATTATATCTTCCTGTAAGAGAGGGGATTGTAGGATTTCTTAGTAGTAATGTTACAGCTATAGGGGTGAGGGTGAGAGGGGGGGGGGGAGTGGGGAGGAGATGGATCACACACAGACTCCCGAGCTGACAGGCAGAGAGGGTGGGGGAGAGGGAAGCAACGGGCTGACGGAAGCACGTAGCCTGACCAGCACACTAAGGGTGATGCAGGAACTAGCAGAAATAACCAGGTTTCTTTAGAACATAGAGAGGGACAAATGACACAGCACAAGCATCATGTTATGTATCCTGCTTTGAAGAATCAGGATAATTTTTTATATTTTTTTAGGGTTACAACCACTTTAAAACTTTTTTTTGTGAGTTACTTAGTGAATGTAATCAACATACTATATCTCCACCCCCCCCCCCTATAATGTTTAGTAATAGGAGGACTAGGAGGAGGAAGGAAGGAGGAGAGTGTCATTTACAACTGTGTATATGCCCACATGAGTGACTCTATAGTCACATGGGCTGCACAGATAAGAAAAAGGAGCAAATGAAGAAGGAAACTGACATTGACACATGCTCAGTAGATGACAACAGCTGGTCCACACAATCTCTGCCTGCAACGGAGATACAAAGAGCATTTCTAGAGCCTTTAAAGGAATGAACAGGGTTGCTGTTACAAATCACAGGGCCTAACTGACAGGAACCCATCCCCCTTTCCCAGGAAATATCACAATATTTTAGCTAAAAATACGCTAAAATAATTATTAGCAGACGCAAAGTCAACTTATAAAATTCCTTCAAAATCTAAAAGATAAAACTGTATTGAGTTAATAAATAAAGCTCTGTGTGTGAATGAGGTCTTGGGGCTTATGCTGGCCATACACAATACGAAAGCTACAGTAGTTAAAACTCATTTTCGAAAAAGGAACACTCGGCCGTTAGAGCAAATGATCGTGGCATCATGTAATGACCGATAAATCATTTAATGGACATAAATTACCATATTTATCGGCGTATAACACGCACTTGTTCCTCCTAAAAATGGAGGGCAAAGCTGCAGTGGGTGTTATACGCCTATATATAAAAAACAAAAAAAAACAGGCAGCGCCGAGAGGCAGAGTGGGGGCAAGATGGGCCGAGGAGAAGGAAGGATGAGCAGTCACTGTCATAGGAAGTCCCGCCTCCTATGAAAGACAACACAGGGCCCGGGATGTGTGATCTCTATCATAGGCGCCGGGACTTCAGATGACAGCGGCCGCTCATCCTTCCTTCTCCTCGGCCGTCCAGCCTAAAAGGATGAAACATTTTGATTTTTAATTTTTTTTTGGGGGGGGGGGGGTGTTATATAGCAGAATGTGAAAAATATTGTTTTTTTTTTTTTTTTCAGAATTGTTGCTATTTTTTTGTTTATAGCGCAAAAAAATTAAATTGCAAACGTGATCAGATACCACCAAAAGAAAGCTCTATTTGTGGGGAAAAAAGGACATCAATTTTATTTCGGTACAATGTCGAACTACCACGCAATTTTCTGTCATATATAACGCAGTGCCAAATCGCAAAAAAAGGCCTGGTCATTAAGGGGGCAAATCCTTCCAGTCCAGAACTGGATAAAGAGAAAATACTGTCCTTTAAAAAATATAAGGCCGAGGGGAAACCATCAATATTCCAGCACTACAAACAATGCAATAAGAAATGTAAGATCGCAATCAGAGCAGCAAAAAAAGACCACGAGAAACACATAGTGGAGAAAAGTAAAAAGAATCCCCACATTTTTTAAAAATATATCAATAGTAAAAATGCAGAGCATATTGGCCCCATAAGGAATTATCAAATAGATGTTGGTTACAAGTGACAAGGAGAAGGCAACTGTATTAAATACATACTTCTCCTCAGTTTTTACTATGGTAAAAGAGGGGTACAATAGTCATTATGGTATTGTTAGCAACACATCAGGGAGTGTACCCTTGTGGCTAACAGAGGCCAGTGTTCTAAAAGGACTGGAAAAACTTATTGTGTGCAAATCACCAGGACCAGATGGCTTACACCTGAGAGCCCTCAAAGAAGTCAGCCAGGTCATTGCTAGATTGCTATTTCTAATTTTTAAGGAAAGCCTACTGACTGGAATGGTGCCAATGGATTGGGAAAAAGCTAATGTGGTACCAATATTTAAAAATGGGCTGAGATACATACCTGGAAACTACAATCCAGTCAGCCTAACATCAATAGTTTGTAAACTATTAGAGGGGGTGATAAGGGACAATATCAAAGAATTTGCTGATAAGAATAGTATAATTGGTAGTAACCAGCAAGGATTTATGAAAGATTATTCTTGCCAGACCAACCTATTAACATTCTATGAGGAAGTGAGCTGTAATCTGGATAAAGGAAGGCCTGTGGATGTGGTGTATCTAGACTTTGCAAAAGCATTTGACACGGTACCCCATAAATGCTTAAACCACAAATTGAGGTCTATTGTTGATGATTGTATATAACACAGAGCATGTACACAGCAAAAAGGATACCCCAAAATACATTCTGCTACTCCTCCTGAGTATGACGATATCACATGTGTGAGACTTTTACACAGCCTGGCCATAAAAAGAGACTCAACTTCCAAGTAGGACCATCAGGCGTTCTAGGAGCATAAATTACACATATAACTTTCTGACTACCTATCACACTTTTGAAGGCCCTAGGACCAGGACAATGGAAATGCCACAAAATGACCCCATTTTGGAAAGCAAACACCCGATATATATTCTATGAGGCATTATGAGTCTTTTGAACATGTAATTTTTTACACAAGTTTTTGGAAAGTGTGGGAAAAAAATGAAAACGTATTTTGTTTACACAAAGTTGTCAATTTATAAGATATTTCTAACATATAGCATGTACATAATGACAGTGAGAGCCCTCAAAATGACACCCCAAAATACATTCTGCTATTCCTCCTGAGTATTCCTCCTGCTATTTCTCACATGTGTGAGACTTTTACACAGCTTGGCCACATAAAGAGACTCAACATCCAAGGAGCACCATAAGGCATTCTAGGGACATAAATCACACACATAAATTCCTGACAAGCTATTACATTGTTGAAGGCCCTTCACATTTCTAACACATAGCATAATACACACCAAAATACATTCTGCTGAGCAAAGGGTAAACAAAAGCTTACCTGTGATTTTAGCAGTGCAGTGGTCCACAGAGGAGAGCATTGTTCCAGGCAGCAGGCAGGAACGTAGACAGCGACAGTGAAAGGACCACTCAGGCAGCAGGCAGGAATACTGTCCATAGTCAGTACAGGCAGAGATATTGTCAGCACAGCCAAAGCATTGGTCAAGGTAGCAGGCAGGGATGTGGTCAGCAGCGAAAGGATTATCCAGCAAGGTAGTACAGGCAGCAGGCAAAGATATAGTCAGAACAGCCCAAGTATTGATCCAGGCAACAGGCACATGTTCCATAAAAAGTCCTGGGCAAGTGCAGGCAGAGATATTGTCAGCACAGCCAAAGTATGGGTCCAGGCGGCAGGCAGGACCATCAAGCTTTGTGCCTCGACCCAAGAATGGGGAATGGGGTAGAGGCTTCTCCCACCCAAATCACTTTGAAGCCTCCAGACTCCAGACCCTGTTCTCGGTATTACAAAACCCATAGAAAACCAAAAAACATTTTTCTCAAACTCAGAACACTATTCTGAAGCCCCTCCCATATGTGAGACCCCTGTGTTATTTTGAATCCCACTACTACAGTAGCAGGGTGAAAGGTCAGTCCAAGTAGCAGGCAAAAATCATGTTCGTAACAGGCCGAGGTCAGTGCAGGTAAAAGGATGAAAAAGGCGGTAGGCAAAGACATAGTCAATAAACAGTCCAGGGTCAGTTCACGTGAAAGGCAGAAACGTGGTGGATAGACAATGCAGACTGCAGGCAGAGGCAAAGTCGATAAACAGGCTAGGGTCAGTTCCCATGGAAGGCAATAATATGGTTAGTTGAGGCAGCAGGGAAATATTCAGCACAGAAATTGAAAATGGGGAAATGGCAGTCTGTTAGAAATATGGGCTAATAGTTTACGGCAGTGTGATAGCGTCTGAAGCATTCTCCGATGCACAGGCCAGGTTGGGAGTACACATATTCAGTGGTGCTATTACAGAGCTTGTATCCATATTTAAATCCCAGCCGGCCTGTGAAATGGACCAGGGATAAGTCCACAGTGATGTTCTGGTCGGGGACATAAAGTTCAGGAAAACCTCTTAGGAAAAAAAATAAATTTGGGGGAGAACTTTATATAGTTTGTCAGAATTGGGATGATCTCAGGGAGGGCACTGCGAGTTAACGCTGAAATGCAGGAAGAGCATTATCATGTCATAGTGGGACCTGGACATGACAACTGAAAAAATTGGCATGTGGTGGATGGCATTGGTAGGCCAGTAGGAAAGCAATTTGTTTTTTTTGTAAGCCCCATTGGTGTTTGCCGATTGGCCATTGGGATGTATGGCGCTGCTGGTGGCTGCTTGGTTTTCAGAGCGTCTTCTTTTAGGATGGACAGCTTCCTCCTCCGATTCGGTCGCCAAAGTACTGCCTTCAAAGGGCTCAAATTCTGATCCGGCTTCTGAACTAGAATCAGACAATGACAACTCCCCGCTGCTCTCATCCGTCAGGCTTATAAATTGATATGCCTCTTCGGTAGTGAAAAATTTTTTTGGACTGTATGACTGGTGAGTCGTGACACTAATGGGCTGCATGACCGGTAGTGATGGGCTGCACGTCAGGTACTAATGGGCTGTAAGTCAGGTACTAATAGGATGCACGTCAGGTACTAATGGGATGCGCTTCAGCTGGAGACAGGTACTCTGATGGGCTGGTGACAGGTACTCAGATGCTCTGATGACCTGGTGACAGGTACATAGGTGCTCTAATGAGCTGGAGACAAGTACTCTGATGGGCTAGTGACAGGTACGCCAATGGGCTGGTGACAGGTACTCGGGTTCTCTCATGAGCTGAAGACAGGTACTCTGATGAGCTGGTGAAAGGTACTCAGGTGCTCTGATGAGCTGGTGACTGGTACTCGGGTGCTCTGATGAGCTGAAGACAGGTACTCTGATAAGCTGGTGACAGGTACTCAGGTGCTCTGATGAGCTATTGACAGATACTCAGATGCTCTGATGAGCTAGTGACAGGTACTCAGGGGCTCTGATGAGCTGGAGACAGGTACTCTGATGGGCTAGTGACAGGTACGCTGATGGGCTGGTGACAGGTTTTCGGGTTCTCTGATGAGCGGGAGACAGGTACTCGGGTGCTCTGATGAGGTGGAGATAGGTACTCTGAGGAGCAGGTGACAGGTACTCGGGTGCTCTGATGAGCTGGAAACAGGTACTCTGATGAGCAGGTGACAGGTGCTTGGGTGCTCTGATGAGCTGGTGACAGGTACTCGGGTGCTCTGATGAGCTGGGGACAGGTACTCGGGTGTTCTAAAGAGCTGGTGACAGGTACTCGGGTACTCTGATGAGCTGGTGACAGGTACTATGATGGGCTGATGACAGGCACCTGGGTGCTCTGATGAGCAGGTGACAGGTACTTGGGTACTCTGACGAACAGGTGACCAATGAGCAAGTGACAGGTACTCAGGTACTCTGATGAGCTGGTGACAGGTACTCTGATGAGCTAGTGACAGGTACTTGGGTACTCAGGTACTCTGATGAGCTGGTAACAGGTCCTCTTTATTCAGTGGGGCAATCAGGGCATAGTATTCTGATGAGCAGGTGACAGGTACTCGGGTGCTCTGATGAGTTGGAGACAGGTACTCGGGTGCTTTGATGAGCTGGGAACAGGTACTCGAATGGTCTGATGAGCTGGTGACAAGTAGTCGGGTGCTCTGATGAGCTGGTGACAGGTACTCGGGTACTCTGATGAGCTGGTAACAGTTCCTTTTTATTCAGTGTGGCAATCAGGGCACAGTAAATGTCACATTAAATGGTAACTCAGTGTTCCACGATACATTTATGACCAGCTGTGATTGGACACAGCCATTCATATAATAGCTAATTTTATTGGCTCCTTACCCTGATCGGGCATTGGCTGTGTCCGAGTGACACGCCTCATTCACGATCACCACGCTGCGTGCCCCCGGGGGTGCGCAGTAGCTGCAAGAATGGGCGGACGTCATACGGTGCCCACCTGGAAGGACAGATTGTTTCTACTGGCGCCATATTACAATGCACCAGTAGGGAACTGGTTAATGGAGATTCCAACATTGGGAGGAAATTATTCAGTCTCAGGCCACTCAAGCAAACACGTGGCCACCCAATGAAATTGGATGAGAAGCGGTTCAACCTTAAATGGTGTAGAGGGTTTTTCTCTGTTAGAGTAGTAAGGATATGGAAGTCTCTTTCTAAAAACTTTTAGATGGGCATTTTACTAAACACAAAATACAGGGCTATTGGAAGTGGTAGAGACCTACACCCACACACCCCCAAACAGGTTGAACTACATGGACTGGAGTCTTTTTTCAACCTTACCAACTATGAAACTATGAAACCAGAGAGCTGTGGGAACAGGAGTTAAAGGGACCTGCACCTGCATCTGAGTATGGTAAGTAAATGGGTGCTCTGTTACATTATCATTTTCGTTAATTTGAAGTTGAGCTAGCGAAAAGCTAAACACACTGCTGAAATGGGTGTTTATAAACTGTTTTATGTCAGTAAATATAAATAATTCTGTCAACCCATTTTGTGATTCACATATCCCTGCCCATGAGTGACAACACTATTCATACATTGCAGTTTCCTGTACCATGTCCATATCTTCACCTTGCTCATTGAGCTATATCTAAGTAATATTACACTGGTAAGGTCCTTCCAGTGCTTTGCCTTTACTGTACACCTGCTTAAACATTTCCAGTTGCCACTTTTTGAAATGTTTTAATTTAATGAAATATGTTTGATTTAATTAAACAATTAGTATCTGAAAATGTATTTGCTAATGCTTTCAACGCATAACTGAACAAAATTGTTTTTTTATTTATTTATTTATATATGTTTTAGCCCTATGATTTCGAGTGGATACAAATGCAAAAATTGTTTGTTTTAAATAGAGTAGTAGAGGATGGTTTAAACCCTCACTGTTTTTTTTCCCATTGTGTCCAGTTAGGGAAATTTCTCCTCACTTTCTGTCCTAGAGATGCAACAGGAAAGAAAACTCTTAAATGTAAATCTTCCCATTTGAACAAGTCACCCAACGGTCTCCAAATGTTCCCTTCATGTTTTGATATGGTGACAACTCTAAAATTTTGGATTTCTCAACTGTTTCTGTCTAAGTGACAATGGCCACCAGGACAAATATAGGGCTCCAAGCTGTCCCCGTTCTATCCAAAATAAAAATAGAATTCCTATACATACACTTTAAGTATAAAATGTATTTTATTTAACCTCTTGCCGACCGCCGCACGACTATTTACGTCGGCCCCTCACAGGCAAAGCGACATAGTACTACGTGTACGAGTGCACGAGTACGTGCGCCGCTGGAGGCGTGCTCCCGCCCCTGCTCGTTCATGGACCCCCCCCCCCCCCCCGCGTGTGAGCGGCGGACCCGATGTCCGCCGCTCACTCGCGATCGTCCGGTACAGCGGGAGAAAGGCAGGCGACTAATGTAAACAAAGCCGCCTGTCATTCTCCCCTGTGTAAGTGCTGAGATCATACGGTCCAGTTATGCAGGATCGTATTTCTCTGCAGTTACACACACAGACACATCCAATAACAGTTAGAAGCACGCCCCTAGGGACAGTTAACCCCTTCCCTGCCAGTGTCATTTTTACAGTAACAGTGCATATGTATAGCACTGATTACTGTAGTAATGTCACTGGTACCCCCAAAAGTGTCAAAAATTTCAGTCAAGGGTCCGATCTGTCCGCCGCAATGTCGCAGTCCCGCAAAAAAAAAACGCAGATCGCCGCCATTACTTGTTAAAAAAAAAAACAACAAAAATGACAAAAATCTTTCCCGTAGTTAGGAAACGCAATAACTTTTGCGCAAACCAATCAAAATACGCTTTTTTTTAACCAAACATATGTAGCAGAAAACGAATTGGCCTAAAATGTTTAAAAAAATTTGATTTTTACATTTTTTTTTTTTAGGGGAATTTCATATAAAAAAAATGTGAAAAATATTGTTATTTTTGCAAAACTGTCGCTCTTTTTTTGTTTATAGCGCATGATCAAAAAATCACACAGGTGATCAAATACCACCAAAAGAAAGCTCTGTTTGTGCGAAAAAAAGGACGTCAATTTAATTTGGGTACAGCGTCG
Source organism: Pelophylax lessonae (assembly GCF_965119305.1). NCBI lineage: Eukaryota > Metazoa > Chordata > Amphibia > Anura > Ranidae > Pelophylax > Pelophylax lessonae. Next base: position 209,092,611 of record NC_138773.1, read on the forward strand.
CACAACCGCGCAATTGTCCGTTAAAGTCACGCAGTGCTGAATCGCAAAATAGGCCCTGGTCAGGAAGGGGGTAAAATCTTCCGGGGCTTAAGTGGTTAAATGTAAATGGAATTCCCATCTGAACAAGTCACCCAACTGTCTCCAAATGTTCCCTTCATGTTTTGATATGGTGACAACTCTAAAATTTTGGATTTCTCAACGTTTTCTGTCTCAGTGACAATGGCCACCAGGACAAATATAGGGCTCCAAGCTGTCCCTGTTCTATCCAAAGTAAAAATAGAATTCCTATACATACACTTTAGGTATAAAATGTATTTTATTTAAAGTGGTTCTAAAGGCTGAAGGTTTGAAGGGTTGAATGCAGCCAGAATCTGATCCAGCACTGTACATGAGAGCCACAGCTCCCTCCTCAGGCTCAGAGACAGCAGCGGGAGCCAATCACAGCCAGTGAGGAGGGAGCGGGAGGGGGGGTGGGGCAATGGACACACAGAGCTCAGCTTGGGAGCAAGCCTGCATAGGTGCCTATCTTGGAATGGCTTGCTATGGTGGACACTCAGCAGGAGGATCCGGGAGCACCAATGGGGGACCAGAGAAGAGGAGGATCAGACTGCTCTGTGCAAAACCATTGCACAGAGCAGGTAAGTATAACATGTTTGTTATTTTAAAAAAATCTGGTTTTACAATCACATTAATCTAAAACAAGTGCTGTTTAACTGATGATATTATTATGTGAAGGAACAAAGAGCTTTAGACAAGAAGCTTCTGGGTACATAGTGCAGACCTATGATTTACATTTCTGCGCTGTGCCCAAGTGGTGAGCTTACCTAATATCTCTTCTCTCAGTCTCGCATCTGTTTACTGGCTGCAGCTGCCAACCCCTTGTGGAACAGAAAGTAACAAGGATTGATTGTGGTTTGCAGAATGAGACTGAGATACTCAAGTTCCACTGTAACTGGATAATGTTTTCAGACAAAGGGAATCGTTTATTTCCAGCTCCTATCAGCCAAACTCTAAGACATGACAGAAAAGCTAAATGGACTCTCTCCCTTGTGTCTGTTAATGAAAAAAAAGCTTTGACTAGTGCAAAATATTTACTAAACATGAATTCTACTTAAAGTGCTATTCATCATGTCTTAATAGGATGCCTCTTTGGCAAAATAATTAGCAAAAGTGTACTTTCCAGAAAATGTACAATGACAGCTAATTAAATGAGACATTTTATCTAAACTAGTTTGTCATGCAGCAGACCCTATACATTCCTCTACATTCCTCTAAGTGTCTTGGTAAGGAGCACAGACAGGATATTAATGAATATTATTAGCAAACTAATTAAAGTTTATTGAACCTGTACATAGTACAAAGGTAATGTTGACATTTCTGTTTGCCCATTGGCATGCAAATCTTTAAATAATGGTATATTTTTGGAAGGATATAAACCTGTGATGGCACACAAGTCTGTTCAGGTACACCCTTTTGTTCACTTCATTTCATCCCTGGTCTAAAGCAATAAGAGTAAAGCTGGCCATATACAGTATGCAAAAGTTGTAGTCAGACATGTAAAAATAACCCAACCACTTACAAGCTCTGCAAGCTTGCATAGCTCCCAACTGTCCCTGATTTCGAGGGACTGTCCCTGATTTGGAACAAAGTCCCTCTGTCCCTCTTTCCTCCTCATGTGTCCCTCATTTGGGTCTGATCCATACAGTTTTATATAAAATGCACTATGTATCTTTCAAAAAGAGTTTCCCAGTGCTAAATCATCCAATTTCTAAATTGCTGCATTTGAAAATGTTAAAGCCAGTATGTAGCAACACAGTATACTATACTATGTACAGTATCTGACAAAAATGAGTACACCCCTCACATTTTTGTAAATATTTTATTATATATAGTGTTGAGCGAACACGGACTGTATTATTCGTGTTCGTACCGAATAATTGGATTTTTTGTACCCGAACACGGACACGGACACTTTACTGTATGTTCGGGTAAAAATCCGTGTTCGGTCGTTTTATTTCCGGGTTTTGCATGCTTTGGCGCTCTTTTCATGGCGGGCTTTCAACAGCCAATCAACAATCGTTTAACTGGTGTGCCTTAAGCCATCCCAGCCATGCCTGCAAATGTCTCAGTAGCTGTGATTGGCCGTCTGAAGCATGTGACCAAGTCTTTATAAGTTCGAGGCAGCCGCAGCGGCGTCATTATGCTGCTTAGATTCAGGGACAGAGCACACATCAACGTGCTGGCTGCTGATTAGGGAAAGATAGGCAGGAAAAAACCATTTGTGTCCGGATAGAATTGAGGGACAGGTCGGAGTGTTTAGGCAGGGCGAGTTGTAGGCATTTTAGGGATAGAGTCTGCTGAATTATATAGGGTCAGTGTCTTCTACAAACTACAATCGATATTGCTGTGTGGGGGGTGGGGTGAATCTGCACTCAATCCTGATCTACGATCTCTTCTCAATCCTGTTAGGGACAGAGTCTGCTGAATTTTAGGGAAACTGTGTTCTACAAACTACAATCGATATTGCTGTGTGGTGTGGGATTGGAGATAGGCAGGTGTCAGTGATCCACATCCATTTTTCTGTGTGTGAGCTGCAGTGAACACAATCTTTTTGGGCTGCAGTGAACACAATCTTTTTGGGCTGCAGTGAACACAATCTTTTTGGGCTGCAGTGAACACAATCTTTTTGGGCTGCAGTGAACAAAATCTTTTTGGGGTGCAGTGAACACAATCCTTTTTGGTGTGCAGTGAACACAATCTTTGTGGGGTGCAGTGAACAAAATCCTTTGTGGGGTGCAGTGAACACAATCTTTTTGGGGTGCAGTGAACAAAATCCTTTTTGGGGTGCAGTGAACAACATCCTTTTTGGGGTGCAGTGAACACAATCTTTTTGGGGTGCAGTGAACAAAATCCTTTGTGGGGTGCAGTGAACACAATCTTTTTGGGGTGCAGTGAACACAATCTTTTTGGGGTGGAGTGAACAACATCCTTTTTGGGGTGCAGTGAACAAAATCCTTTTTGGGGTGCAGTGAACAAAATCATTTTTGGGGTGCAGTGAACACAATCTTTTTGGGGTGCAGTGAACACAATCTTTGTGGGGTGCAGTGAACACAATCTTTTTGGGGTGGAGTGAACAACATCCTTTTTGGGGTGCAGTGAACAAAATCCTTTTTGGGGTGCAGTGAACAACATCCTTTTTGGGGTGCAGTGAACACAATCTTTTTGGGGTGCAGTGAACACAATCTTTGTGGGGTACAGTGAACAGAATCTTTGTGGGGTGCAGTGAACACAATCTTTGGGGGGTACAGTGAACACAATCTTTGTGAGGTGCAGTGAACACAATCTTTGTGGGGTGCAGTGAACACAATCATTGTGGGGTGCAGTGAACTCAATCTTTGTGGGGTACAGTGAACACAATCTCATACTGAAGGTTTGAGGGTGCTGCCTGTTCCATACTCCCCCTACTCCTCATCTAGCCTTTTAGGGGTACAAACAATAGTAATTGGGGCCTAGTGTGGTTGTGTACGTGTGATATACATACACTTTTTTGGGATCATATTTTCTATTCCGCTATTTAATCAAAAACCTTTGGGGATCAGTTAAATTGGGGGATAGTCTGTGTTGGTACGTGTGAGAGAGATCCACCTTTCCAAGTTGTTGGGGTTCATCTCATACTTCTGAAGGTTTGAGGGTGCTGCCTGTTCCATACTCCCCCCTACTCCTAGCCTTTTAGGGGTACAAACAATAGTAATTGGGGCCTAGTGTGGTTGTGTACGTGTGATATACATACACTTTTTTGGGATCATATTTTCTATTCCGCTATTTAATCAAAAACCTCTGGGGATCAGTTAAATTGGGGGATAGTCTGTGTTGGTACGTGTGAGAGAGATCCACCTTTCCAAGTTGTTGGGGTTCATCTCATACTTCTGAAGGTTTGAGGGTGCTGCCTGTTCCATACTCCCCCTACTCCTAGCCTTTTAGGGGTACAAACAATAGTAATTGGGGCCTAGTGTGGTTGTGTACGTGTGATATACATACACTTTTTTGGGATCATATTTTCTATTCCGCTATTTAATCAAAAACCTCTGGGGATCAGTTAAATTGGGGGATAGTCTGTGTTGGTACGTGTGAGAGAGATCCACCTTTCCAAGTTGTTGGGGTTCATCTCATACTTCTGAAGGTTTGAGGGTGCTGCCTGTTCCATACTCCCCCCTACTCCTAGCCTTTTAGGGGTACAAACAATAGTAATTGGGGCCTAGTGTGGTTGTGTACGTGTGATATACATACACTTTTTTGGGATCATATTTTCTATTCCGCTATTTAATCAAAAACCTCTGGGGATCAGTTAAATTGGGGGATAGTCTGTGTTGGTACGTGTGAGAGAGATCCACCTTTCCAAGTTGTTGGGGTTCATCTCATACTTCTGAAGGTTTGAGGGTGCTGCCTGTTCCATACTCCCCCCTACTCCTAGCCTTTTAGGGGTACAAACAATAGTAATTGGGGCCTAGTGTGGTTGTGTACGTGTGATATACATACACTTTTTTGGGATCATATTTTCTATTCCGCTATTTAATCAAAAACCTCTGGGGATCAGTTAAATTGGGGGATAGTCTGTGTTGGTACGTGTGAGAGAGATCCACCTTTCCAAGTTGTTGGGGTTCATCTCATACTTCTGAAGGTTTGAGGGTGCTGCCTGTTCCATACTCCCCCTACTCCTAGCCTTTTAGGGGTACAAACAATAGTAATTGGGGCCTAGTGTGGTTGTGTACGTGTGATATACATACACTTTTTTGGGATCATATTTTCTATTCCGCTATTTAATCAAAAACCTCTGGGGATCAGTTAAATTGGGGGATAGTCTGTGTTGGTACGTGTGAGAGAGATCCACCTTTCCAAGTTGTTGGGGTTCATCTCATACTTCTGAAGGTTTGAGGGTGCTGCCTGTTCCATACTCCCCCTACTCCTAGCCTTTTAGGGGTACAAACAATAGTAATTGGGGCCTAGTGTGGTTGTGTACGTGTGATATACATACACTTTTTTGGGATCATATTTTCTATTCCGCTATTTAATCAAAAACCTCTGGGGATCAGTTAAATTGGGGGATAGTCTGTGTTGGTACGTGTGAGAGAGATCCACCTTTCCAAGTTGTTGGGGTTCATCTCATACTTCTGAAGGTTTGAGGGTGCTGCCTGTTCCATACTCCCCCTACTCCTAGCCTTTTAGGGGTACAAACAATAGTAATTGGGGCCTAGTGTGGTTGTGTACGTGTGATATACATACACTTTTTTGGGATCATATTTTCTATTCCGCTATTTAATCAAAAACCTTTGGGGATCAGTTAAATTGGGGGATAGTCTGTGTTGGTACGTGTGAGAGAGATCCACCTTTCCAAGTTGTTGGGGTTCATCTCATACTTCTGAAGGTTTGAGGGTGCTGCCTGTTCCATACTCCCCCTACTCCTAGCCTTTTAGGGGTACAAACAATAGTAATTGGGGCCTAGTGTGGTTGTGTACGTGTGATATACATACACTTTTTTGGGATCATATTTTCTATTCCGCTATTTAATCAAAAACCTTTGGGGATCAGTTAAATTGGGGGATAGTCTGTGTTGGTACGTGTGAGAGAGATCCACCTTTCCAAGTTGTTGGGGTTCATCTCATACTTCTGAAGGTTTGAGGGTGCTGCCTGTTCCATACTCCCCCTACTCCTAGCCTTTTAGGGGTACAAACAATAGTAATTGGGGCCTAGTGTGGTTGTGTACGTGTGATATACATACACTTTTTTGGGATCATATTTTCTATTCCGCTATTTAATCAAAAACCTCTGGGGATCAGTTAAATTGGGGGATAGTCTGTGTTGGTACGTGTGAGAGAGATCCACCTTTCCAAGTTGTTGGGGTTCATCTCATACTTCTGAAGGTTTGAGGGTGCTGCCTGTTCCATACTCCCCCCTACTCCTAGCCTTTTAGGGGTACAAACAATAGTAATTGGGGCCTAGTGTGGTTGTGTACGTGTGATATACATACACTTTTTTGGGATCATATTTTCTATTCCGCTATTTAATCAAAAACCTCTGGGGATCAGTTAAATTGGGGGATAGTCTGTGTTGGTACGTGTGAGAGAGATCCACCTTTCCAAGTTGTTGGGGTTCATCTCATACTTCTGAAGGTTTGAGGGTGCTGCCTGTTCCATACTCCCCCCTACTCCTAGCCTTTTAGGGGTACAAACAATAGTAATTGGGGCCTAGTGTGGTTGTGTACGTGTGATATACATACACTTTTTTGGGATCATATTTTCTATTCCGCTATTTAATCAAAAACCTCTGGGGATCAGTTAAATTGGGGGATAGTCTGTGTTGGTACGTGTGAGAGAGATCCACCTTTCCAAGTTGTTGGGGTTCATCTCATACTTCTGAAGGTTTGAGGGTGCTGCCTGTTCCATACTCCCCCTACTCCTAGCCTTTTAGGGGTACAAACAATAGTAATTGGGGCCTAGTGTGGTTGTGTACGTGTGATATACATACACTTTTTTGGGATCATATTTTCTATTCCGCTATTTAATCAAAAACCTCTGGGGATCAGTTAAATTGGGGGATAGTCTGTGTTGGTACGTGTGAGAGAGATCCACCTTTCCAAGTTGTTGGGGTTCATCTCATACTTCTGAAGGTTTGAGGGTGCTGCCTGTTCCATACTCCCCCCTACTCCTAGCCTTTTAGGGGTACAAACAATAGTAATTGGGGCCTAGTGTGGTTGTGTACGTGTGATATACATACACTTTTTTGGGATCATATTTTCTATTCCGCTATTTAATCAAAAACCTCTGGGGATCAGTTAAATTGGGGGATAGTCTGTGTTGGTACGTGTGAGAGAGATCCACCTTTCCAAGTTGTTGGGGTTCATCTCATACTTCTGAAGGTTTGAGGGTGCTGCCTGTTCCATACTCCCCCCTACTCCTAGCCTTTTAGGGGTACAAACAATAGTAATTGGGGCCTAGTGTGGTTGTGTACGTGTGATATACATACACTTTTTTGGGATCATATTTTCTATTCCGCTATTTAATCAAAAACCTCTGGGGATCAGTTAAATTGGGGGATAGTCTGTGTTGGTACGTGTGAGAGAGATCCACCTTTCCAAGTTGTTGGGGTTCATCTCATACTTCTGAAGGTTTGAGGGTGCTGCCTGTTCCATACTCCCCCTACTCCTAGCCTTTTAGGGGTACAAACAATAGTAATTGGGGCCTAGTGTGGTTGTGTACGTGTGATATACATACACTTTTTTGGGATCATATTTTCTATTCCGCTATTTAATCAAAAACCTCTGGGGATCAGTTAAATTGGGGGATAGTCTGTGTTGGTACGTGTGAGAGAGATCCACCTTTCCAAGTTGTTGGGGTTCATCTCATACTTCTGAAGGTTTGAGGGTGCTGCCTGTTCCATACTCCCCCTACTCCTAGCCTTTTAGGGGTACAAACAATAGTAATTGGGGCCTAGTGTGGTTGTGTACGTGTGATATACATACACTTTTTTGGGATCATATTTTCTATTCCGCTATTTAATCAAAAACCTCTGGGGATCAGTTAAATTGGGGGATAGTCTGTGTTGGTACGTGTGAGAGAGATCCACCTTTCCAAGTTGTTGGGGTTCATCTCATACTTCTGAAGGTTTGAGGGTGCTGCCTGTTCCATACTCCCCCTACTCCTAGCCTTTTAGGGGTACAAACAATAGTAATTGGGGCCTAGTGTGGTTGTGTACGTGTGATATACATACACTTTTTTGGGATCATATTTTCTATTCCGCTATTTAATCAAAAACCTTTGGGGATCAGTTAAATTGGGGGATAGTCTGTGTTGGTACGTGTGAGAGAGATCCACCTTTCCAAGTTGTTGGGGTTCATCTCATACTTCTGAAGGTTTGAGGGTGCTGCCTGTTCCATACCCCCCCTACTCCTCATCTAGCCTTTTAGGGGTACAAACAATAGTAATTGGGGCCTAGTGTGGTTGTGTACGTGCGAGATACATACACTTTTTTTGATCATATTTCCTATTCCGCTATTCAATAAAAACCTTTGAGGATCAATTGAATTGCGGGATAGTCTGTGTCGGTACGTGTGAGAGAGATCCACCTTTCCAAGTTGTTGGGGTTCATCTCATACTTCTGAAGGTTTGAGGGTGCTGCCTGTTCCATACCCCCCCTACTCCTCATCTAGCCTTTTAGGGGTACAAACAATAGTAATTGGGGCCTAGTGTGGTTGTGTACGTGCGAGATACATACACTTTTTTTGATCATATTTCCTATTCCGCTATTCAATAAAAACCTTTGGGGATCAATTAAATTGCGGGATAGTCTGTGTCGGTACGTGTGAGATCCACCTTTCCAAGTTTTTGGGGTTCATCTCATACTTCTGAAGCTTTGAGGGTGCTGCCTGTTCCATACTCCTCCTCCTCCTCATCCATCCTTTTAGGTGTACAAACAATAGTAATTGGGGCCTAGTGTGCTTCTGTACGTGTGAGATACATACACATTTTTTGATCATATTTCCTATTCCGCTATTCAATAAAAACCTTTGGGGATCAATTAAATTGCGGAATAGTCTGTGTCGGTACGTGTGAGATCCACCTTTCCAAGTTTTTGGGGTTCATCTCATACTTCTGAAGCTTTGAGGGTGCTGCCTGTTCCATACTCCTCCTCCTCCTCATCCATCCTTTTAGGTGTACAAACAATAGTAATTGGGGCCTAGTGTGTTTCTGTACGTGCGAGATACATACACTTTTTTTGATCATATTTCCTATTCCGCTATTCAATAAAAACCTTTGGGGATCAATTAAATTGCGGGATAGTCTGTGTCGGTACGTGTGAGATCCACCTTTCCAAGTTTTTGGGGTTCATCTCATACTTCTGAAGCTTTGAGGGTGCTGCCTGTTCCATACTCCTCCTCCTCCTCATCCATCCTTTTAGGTGTACAAACAATAGTAATTGGGGCCTAGTGTGCTTCTGTACGTGTGAGATACATACACATTTTTTGATCATATTTCCTATTCCGCTATTCAATAAAAACCTTTGGGGATCAATTAAATTGCGGGATAGTCTGTGTCGGTACGTGTGAGATCCACCTTTCCAAGTTTTTGGGGTTCATCTCATACTTCTGAAGCTTTGAGGGTGCTGCCTGTTCCATACTCCTCCTCCTCCTCATCCATCCTTTTAGGTGTACAAACAATAGTAATTGGGGCCTAGTGTGCTTCTGTACGTGTGAGATACATACACATTTTTTGATCATATTTCCTATTCCGCTATTCAATAAAAACCTTTGGGGATCAATTAAATTGCGGGATAGTCTGTGTCGGTACGTGTGAGATCCACCTTTCCAAGTTTTTGGGGTTCATCTCATACTTCTGAAGCTTTGAGGGTGCTGCCTGTTCCATACTCCTCCTCCTCCTCATCCATCCTTTTAGGTGTACAAACAATAGTAATTGGGGCCTAGTGTGCTTCTGTACGTGTGAGATACATACACATTTTTTGATCATATTTCCTATTCCGCTATTCAATAAAAACCTTTGGGGATCAATTAAATTGCGGAATAGTCTGTGTCGGTACGTGTGAGATCCACCTTTCCAAGTTTTTGGGGTTCATCTCATACTTCTGAAGCTTTGAGGGTGCTGCCTGTTCCATACTCCTCCTCCTCCTCATCCATCCTTTTAGGTGTACAAACAATAGTAATTGGGGCCTAGTGTGTTTCTGTACGTGTGAGATACATACACTTTTTTTGATCATATTTCCTATTCCGCTATTCAATAAAAACCTTTGGGGATCAATTGAATTGCGGGATAGTCTGTGTCGGTACGTGTGAGAGAGATCCACCTTTCCAAGTTGTTGGGGTTCATCTCATACTTCTGAAGGTTTGAGGGTGCTGCCTGTTCCATACCCCCCCTACTCCTCATCTAGCCTTTTAGGGGTACAAACAATAGTAATTGGGGCCTAGTGTGGTTGTGTACTTGCGAGATACATACACTTTTTTTGATCATATTTCCTATTCCGCTATTCAATAAAAACCTTTGAGGATCAATTGAATTGCGGGATAGTCTGTGTCGGTACGTGTGAGAGAGATCCACCTTTCCAAGTTGTTGGGGTTCATCTCATACTTCTGAAGGTTTGAGGGTGCTGCCTGTTCCATACCCCCCCTACTCCTCATCTAGCCTTTTAGGGGTACAAACAATAGTAATTGGGGCCTAGTGTGGTTGTGTACGTGCGAGATACATACACTTTTTTTGATCATATTTCCTATTCCGCTATTCAATAAAAACCTTTGGGGATCAATTAAATTGCGGGATAGTCTGTGTCGGTACGTGTGAGATCCACCTTTCCAAGTTTTTGGGGTTCATCTCATACTTCTGAAGCTTTGAGGGTGCTGCCTGTTCCATACTCCTCCTCCTCCTCATCCATCCTTTTAGGTGTACAAACAATAGTAATTGGGGCCTAGTGTGCTTCTGTACGTGTGAGATACATACACATTTTTTGATCATATTTCCTATTCCGCTATTCAATAAAAACCTTTGGGGATCAATTAAATTGCGGAATAGTCTGTGTCGGTACGTGTGAGATCCACCTTTCCAAGTTTTTGGGGTTCATCTCATACTTCTGAAGCTTTGAGGGTGCTGCCTGTTCCATACTCCTCCTCCTCCTCATCCATCCTTTTAGGTGTACAAACAATAGTAATTGGGGCCTAGTGTGTTTCTGTACGTGCGAGATACATACACTTTTTTTGATCATATTTCCTATTCCGCTATTCAATAAAAACCTTTGGGGATCAATTAAATTGCGGGATAGTCTGTGTCGGTACGTGTGAGATCCACCTTTCCAAGTTTTTGGGGTTCATCTCATACTTCTGAAGCTTTGAGGGTGCTGCCTGTTCCATACTCCTCCTCCTCCTCATCCATCCTTTTAGGTGTACAAACAATAGTAATTGGGGCCTAGTGTGCTTCTGTACGTGTGAGATACATACACATTTTTTGATCATATTTCCTATTCCGCTATTCAATAAAAACCTTTGGGGATCAATTAAATTGCGGGATAGTCTGTGTCGGTACGTGTGAGATCCACCTTTCCAAGTTTTTGGGGTTCATCTCATACTTCTGAAGCTTTGAGGGTGCTGCCTGTTCCATACTCCTCCTCCTCCTCATCCATCCTTTTAGGTGTACAAACAATAGTAATTGGGGCCTAGTGTGCTTCTGTACGTGTGAGATACATACACATTTTTTGATCATATTTCCTATTCCGCTATTCAATAAAAACCTTTGGGGATCAATTAAATTGCGGGATAGTCTGTGTCGGTACGTGTGAGATCCACCTTTCCAAGTTTTTGGGGTTCATCTCATACTTCTGAAGCTTTGAGGGTGCTGCCTGTTCCATACTCCTCCTCCTCCTCATCCATCCTTTTAGGTGTACAAACAATAGTAATTGGGGCCTAGTGTGCTTCTGTACGTGTGAGATACATACACATTTTTTGATCATATTTCCTATTCCGCTATTCAATAAAAACCTTTGGGGATCAATTAAATTGCGGAATAGTCTGTGTCGGTACGTGTGAGATCCACCTTTCCAAGTTTTTGGGGTTCATCTCATACTTCTGAAGCTTTGAGGGTGCTGCCTGTTCCATACTCCTCCTCCTCCTCATCCATCCTTTTAGGTGTACAAACAATAGTAATTGGGGCCTAGTGTGTTTCTGTACGTGTGAGATACATACACTTTTTTTGATCATATTTCCTATTCCGCTATTCAATAAAAACCTTTGGGGATCAATTGAATTGCGGGATAGTCTGTGTCGGTACGTGTGAGAGAGATCCACCTTTCCAAGTTGTTGGGGTTCATCTCATACTTCTGAAGGTTTGAGGGTGCTGCCTGTTCCATACCCCCCCTACTCCTCATCTAGCCTTTTAGGGGTACAAACAATAGTAATTGGGGCCTAGTGTGGTTGTGTACGTGCGAGATACATACACTTTTTTTGATCATATTTCCTATTCCGCTATTCAATAAAAACCTTTGAGGATCAATTGAATTGCGGGATAGTCTGTGTCGGTACGTGTGAGAGAGATCCACCTTTCCAAGTTGTTGGGGTTCATCTCATACTTCTGAAGGTTTGAGGGTGCTGCCTGTTCCATACTCCCCCTACTCCTCATCTAGCCTTTTAGGGGTACAAACAATAGTAATTGGGGCCTAGTGTGGTTGTGTACGTGTGATATACATACACTTTTTTTGGATCATATTTTCTATTCCGCTATTCAATAAAAACCTTTCTAGGGCAAGATCTTAAATTACAGAAATATGAGGAGACCGTCAAATAAGGGCCGTGGCCTGGGTCGTGGTGCTGCTGGTAGAGCTCCTGTTGCAAGGAGAGGACATGGTCGATCTGTGCCAGCTACACGCACAAGTGAAACACCTTCCTCAAGTGTGAGTAGGCGACAGAACCTGCATCAGTATTTGGTAGGGCATCAAACGCCCCTAGAAGTGATGAGGCCAGAACAAGTTGAGGCGATAGTAGATTGGTTTGCTGCTGACAGTGCCTCCAGTTCCTTCACATTGTCTCCCACCCAGTCTACTGCAGAAAGGTCAGAGTTGGCACCTGCAGCCAATGTCCAACCGTCTTTCACCTCACCCCCTTGCAAATCAGGCCAGCAGTCTGAGCCCCAAGCCATACAGCAGTCTCTTATTCTTTTTGAGGACTCTGTCAGCAGGGTTTCCCAGGGCCATCCACCTAGCCCTGCCCCAGAAGTGGAAGAGATTGAGTGCAGCGATGCCCAACCACTTATTCCTCAAGATGAGTACATGCAAGGATCATCGCAGCACGTCTCCGATGATGACGAAACGCAGGTGCCAACTGCTGCGGCGTTCAGCATTGTGGAGACCGACAAGGAGGGCAGGGGTGAAGACTGGGTGGAAGATGATGTGGAGGACGATGAGGTCCTCGACCCCACATGGAATGAACGTCATGCAGGTGAACTGAGTAGTTTGGAGGAAGAGGCGGTGGTCGCACAGAGCCACCAGCACAGCAGAAGAGGGAGCAGGGTGCAGAAGCGGAGCGGCCGTGCCCTAGACACTACGCCCGCTACTGCCCAACGCAGCAAGGGAACGAGCGCACCAAAGTCAGCTCAAAGGAGTTCTCTAGCGTGGAAGTTCTTTAGAAAATGTGCTGATGACAGGACACGAGTGGTTTGCACCCTGTGCAATCAGAGCTTGAAGCGAGGCATGAACCTTCTCAACCTGAGCACAACCTGCATGATCAGGCATCTAAGTGCAAAGCACGAGCTGCAGTGGAGTACACACCTTCAAAACCAAGAAACGTCTCTGGCTCATCCTGCTTCCTCTTCTGCTGCAGTCTCGGCCGCTCCAGCCACATCTGTAGTGATACCGGCACCTGCCACCCCGCAAACAGACGATCTGTCAGCAACACCACCACCTGGGTCACCAACAACCATCTCCACAATGTCCCGTGGAAGCGTTCAGCTTTCCATCTCCCAAACACTTGAGAGGAAGAGGAAGTACCCCCCTACCCACCCGCGATCCCTGGCCCTGAATGCCAGCATTTCAAAATTATTGGCCTTTGAAATGCTGTCATTCCGTCTGGTGGAGACGCACAGTTTTAAAAACCTTATGTCGGTGGCTGTCCCACAGTACGTCGTGCCCAGCCGCCACTACTTTTCCAGGCAAGCCATCCCTTCCCTGCACAACCAAGTGGGGGAAAAAATCAGGTGTGCACTGCGCAACGCCATCTGTGCCAAGGTCCACCTAACTACGGATACGTGGACCAGTAAGCACGGTCAGGGGCGTTATATCTCCCTAACGGCACACTGGGTAAATGCAGTGGCGGATGGGCCTGAGGCGGATAGCAATTTGGCGCATGTCCTTCCACCACCGAGGATTGCAGGGCGCTTCAGTTTGCCTCCTGTTCCTAACTCCTCCTACTCCGCTTCCTCATCCTCTACCGCCTCCTCATCCGGACAGCGTAACACCTTCACCACCAACTTCAGCACGGCCAGGGGTAAACGACAGCAGGCAGTTTTACAACTTGCCTGTTTGGGGGACAAACCACACACCGCGCAGGAGTTGTGGAGGAGCATGGAACAGCAGACAAATGAGTGGTTGCTGCCAGCGAGCCTCAAGCCCGGCCTGGTGGTGTGCGATAACGGGCGAAATCTCATAGCAGCTCTGGGCCTAGCCGGTTTGACGCACATCCCTTGCCTGGCGCATGTGCTGAATTTGGTGGTGCAGAGGTTCCTTAAAAACTACCCCGATATGTCAGAGCTGCTGCAGAAAGTGCGGGCCGTTTGTGCGCACTTTCGGCGTTCTCACCCTGCTGCTGCTCGCCTGGCAGCGCTGCAGCGTAACTTCGGCCTTCCAGCTCACCGCCTCATATGTGACGTGCCCACAAGGTGGAACTCCACCTTGCACATGCTGGAAAGACTGTGCGAGCAGCAGCAGGCCATAGTGGAGTTTCAGCTGCAGCACGCACGCGTGAGTCGCTCTGCGGAACAGCACCACTTCACCACCAATAACTGGGCCTCCATGCGAGACCTGTGTGCCTTGTTGCGCTGTTTTGAGTACTCCACCAACATGGCCAGTGGCAATGACGCCGTTCTCAGCTTAACTATCCCACTTCTATGCCTCCTTGAAAAAACAATTCGGGCGATGATGGAAGAGGATGTGGCACAGGATGAGGAGGAGGAGGAGGATGAAGAGGTAACATTTCCAAGGCTTTCAGGGCAGTCATTCGCAAGGGGCTCCGAGGGTGGGTTCCTGCACACGCAAACGCCAGGGACGCAATTGTCCAGCAGGGGCACAGTTCTGGAGGATGAGGAGGATGAGGAGGAGGAGGAGCTGGAGGAGGAGATGGAACCATGTTCACAGCAGGGTGGCACCCAGGCCAGCTCATGGCCATCACTGGTGCGTGGCTGGGGGGATACAGAGGACACGGACCATACACCTCCCACAGAGGACAGCCTTTCGTCGCCTCTGGGCAGCCTGGCACACATGAGCGATTACATGCTGCAGTGTCTCCACAACGACCGCCGAGTTGCCCACATTCTAACTTGTGCTGATTACTGGGTGGCCACGCTGCTGGATCCCCGTTACAAGGACAACGTACCGTCCTTAATTCACTCACTGGAGCGCGATCGCAAGATGCGCGAGTATAAGCGCACGCTGGTAGACGCCATGCTGCTGGCATTCCCATCTGACAGCGGGGCCACAGTGGAAGCACAAGGCAGAGGAGGAGGAGGAGGAGGTCGCCAACGCAACCAGGGCACCGCCAGCACCTCAGAAGGCAGGGTTAGCATGGCCGAAATGTGGAAAAGCTTTGTCAGCACGCCACAACAAACAGCAGCACCAGCAGCTCAGATGGAACGTCTTAGCAGGAGGCAGCATTTTACCAACATGGTGGAGCAGTATGTGTGCACACGCCTACATGTAGTGAATGACGGGTCTGCCCCCTTCAACTTCTGGGTCTCCAAATTGGGCACATGGCCTGAGCTTGCCCTTTACGCCTTGGAGGTGCTGGCGTGCCCTGCAGCCAGTGTATTATCTGAACGGGTATTTAGCACGGCTGGGGGCGTTATAACAGACAAGCGCAGCCGCCTGTCCAGAGACAATGTGGACAAGCTCACGTTCATTAAAATGAACCAGGCATGGATCCCACGGGACTTTTCCGTACCTTATGCAGAATAGCAATGGATACCGACCTTACCCACCCATTGTTCCATTTTTGCTCTTTCTCACTCTTTTGGGGTGTACCCTCATTTAAAATTTGTGAAAAGAAGCAGTGTTGGCTACCTCGTCCTCCTCCTCAGGGCCAGATTAATGTAGGGTCTATTGGAGCTGCAGCTCCAGGCCCCTACCTTTTATATAGGCCCCGGGTTGGCCATATTCACTGTTACCGCTCTTCTGTCACTTGTAAACACAGAAGTCTGGCTTCTATGCTCGCTTCCCCAGGCAGCACCCTCAGAACCTCCCCACACAGCGTGAAGGCCGGACAAGGAGGGACAGTTGGCGATGCATGGATGTGTTTATGGGCTTCAGAGACAGCATCCCATGTTGAATTAGGCATGCATGGCTGCACCCTTCCTCCTCTGGGTGCATGGCAAGGCACGGCCCTAAGGCCCTTCAAAATCCTCAGCACCAAGCCCATGATGCTGTTAATCCGGCCCTGGTCCTCCTCCACCGCCGCTTCCACCTACACCGCCCATAGGTGTGCGCAGCCTATTGCATTAAGGTGTGCACCCCAAAGTTGAAATACACATGCATGTGTTTGCCAGCAGGGAGAGTAATGTATCGGGGCCATGTACCTGTAGGCAAGGAGAAATAGAGCAGAGCAGGTCCCAGGGAGATCTTTCCCATCTCCTCACTGGCAATGCTATGTGCCCTAGGTGATTAGGGTGTGCCCAGGCACACCCAGCACACCCTGTGCGCACGCCTATGTCACCGCCACATCCACCACCACCTCAACCTCCCTCCTACTCCATATGGGCCTCGTCCTTCAGAGATGAAGAAGAACATTGTTTTATTTTTCTGTTTTTTTTTGTTGTTTTAAGTTATTTCCCTATCCACATTTGTTTGCAGAGCACTTGCCATGCTCTTAATTACGTTTTGCTGCCATTTGCAGCACTCTAGCCCTTTCCTTTGGTGTTTTAGAGCCATTTTAGTGCCTTAAAGTTCGGGTCCCCATTGACTTCAATGGGGTTCGGTGTCCGGGAAAAGTTCGGTAAAAGTCCGGGACACGGACCCGGACTTTTTTTTAAAGTTCGGCCGAACCCGTCGAACACGGACATCTAGGTGTCCGCTCAACCCTAATTATATATTTTTAATGTGACAACACTGAAGAAATGACACTTTGCTACAATATAAAGGAGTAAGTGTACAGCTTGTATAACAGTGTAAATTTGCTGTCCCCTCAAAATAACTCAACACACAGCCATTAATGACTAAACCGCTGGCAACAAAAGTGAGTACACTCCTAAATGAAAATGTAAAAGTTGGGCCCAATTAGCCAGTTTCCCACGCTCAGTGTCACCAGACTCGTAAGTGTTACAAGGTCTCAGGTGTGAATGGGGGGCAGGTGTGTTAAATTTGGTACTCTCATTCTCTCATACAAGTCACTGGAAGTTCAACATGGCACCTCATGGCAAAGAACTCTCTGAGGATCTTAAAAAAAAAAAAAAGAATTGTTGCTCTACATAAAGATGGCCAAGGCCATAAGAAGATTGCCAAGACCCTGAAACTGAACTGCAGCATGGTGACCAAGACCATAAAGCGGTTTAACAGGACAGGTTCCACTCAGAACAGGCCTCGCCATGGTCAACCAAAGGAGTTGAGTGCACGTGCTGAGCATCATATCCAGAGGTTATCTTTGGGAAATAGATGTATGAGTGCTGCCAGCATTGCAGCAGAGGTTGAAGGGGTGGGGGGTCAGCCGGTCAGTGTTCAGACCATGCGTCGCACACTGCATCAAATTCATTGGCATGGCTGTCATCCCAGAAGGTAGCCTCTTCAAAAGATGATGCACAAGAAAGCTTGCAAACAGTTTGCTGAAGACAAGCAGACTAAAGGCCCGTACACACGTACCGATCGTCGGCATACAAACGTCGGTGGACGAAGGATCTGCCGATTGTACGCGTGTTAGTATGGTGCCTCCGACAGATGTCTGCGCACAATCCGCGGACAAAAGTCTTTCTTGCAAACATGAAAATATTTGTATGCCGACACCAGAACGGACGATTGTTCGCCTGTCAGTACACAATTCTGCCGACACACAGCTACAAATCCCAACACGCATGATCAAACCAAATGAGTTCCCGGAAGAATTTTCTCTAGTAAACTCAACATTTTATTCAGAAAGAACTTTCGGCTCGCGGAAGTCCAAGAAATAGGTGAAATGCGGAGCACATGCTCATCTTGATAAATGTGAGAAGAAGGAAGATGCTGCTCATAATGCCATACTTTTCTAATAAAAAGGCATGTGTTCTGTTATGATGAAGATAATGTTTGTCTATTCTATCTGTTCTATCAAATTTTATAATTAAATAATTTGAACTCTTCACCATTATTTTTGTATTTTCACACCAAAGATCTAACTATTGATATGACCCTTTATTCTTGTATGAATTAATGTCTAAAACATATTTTTCAGGTTATGCACAATATTAAACATGTTAACAAATTCAGATAGGCCATTTTTTATTTTCAATTTTCTTTATTTTTTGGATCTCAGCAAAAAAAAAACAAAGCAAACATCAATACTTTCCGTATAACTAAACATAAAAAAGGTCCATTTGGACAAAATTAAACTAGAAACTGGCAAACAGGGGTAAAATAAATAATAGGGGGTTACAAAAATTAAAGTTGCTGGTAACTGAAATCAGGTTGCCATGAGGGCAGGTTTGGATCCTGCTGGCCATATTGCCACTGGCCATGTGGCATTTGGCGAGGTGGTGGGTGTTGTGGAGGTGGAGGTGGAGGTGGAGGTGGAGGTGGAGGGCACGGGTGCTCCTGGCATGCATGGCTGTGCTCATTAAGTATGCCGTTTTCAGCCTTTTGCAGCACATCGAGGATGATTTTTCTGGCATACTGACACTGCCTGAGGTCCACCTTATCTAAAATTTTTGCCGTCATGTTGCCGAAGGACTCATTGGCCTCCGGTTTCCGACGTAGGGCTATGGTGGCCTCCTGGATAAACTCGTCGGTGATGTCATCCACGTGCTTCCTCTTTTGCCTCCGTTTGGCAGGAGGAGGTGGTGGTGGAAATAGTTCCACAGGCTCCTCAGGCTCCGCAGGCTCCCCAGGCTCCTGGCTGCAACCTGGCTCCTCCTCAGTGACACTTCCCTGTCGATGAAATGAACAATTGATTAGAATGTTATAGTGTATATAAAAAGTCATGTTTGTTATATTATTGTGAACAAATAGCAGACTTTACATACAGTGGCATATCTAGGGTCTCCAGTGCCCTTGTTGAGGAGCTGTATTTGGCAACAACCCCCCCCCCCCCAAGATCAATGTAAAACTGTAACCCACCCCCCCAAAAAAAAATTAAAGGGCATTAAAAGTTTCTAATTTGCCCCTTGTTTGCCCAGTGTAGAGCTCTCTAGTGGGCAATCATTGTCTCAGGTGTGAAAAAGAAAGAGAGGGTTGAGAGATAGAGAGAGGGAGAGAAAGAGGGGGTGTGAGAGAGAGAGGAGGGGGTTGCAGAGAGAGAGGGGCCTGAACTTGCAGAGGACTTGATGTAGGGCATTGAGGGTGAAGCAGTGCAGGGAAACATGAATAAGGAAGCCACCTGCCTTGCTGACCCAGAGTGAGAGACCAGAGACATGGAAGCAAGGATGGATGGATCATTTGCAGGAGCTGTTAGTTTTGTATTAAAAAAGGTTGAGCCAGAGGAATGCTGAGGCTACAGCAGTGTTTGTTAGGACCAGAGGTGTGCTGGGGATGCAGCAGTGTTTGTAAGACCAGAGGTGTGCTGGGGATGCAGTGAGAGGCAGTCTCAGTCTCCTGGTCTTTTGGCTCAGCTGCTCTCAATGTTTTACACCTGCATGAAGCTGCTCTCAATGTTTTACACCTGCATGAAGCAGCTCTCAATGTTTTACACCTGCATGAAGCTGCTCTCAATGTTTTACACCTGCATGAAGCTGCTCTCAATGTTTTACACCTGCATGAATCCGCCTGCAAACTGGGGGTTCTGGGGTGTGCAGGCTGAGTGGATTGTTAAAATAAACAATAAAACAATGCCAATGTTTTTGTGACCCACCCCCCTTGGCCTGCGCCCCTGGCGGTTGCCTGTCATGCCAACCCCTTGCTATGCCCGTTTACCTAAAGGGTCAATTATGGTTTAGCTTATAATTTTGTTACATGATTACATTTTAGCAGACAATATATTGTGAAATGCCATACCTGAGTAAAACTCTCCTCCAGGAAATCCTCATCCTGGCTTGGATCTACAGACACTGAGCCCTCTGCCGAAGTCGAAGGCAGCGTAGAAATTGACGGCCTGGATTCCATGGTGTCTGCCAGGAACCGCATGTTATCAAAGTACCACAGCCGTGGTACATATACATTCCGTGCCCCTGCTCCAGACTGGGTGGAATCTTCTATTTTTTTTAACTCCCGCCTGTAGGCAGTGCGAATACTGTTTATTTTTTTGCGGATATAATCAAAATTTGCCCCAGGACAGACGGGCTTGTAGAAGGCCACCAAATGTTCCATGGCCTGTTTTCTGAGTTTTCTATTTTTATAATCTGCGGACTTGACTTGCCACAAACAGGGCAGTTGCCTGAATTCATCAATGAAACTGATGAGAAAGTTGTGGGTGGTGAAATTGTCCACCATATTGCAGGACAGTATATGCCTGCAAGACACAAAACAACACAAAACATATTAAAATAGCATGTATTTTGGCACATAATAAAGATATTCCTAATAAAAGCTGTATAGTATATATCTTTTGTACCACCATAGGTAATACCTTTTATTTCTCTTTGCTCGATCGGCAACCAGGGAATTTCTCTTTGGAACGAGATCTGGTCCTTAATTGGCTATTTATACCTCCTAGGTTGTATGCAAAGGATCCTATTGTGGATTTTGAAGGCTATACTATCCTAGCAAAGGATCCTATTGTGGATTTTGAATGGCTATATGATCCTAGATCGATTACATCTAGTACACCCGCTCCCTGTCCATTTGTCCTATCCGGAACCCATTGGGTAAGAAGATATTCGTATACTATATATTTATTTTAGGTGCAACATTGAGGGGTCCTTTTTCTCCCAATCTTCCTTAGCCTTTTTTTACATGTACAAATAGGTCCAGTCTTTTTAGATGCATTGTAGGTGGATCACCACTAGAGGGTGACCATACCTTCTCATGCAATATATCTAACTTAGACCTATGTATGGTTTATTTGTCTTTCAAACTTTCAGATAGTGACACGTATTCAGTGCAGTATTGCCTTTTGGGTTTTGTGGTTCAAGCTCCCGTGCCCGCCCCCGGGGGAACTCCCCTCGCCTTGTGGTCCAGGTCCGCTACCACTGTTGCCTTGTGGTCTACCAGACAGGTGCGATAACATAGATACTCTAAAATAGTTCGATTCAATACTATTAAAATGTAATATACGGCACAACCTTGTATGGATCTGTGTAAAATCGCATATGATCTGTTATGTGTTATGCAATATTTTTCCTATATAGATATTTACTTCTTTGTCATTTTTTTCTTTATTCTTAGTGTGACATATTTACCAAGTGATACCCTATAGAAAAAAGTACCCCTGAGGAAGCGGCTATAAGGCCGAGAAACATGTTGGGTTGATATTCTGGGTCTCACGGCTATCCTGCATAGATACCTCCTTTTGGATGAGTTTTTTGGTATTTGCCAACTATCCCTATGTAGGAACTGTAAATCACTTGTGAATTATATTATATATGTCCAAATATCTATGTACTGCTTATGTTTTTAATCACAATATTACACGATATTGTTGTTTGTATCCTGTTCATATCAGTATACAATTTTATACATACTGTTGTTAATAAAAATTCCTTGATTCTTTTATAACATTCATTCTTTTTTTCTTATACTATATCCACATCAAGCACCCCTATTTATAAAGTCCCAATATACGCCCCAATCAGCATTTCTCTTTTTTGACATCCAGATGGGGACGTGGTGCTTATATATTTATAGGTTATTGGTATGAGCTTGTCTACCCCTTTGTTCTATTACTAGGTGGATAACACACCAGGGGCGTTTCTTTGTTTTTTGCGGACAGCTCCATTTTTTCTAGTATTTTCTTGATCTTTTTATTATTTTCCATTTATCTACCCTATTGTTAGCATGGATCTTTCGGGGGAAGCTTGGACAGGGTTTATGTCTAAAATTCAGTCAACCTATGCATCTAACCATAAAGATATTGAGGAATTAAAAATTTATTCCCAGAAGGTCCACGGCCTACTGAAAAGGAAATCTCACCTTTTCTGGCACATAGACTTTCTACAAAAATACGTTAATGAAGACCTGAGCCCGCAGGGCCTACGTCTTCATACGTTCCCTACGCTCAAAAATCCAACAGAGACTTTTAAAAAAAGCTGGGAGTCAGCTCTGGATGCCTGCACAAAGAATCTTATGAATCTTCTGATAATTCAGTATAAATCTGACATGAAGGTCCTGGATGATGAGATCAATGATCTCAACCTGCAATACAAGCATGTCACAGAACACTCAGAATTTCCGGCCAAATGGCTCGATATCAAAACTAAACTAGAGAGTATGAATCAGGACATTTTCTTCAAAAAGCAGTCCAAGTTTAACCGCGATAAACTCGCATTTATGGGCGGTTACGCATATAGATGGACAACAAACAATTCCATTCAACCAAATAAATCCAATATTTCAGGTCAACACCCTCTTTTGGATGGGGACCTTGAACTTAATAGATCCAATCCCTCTTCCGGTTTCTCACATGTGAATACTAAATCATCGACTGCACGGACTCGCCCTCAAAAGCGTACGCGCAATGTCGGTGGATCACCCAATAATCCCACAGGGAAGAGACGCCCTTCACTTCAATCTATCCAGACCAGTGACCTCACTCCTGCACTTCACAAAATCCTCACTAACCCTCCCTCTACAGAATCACCTCATCACCCCCCTTCCAATGACGATGATATTTTTTTAGACCCACAATCGGGAGCTATCCCGAAAAATAAAGAAACAAACGAAATTAACGGGATTTGTCAATCAAAACCCTACCACAGGCACACCCTCTCAGAAGTAAACCCCGACTCACTTAATATTATTAATCTCACGAATATCCCTCTCACTTTGGCACAGATTCAAGTATTACAACTGGGATTGGGTTTTTGTCCAGCACAACAACTAGACGTCTACGACACGATCAAGGACGTCTACCTGTTTGCCCGTAATCTAACATACAAATTTATTTTTGACCAACATCGGCAGCAGAAAAAATTACAAATTGAACTTACAGAGCGTTTGAAACACTACACAATGGAGGAATTCCGAGCCCTGAGGGATCTTATGCTCCTATACGAGGAGGGATCCATAGACCCCTCTGGACCCGATCTTCCTCCCCCTCCAGTTGAGCTTGAGACCCAGACTGATTCATCACGAAAAATATTTAAACGGAAATCGCAACGATTTCCCGACTTGACTACCAGCCCACATATATGGGCATTTGTATGTCAAACTATTAGAGACTTAAAGCGCACCCAATGGCAACCAATTGAGAATAACCTGACTCCCTCTCAAAAACAAGCACTGAGATCACTCCGAAACAACCCTGATTACGTGATAAAGCCCTCTGATAAAGGGGGCAACATAGTGATAATGACACACACTCAATACCAAACTATGTGCCTAGATGTGTTGAATAACCGCCAATGGTACACCCCTATCCACTCTGATCTAACGACTCATTTTCAGCAAGAACTTAGAAACTTATGCCTTGAAGCCTTGTGGCTGGGCATTATTGATCAAGATATTTTTGACTTTATTATGATTAAACATCCTCGTATTCCCACACTATACACCTTACCGAAAGTCCACAAAAACTCCAGCAGACCTCCAGGGAGACCGATTGTCTCGGGTATAGGCTCTCTGTCAGAAAATGCCAGTAAATACGTTGATTTCTTTCTGCGTCCATTTGTCCAGTCCTTGCCCTCGTTTATTCAGGACACCCCTGATCTACTAAGACACATCGAGGGGATACAGACACCCCCGGATGCCCTCCTCGTGGCGGTTGATATTGAGGCACTATACTCAAGTATACCGCACGAGGAGGGCATCCGGTCGGTCAAATCCTTTCTGCAAGATTCATGTGAACGCACACGAGCACACAACGCGTTTATTCTGTCTTTGTTGAGGTTTATCCTCACACATAATTTCTTTACGTTTATGGATACCACTTACCTTCAAAGGCAGGGAGTCGCCATGGGAACGTGTTGCGCACCTTCCTACGCGAACTTGTTCCTGGGAGGGTGGGAGCGATACGTTTTCTCTGACGACTCCCTGACCTGTAAACTCCAATATGTCACACATTGGTTTCGTTATATTGATGATTTATTTTTCATATGGACAGGTCCCAAGTTTGAACTAGAGGAAATGCTATCCTCGTTCAATACGAACCCATTTAATCTTAAATTTACCTATAATTTCCACCCTGAATGCATAGTGTTCTTGGATGTGGAGATTAGAAAAGACACTAACGGCCATGTGACCACTTGTCTTTACCGGAAACCAACTGCCGGTAACATGCTGTTACATGCATCGAGTGCTCATCCAATAGCCCTAAAAAATAGCATTCCGTATGCGCAATATCTGCGCATACGTAGAAATTGCTCGCTAGACAAAGACTTTTTTCGGGAAGCTAGAGGTTTGCAAACCCGATTACTGGCACGAGGATATTCTCGGACTATCTTGAGAAAGGCCTTTAACAGGGCTAAGGATCTGGACAGAGAGGACATCTTGCAAAGGAGAAATAAAACTAATGTTAATCAAACTGTAAGGTTTATTACCCAGTACTCAGAGAATCATCTACAATTGAGAGCCCTTATCCAAAGACATTGGCACCTCCTAAGTGAGGAAGCCACATTGTCCAAATATGTAAAACAATTTCCGGAAGTGGTGTTCAAAAGAGCAACTTCCATTCGGGATCTGCTCACGAAGAGCCACTATACGCAGAACCCTCCTGAATCCAGTACTGTGCATGGTACATACCAATGTGGTAACTGTGCACGTTGTCCTTGGATTGAGGAGGGTCCTATCACTTATTTGCCAAACGGCAACAACCACAGACTTAGGAGTCATGCGGATTGCTCCACAACTGGAGTGATCTATTTAATGCAATGCCAATGTTCAGCATTTTATGTTGGCAAAACCTTTAGACAACTTGGACAGAGAATAGGTGAACATGTGTACTATTCTGGCGGTGGAAAAATCCTCACGCCAGTAACCCGCCATATTGGGTTACATCACAGATTTAATAACACATGTGTCTCCTTTAGGGTTCTGGAGATTATCCCCCCAGACCCCAGAGGTGGGAATTGGGACCAACGGATTTTGCAAAGGGAGGCTTTGTGGATAGAAAGGCTCAGTGCTACCACTCCCCCTGGACTAAATGAGGCCCATTCATATAAGTCTTTTTTATGATTTCATAGTGTTGGTTGAAACAATTTTATATTTTTCCCTCTCTTTCTTTTGTGTTTTTGTCCCTTGTATTCTTCCCTTTTTTCTTTCTACGTTCTCTGTTTTCAATTAGTGCCCTTTCCTCTACCCCTGTCTTTCATCTTTAGGACCCATGCTCTCTATATATATTTGGAATATGTTGATATTGCATTACACCCTGGTAATTGGATTCTTTGTTTATTGCAAACCAAGTCAATATCCGGGTTCTTTTTCATGAGATTGCCCCTCATGTTTGATCCAATTGTTTATACACCTCTTGGGTCTACTTGATCTAGTCTCTCTTATACATATCTTTATTGATTATAACCTGTTGATGTTTGTTTTTTGTTTAGTAAAATGCAGGTGTTATGTATACTGAGTTATGTTTATTTACTTATATTTTGTTCTCTTGTTTTCCTTTTAGATCTATGTCCCGCGCCATGCCCTTTGGGTGTCCCTTCTATGCAGCAGTGTACGGACCCTTTCCTGTCTTTGGGAGGACCACTTTGGGTGCCTCCCCCACGGCGGACACGTGACGCTAGGTGCTCCTTCCACCTCCCCTTTGGGAGGGGAGGGCTATACGCCGGATACACGCCGTCACTTCCGGTCGCGTCATATGACGTCGCATCTATGCGACGCATGACGTGATCGTCCCCTGGCAGGTGAATGTCCGGCGGATGCGCGTGCGCAGTAGCGATGCGCATTCCCGGCGTCAGCCCGGATGTACGTGGGGACGCAGTTTCCTCTACGTCATCCTGGGTGGAGCTCATGAACCACTACAAATAACGTTCCTTGGCGTTCCTCCCATGCAGTTTGCAGGGACGGGACGCCATCTTTTGTACCACCATAGGTAATACCTTTTATTTCTCTTTGCTCGATCGGCAACCAGGGAATTTCTCTTTGGAACGAGATCTGGTCCTTAATTGGCTATTTATACCTCCTAGGTTGTATGCAAAGGATCCTATTGTGGATTTTGAAGGCTATACTATCCTAGCAAAGGATCCTATTGTGGATTTTGAATGGCTATATGATCCTAGATCGATTACATCTAGTACACCCGCTCCCTGTCCATTTGTCCTATCCGGAACCCATTGGGTAAGAAGATATTCGTATACTATATATTTATTTTAGGTGCAACATTGAGGGGTCCTTTTTCTCCCAATCTTCCTTAGCCTTTTTTTACATGTACAAATAGGTCCAGTCTTTTTAGATGCATTGTAGGTGGATCACCACTAGAGGGTGACCATACCTTCTCATGCAATATATCTAACTTAGACCTATGTATGGTTTATTTGTCTTTCAAACTTTCAGATAGTGACACGTATTCAGTGCAGTATTGCCTTTTGGGTTTTGTGGTTCAAGCTCCCGTGCCCGCCCCCGGGGGAACTCCCCTCGCCTTGTGGTCCAGGTCCGCTACCACTGTTGCCTTGTGGTCTACCAGACAGGTGCGATAACATAGATACTCTAAAATAGTTCGATTCAATACTATTAAAATGTAATATACGGCACAACCTTGTATGGATCTGTGTAAAATCGCATATGATCTGTTATGTGTTATGCAATATTTTTCCTATATAGATATTTACTTCTTTGTCATTTTTTTCTTTATTCTTAGTGTGACATATTTACCAAGTGATACCCTATAGAAAAAAGTACCCCTGAGGAAGCGGCTATAAGGCCGAGAAACATGTTGGGTTGATATTCTGGGTCTCACGGCTATCCTGCATAGATACCTCCTTTTGGATGAGTTTTTTGGTATTTGCCAACTATCCCTATGTAGGAACTGTAAATCACTTGTGAATTATATTATATATGTCCAAATATCTATGTACTGCTTATGTTTTTAATCACAATATTACACGATATTGTTGTTTGTATCCTGTTCATATCAGTATACAATTTTATACATACTGTTGTTAATAAAAATTCCTTGATTCTTTTATAACATTCATTCTTTTTTTCTTATACTATATCCACATCAAGCACCCCTATTTATAAAGTCCCAATATACGCCCCAATCAGCATTTCTCTTTTTTGACATCCAGATGGGGACGTGGTGCTTATATATTTATAGGTTATTGGTATGAGCTTGTCTACCCCTTTGTTCAAAAGCTGTATAGGGCCCAAAACACACACTTTCTATTAAAAGAGTCGTACCTTTGTTTGTGGGGAAAAGTCGTGATTCGCCGCTCGATCGTGCTCCAACTCTCGATATGTCCGCTAGCGAATCGTCGGCCGAACGATCTGGCGTCCTTTAAATACAGCGCAGGCGTCAACTCCTCCTCCAGTGGCGGGCTTGTGCAGGGGTGTGTACGTGCCGAAGATCAGGCCTACATGCGACACTCACACCTGAAGCAGAGGAACAATCTTTTAATCAAGAAGAATGTCTGAAAGATCTCAGAGTTCATCAAGTGGGGGCCGAAGTGATTGGGCCACCAGAAAATCAAGGGCTACACCCATGTCAAAGCCAGAAATGGTGGAGATGGTCTCCATTTTAGAAAAAATGGATTATGATGGCAAGTTGGCTAATTACGAGCGGCCCAATGCCAGGAAAGATGGCATCATGGACAAGGTGGTGGCCTGTTTGGTCAAAAAATTCGGTGTCGAGCGATCGAAAGATCAGATTCGGAAACGGTGGTCTGACCTCAAACACCGTGAGCAGGATCAGCTTTCCCAAATCCATCGGATTTTGAAAAAAAAAGTAAGTTTTATTTTTTCTTTATTTTTTTAATCATGCAATATGTTTTTTATAATTTGGTGTATGTTGTATTAACATGTCTAGATTATAATGTCTATGTAAAAAGTTAGATTACTCATTTTAGTTGTCATGTCGTGATTTGATCGATCTATTGTTGATGTTTTAGTATATGACATTAAAAGTCAGGAAGCCATAGTTAAAAATATATGTATTGTGTTGCAACGAACGTTCTTTCCTGCACGAATCTTCTCAGCAAACATTCCTATTAATCACAGATTATTATTCAAACCTTTAAATAGGAGAAAAACGTAAACTCCGTGCCAAACTATGGGAAAGGAGGAGGAGAGGTCTGGCAGCTCCATCGGCAGTTGCCGAACAAGATGAGGACATGGGCACAGAAGGTGGCACAGATTCCACTAAAGGTAATTGGTTCCTATGCACTGTCAAACATTCATGTACCATATTTTTCGTAGATAACCATGTACATGTCTTCATATTTGTTACTAAAAGAGCTATCAAGCAGGGCACCATGTCCTAACAAATGTACCTCTTGTGACTTTTATGATATGGCCAATGTTTTGTATTATGTAGATGAAGACATTATTCTGGAAATAATCCTGGTGGAGCCAACAAGTGATGAGACACCAGAGCAACAAGAAGGTTGGTAGTCACAGATTTTTGTGTAGTGGGATCATAGAAATATGTGTATTTGCAATGATTGTTTAACCTTATATTCTTGTATTCCCTTACAAATTTACATTGCAGATGTTGCATCATGCCAGGATGTGGCATCCCCAGCCAGGTCAGAAGCCCGATCTCCTGGCAACTTGCCAAGCAGCATGGAAGCCAGTTCCGAAACTGTGGAGGAACCAGGACCAAGTGTCCAAGAGCCAATTGTGTGTCCACGTAGGTTTTTGCAGAATGATTTTTATCAGTGTTATTTTTAGCCTCCAATTTACAACACTAGTTCCCTATTGGAGCCTCTTTATTTGAATGGAAGTCGCACCGTAAGTCGGATCAGGATGCTCTGACTTGCGGGGCCACTTGCGTTGTGAAGATTTTTGAGGGGGAACTACACCAAAAAATTGAACAACCCACCGTGGGTGTCCCCCCAAGTTCACAACCAGGCCTTTTGTGTGTGGTATTGAGTTTGAGGGTATGCCCACAACAAAAAGACAGCGTGGGTTACCCCCAAAACCCCTACCAGACCCTTATACAAGCATGCAGCTTGTCAGGCCAGGAAAGAGAACGAGCAAGCGGACCAAACACCCCCTGGACCACAGCAGGACACATGCCCTCAACATGGGGGGGGTTTTGTTGCTTTGGGCCAGGGGGCCTCTGCACCGCACACCCAAAAGCACCTTACTCCCATGTAGAGGAGGACAAGAGCCTCATCCCCACAACCCTGTCTGGTGGTTTTGGGGGGTCATGCGGCCAGGGGGTTCCTAGGACTTTG
The DNA here is from genome assembly GCF_965119305.1 of Pelophylax lessonae. NCBI lineage: Eukaryota > Metazoa > Chordata > Amphibia > Anura > Ranidae > Pelophylax > Pelophylax lessonae. Next base: position 209,121,971 of record NC_138773.1, read on the forward strand.
GAAGCAACCTTTAACAAAGGGTGGCCCCCAGATCCCAGACCCCAATCCCTATGTGAATGGGTATGGGGTACATAGTACCCCTACACATTAACCACATAAATGGAAGTGTATGTGAATAACGACAGGAGACGTTTATGAAATGTTCTTAAATATCTTCATCCGGTCTTCTCCACTCTGCTCTTTGGATCTTCTCCTCTCCACTCTTCTGCTGTCCAATCTTCTGCTCTTATGTTGTCTGCTCTTTTGCCCTAGGCTCTTCTTCTTCCTCCTGTCCTCCTCCGATGCTGTTGCCGTGCATTCTGCCCGTCTCTGGTCTCTGCATCTTAATATATATACATTACGACCATGCCCTCACAATGACGTCATCATGCGTTCACACCCCTAATAAATCTATAGTAAGCTCAGGAGACCGGCAGAATCATCAGCAACAGCATCGGAGGAGGACAGGAGGAAGAAGAAGAGCCTAGGGCAAAAGAGCATAAGAACAGGGTAGGTATTAACTCGAGAGGAATTTAAGATTACCTGGACACCAAATGTTTCTCTATTATTATGACCTCATGTAGGTGATTCACATTGACTCATTTTTTTTTATTTTTTACAGACCATGTTTTACATAGTTGCACATTAGCCAAATTGACCCGTGAGGCTCTCCAATGCTGCGCAGACCTGGAACAAATAAAGGAGACTGCAACGGCATTACAAATCAAAATGCGCAATTTTGTGGACATGATTGGCAAATTTTAAGCCACAATTTTACTACGTTTTTAATGTTTGTATTGGGATGTTCCTGATGTTACAAATTTTTTATAATGTTTTATGGCATTTTAATTACACTCAGATGTTAAAGAGTGTACCCAAGTTTGGGAAAAGCACTTTACAACACCCTAACCCTAACCCTAACCCTAACCCTAACCCTGTGAATGTTTGATACTAAAACGTTTTTACATTCAACAATGTGTGTTCAATTCTTTATTAGACTTTCGTTGGGGGGTCGAGGTCTAAAGCTGTGTAAAGAAGCACTAAATGTATGATGGCTGTCCTATTCCCATATTTACATGTTAATGAAAGCATTTTGGACACTGCCATATGCGAGTTGCTGGAGGTGTCAATGAAATGTTAAAGATACCCCCAGTTTTAACGCATATCACAGTGCGATCTGACATTTCACACAGGATCGGATCACACAAGTTTGAACGATTGTGCGATCCTATCCTGATGCGGCTGAATAAATGCATCATGTGCGACTTTTGTGCGAGTGCAGTGCGAATTGAGCCATACAAACTGTATAGCTGATTTTCGCATGAACATCTGATCGCATGTAATAAAGGAGCAGTGCGCTACGATATTACATGCCATCAGATGTGCAGTGTGAATTGAGACATACACTTTGTATGGCTACATTCGCACTGAACACGCATACAAGTCGCACATGACCCTTTATTTCTGATGTATCTGGATTGGATCGCACAGTGCTTAACACTTGTGGAATACAATCCTGTGCAAAAAGTAAGTGGCGGGTCACCCTTATGCAATGCTGGAAGGCTGCAAAGTCGCAGACTTCCCGCATCGCATAAGTGTGACTCAACACTCAAGGTACTAGCAGTCCTAGGATTCAATATGGCATTGATATTGCCAGTAGCAATCAGTGTAGGGAGATCAGTGTAATCTATAGTGTATTGCTTGTTCGTTGCTCTAGTTCACTTTCCATTACCTATATATATAACACTTTGAGATGAACAATGATCAAGTTTCACATAACACTGACATATCCTAACATTGGTGGGCAGTGAGAAGGATGTCATAAATGAACATAACTAGTGTTGAGCGAACACGGACTGTATTATTCGTGTTCGTACCGAATAATTGGATTTTTTGTACCCGAACACGGACACGGACACTTTACTGTATGTTCGGGTAAAAATCCGTGTTCGGTCGTTTTATTTCCGGGTTTTGCATGCTTTGGCGCTCTTTTCATGGCGGGCTTTCAACAGCCAATCAACAATCGTTTAACTGGTGTGCCTTAAGCCATCCCAGCCATGCCTGCAAATGTCTCAGTAGCTGTGATTGGCCGTCTGAAGCATGTGACCAAGTCTTTATAAGTTCGAGGCAGCCGCAGCGGCGTCATTATGCTGCTTAGATTCAGGGACAGAGCACACATCAACGTGCTGGCTGCTGATTAGGGAAAGATAGGCAGGAAAAAACCATTTGTGTCCGGATAGAATTGAGGGACAGGTCGGAGTGTTTAGGCAGGGCGAGTTGTAGGCATTTTAGGGATAGAGTCTGCTGAATTATATAGGGTCAGTGTCTTCTACAAACTACAATCGATATTGCTGTGTGGGGGGTGGGGTGAATCTGCACTCAATCCTGATCTACGATCTCTTCTCAATCCTGTTAGGGACAGAGTCTGCTGAATTTTAGGGAAACTGTGTTCTACAAACTACAATCGATATTGCTGTGTGGGGGGTGGGGTGAATCTGCACTCAATCCTGATCTACGATCTCTTCTCAATCCTGTTAGGGACAGAGTCTGCTGAATTTTAGGGAAACTGTGTTCTACAAACTACAATCGATATTGCTGTGTGGGGGGTGGGGTGAATCTGCACTCAATCCTGATCTACGATCTCTTCTCAATCCTGTTAGGGACAGAGTCTGCTGAATTTTAGGGAAACTGTGTTCTACAAACTACAATCGATATTGCTGTGTGGTGTGGGATTGGAGATAGGCAGGTGTCAGTGATCCACATCCATTTTTCTGTGTGTGAGCTGCAGTGAACACAATCTTTTTGGGCTGCAGTGAACACAATCTTTTTGGGCTGCAGTGAACACAATCTTTTTGGGCTGCAGTGAACACAATCTTTTTGGGCTGCAGTGAACACAATCTTTTTGGGGTGCAGTGAACAAAATCTTTTTGGGGTGCAGTGAACACAATCCTTTTTGGTGTGCAGTGAACACAATCTTTGTGGGGTGCAGTGAACAAAATCCTTTGTGGGGTGCAGTGAACACAATCTTTTTGGGGTGCAGTGAACAAAATCCTTTTTGGGGTGCAGTGAACAACATCCTTTTTGGGGTGCAGTGAACACAATCTTTTTGGGGTGCAGTGAACAAAATCCTTTGTGGGGTGCAGTGAACACAATCTTTTTGGGGTGCAGTGAACACAATCTTTTTGGGGTGGAGTGAACAACATCCTTTTTGGGGTGCAGTGAACAAAATCCTTTTTGGGGTGCAGTGAACAAAATCATTTTTGGGGTGCAGTGAACACAATCTTTTTGGGGTGCAGTGAACACAATCTTTGTGGGGTGCAGTGAACACAATCTTTTTGGGGTGGAGTGAACAACATCCTTTTTGGGGTGCAGTGAACAACATCCTTTTTGGGGTGCAGTGAACACAATCTTTTTGGGGTGCAGTGAACACAATCTTTGTGGGGTACAGTGAACAGAATCTTTGTGGGGTGCAGTGAACACAATCTTTGGGGGGTACAGTGAACACAATCTTTGTGAGGTGCAGTGAACACAATCTTTGTGGGGTGCAGTGAACACAATCATTGTGGGGTGCAGTGAACTCAATCTTTGTGGGGTACAGTGAACACAATCTCATACTGAAGGTTTGAGGGTGCTGCCTGTTCCATACTCCCCCTACTCCTCATCTAGCCTTTTAGGGGTACAAACAATAGTAATTGGGGCCTAGTGTGGTTGTGTACGTGTGATATACATACACTTTTTTGGGATCATATTTTCTATTCCGCTATTTAATCAAAAACCTTTGGGGATCAGTTAAATTGGGGGATAGTCTGTGTTGGTACGTGTGAGAGAGATCCACCTTTCCAAGTTGTTGGGGTTCATCTCATACTTCTGAAGGTTTGAGGGTGCTGCCTGTTCCATACTCCCCCTACTCCTAGCCTTTTAGGGGTACAAACAATAGTAATTGGGGCCTAGTGTGGTTGTGTACGTGTGATATACATACACTTTTTTGGGATCATATTTTCTATTCCGCTATTTAATCAAAAACCTTTGGGGATCAGTTAAATTGGGGGATAGTCTGTGTTGGTACGTGTGAGAGAGATCCACCTTTCCAAGTTGTTGGGGTTCATCTCATACTTCTGAAGGTTTGAGGGTGCTGCCTGTTCCATACTCCCCCTACTCCTAGCCTTTTAGGGGTACAAACAATAGTAATTGGGGCCTAGTGTGGTTGTGTACGTGTGATATACATACACTTTTTTGGGATCATATTTTCTATTCCGCTATTTAATCAAAAACCTTTGGGGATCAGTTAAATTGGGGGATAGTCTGTGTTGGTACGTGTGAGAGAGATCCACCTTTCCAAGTTGTTGGGGTTCATCTCATACTTCTGAAGGTTTGAGGGTGCTGCCTGTTCCATACTCCCCCTACTCCTAGCCTTTTAGGGGTACAAACAATAGTAATTGGGGCCTAGTGTGGTTGTGTACGTGTGATATACATACACTTTTTTGGGATCATATTTTCTATTCCGCTATTTAATCAAAAACCTTTGGGGATCAGTTAAATTGGGGGATAGTCTGTGTTGGTACGTGTGAGAGAGATCCACCTTTCCAAGTTGTTGGGGTTCATCTCATACTTCTGAAGGTTTGAGGGTGCTGCCTGTTCCATACTCCCCCTACTCCTAGCCTTTTAGGGGTACAAACAATAGTAATTGGGGCCTAGTGTGGTTGTGTACGTGTGATATACATACACTTTTTTGGGATCATATTTTCTATTCCGCTATTTAATCAAAAACCTTTGGGGATCAGTTAAATTGGGGGATAGTCTGTGTTGGTACGTGTGAGAGAGATCCACCTTTCCAAGTTGTTGGGGTTCATCTCATACTTCTGAAGGTTTGAGGGTGCTGCCTGTTCCATACTCCCCCTACTCCTAGCCTTTTAGGGGTACAAACAATAGTAATTGGGGCCTAGTGTGGTTGTGTACGTGTGATATACATACACTTTTTTGGGATCATATTTTCTATTCCGCTATTTAATCAAAAACCTTTGGGGATCAGTTAAATTGGGGGATAGTCTGTGTTGGTACGTGTGAGAGAGATCCACCTTTCCAAGTTGTTGGGGTTCATCTCATACTTCTGAAGGTTTGAGGGTGCTGCCTGTTCCATACTCCCCCTACTCCTAGCCTTTTAGGGGTACAAACAATAGTAATTGGGGCCTAGTGTGGTTGTGTACGTGTGATATACATACACTTTTTTGGGATCATATTTTCTATTCCGCTATTTAATCAAAAACCTTTGGGGATCAGTTAAATTGGGGGATAGTCTGTGTTGGTACGTGTGAGAGAGATCCACCTTTCCAAGTTGTTGGGGTTCATCTCATACTTCTGAAGGTTTGAGGGTGCTGCCTGTTCCATACTCCCCCTACTCCTAGCCTTTTAGGGGTACAAACAATAGTAATTGGGGCCTAGTGTGGTTGTGTACGTGTGATATACATACACTTTTTTGGGATCATATTTTCTATTCCGCTATTTAATCAAAAACCTTTGGGGATCAGTTAAATTGGGGGATAGTCTGTGTTGGTACGTGTGAGAGAGATCCACCTTTCCAAGTTGTTGGGGTTCATCTCATACTTCTGAAGGTTTGAGGGTGCTGCCTGTTCCATACTCCCCCTACTCCTAGCCTTTTAGGGGTACAAACAATAGTAATTGGGGCCTAGTGTGGTTGTGTACGTGTGATATACATACACTTTTTTGGGATCATATTTTCTATTCCGCTATTTAATCAAAAACCTCTGGGGATCAGTTAAATTGGGGGATAGTCTGTGTTGGTACGTGTGAGAGAGATCCACCTTTCCAAGTTGTTGGGGTTCATCTCATACTTCTGAAGGTTTGAGGGTGCTGCCTGTTCCATACTCCCCCCTACTCCTAGCCTTTTAGGGGTACAAACAATAGTAATTGGGGCCTAGTGTGGTTGTGTACGTGTGATATACATACACTTTTTTGGGATCATATTTTCTATTCCGCTATTTAATCAAAAACCTTTGGGGATCAGTTAAATTGGGGGATAGTCTGTGTTGGTACGTGTGAGAGAGATCCACCTTTCCAAGTTGTTGGGGTTCATCTCATACTTCTGAAGGTTTGAGGGTGCTGCCTGTTCCATACTCCCCCTACTCCTAGCCTTTTAGGGGTACAAACAATAGTAATTGGGGCCTAGTGTGGTTGTGTACGTGTGATATACATACACTTTTTTGGGATCATATTTTCTATTCCGCTATTTAATCAAAAACCTTTGGGGATCAGTTAAATTGGGGGATAGTCTGTGTTGGTACGTGTGAGAGAGATCCACCTTTCCAAGTTGTTGGGGTTCATCTCATACTTCTGAAGGTTTGAGGGTGCTGCCTGTTCCATACTCCCCCTACTCCTAGCCTTTTAGGGGTACAAACAATAGTAATTGGGGCCTAGTGTGGTTGTGTACGTGTGATATACATACACTTTTTTGGGATCATATTTTCTATTCCGCTATTTAATCAAAAACCTCTGGGGATCAGTTAAATTGGGGGATAGTCTGTGTTGGTACGTGTGAGAGAGATCCACCTTTCCAAGTTGTTGGGGTTCATCTCATACTTCTGAAGGTTTGAGGGTGCTGCCTGTTCCATACTCCCCCTACTCCTAGCCTTTTAGGGGTACAAACAATAGTAATTGGGGCCTAGTGTGGTTGTGTACGTGTGATATACATACACTTTTTTGGGATCATATTTTCTATTCCGCTATTTAATCAAAAACCTTTGGGGATCAGTTAAATTGGGGGATAGTCTGTGTTGGTACGTGTGAGAGAGATCCACCTTTCCAAGTTGTTGGGGTTCATCTCATACTTCTGAAGGTTTGAGGGTGCTGCCTGTTCCATACTCCCCCTACTCCTAGCCTTTTAGGGGTACAAACAATAGTAATTGGGGCCTAGTGTGGTTGTGTACGTGTGATATACATACACTTTTTTGGGATCATATTTTCTATTCCGCTATTTAATCAAAAACCTTTGGGGATCAGTTAAATTGGGGGATAGTCTGTGTTGGTACGTGTGAGAGAGATCCACCTTTCCAAGTTGTTGGGGTTCATCTCATACTTCTGAAGGTTTGAGGGTGCTGCCTGTTCCATACTCCCCCTACTCCTAGCCTTTTAGGGGTACAAACAATAGTAATTGGGGCCTAGTGTGGTTGTGTACGTGTGATATACATACACTTTTTTGGGATCATATTTTCTATTCCGCTATTTAATCAAAAACCTCTGGGGATCAGTTAAATTGGGGGATAGTCTGTGTTGGTACGTGTGAGAGAGATCCACCTTTCCAAGTTGTTGGGGTTCATCTCATACTTCTGAAGGTTTGAGGGTGCTGCCTGTTCCATACTCCCCCTACTCCTAGCCTTTTAGGGGTACAAACAATAGTAATTGGGGCCTAGTGTGGTTGTGTACGTGTGATATACATACACTTTTTTGGGATCATATTTTCTATTCCGCTATTTAATCAAAAACCTCTGGGGATCAGTTAAATTGGGGGATAGTCTGTGTTGGTACGTGTGAGAGAGATCCACCTTTCCAAGTTGTTGGGGTTCATCTCATACTTCTGAAGGTTTGAGGGTGCTGCCTGTTCCATACTCCCCCCTACTCCTAGCCTTTTAGGGGTACAAACAATAGTAATTGGGGCCTAGTGTGGTTGTGTACGTGTGATATACATACACTTTTTTGGGATCATATTTTCTATTCCGCTATTTAATCAAAAACCTTTGGGGATCAGTTAAATTGGGGGATAGTCTGTGTTGGTACGTGTGAGAGAGATCCACCTTTCCAAGTTGTTGGGGTTCATCTCATACTTCTGAAGGTTTGAGGGTGCTGCCTGTTCCATACTCCCCCTACTCCTAGCCTTTTAGGGGTACAAACAATAGTAATTGGGGCCTAGTGTGGTTGTGTACGTGTGATATACATACACTTTTTTTGATCATATTTCCTATTCCGCTATTCAATAAAAACCTTTGAGGATCAATTGAATTGCGGGATAGTCTGTGTCGGTACGTGTGAGAGAGATCCACCTTTCCAAGTTGTTGGGGTTCATCTCATACTTCTGAAGGTTTGAGGGTGCTGCCTGTTCCATACCCCCCCTACTCCTCATCTAGCCTTTTAGGGGTACAAACAATAGTAATTGGGGCCTAGTGTGGTTGTGTACGTGCGAGATACATACACTTTTTTTGATCATATTTCCTATTCCGCTATTCAATAAAAACCTTTGAGGATCAATTGAATTGCGGGATAGTCTGTGTCGGTACGTGTGAGAGAGATCCACCTTTCCAAGTTGTTGGGGTTCATCTCATACTTCTGAAGGTTTGAGGGTGCTGCCTGTTCCATACTCCCCCTACTCCTCATCTAGCCTTTTAGGGGTACAAACAATAGTAATTGGGGCCCAGTGTGGTTGTGTACGTGTGATATACATACACTTTTTTTGGATCATATTTTCTATTCCGCTATTTAATTTAACTGGGCCTCCATGCGAGACCTGTGTGCCTTGTTGCGCTGTTTTGAGTACTCCACCAACATGGCCAGTGGCAATGACGCCGTTCTCAGCTTAACTATCCCACTTCCATGCCTCCTTGAAAAAACAATTCGGGCGATGATGGAAGAGGATGTGGCACAGGATGAGGAGGAGGAGGAGGATGAAGAGGTAACATTTCCAAGGCTTTCAGGGCAGTCATTCGCAAGGGGCTCCGAGGGTGGGTTCCTGCACACGCAAACGCCAGGGACGCAATTGTCCAGCAGGGGCACAGTTCTGGAGGATGAGGAGGATGAGGAGGAGGAGGAGCTGGAGGAGGAGATGGAACCATGTTCACAGCAGGGTGGCACCCAGGCCAGCTCATGGCCATCACTGGTGCGTGGCTGGGGGGATACAGAGGACACGGACGATACACCTCCCACAGAGGACAGCCTTTCGTTGCCTCTGGGCAGCCTGGCACACATGAGCGATTACATGCTGCAGTGTCTCCACAACGACCGCCGAGTTGCCCACATTCTAACTTGTGCTGATTACTGGGTGGCCACGCTGCTGGATCCCCGTTACAAGGACAACGTACCGTCCTTAATTCACTCACTGGAGCGCGATCGCAAGATGCGCGAGTACAAGCGCACGCTGGTAGACGCCATGCTGCTGGCATTCCCATCTGACAGCGGGGCCACAGTGGAAGCACAAGGCAGAGGAGGAGGAGGAGGAGGTCGCCAACGCAACCAGGGCACCGCCAGCACCTCAGAAGGCAGGGTTAGCATGGCCGAAATGTGGAAAAGCTTTGTCAGCACGCCACAACAAACAGCAGCACCAGCAGCTCAGATGGAACGTCTTAGCAGGAGGCAGCATTTTACCAACATGGTGGAGCAGTATGTGTGCACACGCCTACATGTAGTGAATGACGGGTCTGCCCCCTTCAACTTCTGGGTCTCCAAATTGGGCACGTGGCTTGAGCTTGCCCTTTACGCCTTGGAGGTGCTGGCGTGCCCTGCAGCCAGTGTATTATCTGAACGGGTATTTAGCACGGCTGGGGGCGTTATAACAGACAAGCGCAGCCGCCTGTCCAGAGACAATGTGGACAAGCTCACGTTCATTAAAATGAACCAGGCATGGATCCCACGGGACTTTTCCGTACCTTATGCAGAATAGCAATGGATACCGACCTTACCCACCCATTGTTCCATTTTTGCTCTTTCTCACTCTTTTGGGGTGTACCCTCATTTAAAATTTTTGAAAAGAAGCAGTGTTGGCTACCTCGTCCTCCTCCTCAGGGCCAGATTAATGTAGGGGCTATTGGAGCTGCAGCTCCAGGCCCCTACCTTTTATATAGGCCCCGGGTTGGCCATATTCACTGTTACCGCTCTTCTGTCACTTGTAAACACAGAAGTCTGGCTTCTATGCTCGCTTCCCCAGGCAGCACCCTCAGAACCTCCCCACACAGCGTGAAGGCCGGACAAGGAGGGACAGTTGGCGATGCATGGATGTGTTTATGGGCTTCAGAGACAGCATCCCATGTTGAATTAGGCATGCATGGCTGCACCCTTCCTCCTCTGGGTGCATGGCAAGGCACGGCCCTTAAGGCCCTTCAAAATCCTCAGCACCAAGCCCATGATGCTGTTAATCCGGCCCTGGTCCTCCTCCACCGCCGCTTCCACCTACACCGCCCATAGGTGTGCGCAGCCTATTGCATTAAGGTGTGCACCCCAAAGTTGAAATACACATGCATGTGTTTGCCAGCAGGGAGAGTAATGTATCGGGGCCATGTACCTGTAGGCAAGGAGAAATAGAGCAGAGCAGGTCCCAGGGAGATCTTTCCCATCTCCTCACTGGCAATGCTATGTGCCCTAGGTGATTAGGGTGTGCCCAGGCACACCCAGCACACCCTGTGCGCACGCCTATGTCACCGCCACATCCACCACCACCTCAACCTCCCTCCTACTCCATATGGGCCTCGTCCTTCAGAGATGAAGAAGAACATTGTTTTATTTTTCTGTTTTTTTTTGTTGTTTTAAGTTATTTCCCTATCCACATTTGTTTGCAGAGCACTTGCCATGCTCTTAATTACGTTTTGCTGCCATTTGCAGCACTCTAGCCCTTTCCTTTGGTGTTTTAGAGCCATTTTAGTGCCTTAAAGTTCGGGTCCCCATTGACTTCAATGGGGTTCGGTGTCCGGGAAAAGTTCGGTAAAAGTCCGGGACACGGACCCGGACTTTTTTTTAAAGTTCGGCCGAACCCGTCGAACACGGACATCTAGGTGTCCGCTCAACCCTAAACACAACATAACAGGTGTAGGTACTTTGTTAATACCCTAATGTATTATATGAAATATATAGTATGGGCAACTTCTGGACAATGAACACCAATGTAAGGTGACATTAGATGAACCTTGGGTGTGACCTAGTTCTCAATGTGACAGGGTTTGTGTACATTTTGTGGGGTGCAGAAGGCCCTTGTATTTACACCACTGGCTAAAAAATAACACATGGCCATCATCACTTTGGATCAGCTGGTGAGAGACTACAGTCAAGAAACACACTGATGAATGTATTAACCCTTCCAAAGTCACACATATATAACACATGATTAACCCAAATAATTGTGTTTGGCATATGTGCCCAAATGATTATAATCCACAATACAGAATCATTGCAATTTTTGTTTAATGTGTTGAAAAATAATATATCTCTGACATTTATCTTGTGTGTCCAATCTTTAACAAGATTAATGGGTGTGTGACAGTGATTGCTGCCAGGACACAGCTCCTCTCCCCACGAAATAGTCCAGATATTCCTGGCGGATCTGACGGGCCCTGTGTGATGCCAATGCTGACCGTCCAACTTCCATTGACGGCATGGACTCCACTTGGTTAGAAGGTTGGGCCTCTCCACTTGTACCTGGCATAGCAGGGTCAGTATCCAGTTGCTGCAATACATAATTTTGTGCATTCCTGCGTAGGAAGTTGTGCAAAATGCAGCAACACAAGACCACATTATCCACTTTGTACAGTGCCAGGTTTATGGACGTCAGGAATATCCGGAACCGGTTGGCCATTATCCCGAAGGCATTCTCCACAACTCTGCGAGCTCTGGACAACCGGTAGTTGTAAATCCTTTGGTCTGGGGTGAGGTTCCTCTGAGGGTAGGGCTTCATGAGATGCTCCCCAAGCGCAAAAGCCTCATCTGCGATAAACACAAAGCTCATACCCTCAACAGTTTGCTCCCTGGATGGCAGGTTCAGAGTGCCGTTCTTTAGACGACGAGCGAACTCCGTCTGATCAATAACTCCCCCATCCGAATTGCGGCCATTTTTGCCAATATCCAAAAAAATAAACTCATAGTTTGCATTAACTATGGCTAGCATGACTATACTAAAAAAACCTTTATAATTATAAAAAAATGTGCCGGAATTCGGAGGGGGGACAATGCGGACGTGCTTCCCATCAATAGCACCCCCACAATTGGGAAAATTCCACTTCTCCAGAAATTGATCAGAAATCTCCAGCCATTGCTCTGCGTTTGAAGGAAACTGTGGGGAAAAAATAAAAAAAATAAAATTAGTGCTTGAGCACATCACATTATTAATTACACACACAGTTGTCTGTTAAATGCTTATGCAACTTGCTAAAAAAATATACAACAGGAAGGCAAAGGTTTGGATATGGGGATGTAACATCTACATACATTTATTTTCAACCTCCTATTGTTCTTATATTGTAAAGGGCCATACACACTAGAAGATTCTCTGAAGACTTTTTCGTGCAGATTTACCTTTTCTATGTAGTGCAAGGGCCTACCAGATTGCATAGGATTTGAAAGTGTTTGTTGGACCTTATATTATTTGGTTTTGGTAAATCGGAAGGATAAATTGTTCTGACAATCTTCTAGTGTGTATGGCCCATTATACTCACCAGCTAGAGCTGAGATTTACAAACTACGGCCATCCAGCTGTTGCAGAACTACACATCCCATGAGGCCTTGTAATTCTCTGACATTCACAGACATGACTAGGCATGATGGAAATTGAAGTTCGTGAACAACTGGTGGGCCATAGTTTGAAGACCTCTGAACTTGAGCTTTGGTATATGCTGACTTTGAGATTTAGCATGTGGGTGGGGGATGGGTAAGTAAAACTGGGCATTTATACATCAATAAGGGCTTGTGGTCAGTGAAGGTTTTAACATCATTACATAAACATACAGAATCATAGGTGGGAATGGATGGACTGATGTATTTTAGATAAATCATTAACTAGGTACTAAAACATTGGCCAAGGAATAATTGTTTGAGGGAAAGCAATAAAATTAGATAAATTCGACATACTGTTAACAGGCAATGCGTTTAGGGACACATAGGAGAGAATGGTGGGGTGGTTAGTGGGTAATTTTACAAATGGTTAAAGATAATCTACATCTTTACTACTATGTGCATGCGGACAGAGGGTAGTTTACAAATAATGGCCTGTGTCAATTGCTGTACATCCAAAAACATCATAATTCAGGTGAAACTAGTAATACATGTAATGTAATGTAAAAAATCAAACATACCTTGATATAGTCCTTCTGCAAGACCTTGATGATGGCAGAGCAGGTCTCAGGGATGATGACTCCAAGTGCTTGGGGGGAGATGCCTGTGGTGAACTTCAGATCCTGCAGGCTTCTCCCTGTTGCAAGATACCTCAACGTCGCAATTAACCTTTGCTCAGGAGTAATTGCAAGCCGCATACAAGTATCCTGCTTCAGAATATAGGGGGACACCAGGGCAAGAAGACGGTAAAAGATGGGATCCGTCATCCTCAAATAATTCCTGAAGTCATCAGGATTATTTTCCTGGAGCTCCCTCAGCAAGGACATATGAGAAAATTGATCACGGTTAAGCAACCAATTTTTCGTCCAGGAGGTCCGCTTCTTCTTCCTATTGCTCGTACGTCGTCTCAGAGCCAAAACTCCAACACTAACGACAGCAACGGACGAATTCACGGTCGCCATAATAAATTCTCGAACGATGTCTCGGAAAATAGCGAAATGTCGTCAACCAAACAAATGCTACCGAAATCAGCGCGAGATGCCCAGAAGGGTCACGGCCAAACACTCACTTCCTCTTTTGTAGCGGCGAACGTGCGTGGAACGTAGTGACGTCATTTTCTGTCGGAAGACAAATGTCCTGGGCAAGTTTAGAGCACTTTTCAACAGACAAACAACAAACACACCAGCCGCGAACATTTGTAGGACGTTCCGTCGGCCGACGATCGGTACGTGTGTACGGGGCTTAAGGACATGGATTACTGGAGCCATGTCCTGTGGTCTGATGAGACCAAGATAGATGTATTTGGTTCAGATGGTGTCAAGCGTGTGTGGCGGCAACCAGGTGAGGAGTACAAAGACAAGTGTGTCTTGCCTACAGCCATGCATGGTGGTGGGAGTGTCATGGTCTGGGGCTGCATGAGTGCTGCTACACTGGAAAGCTACAGTTTATTGAGGGAATCATGAATACTAACATGTATTGTGACATACTGAAGCAGAGCATGATCGGGGCCTTTGGAGACTGGGCCGCAGGGCGGTATTCAAGCATAACAACCCCAAACACACCTCCAAGACAACCACTGCCTTGCTAAAGAAGCTGAGGGTAAAGATGGCGGATTGGCAAACTCTGGTGAACTCCATGCCCAAGAGGGTTAAGGCAGTGCTGGAAAATATTGGTGGCCACACAAAATATTGACACTTTGGGCCCAATTTGGACATTTTCACTTAGGGGTGTACTTATTTTTGTTGCCAGCGGTATAGACATTAATGGTTGTTTGTTGAGTTATTTTGAGGGGACAGCAAATTTACACTGTTATACAAGCTGTACACTCACTACTTTACATTGTAGCAAAGTGTCATTTCTTCAGTGTTGTCACATGAAAAGGTATAATAAAATATTTACAGAAATGTGAGGGGTGTACTCACTTTTGTGAGATACTGTATATATAGTATATATAACACTTGTGGGGTTAACTATTTATTTTTGTTGTATGAGTCTTCTTTAAGGGGGCATGGCAGGGGTGTGTCCTATGCCTACATACTTTCGCTAATAGGTGTCCCTCGTTCCCATCTCAAAAAGTTAGGGAAGTATGTGCTTGTATACTTTGAGTATGCATATGCAGGCACCAAACCAGTAGAGGCAAGATAATCACTGGCAATAAGAGCATCTGGGTGGAAAAAAAATCCAATACAGTCAATCAATTCCCCTCTTGACAGTAATTGGCTGACAATATACAAGGTACATAGACACTGGTGCCAAAGTGGTAATTATTAAAGGGTTATTAAACCCAAAAGCAAACATGTATTATATTGTAGCTTAACAATTCTTAGATGTGATAGCTGCATTCTTTTTCTTTTTTAGGCTTTTTTTCTTTTATTTTCACTTGGTGATCCTACCAGGAAGTCTGTCGTTTTTCAACGGAGCAAGCTGTCCTGCAGATGTAGCAGTTAAACAGTGGAGACAAATCATTTAAAAAAACTGACAGTGGTGCTTACAATGATTAGCTTTTATTTATTTGCAAAAAACTGTTGCTTTAACTGCTAATAAAGTGTTAGCAGGAGTTCAAGTTGAGTGTTCACCTTCATCTAGAGTGTAGGGCAGGGGTGCTCAGCCTTTTGAAGAACGAGGGCCACTTAAGTGATCTAGTAACCACATTGCACTGTAGGGATTTACCAGCCCCCAAACCACAAATTTAAATGAGCCCTTACTGTTATGAGCCCCTTATAAGGCTGCTGTTACACTAATGCACTGCTGTTTACCTGCACCACGGATGCAGCAAAGTGCACCTGCAGCTTTCCTGCTAGTGAGCTGCGCTTTGACATAGACTTCTATTACATCTTGCGGGTGTGGTGCATGAAGTACTTTTTTTCAGGGTCACTTCCTCTATAATATCCATTACTATCATTATGCAATCACTCATTTTTTCAGTTCTCCTCTATATAACTAGGTTCTTTTGCTTTGTGTTCTTTGAATTTTGATCATTGCTTCGTATATTTTTATTCTCATTATTTGTTCATTATTCCTTATTTTTGCCCCTATTTCTTCTTTTACATTATTCTCAAGAACAGAGTGTCTTGCTAGAGTTTTCCTTTAATTTGTTATTTTCATTTATTTACAATGTTCTGTAGACATTAGTAAATAGCCCTATAAGGTTATCTTTTCTCATTAGGATTTTTTTCAGTAGATTTCTCATCAATGTTATTTCAAGAGACAAATTATTAAAGATTTTAGATTTTTAATGGGAGAGGAGGGGTAGAATATTTGCATTTAAGCCTTATTATCAAACTCCTGCACATTTGTTTCCTTGCATACACTTTGCAAGAGGCTGGTCATTTAAAACCTCCTTGCAACCAGATCTCCTATGTGTATGCACTTCGTTAAACACACAACCTCTATGACCAGCTCTTCACAATCACTCAAGATGGTCCTCTGCACTAAGATGACACAATCCTGTTACTACTTTAGGCCCTGTTCACATCAGTCTGGGAGCCTGAGTCTGGCTCCCTGCTTTCTATGGAGACACATCACTTTTGCTGTTACATTACACTCTCTGGGCCTGCGCTCTCTTCTGATCCCAGTATCGGGGACCACCGGTTGGCGATCTTCCCGTTAATTCACACATTCCTGTTTTTGCGAATTTGTATATTACCATCACATCTGATGGGTAGGAGTTACTGACATACCCCTCTGGGATCTTGGTCTCTGTCTTGTTTTTATTTATGACATGTATTTTGTTCTTACACCACCTCTTGATATAGGTTGCCAATTTCAGTCATACCCCTTGTAACGACACCCCAAGTATGAAAGGGGTTACAGTCGTCTAGGATAATCCGCTCCTGAACACCAGGGCAGCTATCGACCACTCCAATCCGCCATACATGAAGCCCATATCAATAATTCCTCCCCAAATACGAGACACAGCTCTGTAGTGAGGTTCAAGCAGGAATCAGACTGTTTATTAAAAAAAAGTACACGCTTTATATACACATTACAAGTAATGCAGTCATCACAGGATAATGACCCAAATCCAGCCCCCAACATCACACAATGGTTCCATAATGAGCCCCCAATACACATTACTCTGAGTGTCAATACATCCCTTAGCAGACAACAGGTGAGTTAATTAGCACACTTGATAATAGGTGAATGGAAAGCCACCTCAGACAAAAGCAGCATTGTTAGACAGTCAGTCTCCACATTGAACTTCCTGGAATGACCATATTAGGAGTTGTACTTCCTGTGCCTTACAGTGTATAGGAATAAGATAGATCTCCATATTTCCTGAGAGATATTGGTAATGCATATACTGTCCCATTTGAAGTAGTCCAAACCATATTCTCACTGTACACCACCCTCCCGGTCACCCTGCATCCATAAAAGATGCAGGGTGACTTAAACATAAGAAAGCCACACAAGGCTGGACATGGTGCCTCCCAACCTCTTTAAAGGAATCTGGGGTCCACAACCCCCATACCCAAAGTGACTCCTGTCACACCCCTGATGAAGAAGCTTTCTCAGTCCCGAAAGGCGTTGGGTGATTGACGTTAACCCTCTTTATCTTATGGTGTACTTGATATCTCCATGTCTTTTCTTGTGTATTTTTTGTGTATGCTGCTACTAATTCCATGTATTAGCATTTTTATGAATTTATATTAAATAAAATATTTTTATCTATATACTATTTATTATTATGAGGTGACATTAAAGTCCCACCCATAGGGGATTTTCTATATTTTCAAATAAATTTATCTTGGTTCCAGTAAACCATTTCCTTAGTCTGCTTGTCTTCAGCAAAGTGTTTGCGGGCTTTCTTGTGCATCATCTTTAGAAGAGGCTTCCTTCTGGGAAGACAGCCATGCAGACCAATTTTATGCAGTGTGTTGCGAATGGTCTCAGCACTGACAGGCTGATCTCCACGCCCCTTCAACCTCTGCAGCAATGGGTTGGCGGGGGGATTTATCAAGGATTTTCAACTTCTGGTGATACTTCTTTAACCGGTTGCCGACCGCCGCACGACTATATACTGCGGAGGTCAGCCCTGGCCAGGCAGAGTGACGTACCGGTACGTCACTTGCCTGTCACTTCCTTGTGAGCCAATAGCGGGCGAGCGCGCGCCCGCGGAGGCGCGCTCCCGCCGCGGCTCGTTCACAGGGAAGTTAGTGCGTGTGACCGGCGGACCCGATGTCCGCCGGTCACTCGCCGATCGTTGGTACAGAGGGAGAAAGTCAGGCGGCTGATGTAAACAAGCCGCCTGTCATTCTCCCCTGTGTAGAAACAGTGATCAGACGGTTCTACTATGTAGGACCGTTGATCATTGTTCCTACTCTAGTAGCCACAGCCAATCACAGTAGAAAGCATGCCCCTAGGGACACACTTAACCCCTCCCTCCCCAATAAAGTTAACCCCTTCCCTGCCAGTGTCATTTTGCAGTGACAGTGCATATGTATAGCACTGATTACTGCAGTAATGTCACTGGTAACCCCAAAAGTGTCAAAAATGTCAGTCAAGGGTCCGATCTGTCCGCCGCAATGTCGCAGTACCGCAAAAAAAAATGCAGATCGCCGCCATTACGCGTTAAAAAAAAAAAACACCAAAAATTACAGAAATCTTTCCCTTAGTTAGTAAATGCAATAACTTTTGCGCAAACCAATCAAAATACGCTTTTTGCGATTCTTTTTTACCAAACATATGTAGCAGAAAACAAATTGGCCAAAAATGTTAAAAAATTTGATTTTTACATTTTTTGGGGGGAATTTCATATAAAAAAATTGAAAAATATTATTTTTGCAAAATTTACGCTCTTTTTTTGTTTATAGTGCAAAAAGTAAAAATCGCACAGGTGATCAAATACCACCAAAAGAAAGCTCTGTTTGTGGGAAAAAAAGGACGTCAAATTCGTTTAGGTACAGCGCCGCACGACCGTGCAATTGTCCGTTAAAGTCACGCAGTTAAAAATCGCAAAAAAACCCCTGGTCAGGAAGGGGGTAAAATCTTCCGGGGCTTAAGTGGTTAAAGCATAACTGGAAAAAAACATTCCCCTCTGGGTGACCTATGTACATTACAAGGATTACTGTATAACAAACTTTGTTGCAGATCCCTACCTTTTGTTATTCTGAACAAACCACTGTGTTTTTCTTTATCCATGTGATGGGAAAGTGAGTCTAATGAGAGTGGTTTCATAATTATTAATCAGCTGTGCACCTGCAGGGCTCTAATGAGGAAAATTGCAGGGTTTGCATCCCTTGTGACGCCTGAAATCTGACTTGTATCTTAGGTAGACTTCTGGGAAAATTGGTGAGCCAATCACACAAGCAGGAAATGATGTTTCTGGGGTGTGGTCAGCACACATTCTGTGTACAGAACAGCTCCAGGTAGCCATATTGCATTGCATTTTCAGAAAATGACAGAGCTTCAAATTGAAAAGGAAAGGTAATAATAACATTCAATCACAATAAGACTTGTGTCACAATTGTATACACTATATTATATTTTCTTTAGTTGCTATTTTTTTGTCCTCATGAAAGTGGAGTTACTCTTTAATGTCATCACATGGGTGATTTAGCTCTGTGTTGGAAGGATACTTTGCTGGCCTGCAAAAGTAATCATATAAAATTGCTGGCAATATGCTATTAAACCCTATTGATAAGAATAATACCTTGCTGGCTAGCCATAATAATCCTCCCAGATCTCATACTGCGAAGCTTTTAAAATGCTAGAAAAAATATGTAACTTTCTCTTTGTAGAATAAGGACATGACAAGGCAAATTACAAGGCCTGCAGGGATTGATTTGAATTATTTTAAGGTAAGAAGAAAGAAAAATTTAAAAGCAACCCTTTCTTTTCCCAATTTTTAACCACTTCTGGACTAGAAGATTTTCCCTCTTAATGACCAGGCCATTTTTTGCGATTCGGCACTGCGTTACTTTAACTGACAATTGCGTGGTCGTGCGATACTGTACCCAAATAAATTAATTTCCTTTTTTTCCCACAAATACAGCTTTCTTTTGGTGTTATTTGATCACCTGTGCAACTTTTATTTTTTGTGCTATAAACAAAAAAAGAGCGACAATTCTGAAAAAAAAAAAACAATATTTTTTACTTTCTGCTGTACAACATTCCCAATAAAAATTTTTTAAAAATCAAATTTCTTCTTTCATCATTTTAGGCCAATTTACATTCTGCTACATATTTTTGGTAATATAAATCCCAATAAGCGTATTTTGATTGGTTTGCGCAAACGTTATCACATCTACAAACTAGGGGGAAGATTTATGTCCTTTTTATGTTTTTACTAGTAATGGCGGCGATGAGCGATTTTTAGTGGGAGTGCGACATTGCTTTGGAGAGATCGGACACCTTACTAACATTTTTGACACTTTTGGGGGGACCAGTGACATTACTATAGTAATCAGTGCTAAAAATATGCACTGTTTACTAATGATTAATGACTAACTGTGGGGGGGGGGGGGTGTTTATGGAATCATCACAGGGACCTGTGTTCTTAAATAGGAGGAACACAGGAGCCCTGTAATGATTACTCGGAGAACAACAGTCTGCTGTGTTTACAACAGTAGACCGCCGTTCTCTCTCCATGGGGAGCAATCGCAGGTGCCCGGCGGCAATCGAGGCTGCCGGCCCCATGCCTCAGCTTCCCTGCTGGCGAATGGGCATCGCTCCCCCGAACCGCCGTACCTGTAACTGACAGTCACCAGCTCTCTGCTTATGGAGCTCTGAAAACCAAAAGATCAGCGGTGTTTGATCGCTCGGTTCTCAGTCTTAGAGCCGGCAGGAGACAGATGCAACATCAGACCGCTGCTGCATCCACCTAGATAAGTATAAGTCTTGAGGGAAAACATAGATACTTCTCTTTTTAAACTTTTTTACTTGTCCAGGGACTGTTGTCACCAGGAGAGAAAGTGATGGGAAATCCAAAAGTTTACAGTTTACAGTTTTTATCAAGACAGGGGTTGAGTAAAATTTTCCAATGGGGATATCTGTTTTGGTAAAAAGTGCTTTAGAGGAATTTCTTTTAACCACTTCTGGACCGCCTGCTGCATATATACTGCGGCAGGGCAACCCGACTGTGCAAAATCACAAACATGTACTTGAGTTTGTGCATGAGATTTGAGTGGACACAGAGGCAGCCAATCAGCGGGTACCCACCGATCCTTCTGAGGAATGACAGAACGGCGATCTGCCTGTGTAAACAAGGCAGACCACTGTTCGGTCAGGGAGGAAAAGGGAGATCTTGTGTTTCAGCTGAAACACAGATCTCTTTTTTCCTCCAGTGCATCCACTCACCCCCTGACAGTTAGAAAGCACTCCCTAGGAGCACACTTAACCCCATGATTGACCCAGGTGTTTACCCCTTCCCTCCCAGTGACATTTATACAGTGACAGTGCTTTTATTTTAACACTGAGCACTGTATTGGTGTCACTGGTCCCCAAAAAGTGTCACTTAGTGTCAGATTTGTCCACCGCAATGTTGCAGTCCCGCTTAAAATCGCTGATCGCCACCATTACTAGTAAAAACAATAAAAAAAGAAAAAGTCCATAAATGTATCCTTTTTTTTTAAGCTTTGGCCCATGCAACCCAGTACTGCTCCATTAAGTGGCCTCCAACAAAAAAGGTTAAAGAATGCTGTGTTAAATATAAAATGCTTTGGATTAAAATACTGGGTTTATCAAAAGCCATATGTGGGGCCTTAAGCAAAAAAATGTTACAATGCTTTAGAAATAGTTGATTTCACTGCAATAAATATTAGAACCCCCAAAATATAGCTGAGCTCCCTAGAACATGTATGCTATGATCCACACCAATATCTGAAATTGTACAGTGCATCCGGAAAGTATTCACAGCACTTCACTTTTTCCACATTTTGGTATGTTACAGCCTTATGCCAAAATTGATTAAATTCATTATTTTCCTCACAATTCTACAAACAATACCCCATAATAACAACATGAAAGAAGTTTGTTTGAAAGGCTTGCTAATTTATTAAAAATAAAAAAAATCACATAAGTATTCATACCCTTTGCCCAATACTTTGTTGAAGCACCTTTGGCACCAATTACAGCCTAAAGTCTTTTTGAGTAGGATGCTATAAGCTTGGCACACCTATTTTTAGGCAGTTTCTCCCCTTCTTCTTTGCAGGACCTCTCAACCTCCTTTAGGTTGGATGGGGAACGTCGGTGCACAGCCATTTTCAGATCTCTCCAGAGATGTTCAATCGGGTTCAACTCTGGGCTCTGGCTGGGCCACTCAAGGACATTCACAGAGTTGTCCCCTAGCCACTCCTTTGCTATCTTGGCTGTGTGCTTAGGGTCATTGTCCTGTTGGAAGATGAACCTTCGCCCCAGTCTGAGGTCCAGAGCGCTCTGGAGTAGGTTTAATCAAGGTCTGTACATTGCTGCATTCATCCTTCCCACGATCCGGAGAATTTTGTTTCTCATGGTCTGAGAGTCCTTCAGGTGCCTTTTTGCAAACTCCAGGTGGGCTGTCATGTGCCTTTTTCTAAGGAGTGGCTTCCATCTGGCCACTCTACCATACAGGTCTGATTGGTGGAGTGCTGCAGAAATGGTTGTTCTCCTGGAAGGTTCACCTCTCTCCACAGAGAAATGCTGGAGCTCTGTCAGATTGACCATTGGGTTCTTGGTCACCTCCCTGACTAAAGTCCTTCTCCGCTGATCGCCTAGTTTGGCCAGGCAGTCCTGGTGGTTCCAAACTTAATTTATGGATGATGGAGGCCCTTGTGCTCATTGGGACCTCCTGCAGAATTTTTTCTGTACCGTTCCCCAGATCTGGGTCTTGATACAATCCTAGCTCGGGTGTTTACAGGCAACTCCTTGGACTTCATGGCTTGGTTTGTGCTAAGACATGTACTGTTGACTGTGGGACCTTATATTCTCAATTTAGAGTGTTATGGCAAAGGTTGTGAATACTTATGTACATGTGATTTTTTTTTCGGTTTTATTTTTAATACATTTGCAAAGATTTCAAACATACTTCTGTCATGTTGTCATTATGGGGTACTGTTTGTAGACTTTTGGAGGAAAATAATGAATTTAACCAATTTTGTAATAAGGCTGTAACATAACAAAATGTGGAAAAAAAGTGAAGCGCTTTTAATACTTTTTGGATGCACTGTATGTGTGTGTGTAGGACTAACATGGGTGTGTTTGCAGCTAGGCTGTAGCCAGCCTGAGCTTGGTTTATGCTACCTGTTTTTGCTAGTTTTCTATTATGGTAAGCTCAGGACTTTGATTAATTCTGGCTGCTGTTGACTCTCCAGCAGTTAGTGTGAGAAGTAACAATGTATTAAGCTATGAATATTTATCTGCTTTGGCAAGTCAGTAAGTGTTTTATCCCTATCATTTTACACATGCATCGTTGTTTGTTTGCCTTTAAATAATTTTGTCCCTTCCTCCCTCCATAGCTAGGAGATGCTCTGTATAGTTAGTCTCACTCTCTTTCCAGTCTGTCTATGGTTTCTGTTCTGTAAGTGCTGGAGCTAAATATTCTAGGATTTTTTTTTTTTTTTAACCTATCTCTTATGTTCATCTATGAAGATCTGCTCAAGTTATGGATAAAAGCTTTCTATGATTTGCAAGATCTAATTTGGATCGAGTCACTATCTGTTAATTCTACTGAAAATGTAAGTATTAGCTGTCTTGCCACAACTGGACCAGTTAAAGAATTCACACTTCAGTGCTTAAGTTGGAGATATAGAACAGTCAAAAATTATTTTATTTTATTTAAAAATCATAAATCATCATGGAATCTAAAGAGAGACTGGTTAGTACCACAAACAAAGACAAAGGCAGAGGTGAAATTCAACTTCATGAATCTAAATCTAATAGTTCTACGTCTTCCAGGCACTCCTCCAGATCTGCCAAGTCTCTACAATCAAGATTTTACACTCTCAGCCAGCAACTTATTAAAGCATGTGCTGACAATAATGCCTTTGCCCAAAAGAAAGCAGAAATTAAAACAGAAGCTGCAGAAACTGTACGCAAGAAAGCAATGATGGAAGCAAAAGCCACAGAAACTGCATGCAAGAAAGTATTTTAAAAAAGCACTGGCGGAAACAGAAGCCAAAGAAACTGCATGAACAAAAGCACTAAAGAAAGCACCGATGGAG
The DNA here is from genome assembly GCF_965119305.1 of Pelophylax lessonae. Classification (NCBI taxonomy): domain Eukaryota; kingdom Metazoa; phylum Chordata; class Amphibia; order Anura; family Ranidae; genus Pelophylax; species Pelophylax lessonae. The sequence goes on from NC_138773.1 coordinate 209,145,622, forward strand.
GCAGAGGCAGAGGCAGAGGTCACAAAAAGTGCACACGAAAAAGCACTAAAGAGCACAGATGGAGTGGAGATGGAAGCTCAAACTATGTATAAGAGAGCAGAGATGGAATCTTTAAAGAAACAATGTGAGCAAACCACAACCAAGGCAAGGTTGAAAGCTTTAGAGAAAACTGCTAACTAAAATGAAGGATGTAACAACAGCAGACACAAAAGTCCAAAGATGACAGAGAATGAGTCCCACAATGTATATAATTAGTAAAATATGCAGTTGACACAGCAACACCAATATGCGTGAACATGCTTCTCAAACTGCTCAGATGTCCAGCCACCAAGATCAAGTGAATTCAAAACTCACCAGAGCAAACGGTTACCATTACAGCAGTATATGCAGTATGTAAATGTATACATGGAAATCCCTCAGGAGTCAGTACAACAACCCGCTTCCAATTGCATCTCTAGATGTACTCCAACTAGGGATAAATAAAGCTCACCACGACACCAGAGAGAGTTCCAAAAGTGTAGTAGGTTTATTACCAGATAAAAGTATGACAGCATAAAATCCAAGAAAGTAATATCCAGTCAACTCACATGAAATGCCGCTGCGCGATACTTGGTCGGCAGCACCAGAATCTACGCCTGATGCATTTTGTCCAACAGGATGTTATCAAGGGGTCATCTGGTCAATCTTTTTTATGTTCATTTTAAAACCACCCAATAAGAGTTGTGCAATATTAATGTTATATTGCTGTCACAGGAAATTGTTAGACGGCCATCTTGTTGAAGACTTGGAAATGGCTCAGCAGCCATGTTTAAGTAGCACCTGAAGTAGTAAAGTGCCATCTTTAGTTAGGCCAGAAGTAAATACTCGGGCCATTTTAATATAGGTTTCCAGACGGCTGGTGTAATGTCTTAATACTAAAGACTCAAGAAAGAAAAAAATGAAGAAACAAATTTGGGAAAACCTAAAAATTAGGTCTCCCAAAACAAAACAACATAAAAACTGCAAGTGCGTGTCCAAAAAACAAAACAAAATGTTGACTGCTAAAATACATCGTAAAAAAACTTGAAAGATAAAGCAATAAAATCGGAGATACAATCTTCACATTAGAAGTATAATGGTGTTAATAAGAATACAAATGTCGTACTACAAACATACTAAATATGACAAAATTAATTTATAAAAAAAAAAAAAAGTATATTACCAGTTTACCACACTATGCTAACAAAAAATATTATGTTAAAGGGGAACTCCAAAAACACCTGAAAACAAGTGTTCTAATCAGCTTAGAAAAATTAGATCAACTGAGTAATCTCAAATAAAGGAGTCCCTGTTTAGCATAGAATGATACAAAAATTACTCAATTGATCAAATGAGCATACTAAAATAAGGAGAGGATCTATAACAACTAAGGGGATAATTATCAAAAAATAGGGGACAATATAAATATACTGAAAGGAGAATCATGTTATTTAGTGTTGATAAAACAATGAATGTTCCAATCGACAGTTAGCCCATAAGGGGCATAAGTCTAAGTGATATTAAAGTCTTGTTTTTTATTGTGTTTAAAAATACCAAACATTTTATATTTACCTGCTCTGTGCAGTGGGTTTGCACAGAGCAGCCCTGATCGTCCTCTTATCAGGCATGGCTCTGGCCATTCAGACACAGAGCTGTGGCTCAGCCCCACATCCACCCTCCTCATTGACTCACTGACTTTGATTGACAGCAGCAGGAGCCAATGGCTCCTGTTGCTGCATCTCTGCCAATGAGGAGCGAGACACCTTGGAGAGCCTTGGCTCTCATGCAAATCGCTGGATGGAGATCGAGCTTGAGTAAGTATTAGGGGGGCTGAGGGGGTAGCTGCACACTGAAGAATTTTTACCTTCATACATAGAATGCATGAAGGTAAAAAAACCTTCAGCCATTCACAATCACTTTAAGCTCATAAATCCACCTCATCTTGAGTTTCTAAATTTCCCTAGTTTTTTTTTTTACACCATCTCCAGTGTGGTTTGAGCTTGCCAATGTCTATCAAAGAAATTTTTTGGGTATTCCTTTCGTGAAATTCTCTAAAATGTGCTGATAGACTATGGTTCTTAAAGCCTCTCTTAATAATATATGTGTTCCCTAAGACGATCTCTAAGACGTCTGGTGGTCCTACCAGTGTATTGTTTCCCACAAGTGGATTGGAGAAGGTAAACAACGTGTGTGGAATTACAGGATATAAATGTCTCTAAATCATACTTTTTTCCTGTACTTTGTGAGGCAAAATCTTTCACTTTTTTACACCCATTTCTCTTAACCTCACAGATTAAACGCCTGTTATATGGGTCAAACCCACAGAGATTTGAAAAAACTTCAAGCCTTGGGAGGTGGGTTAATAACATTAGGGGCAATCCCATCTCTCATATTAGGAGTCTTTCTAAATATGGCAAGGGGGTATCATGTAAAATGGTATTGAGAGCTTCATCTTATGTATGAATACCCCAATTGCGTTGAATTATACGCTCTTTTTGCCAATGTTGGGTGGAGAATTTAGTTATGAAGGGACAAACAATTTGTGTGTCGCTCTCCTTTATATTTTTTAGTAAGCAGGGATGTCCTATCACGTTCTTCAATCTCATCGATTAGTGCATCAAGGTCTTCCGCAATGTAACCCTTTCTTTAGAAATCTATTTTTTAGAGAGTGAAAATCAACTAATGAGCTCCAATTTCTTCTCATTCTGATGAATTGTCCCTCAGGAATGTTTTTCAACCAGCTGAGATTATGACAGCTGGTAAGGGGGATGTAGCTAATTCTGTCAGTACTGTTAAAGCAGAGTTCCACTCGTTTTTGTGTTTATTAAAAGCCAGCAGCTACAAAAAGTGCACAAAACACTCACCTCTCCCATGATTCAGCGATGCAGTCGCTCGAAGCCTTGCTCCTCTCCCTCTGGGCTGTCAAATCAAGGTACCCGCTCCCCCCCCCCCCCCCGTAAAAAAAATGACATGCCAAATGTGGCATGTCAGGGCGTCAGGAGTTTTTGAAGTGGAAGTTCCACTTTCGGCTTTAAAGTATGACTTAGTAATGATCTTATAGTATGTTAGCTTGATGTTATGAATATTATCATTAAAAAAATCAATAAAGGCTTGTAAGGAGGGAATGTCCCCATTCCGGATAAGGATAATGTCGTCTATATATCTTTTGTAAAAAGAAAGAGCAGGCCACTGTCTGCCACATATCACATCAAGTTCCCACCTTGCCATAAAAAATTTGGCAAGGCTGGGTGCGAACTTCACGCCCATTGCCACACCCCTGGTTTGTAGGTAGAATTTCCTATCAAATCAAAAATAATTATGCGACATGGCAATGTCAATCAAATCTTAAATAAATTGTTTCTGTATTTGTGGAATATAATATACCTGTTGTAGAAAGAAATCCACAGCTTCTAGACTATCTTCATGTGAGATATTAGTGTAAATGGATGTAACACCCACGGTCACTAAAACAACACCGTCTTGTATATCAAGTTGTTGGAGATCTTTAATCACTTGTTTAGTGTCCCTGATATATGACGTGGTTTGGACAACAAATAGTTTGAGAAAATTATTAATAATTATTGGTCTCCCCAGTGGTTTAGATACATTTTTTGTGTATTTTCAGCAACTGGGAGCTGGGGACCAGATATTCCTTCTATCCCTTGTTTATATCCCCATCTAATTTTCTCTGTAAATTACTTTTTAAAATGCAGAGTGGGTGTATGTACTTGTATCACTCAGAATGTGCTGCATTTCCTCCAGATAATCTTGTTTATTCAATAACACTATTCCCCCACCATTATCCACGGGGCTGATGAAAAAATATTTTCTTGCAGACTTTTTGGTGCCTTTAGAGATAGATCTGTCCTCATATGACTATTTAATAGATAAACATTCAATGTCTTTTAAATCCATTTCTGTGAAGACCGCAATATGTTCATTAAAAACCACTTGGGGGATTGAACAGGGAGGCATTTTTTAAATTAGTGTGAGAGTATAAGTGTATGAGTATTTCTCACAATGGGGTTCTGCATTAAATGTTTTCTAAGGGAAATGTGGCTGGTAAATCGATGCAAATCAATAAAAGTTTGGATTTTGTACCTTAGGGAGAAAATTGAGTCCCTTACTCAAAGTTTCTAGTTCATCCTTATTCAAAACAGAACTACTAAGATTGAAGATACCTGAAGTGTCTATACTCTTCTCTTTTTGGTGTCTGTTAACCTTTCTTCCTCCTTGTTTCCCCCTCCTTCTGTTGTGCTTCTTTTGCATCCCTGTTTTCCCCCTAAACAATGTAGGTAATAAGGGGAATTGTTTCCCTAATATGGTTCAGAATGCTGGTAGTATCCATTGTTAGTGACTCTAACATGGCTGGATCCGTACAGGTGAGGGAAGGTCCCCTGTCCATAAGGTTTGTTCGGAAATCTGACCAATGTCTGCCTTGCATCATAGTTATAAGGTCTAGGTCTAGTATGTGTTGTTCTGGGAGTTCCTCCTCTCGGTCCATCCCAAGATCTAACATGAGGGGATCAAGGGGGCCCTCATTTGTTTCCAATCTATTGACCTAATCTTTGGTCTATTACTTGACCATTGAGGACATAAATCATACGGATGGGTATTACTGAACCTTTTACCAACCTGATCATCCTCCACTGTATATAAAGGTTCAAAACAATTGTGCATAACCACTCTGTAGGGACTTTTGTGATTAGAGTTATTAGACTGATGGTAAGTCTCAGAAATGTGATTGTAACTCTTTTTCGGCTGTTTTTTATGTTTAACCCCTTCTCACCTAAGGGTAAAAGAAAAATAAATGCCTAAGTTCAATTTTGCAGCTTTGACATGTGTTAGTAAAACTGTACATATCATCACAACTACTTTTTGCATCCTTGTTTCTTTTCAGGGCAAATTGGGCTTTCATTTGGTAGTAAATGGTTATGGACCTCTCCTGATTTTTTTTAATTATTAAAGGAAAACTGGCCAAAAATAGTAAAAAAAAAAATCATTTTAAATGTAGCTATATATTTCTTGTTACTACAGTAACCTACCACCAAAGAGCTACCCAAAATAAATTCTCCTGCTTCTGACGATCGTAGCAATGTCACATATGTGTATGTTATTTGTTGTCTGTACCTGTAGTACAGCCCAGAAGCAATAGTGTGCATTTTGCTTTTTTTTTTTGTCCTACCTAAAACACACTGACACTGATGCTAATTTACAAAAAAATAAATCCTGCCCAAAATATATTGACCCTATCTTTTGCCCCAAACATTAACCCTGGTACAAACCTAGATCAAGCCTTGATCTAAGTAATTTTTCTTTATTTTTTTTATTTTGTTTAATTTTTTTTTTTCCACACACTTTTTCTCCTCTGTACAAGTAAAAAAGAGAGAGAAATACAGGGGTCGGCTTCACAGTTACTGATTACTGAGGTAGACAATCAGAGGCTACCACAGCGACCAGGTGACCCGGAATCAAGAGTTTGAGGCTCTCGATGAGACCTGGGTCTCTGTGCTGGGAGCACACTATGCAGTGCTCTCCCAGCACAAAGGGAAATATGCATATATGCGGCCCCGCAGAAAAAAGTCCACTTCCGTGAGGCCGCATACATGTGTTACGTTGGCGGGAAGGGGTTAAAAAGGGACATTACCTCCCTTTTTACATGTAATACCTGTAGTGGGGCCAGTGTTAATATTATTAGCTGTGGTTGGAGTAAGGCTCATATCAACCCCAGCTGGTGTATCAGGACTACCACATTGTGATGTGGGGGGGGGGGGGGTCTCTTCTTGCCATTTAAAAAACTTTATCCTCCCTATAGTCCTGATAATCCCTGAGGAATTTCTTCCTTTTCTTATAACGTTGTTTGGATTCCATATCCTCCATAATCCTCTGTATTTTATCTGATTCCCTTTTATAAAACACCCTCCTCTTTAATTTTGTTGATCTCACCATCTAAATGTACCAACTTTTTTTTTTGTAAACAGTTTATTGAAAAATTTCAAGCATACAAAATGAAGCATAGCATATGTAAAAGATGTTATACAACAAAATGGGAAATGGTAACAGTAACAATCTCAATAAAATAAAGAAAAATTTGTCAGATAGTGGGGTGCAAGGGTTGTAGGTATGTCGGCGCTACCACAGTAAAATTAAAATTACATCAATGTCATAGAGATGAAAGAAAGTGCACTGTGCGTTCAAGTGATAAACGAGCATAAAAATAGCATAAAGTGCAAATACAAAATATCATAGAAAGTGCACTGTGCGTTTTTTTATCGTGTGGACTTATAGGGGCCGGGGTGCCACAACATAAAAGACATAAAGTGCTGTGTGCTGAGAAGTACAATAAAATTGTGCCAGTGGTGCACTGAGTTCTCACACCATATATCGTGCAAATATATATATAAAAGGTGCTGTCACCCGTGGCCCCCCACTAGGCAAGAGCACTTACCACACACTTGGTGTAAGGATAAAGCTGCACGTGTGATTTGGTTCCCACTCAGGATCATCATAGGCACACATAGATGTATAAGGGTGTAAAAGCTGCGCCTGTAGCCTGGCTCCCACTCAGTCACCTAAGGCACTGCAATTACAAAGTAGCTTCCATTGCGTAGTATTGCTGTAGATACAAGGAATATGCTATAGCCACTCACAGTTGGGAAGTTCACCATCAGCGTGCAGGGTCCGACAAGTTCGAGCGCTTCCGCGTTCCACCACTCGGAACCACCGCCACCGGAAGTGACGTGTGACGCAATAAGCCACGCCCTACGCATTTCGTCACTACGACGTCATCTGGACCATCCAGCAAGGCCATGTGGGAAGTCTGGGTTTGGGCATAAAGGTACCATCAGGCCCGGTCTAGAGGATAAGTAAAAGTTTTTGCAAAGTAGACGAAATATGATCAGTGTGTAATTTGTCAGGGGGTGTTTTGTGCAGGGTGCCGGGGTAGAGTTGAGGTTTTCCCACGGAAGGAAGTGTATGGGAAGGGGAGACATAAAATCCTCAAGGCTCACCCAGTCCTTCGTGAGGCGATTGTTGTGCCAGTCTACGACCCTAGACAAGTGGCAGGCCCAATAGTACTACTGCAGATGAGAAAGGCCCAAGCCCCCGGCTAAACGTACCCACTTAGCCCTTTTTTTCTAGAAATCAGAAATTTTAAGAAGGTCATTACCTGCCCCATTGAAGAACTGCAACTATTTAAAATCACCAACTTTATTATCCCTTTATGGAGGGACATTCCATCTAATAAAAAGTGGAACCATCTTATCAGAGATGTATTTTTCTAATGACATGTCCCACCATGTCCTGATCTCAGAAATCATTAATAAGAAACATATCATCAACATCTGTGACTCTTCTAGCTCTGGTGTCAAAGATGTCCATATTTGCTATGGTTACACTGCTGCAGATAAAAGTATATACTTCAAGAATAGCTATAAAAGTGACAAAATCTGCACTGTGATACAAGTGATAAGTGGGGCTGCTAACACAAAAGGTAGTTTATCCAACCTTAAACAGTAAATTGGAAACAATAGTGTAGCGCCAATGTACAGAATATATAAACTTGATGTGCAATAATACAACATAAAAGCAGAAATAAAAGGCACAAAAGTCCAAAGGTGACAAAGAATGACAGAGAACTCTGAGCCAGTGTCAGTTATGAATGCTTTTGCACCACCAATCCTTCCAAAGTAGCTCAATCGCAGCACACCAGCCGATGTAACTAACTTTGTTTTGCATGCAGCTGTGCATCCAAAGTCTGAAAACTCAGATGATATGTCACAGTTTGCTAAATATATGCTCCACAAAGAGCTCACCATGACAGGTCTCACTAAGTTTGATGACAAACCTGAAAACTACAGAGGTTGGAAATTTACCTTCAAAGCCACAATTGGTGAACTAGATGTCCCAACTAGAGAAGAACTAGATCTGCTTATCAGGTGGCTAACTCCTCAATTTGTTGAATGCAATAAAAGACTCAAAGATGTTCACATTGACAACGCTGCCGCAGTCAACTGATTTGAGTGTGGTTTTGTCAGCCCAGAAGCCATTGAGGATTATTTAAAAAGGTGCAAACCTTTCCAGAAATATCTGGCAAGGACATTCTAAAGTTTCAAGAGCTCAGTGATTTTCTACCTACACCTACTACAGTCCCTGAAAATACTAATCAGAACAAGATCATCAGGAATCCAAAACAAAATACCAATTTCCCATACATAACAAACCACATTCTGTCTCATCCCAATCCTGGTTTGCCCTTTGTCCTAGAGGTGGATGTGCAGAGACTAGGGTTGAGCGAACACCTAGATGTCCGTGTTCGACGGGTTCGGCCGAACTTTAAAAAAAAGTCCGGGTCCGTGTCCCGGACTTTTACCGAACTTTTCCCGGACACCGAACCCCATTGAAGTCAATGGGGACCCGAACTTTAAGGCACTAAAATGGCTCTAAAACACCAAAGGAAAGGGCTAGAGTGCTGCAAATGGCAGCAAAACGTAATTAAGAGCATGGCAAGTGCTCTGCAAACAAATGTGGATAGGGAAATAACTTAAAACAACAAAAAAAAACAGAAAAATAAAACAATGTTCTTCTTCATCTCTGAAGGACGAGGCCCATATGGAGTAGGAGGGAGGTTAAGGTGGTGGTGGATGTGGCGGTGACATAGGCGTGCGCACAGGGTGTGCTGGGTGTGCCTGGGCACACCCTAATCACCTAGGGCACATAGCATTGCCAGTGAGGAGATGGGAAAGATCTCCCTGGGACCTGCTCTGCTCTATTTCTCCTTGCCTACAGGTACATGGCCCCGATACATTACTCTCCCTGCTGGCAAACACATGCATGTGTATTTCAACTTTGGGGTGCACACCTTAATGCAATAGGCTGCGCACACCTATGGGCGGTGTAGGTGGAAGCGGCGGTGGAGGAGGACCAGGGCCGGATTAACAGCATCATGGGCTTGGTGCTGAGGATTTTGAAGGGCCTTAGGGCCGTGCCTTGCCATGCACCCAGAGGAGGAAGGGTGCAGCCATGCATGCCTAATTCAACATGGGATGCTGTCTCTGAAGCCCATAAACACATCCATGCATCGCCAACTGTCCCTCCTTGTCCGGCCTTCACGCTGTGTGGGGAGGTTCTGAGGGTGCTGCCTGGGGAAGCGAGCATAGAAGCCAGACTTCTGTGTTTACAAGTGACAGAAGAGCGGTAACAGTGAATATGGCCAACCCGGGGCCTATATAAAAGGTAGGGGCCTGGAGCTGCAGCTCCAATAGCCCCTACATTAATCTGGCCCTGAGGAGGAGGACGAGGTAGCCAACACTGCTTCTTTTCACAAATTTTAAATGAGGGTACACCCCAAAAGAGTGAGAAAGAGCAAAAATGGAACAATGGGTGGGTAAGGTCGGTATCCATTGCTATTCTGCATAAGGTACGGAAAAGTCCCGTGGGATCCATGCCTGGTTCATTTTAATGAACGTGAGCTTGTCCACATTGTCTCTGGACAGGCGGCTGCGCTTGTCTGTTATAACGCCCCCAGCCGTGCTAAATACCCGTTCAGATAATACACTGGCTGCAGGGCACGCCAGCACCTCCAAGGCGTAAAGGGCAAGCTCAGGCCATGTGCCCAATTTGGAGACCCAGAAGTTGAAGGGGGCAGACCCGTCATTCACTACATGTAGGCGTGTGCACACATACTGCTCCACCATGTTGGTAAAATGCTGCCTCCTGCTAAGACGTTCCATCTGAGCTGCTGGTGCTGCTGTTTGTTGTGGCGTGCTGACAAAGCTTTTCCACATTTCGGCCATGCTAACCCTGCCTTCTGAGGTGCTGGCGGTGCCCTGGTTGCGTTGGCGACCTCCTCCTCCTCCTCCTCTGCCTTGTGCTTCCACTGTGGCCCCGCTGTCAGATGGGAATGCCAGCAGCATGGCGTCTACCAGCGTGCGCTTGTACTCGCGCATCTTGCGATCGCGCTCCAGTGAGTGAATTAAGGACGGTACGTTGTCCTTGTAACGGGGATCCAGCAGCGTGGCCACCCAGTAATCAGCACAAGTTAGAATGTGGGCAACTCGGCGGTCGTTGTGGAGACACTGCAGCATGTAATCGCTCATGTGTGCCAGGCTGCCCAGAGGCAACGAAAGGCTGTCCTCTGTGGGAGGTGTATGGTCCGTGTCCTCTGTATCCCCCCAGCCACGCACCAGTGATGGCCATGAGCTGGCCTGGGTGCCACCCTGCTGTGAACATGGTTCCATCTCCTCCTCCAGCTCCTCCTCCTCCTCATCCTCCTCATCCTCCAGAACTGTGCCCCTGCTGGACAATTGCGTCCCTGGCGTTTGCGTGTGCAGGAACCCACCCTCGGAGCCCCTTGCGAATGACTGCCCTGAAAGCCTTGGAAATGTTACCTCTTCATCCTCCTCCTCCTCCTCATCCTGTGCCACATCCTCTTCCATCATCGCCCGAATTGTTTTTTCAAGGAGGCATAGAAGTGGGATAGTTAAGCTGAGAACGGCGTCATTGCCACTGGCCATGTTGGTGGAGTACTCAAAACAGCGCAACAAGGCACACAGGTCTCGCATGGAGGCCCAGTTAAATTAAATAGCGGAATAGAAAATATGATCCAAAAAAAGTGTATGTATATCACACGTACACAACCACACTAGGCCCCAATTACTATTGTTTGTACCCCTAAAAGGCTAGATGAGGAGTAGGGGGAGTATGGAACAGGCAGCACCCTCAAACCTTCAGAAGTATGAGATGAACCCCAACAACTTGGAAAGGTGGATCTCTCTCACACGTACCGACACAGACTATCCCGCAATTCAATTGATCCTCAAAGGTTTTTATTGAATAGCGGAATAGGAAATATGATCAAAAAAAGTGTATGTATCTCGCACGTACACAACCACACTAGGCCCCAATTACTATTGTTTGTACCCCTAAAAGGCTAGATGAGGAGTAGGGGGGGTATGGAACAGGCAGCACCCTCAAACCTTCAGAAGTATGAGATGAACCCCAACAACTTGGAAAGGTGGATCTCTCTCACACGTACCGACACAGACTATCCCGCAATTCAATTGATCCTCAAAGGTTTTTATTGAATAGCGGAATAGGAAATATGATCAAAAAAAGTGTATGTATCTCGCACGTACACAACCACACTAGGCCCCAATTACTATTGTTTGTACCCCTAAAAGGCTAGATGAGGAGTAGGGGGGGTATGGAACAGGCAGCACCCTCAAACCTTCAGAAGTATGAGATGAACCCCAACAACTTGGAAAGGTGGATCTCTCTCACACGTACCGACACAGACTATCCCGCAATTCAATTGATCCTCAAAGGTTTTTATTGAATAGCGGAATAGGAAATATGATCAAAAAAAGTGTATGTATCTCGCACGTACACAACCACACTAGGCCCCAATTACTATTGTTTGTACCCCTAAAAGGCTAGATGAGGAGTAGGTGGGGTATGGAACAGGCAGCACCCTCAAACCTTCAGAAGTATGAGATGAACCCCAACAACTTGGAAAGGTGGATCTCTCTCACACGTACCGACACAGACTATCCCGCAATTCAATTGATCCACAAAGGTTTTTATTGAATAGCGGAATAGGAAATATGATCAAAAAAAGTGTATGTATCTCGCACGTACACAACCACACTAGGCCCCAATTACTATTGTTTGTACCCCTAAAAGGCTAGATGAGGAGTAGGGGGGGTATGGAACAGGCAGCACCCTCAAACCTTCAGAAGTATGAGATGAACCCCAACAACTTGGAAAGGTGGATCTCTCTCACACGTACCGACACAGACTATCCCGCAATTCAATTGATCCTCAAAGGTTTTTATTGAATAGCGGAATAGGAAATATGATCAAAAAAAGTGTATGTATCTCGCACGTACACAACCACACTAGGCCCCAATTACTATTGTTTGTACCCCTAAAAGGCTAGATGAGGAGTAGGGGGGGTATGGAACAGGCAGCACCCTCAAACCTTCAGAAGTATGAGATGAACCCCAACAACTTGGAAAGGTGGATCTCTCTCACACGTACCGACACAGACTATCCCGCAATTCAATTGATCCTCAAAGGTTTTTATTGAATAGCGGAATAGGAAATATGATCAAAAAAAGTGTATGTATCTCGCACGTACACAACCACACTAGGCCCCAATTACTATTGTTTGTACCCCTAAAAGGCTAGATGAGGAGTAGGGGGGGTATGGAACAGGCAGCACCCTCAAACCTTCAGAAGTATGAGATGAACCCCAACAACTTGGAAAGGTGGATCTCTCTCACACGTACCAACACAGACTATCCCCCAATTTAACTGATCCCCAGAGGTTTTTGATTAAATAGCGGAATAGAAAATATGATCCCAAAAAAGTGTATGTATATCACACGTACACAACCACACTAGGCCCCAATTACTATTGTTTGTACCCCTAAAAGGCTAGGAGTAGGGGGAGTATGGAACAGGCAGCACCCTCAAACCTTCAGAAGTATGAGATGAACCCCAACAACTTGGAAAGGTGGATCTCTCTCACACGTACCAACACAGACTATCCCCCAATTTAACTGATCCCCAAAGGTTTTTGATTAAATAGCGGAATAGAAAATATGATCCCAAAAAAGTGTATGTATATCACACGTACACAACCACACTAGGCCCCAATTACTATTGTTTGTACCCCTAAAAGGCTAGGAGTAGGGGGAGTATGGAACAGGCAGCACCCTCAAACCTTCAGAAGTATGAGATGAACCCCAACAACTTGGAAAGGTGGATCTCTCTCACACGTACCAACACAGACTATCCCCCAATTTAACTGATCCCCAAAGGTTTTTGATTAAATAGCGGAATAGAAAATATGATCCCAAAAAAGTGTATGTATATCACACGTACACAACCACACTAGGCCCCAATTACTATTGTTTGTACCCCTAAAAGGCTAGGAGTAGGGGGAGTATGGAACAGGCAGCACCCTCAAACCTTCAGAAGTATGAGATGAACCCCAACAACTTGGAAAGGTGGATCTCTCTCACACGTACCAACACAGACTATCCCCCAATTTAACTGATCCCCAGAGGTTTTTGATTAAATAGCGGAATAGAAAATATGATCCCAAAAAAGTGTATGTATATCACACGTACACAACCACACTAGGCCCCAATTACTATTGTTTGTACCCCTAAAAGGCTAGGAGTAGGGGGAGTATGGAACAGGCAGCACCCTCAAACCTTCAGAAGTATGAGATGAACCCCAACAACTTGGAAAGGTGGATCTCTCTCACACGTACCAACACAGACTATCCCCCAATTTAACTGATCCCCAAAGGTTTTTGATTAAATAGCGGAATAGAAAATATGATCCCAAAAAAGTGTATGTATATCACACGTACACAACCACACTAGGCCCCAATTACTATTGTTTGTACCCCTAAAAGGCTAGGAGTAGGGGGAGTATGGAACAGGCAGCACCCTCAAACCTTCAGAAGTATGAGATGAACCCCAACAACTTGGAAAGGTGGATCTCTCTCACACGTACCAACACAGACTATCCCCCAATTTAACTGATCCCCAAAGGTTTTTGATTAAATAGCGGAATAGAAAATATGATCCCAAAAAAGTGTATGTATATCACACGTACACAACCACACTAGGCCCCAATTACTATTGTTTGTACCCCTAAAAGGCTAGGAGTAGGGGGAGTATGGAACAGGCAGCACCCTCAAACCTTCAGAAGTATGAGATGAACCCCAACAACTTGGAAAGGTGGATCTCTCTCACACGTACCAACACAGACTATCCCCCAATTTAACTGATCCCCAAAGGTTTTTGATTAAATAGCGGAATAGAAAATATGATCCCAAAAAAGTGTATGTATATCACACGTACACAACCACACTAGGCCCCAATTACTATTGTTTGTACCCCTAAAAGGCTAGGAGTAGGGGGAGTATGGAACAGGCAGCACCCTCAAACCTTCAGAAGTATGAGATGAACCCCAACAACTTGGAAAGGTGGATCTCTCTCACACGTACCAACACAGACTATCCCCCAATTTAACTGATCCCCAGAGGTTTTTGATTAAATAGCGGAATAGAAAATATGATCCCAAAAAAGTGTATGTATATCACACGTACACAACCACACTAGGCCCCAATTACTATTGTTTGTACCCCTAAAAGGCTAGGAGTAGGGGGAGTATGGAACAGGCAGCACCCTCAAACCTTCAGAAGTATGAGATGAACCCCAACAACTTGGAAAGGTGGATCTCTCTCACACGTACCAACACAGACTATCCCCCAATTTAACTGATCCCCAAAGGTTTTTGATTAAATAGCGGAATAGAAAATATGATCCCAAAAAAGTGTATGTATATCACACGTACACAACCACACTAGGCCCCAATTACTATTGTTTGTACCCCTAAAAGGCTAGGAGTAGGGGGAGTATGGAACAGGCAGCACCCTCAAACCTTCAGAAGTATGAGATGAACCCCAACAACTTGGAAAGGTGGATCTCTCTCACACGTACCAACACAGACTATCCCCCAATTTAACTGATCCCCAAAGGTTTTTGATTAAATAGCGGAATAGAAAATATGATCCCAAAAAAGTGTATGTATATCACACGTACACAACCACACTAGGCCCCAATTACTATTGTTTGTACCCCTAAAAGGCTAGGAGTAGGGGGAGTATGGAACAGGCAGCACCCTCAAACCTTCAGAAGTATGAGATGAACCCCAACAACTTGGAAAGGTGGATCTCTCTCACACGTACCAACACAGACTATCCCCCAATTTAACTGATCCCCAAAGGTTTTTGATTAAATAGCGGAATAGAAAATATGATCCCAAAAAAGTGTATGTATATCACACGTACACAACCACACTAGGCCCCAATTACTATTGTTTGTACCCCTAAAAGGCTAGGAGTAGGGGGAGTATGGAACAGGCAGCACCCTCAAACCTTCAGAAGTATGAGATGAACCTCAACAACTTGGAAAGGTGGATCTCTCTCACACGTACCAACACAGACTATCCCCCAATTTAACTGATCCCCAAAGGTTTTTGATTAAATAGCGGAATAGAAAATATGATCCCAAAAAAGTGTATGTATATCACACGTACACACCCACACTAGGCCCCAATTACTATTGTTTGTACCCCTAAAAGGCTAGGAGTAGGGGGAGTATGGAACAGGCAGCACCCTCAAACCTTCAGAAGTATGAGATGAACCCCAACAACTTGGAAAGGTGGATCTCTCTCACACGTACCAACACAGACTATCCCCCAATTTAACTGATCCCCAAAGGTTTTTGATTAAATAGCGGAATAGAAAATATGATCCCAAAAAAGTGTATGTATATCACACGTACACAACCACACTAGGCCCCAATTACTATTGTTTGTACCCCTAAAAGGCTAGGAGTAGGGGGAGTATGGAACAGGCAGCACCCTCAAACCTTCAGAAGTATGAGATGAACCCCAACAACTTGGAAAGGTGGATCTCTCTCACACGTACCAACACAGACTATCCCCCAATTTAACTGATCCCCAAAGGTTTTTGATTAAATAGCGGAATAGAAAATATGATCCCAAAAAAGTGTATGTATATCACACGTACACAACCACACTAGGCCCCAATTACTATTGTTTGTACCCCTAAAAGGCTAGGAGTAGGGGGAGTATGGAACAGGCAGCACCCTCAAACCTTCAGAAGTATGAGATGAACCTCAACAACTTGGAAAGGTGGATCTCTCTCACACGTACCAACACAGACTATCCCCCAATTTAACTGATCCCCAAAGGTTTTTGATTAAATAGCGGAATAGAAAATATGATCCCAAAAAAGTGTATGTATATCACACGTACACAACCACACTAGGCCCCAATTACTATTGTTTGTACCCCTAAAAGGCTAGGAGTAGGGGGAGTATGTAACAGGCAGCACCCTCAAACCTTCAGAAGTATGAGATGAACCCCAACAACTTGGAAAGGTGGATCTCTCTCACACGTACCAACACAGACTATCCCCCAATTTAACTGATCCCCAAAGGTTTTTGATTAAATAGCGGAATAGAAAATATGATCCCAAAAAAGTGTATGTATATCACACGTACACAACCACACTAGGCCCCAATTACTATTGTTTGTACCCCTAAAAGGCTAGGAGTAGGGGGAGTATGGAACAGGCAGCACCCTCAAACCTTCAGAAGTATGAGATGAACCTCAACAACTTGGAAAGGTGGATCTCTCTCACACGTACCAACACAGACTATCCCCCAATTTAACTGATCCCCAAAGGTTTTTGATTAAATAGCGGAATAGAAAATATGATCCCAAAAAAGTGTATGTATATCACACGTACACAACCACACTAGGCCCCAATTACTATTGTTTGTACCCCTAAAAGGCTAGGAGTAGGGGGAGTATGGAACAGGCAGCACCCTCAAACCTTCAGAAGTATGAGATGAACCCCAACAACTTGGAAAGGTGGATCTCTCTCACACGTACCAACACAGACTATCCCCCAATTTAACTGATCCCCAGAGGTTTTTGATTAAATAGCGGAATAGAAAATATGATCCCAAAAAAGTGTATGTATATCACACGTACACAACCACACTAGGCCCCAATTACTATTGTTTGTACCCCTAAAAGGCTAGGAGTAGGGGGAGTATGGAACAGGCAGCACCCTCAAACCTTCAGAAGTATGAGATGAACCCCAACAACTTGGAAAGGTGGATCTCTCTCACACGTACCAACACAGACTATCCCCCAATTTAACTGATCCCCAGAGGTTTTTGATTAAATAGCGGAATAGAAAATATGATCCCAAAAAAGTGTATGTATATCACACGTACACAACCACACTAGGCCCCAATTACTATTGTTTGTACCCCTAAAAGGCTAGGAGTAGGGGGAGTATGGAACAGGCAGCACCCTCAAACCTTCAGAAGTATGAGATGAACCCCAACAACTTGGAAAGGTGGATCTCTCTCACACGTACCAACACAGACTATCCCCCAATTTAACTGATCCCCAAAGGTTTTTGATTAAATAGCGGAATAGAAAATATGATCCCAAAAAAGTGTATGTATATCACACGTACACAACCACACTAGGCCCCAATTACTATTGTTTGTACCCCTAAAAGGCTAGATGAGGAGTAGGGGGAGTATGGAACAGGCAGCACCCTCAAACCTTCAGTATGAGATTGTGTTCACTGTACCCCACAAAGATTGAGTTCACTGCACCCCACAATGATTGTGTTCACTGCACCCCACAAAGATTGTGTTCACTGCACCTCACAAAGATTGTGTTCACTGTACCCCCCAAAGATTGTGTTCACTGCACCCCACAAAGATTCTGTTCACTGTACCCCACAAAGATTGTGTTCACTGCACCCCAAAAAGATTGTGTTCACTGCACCCCAAAAAGGATGTTGTTCACTGCACCCCAAAAAGGATGTTGTTCACTCCACCCCAAAAAGATTGTGTTCACTGCACCCCACAAAGATTGTGTTCACTGCACCCCAAAAAGATTGTGTTCACTGCACCCCAAAAATGATTTTGTTCACTGCACCCCAAAAAGGATTTTGTTCACTGCACCCCAAAAAGGATGTTGTTCACTCCACCCCAAAAAGATTGTGTTCACTGCACCCCAAAAAGATTGTGTTCACTGCACCCCACAAAGGATTTTGTTCACTGCACCCCAAAAAGATTGTGTTCACTGCACCCCAAAAAGGATGTTGTTCACTGCACCCCAAAAAGGATTTTGTTCACTGCACCCCAAAAAGATTGTGTTCACTGCACCCCACAAAGGATTTTGTTCACTGCACCCCACAAAGATTGTGTTCACTGCACACCAAAAAGGATTGTGTTCACTGCACCCCAAAAAGATTTTGTTCACTGCACCCCAAAAAGATTGTGTTCACTGCAGCCCAAAAAGATTGTGTTCACTGCAGCCCAAAAAGATTGTGTTCACTGCAGCCCAAAAAGATTGTGTTCACTGCAGCCCAAAAAGATTGTGTTCACTGCAGCCCAAAAAGATTGTGTTCACTGCAGCTCACACACAGAAAAATGGATGTGGATCACTGACACCTGCCTATCTCCAATCCCACACCACACAGCAATATCGATTGTAGTTTGTAGAACACAGTTTCCCTAAAATTCAGCAGACTCTGTCCCTAACAGGATTGAGAAGAGATCGTAGATCAGGATTGAGTGCAGACCCCACCCCCCACACAGCAATATCGATTGTAGTTTGTAGAAGACACTGACCCTATATAATTCAGCAGACTCTATCCCTAAAATGCCTACAACTCGCCCTGCCTAAACACTCCGACCTGTCCCTCAATTCTATCCGGACACAAATGGTTTTTTCCTGCCTATCTTTCCCTAATCAGCAGCCAGCACGTTGATGTGTGCTCTGTCCCTGAATCTAAGCAGCATAATGACGCCGCTGCGGCTGCCTCGAACTTATAAAGACTTGGTCACATGCTTCAGACGGCCAATCACAGCTACTGAGACATTTGCAGGCATGGCTGGGATGGCTTAAGGCACACCAGTTAAACGATTGTTGATTGGCTGTTGAAAGCCCGCCATGAAAAGAGCGCCAAAGCATGCAAAACCCGGAAATAAAACGACCGAACACGGATTTTTACCCGAACATACAGTAAAGTGTCCGTGTCCGTGTTCGGGTACAAAAAATCCAATTATTCGGTACGAACACGAATAATACAGTCCGTGTTCGCTCAACACTAGCAGAGACGGAAGTATGCGCCCTTCTATCTCAGAGTTGGGTACCTGATGGACCCTTCCTTCCTTGTGGGTTCCACTCCAAGAAGCTGTCTTCAGCTGAATGCAATTACGAGACTGGAGACAGAGAGCTCTTGGCCATTATCCTGGCTCTCAAGGAGTGGAGACACTTGCTTGAAGGTTTTGTGGTTCCAGTTCTCATTCTAACCGACCATGAGAATCTAAAGAATCTGACGTATCTCTCGAAGGCCAAGAGGCTCACACCCAGACAGGCCAGATGGGCCTTATTCTTGTCTCGTTTTAACTATGTGGTCTCCCATTTGCCCAGCTCCAAGAATGTTAAAGCTGATGCCTTGTCACGCCAGTATTCGGAGTTGTCCAGGAGGACTCCGTGCCGACAATGGTCATACATTCGGATCATATCCTGGCTGCCATCTGCACCAACTTAACCTCTCCTCTTGGGGAACAGATCCTGGCTGCCCAACCTGATGCTCCCACTGACAGACCTGCTGGAAAATGTTTTGTACCTGAGAGGTTGCGCATCAAACTGTTGCGCACGTACCACAATTCCAAGACTGACAGTCATCCTAGTAAGAACCAGATGTCCTGGGTTATTTCCCATCAGTTCTGGTGGCCATCTCTCTGCACAGATGTTGCTGCGTATGTGGCTGCTTGTTCGGTCTGTGCCCAGAACAAATCTCCACAGCACCTTCCCTTGGGCCTACTGCATCCCATTCCCAATGGGGAGCGTTCTTGGTCTCACCTGGCCATGGATTTTATTGTGGAACATCCCACATCTTGAGGTTATACCGTTATCCTCATAATTGTCGACCAGTTTTCCAAAATGTGCCACTGTGTTCCGTTTAAGCGGCTGTCTACCGCTCAGGAGTTGTCCTTGGTGTTTGCCAGGGAGGTTTTCCGCTTACACGGGTTGCCTGAGGAGATTGTCTCAGACCGTGGGAGCCAGTTTGTCTCCTGGTTCTGGTGCGTTTTTTGCTCCCAGTTGAGTA
Source organism: Pelophylax lessonae (assembly GCF_965119305.1). Lineage (NCBI taxonomy): Eukaryota > Metazoa > Chordata > Amphibia > Anura > Ranidae > Pelophylax > Pelophylax lessonae. Next base: position 209,165,402 of record NC_138773.1, read on the forward strand.
TTCAACTCTCCTCCTCCTCTGCCTACCATCCGCAGTCCAATGGTGCCGCTGAGCGTTTCAACCAAGCTCTGGAGCAATTTCTCAGCTGCTAAATCTCTGACCATCAGAACAATGGGGTCGTCTTCCGGAATGTCTCAATTCATGGCCAATTATGGGGTTTAACCCGTTGTGTTGCCTGAGTTGTTCTCGCCACAGGGCATCCTGGCTCTGGTGTGGAGGAACATCTTCGTGCCCTCCGTTCCTCTTTGGTGCAGATTCAAGAGTCTTTACAAGTCTCTGCACAGCGTCAGAAGCTCCAGGCAGACCGGAGACGTTTATCTGCTCCTTCATACCAGGTCGGGGAGAGGGTGTGGTTGTTGACCCTTAATCTCAACCTCAGGATACCCACTCCTAAACTGGCACCCATTTTCCTGGGCCTTTTCACATCCTCCATAAGGTGAACCCGGTGGCCTATGCCCTTGATTTTACTCCTGGCGAGCGTATCTCCAATGTCTTTTACGTGTCACTTTTGAAGCCACTGGATTTCAATCACTATACTTCTTCTCTTCCTCGCCCTCATCCCATTCCTGTGGGCAATCATGAGGAGTATGAGGTTAGCAGCATCTTGGATTCTTGTCTGTTCCGAGGTAAGGTTCAATAGCTGGTGCACTGGAAGGGTTATGGTCCTGAGAAGCGCTCGTGTTTCCTTCCATTGATGTTCATGCTCCCGCCCTTTTCTGTGCTTTCCATGCTCGCTTTTCTCAGAAACCATTTTTTGCACCGCGGAGGAGGGGCTGTTGAGGGGAGGGTACTGTCAAGGTCTTACCTTGCCTTCCTGTTGGCAGCCATCTTGGACATATGCAGACTGTCTTTTATAAACTCTGTTTGCATCATCACTTCCTTGCTGCCTGGGCGTCGCTCAGTGATGAGGTTGCACACCTGACTATATATATCACCTGTTGGCTTGCAGTCCTTTGCCCTTGTGTTTGTATTCCAAGGTGCATCACTGCTAGCAGTCTTCTGTTTTCTGTATTCCTCTGTGCATGACCTGGCTTGGCTGACGACTTTCATGGCTCTTGATTCCGTATCGACAGACAACCTGGCATCGGCAGACTACCCGCCTCTGGAAAACTGCTTTTTTTTTACTTTCATCTTAAGCTGGATACACACTATCCAACTTTTGTGGTTAGATTTCCTTTAGATTTATCTTTTCTATGTAGTGCAAGGGCCTGCCAGATTGCATGCAAATTGAAAGTGTTTAGGTTTGACCTCATATTATATGGTTTTGGTAAATCTAAAGGAAAAAGTCTTCAGAAAATCTTATAGTGTGTATGGCCCTTTAGTGTGGTCTAGTTTCCTGGCACTCTGACAATACCCCAAGGGTCAACCTGAAATAGCTATAAGACTGTATACTATTCTAGATAATCAAAGTAACAGATCTCTTGCAAGGTCAAAGCTTTTTGCCCTGTTAAACATATTAGGAGATTCCTTACCATACACCCTGAATACCTGTGAAATGTCAAGGAGGAGAGCCACTGGTCTTATAGTATCATCCCTTAATGGCAGTGTAGAAATAGCAGTACCCACTCCCATATAGTGCAACCAGATTCAAACCAACAGAAAGGAAATCCCTACTCCTACAGCTGCCTTTTACCACTCTCATTTCAGAGGCATAGCTAACCACATACCAGCTCTTGACAGAATCACAGATTTTCTCCTGCTTCTCAGCAGAGACACCCCAAGGGTACACAACGCTCGTTAAAAAAAAAATAACAGGCCACATGATGCAGCATATGCCAAATACTAGGACCTAGGCTGGGTCATCATAAGCAATGTCTGTCTGACTAATATCAGAAGGTCTTTCACGGTTTCTTCTTTCAAAATACGCATTCTACCAAATGGTTGCATTACCTGTTTCAAACAGTGCCCACATCACTACCACATGAAAGAAAGACTCTGCAGTAAAGGCATGCAACAGTTCTTTACACAAGGCGCTCACAAGGCCCTTAATTTCTGGAATGATGACAGAACTACAGTGTTCAATGTAACAACCAAAGACAATGAGCTGGCAGCCACCATGGAAAACCAGGAGTTCCAAAAAACTATGTGTGAGAAGTTCCATCAGGACAACTCCAACAGCTGGGTGGCAACAATACCATTTCATGTCAAAGAAAGAAACTAACAAATTATATACAGCATACAGAAGCATGATTTACTTCTTTACAACGCACCCTGAACAGAAAATCTGAGATGAAAAAACACTTTGTTTACTTTATGCAGAAGGGGTTTGCAAGAGATTATTCTAATCCTGCACCACCTCTTAGGGAAGGGGAGGAATTTTGGTACTTCCCATGCTTTGGTGTTTACTACCTTTGCAAGCCTGATCAGATCAGGGTGGTCAAATCAAGTGCTCGATATGAGTGTTTTCCTCAACTATGTCCTTACTGGTTCTAATCTGAACAACCTCATAGAAGTTTTGCTCCGCTTCCAACAAAAACTAGTTGCTGTTATGCCTGACATTTAGCAAATGTTTCACTGTTTTATTTTTCGAGAAGACAACAGAAACTTCTTCAGGTTCTGATGGTATTGTAACAACGATGCTAGCGACAAAGTCATAGACTACAAAATAAAAATATATGATTTGAGTAACAGCGCTTTTGCTTTAATTTATAGGCTTAGAAAAACAGCTCAAAAAGGTAAAAAAGAATTTAGGTCTGATGCACCTGGATTTGTGGAAAGGAATTTCTACGCAGACGACAAGCTCAAATCTTTACCTACAAAAGAAGAAGCAAATAATCTTCTCAAGAGGACTCAGGATATGTTTGCCACTGCCAATCTCATGCTTCACAAAATTGTTTCTAGCAGTGGCAAGGTAATGAAGGCCTTTCTTACATGCCATGCTGTTAGGGTAAGAGGTTTTGAGCTTGGAACGGATCTTTCCCTTATGCACTATAGCCTTGAATACCTATGGGATGTAAAACAAGACGCATTCAAGTATCAACTTGTGACAAGCCCTTCACAAAATGAGGAGATTGGTTTGCTGTGAACAGCATTTATGGTCTTCTGGAATTCATGCACCCTTTATTGTGCAGGGTAATATACAGTACGTTTAAGACAGCTTACACCCGAAAACTTACCCCATTACCAAGAGGGAAAGAACAAAGACCGGAATTACAGAAATAGTCCCTAAAAGCACTAGAACATCCTCCGATACTGTGTTTTTACATTTTTGCATCACTAACTAATGTCACCAGAAGAGAGATTAATGTTTTCTCTGATGCTTCCATTGAAACAATAGTTGCGGTAGCCTATCTCAAAGGTATAGGTTCAAAAGACAAAGTATATGTGGGTTTTGTCCTTAGTAAGGCCAAGCTGATCCCAAAACCAGAACATACCATTCCAAGGCTTAAACTCTGTTCAGCCATGTTAGCTGTTGAAATTGTTGAGTTTAAAGAAATTGAAATAGACTCCTTTAACTGTTACACAGCAAGACAGTGTTGGGATACATACACAACTAAACAAAATTATTCTAGGTCTATTCTATGTGAATGTCAGTAACAGAGAAGAATGCATCAGAAAGTTCTCCATTCCCAATCAGTGGGTACGATGTGCCTACGAACCGCAGGAATTTGGAATGTCAGGATGGAAAGATGCATATACTCCATCCTACACAAAATTTGCAAGGAAGGCACCAACAGCAGCACATGGCAGAGCTCCCAAATGACAGATTAAGCACAGAACCATCCTTTGCTAATGTCAGTATAGACATCTCTGTTCCCTGTTCTTGAGTTAAGAATAAACCTTGGGCCACAGTGTTCACGAGTTTGAGTATTTGTGGAGTGCATTTCAGGTGATAGAATCAATGGATTTTTTTTCCTTTATTAATACCTTTCACAATTTTTTGCTGAACGAGGACCTGTAAAGCTGCTAAAATCTAACTGTGGAACTAATTTTATAGGGGCACAAAGGGTGGAAAATGCCTTGTTCCTCTCACATGGGAGGTACTTGGGAAAGTAGGATTGAGATTGCAAGGAAAATTCTGGACCCCATGCTACTTGATCCCAAACCTTCCAGCTCACCCATGAGATATTAGTCATCCTTCTTGTTGAAGTATCCACCTTAACTAATGCTAGACGATTGGTTTCAGTGTCCTCCGATACAGAGGGTCCATTCTAGCTTACACAGAAAGGTAAGATACTTGCCACACCTGTTGGAGAATTTGACTGCCCTAAAGTTCATAAACAACAGTGGAAACAGGATCATAAGCTTGCCAATGTCCTCTGGAGTTGTTAAAGGAAGGTGTACCTTTGCAACCTTTAAGACCATGGCAAATGGCAAACGAGCAAACCCAAACTGCAAGTTCTCGATATAGTCCTCTTGAAAGAAAAGAATGCCCACTGCAATCATTGACCTATGGATCGCATTACAAAGACTGCAGCAAGAAATGATAGAAAGATTAGAAAGTAGAAATCAAGGTAATTAAGGAAGGATTAGCACGACTCTACTTGAGGCCTATCATTGAACTGGTACTTCTTTTGCCAAAGGAAGAGTATTCGTCTTCTAAACCAAATCAACAACTTGATTAAAAGGGATGCAAGAAGGACTGGTGCATGTTGCTGCCTTCCCCTCTGAAGATACACTAAACTATCTTCTGTGCCATCCTACAGACACAAGTAGTGACTTTCAAGTTTTACAGTATGTTAATGTTTGCTTTCTTATTTTTTTGTTTTCCCTTTTCTTCTATTTCAGGTGTTCCTGGAATAGAGTCTTCCATTAGTGTTTGGGCTTGATTTGATCTTTAATATTAGAAATCATATATTTTCACAGGGAATATCATGTTACACATGCATTGTTGTTTTTTGCCTTAAAATAATTTTGTCTTATCCACCCTCCGTAGCAAGGGATTGCTCTTTATAGTTAGTCCCACCCCCTTTAGTTTCTGTTCTGAGCACATGCAATTGCTGGAGCTAGGGAATACTATGATTTATTTATTTATTTTTTCTTATGTTCATCTGTGAAGATCTGCACAAGTTTTAGACCAACGTTTTCTACAATCTGCAGGATGTCATTTGGATCAAGTTACTGTCTGTTAATTCTACTAAGACTGCAAGTTACAGCTAACTTGCCACTACCAGATCAGTTATAGAGATAACACTTCTGTGCTTAGACTGGAGAGGTAGAACCATTCTAGTCATGTTAGCTGAGGAAGTGGATAAATATTTGGAGCAACCTTCTAGAAAGGTCTTTTCTCCCAGTCTTTGCCTAGAGAGGATGCTGATGTGAGGCTTGTCTTTTCCTCCTCGGCCTTCCTACAATATAGGAGTCAATATGCCATTGTATTCTCACCATACACCTCCTCCTTCTGTTACCTTAGAGACAGATGTAGAGATGCATGGAATGAAACGTATCTTGCAGCTAACAATGCTTTATTATTCCTACAAAAAAATTATTTCTATTTTGTAGAAATAGAGCAAAAATTGGAGGACCTACAAAATCTGGTTATGATGATCCATTTAAACTTTTTCAATTATCTACTAGTGATGCAATGGTATTTTAGTTGTTACTCTCTGCTGATCAGAGTTCTCTTTTTTTAAATAAAGTGTGCAATATGTTTTACAACAAGCAGCTGACATGTCTGTATCTAAACTTAAAGATCTGACAGCTGAATGAGACATTGGGACAAATGTGTTGCTTCCTGCTGGCTGTGAATGATGGATGTATTGTAGCATTTTCTGTACCACAGCACATTGTGATTGGAGTTTATATATTGGAACAGAATCAAAGAAACACAGACTGGCAGTAAAAAAAAATAGCTGACTAAAGAAATGGTATGTAGTGAAAACAAGCAAAAACTGAAAATAAAGCAAATATAGGGCAGTTGTACAACATGTTCACCCAATGATATTTTAAAATCTGGTTGATGCTAGGAGGTTACATGACCCACCAACATCCTACATCTCACAGAGAAGGATCTCGATTCTTGAGCTGCCAGCTACAATTTCCATGGCCATTACAAGAATTTATTAAGCAAACCATAGAATGCTCTAATTTCAGTTGATTCCTCCTGAATTGACCAAAACACAAGCCATGGGTGGCTCTGAAAGCCTCACCTGGCTCAACAAAAGTCCATTTAAAAATAAACTGAGCCATGTGGAAAATTATCAGTTGAACAGTGAATGTATCATATAGGCACGGTTATCGCAGTTGCCTAATACAAAATCTAGCAGCGGATGGGAGAATCAAATGAAAATCGAGTTCTTTGTGTCTAGCCTTAAGCCCCGTACACACAGTTGAATGTTGGGAGACAACAGCCGGTTAAAAAAAAAAAAAAAAAAAACAGAAACGTCCGACATTCAGTCCGTGTATATGTCGGTCTGGCTGGCTTCTGTTGGACCTACATGCTGGAAAGCCAGCATACGAATGACTCCCGATCAGAGCTCTCAACCAATGGCAGAGAGTACTGATCGGAGTGTTCTCATGGGGGGGCGTTCCCCTGTCAGAACGCAACAGGTCAGCATGGTTAGAACAGCGGCTCCGACTTGAGAGGTCATATATTCTTCGTTCAACTGGTGGGGTTGCATGAAAAAAAAACGAATAGTATGTACCTGGCTTTACTCATGCTTCTGGGTTCTGCATTTCAGCAATAGTTTTACATTACCGAATATGATGTAAGGAATAGACACAAGTAGTTGGTTTGTAATGACTGAAGATGGTAACAGAGTAAGGATTTCCAGTAAAGAGAATTTTGGTTCCCAGGAGTTGTAAGAAACCAATGGAGCAATAACAACTCTTCAACAGCCTTGTAAAATGAAATATTAGTTTTAAACCTCTTTCACATGAGAGGTCCAATTGGGTCCTCCTGTCTGTTTTTCAGCCAGACCCGATCAAACCCCACATTGTCCTCTATAGAGAGGCGAATGTTGTGACCATTTACACCCGCCTATCTCCGATCCAGCAATAAACAGAAGGGGATCCATTCCCCTCTGTCTGGCTGGATCAGATCAGAGGGCAGTCAGGTGTATAAAGTCAGCTGGTCTGTTTATATCTGACTGCCCATAGATCAGACTATGTCCGTATCTGCTCTGCATAAGTGGAGCGGACACAAACTTGTCATCCGCCTGCTGCGCTCAGCTCAGTAGGGGATAAATAGGTAGATCCCCTGCTGAGAAAACTGGATCCAGCCCTAATTTACTATTCTAATCTGACTGAAAGGAAAAGCTTTTACTGGAATAATCCAATGTACTGACCCTTTGCAATATACCTTGCACAATATTGTTCAATTATTGGTTTGCGAAACCTAAGCACCCCAGGAACATGCCCTGGGTCTCCTGCTGCTGTGCACACTAATTATTAGCTATTTCAATACACTAGAATAATACCTGCCCCACTTTGTACCGCCTGCTTTTAATATGGTACCTCCGTGTAAAGAAGTTCATGTAAATGTACATTCTACATAATGGCTTGATCAAGGAATCCTGCAAGGTCCTGCAACATTGGCCTGTGATGCCTGTTGCTTTGTTTGAATAAAGGACAGGATAATCACTATACCAAGGTGTGCTGAAGAAGATTCTAATTTTCACATTACACCTCTGCCAGATCACAGTCTTCTTAAACAGCTCGTTAGTGGGAGGAAGTACTGTGTGGCTGAAATGGAATCAGAGTTTTTCCCATTTTACTGATGTGGTGCCATATTAATATTATAAAATTCATCGTGCACATTTTAACCTTAAAAGTCTGCGGGGAACCGAATATGTAAAAGTCTGATGGCTGCATAAAGACATCTGCAGAGGTCTTGTTGATGCATAAGGGGTCTGGTAGGACAGGTTGCTTGGTCTTTGTATGGGCGAAGGCTCTATTTTCAGGACTGCAAAGGTCTTGTAGCAAAATGAGAAAGTTAGTTACAGACAATATTTCCATCTCCCATTTCTGCACATTTATGGAATAGCCTTACTGCATTCTGTAAGATGTAATGTTTGGTTCCCCCTTTGGGGTGAAGTTGATAAACTGATTTATATTCATAATTATTATGGCTAGATTTTTTGAATAGGTGTCTCTCGCTCTGTCTCTTTCATGCCCAGCCCCTCTGCAGATTCTTCTCCTGGGTTTCCCGCCACAGTCATCCTCACAGACGGGAAGAGGGCCGAAGGTGCACTAAATTTGGAGGGAGGGTGAAAGCTGCCCAATTTTTTAATCCTTAAAGTAGGCGGTTGGTTGCTAGTATGCGGGGCAGTCCAAGCAGCCAATACCTTGTTGGATGTGATGTGAAGGGGGGGGTAAAAGTTATGTGAAGGATGGTACTGTGAAGTAAAGGGGGAAACTGATGTTAAGCAGAGAAACTGTGATATGAAAGGGAGGGAACTGATGATGTGGTAAGGGAGGGAGGGGGAATTCTGAAAACACTGACGTGCAAGAGGGGGGGGGGGGGTACTGTGATGTGAAGAGGGGACTTTGATGTGAAGGGATAGGCTGAGTACACTGATGTAAAAAGGGGTGCTATGATTTGAAGCGGGAACTGTAATGTAAAGGGGGTAAACTGTGATGTAAAAGGGAGGCAGTAATGTGAAGGGGGTGGGGGGGGACTGATGTAAATGAAGGAGACTGACGTGAAGGGGTGAACTGAGGACACTGATGTAAAGGGTGCAATGTGATGTAAAGGGGTGGAGGGGGCTGTCATGTGAATGGGGGACCGAGGACACGGATGTAAAGAGGGAACTGTAATGTGAAAGGGGGACAGAGGACAATGATGTAAGAAGGTGACTAATGTAAAAGAAGATGGGGGCCATGATATAACAGGTTTGAATCATTGCACAAATGTAGTTTTGGATCTCTGCCGTAAGAAACTTTTTACTGACGAGACCTCCATAAATTTTAACTCAATACCCCTGCTTTAGGCCCCTTTCACAGTTGTGCAACTTGTCATGCAACTTGGACATCAGAGTTACACGACATGTCATTCCCCATGTTTTCCAATGATACCCATTCATATGTGCGCAACTTAAAGTTGCAGCAACTTCAAAGTAGAGCATGCACTACTTTGGTCTGACTTTCATGCAACTTGAGGGCCATAGACTTCAATGTAAACCCTCAGAAGTTGCATGAAAGTCATACCTGAATGTTATACAATGCAACTTGTGTGCAACAGTTGTCCATTAAAACGGGTCAAAGTCATATCCAAGTTGCACCCAGCCAAAGTTGCATCAAATGTGCACCAAAGTTGCACTCCAAAGAAGGCGCAACTTTGGAGTCATACAAGTGTGAAAGGGGCCACTTAAAATTAGCTGGATAGCTTTTATTTTGTAGAGCATTTGTACAAAGTGACAGAGCATGTTTCATGATCACCTCTAATGTAGTAGCATCTTAATACTGAAACACAGTACATGTGACCTTTCCTCATTGTTGGTCCATTTTTTTTTTTTTTTAATAACTGCACTTTTTAAATTTTGTATTTCAACGTTCAGGTTCAAACTTAAATAATCTGCATTTAGATACCATACTATGCATTTAAATAACCACACACAAATAGGGTTGATTTCAAAATTTCACTTTACTATAAAAATAGATTGGCACTTTAAAGTTGTGTATTTTTTAGCATTTCAAATAATTGTTTGTATCTGAACTTAATAAACACTTAAAGACATCCCAGTTACTTAGGCAGTCCTGTATTTAGCAAGTTAGTCAAGAATTGTATTTTCTAGTATATTGATCTTTAAAAAGGAGAGTTACCATTAACAATCATTTCACTGCTATATCAGCTTACCACCATGTAATTTGAAAATGTCCCAAAAGGTAAAATCTCTGTCCAGCCAATTAAAGCTTGTTAACATGTTTCCCAACCTGTGATCTCCATTCTTTGATGGGTGGCCCTCCTACAGCTGCCAACTTCTTCAGTAAGAAGGCAGGCTTCAAACTTGGGACATCTGGGTTGGCCTTGTAATATTTTTCCAAAGTGTTAAACACTTTGGGTAAGCCAACAAAAGAAGCGTAATACATGGGGCCTCCTCTGTACTTAGGCCAGCCATAGCCATTGTTGTAGATGACATCAATATCCTCTGGGCATGAAGCTATTCCATCTTCTAATATGCGGAACCCTTCATTAGCAAGTGCATAGGCACATCTTTCCACAATCTGTTCTGGATTTGAAGGCTGTTGTTTTATCTGGTGAGTTTTTCTATATTTCTGCAGGAAATCCTTCACCCATGGGTCTGGTCTTGCAGTTCTACCCCCTGCCTTTTCATACTGATACCAACCTTTACCGGTCTTTTGTCCAAACCTTCCTGATTCACACAGTATGTCAGCAAGGGGACTGTACCGGTTTCCAAGCCGCTGTCTTGCAGGAGTACCTGGAGCAACTTTGGCCCCAGTTAGACCTTTTTCTGTTCTTGACCGCCAGCCAACATCCAAACCAGCCAGATCCATCATCCGAAAAGGACCCATGGCAAAACCAAACTCTTCCATGGCTCGGTCCACATCTTCTGGATAGCATCCTTCTTCCAATAGGTAACTTGCTTGTTCAAGGTATGGACCCAACATCCGATTACCAACAAACAAGGGGCAGTTACCAACTAGTACTGCTACTTTTCCCAGTATTTTCCCAAGGTTCATAGCTGTGGCAATCGTAGTGAGTGATGTTTGCTGACCTCTCACCACTTCTAACAGTCGCATTACGTTGGCAGGGGAAAAGAAGTGAGTACCAATGACTTGGTTTGGCCGATTTGTGACAGATGCAATTTCATCAATATTAAGTCCAGATGTGTTAGTGCATAGGAAAGCGTCAGGCTTACAGACAGAGGAAAGTTTACGGAATATCTCCTTTTTCAGCTCCATATTTTCAAAGACTGCTTCAATGACAAGATCAACATCTTGAAGTTCTCCAAAGTCAAGTGTGAAGTGAACAGAGCCTAATTTACTACCAGGAGCAAATCCTTGCTGTGTTAATTTTTCAGCTTCACGCTCTAGCAAACTATTCACTGCTTTCTTCCCCATGTCCAATTGATGTGGGTCTTGTTCAATGGCAATGACAGGGATATTTTCCTTTGATAGAGATGTAACTATTCCTCTCCCCATGGTCCCTAATCCTAAAAAAAGAAATAAAATTAAAAGGTCAATGGTATGGATAATATAAGTATATAAAGTATGCTATTTGAATTTGCTTTCCTGTGATCTATTGTATGTATATGGCTGAACTCTAAGCTGTACCTATTTCAAATAGGATTCCAAAATAATGTGGACAGAATTAAAAGATATGGCAGTTGATTTACCAAAAGCGAACAGACTAAACTTTGTAAGTGCAGTTGCACCCATTTCCTCCAGAGCTTAGTAAATGTGGTGAAGCTCTCCTGCTTTCCTTCATACATTCATATGCAAGAAAAAATGCTGATTATTTGTTTTTGTTTTCCTTGACCCTGATGGGTTATTCTTTACAAACTGAAGCTTCACCACATTCACTAAACTCTGGGGAAAATTAGTGCAACTGCAAAGTGCACAGTCTATTTGCCTTTTGTAAATCGACCCCATTGTGTAGACATAGGATGACCTTCAAACAAGTCATTTAGGAGTATAGACTAATCAATACCCAAAATATACTAAGTAGAAAAGTGTCATCATAAGGCCTTTTACTGTAATTTAATCATATCTCATATGAATGTTCTAAAAAGGTTTCCATGTTGCACATTTTACAGATGGACGGCTACTTCCTAAATCTTTCATGTCCACTTCATACGCTTACTGTCTGTCAAAATAAAATGCTTTCCTCAGTGTTGTTAACATATGGTTTGCAGAGTAAATCTAACATTACAATGGTTAATCAGTTGTTGCGGAAGAGTTATTCCAGCAGCAATATGGCTATGTATCAAGTGCAAAAAACGGTGCCATAAAATCTGTAGCTGCTTGAATATCTTATTAACAGGATGAAAATTCCAGATTCATGGCAGTGCTTGTACCAATATGCAGCTATCCTGCTACAATTCAGTTAATCCAGAAACTATAAAATGAGAAAAAATTAGAATAAAATGAGAATGGGAATAATAATATTAATATTATTTTCATTTATTAATATTATTTACATTTATTTTTCTCAATTCTCTTTCTCTTCTTCTTTCTGTCATTTGCTGTCAGGTGGTGTGATCTGGGGGTCGTGTGGTGTGTGTTGATGTGAACATGCGGGGGGGATGGAGCGTGGTTCTTGGCAGGGTTGTCATTGTGCTTCTTTGCCCCTGCTTGTGGTCAGGTTGGGGGGATATGTGCTCGATAGTGTGCGCACTACTTCTGGGATCGATTGATCCTACTGGAAGTGAAGACAGAGGCGATGTCCCGCCCAGCCATTTTCGGACAAGCTACCTTCTACAGAGACATATCTGTCCAAACCCTTATTTCGAAGGATGCAGAGCGGTGGGCGTGGGGGCGGAGTTACTCCCTGGTGGCCATTTTCTTTATATCTATATATATATATATATATATATATATATATATATATATATATGGGGGAGATATGGAAATGATCCAAGTGGACATTTCCACTATCTCCCTGTTCTAAGGGCTATTCCCACAGGTCGGATCGGCACGTAGAGGAGCCGTGGCTCCTGAACAGGAGGGTCAGTTTACACACTAGGTTTATGGGGACTTAACATTCTGACATCACTTATATTTTGGGACTCATGTCTATCTTCTAATTTATCACATCCTGAAGGAAATTGATGTATGGTGGAGAATTCTGATACAGGGATAACCCTGTTACCATCTTAACTCTTTGACACTGAAAGTGAAAAGATATTTGTTGCTCCGTGGTTACCATCTAAAGTGAGTTCACATCTGGCTATATATGGTTATAAAATAATGTTTTGGATGTCATTAATGCTTACATTTAGACATTCCTGTAACCCCCAAGGTTCAACTACTGAATATGGGCATAGTCATTTCCTCCACTATGCTTGAAGACATATCTTATGCTGGGAGATATACACAATTAGATTATATATGTACACTGTTATTTATACCTATACTATAGATGTATGGTTAGGTCTATATGGCCCCTGGGTGAGCCTCCTTTAATATGGCTGTTTAACCCTGTGTGTATGCCCCTCTCAATGTGCTCCTGTGGGTGCCCCCCGTGCCCCCCCCCTCCCTCCCTCTCCCTGCTCCATCCTATTTGGTCCTGGTGCCTTATTTCTTCCTCTTGAGCCTGTGGCAGATACATATCAGTACTTAGTTGAATTTGTTTGAAATGAATGTATACATATTTCTGAATAGGTATGCTACATGTTGAAACAATAATGAAGTATGGCATATTGTTGTTGTGATGAATAACCCTATGTACTGCAAATTATTTGTTAATTGTGCTGTGTCTCCTAGCACCAATAGGATCTCCTGAGGAAGCTGTATAGTGAAACACGTAGCAATCTATTGGTATTCACACACTAGAATCCAGTTTGGCCCGGACACGGGAGGTCGTCCGTTTCTGTGCTATCACAGACACCAGACCATAGAACACAATGGGCAAATTATGGGTTCTTTTGCTATAGGAATATGTTGTATAGCACCTTCATGCACACCATTCATGTGATGGTTTTAAATATTTTTATTATGTTGTCATAAATAAATTTTGTATTTTTATATATATATATTAGAGTAAAGATTTCTTCCTTATGGGATTAATGGTGGCTACCTTTAAAGTCCTATTACCTATATGATTTTATCTCTATTTATGCCTTGATAATCTACGAACCTCAAGGTCCATAATCTCTCCTGTACTATCCTCCCTTTCAGTCCACTCCTACATGCTAAAATGGCATAATGACCTTGGAACATAGAAATCACTGCACGATTGGTCAATCATCTAGTGGGCAATATCAAAATGTTCCTCAAATATTGCTTTAATAGAACTGGCATAAAAAAGGTCATGCCTAGATAGTACCTAATCCCCTCCAGGATAGCGCACTTTAACTCCTCTATATTAATAAGATGCTTCAAAAACCGTGAATCAGATGGTGATATGGAGCACACCTAGTGGTCCTGCCCTATTGTTATCCACTTTTAAAGTGATTGTAAAGTCTCCTTTTTTTCCTATCAAAATAACAAACATGTTATACTTCCCTCCTCTGTGCAGTTGGTTTTGCACAGAGTAGCTTGGATCCTCCTCTTCTCAGGTCCCTCTTCTGTGATCCTGGCCCCTCCCTCCTATTCAGGGCCTCCGCAGCAAGCAGCTTGCTATCGGGGTACTATCAGGGTACCCGGGACGAGTCACAGCTCCCTGTATCCATTCAAGCACAGAGCCCTGACCCGACCCCATCCACTCTCTCCGCTGATTGCCTATCTGACTTTGATTGACAGCAGCGGGAGCCAATAGCATTCAGGAAGGAGAATCTTGGATGGCTGACACACTTCTGGACAGAGAGGAACCTCAGGTAAGTGTTACGGGGGCTGCTGCACACAGAAATCTTTTTATCTTAATGCATTGAATGCATTAAGTAAAAAACAAAAATCTGCTTTTACAACTACCGTAAGCCAAGTTTTTTAACCTCCTTTATAATATCTTCAAATGCACGTATTATTCACAGCATATACTGTATGACAACTCCATTCTCCTTCAATGATCTCTCTTTCAAGTCCCCTTACTCAGAATCATGGTGTCATTATTTTGGATCATACTTGCCAGGATTTTAACAACGTATAGTCTATGCTATTGGAATTAATGCATTCTTTCTACGATTCTATTTTTACTATTGTTAAAATGTATTACTGCAATTTTCCACACACTCATATACAAAAGGATTTGTAATTCTGCCCTGCCAGTCTTGTGAGCCAGACAACCCCCGCCAGCCAGCAATTGGAAACTGAATGAGCAGCAGCACATAAAATTAGGTCAACCCTCTGCGCTTTCCTTATGTATGCAGGTTCACAATGTTAGAACGACGTAATCAAACTGAATAGACGCAAACTTTAAAGTTTAACTCCACTTTTGTTGAGAAAAAAACATTCTCCTCTTGGTGATCCCTGTTCATTACAAGGATTTTAACAAACTTTGTTGCAGATTCCTACCTTTTGATATTCTGAAGACATCACGGTTTGTTCCTCTTTGCCTTTGTGTTGAGTGGGTCTAATGGGAGTGGTTTCATAATTATCTGTCAGCTGTGGCACCTGCAGGGCACTAATGAGGAAAGCTGCTGGGCCTGCATCCCTTTATATGTGTTCTGATTGGGAGTATCTCACCAAAAATGAGATGTGTTCCTATTGGGAATATCTCACCAAAAATTACATTTTTGTTGCAGGGGATGCCAGAAATCTCACTTGTATCTTAGGCAGACTTCTGGGAAAATTGGTGAGCCAATCACACAAGCAGGAACTTATGCTTCTGGTGTGTGGTAAGTACACATTCTCTGTACAGAACACCTCCAGGTAGCCATATTGCATTGTATTTTCAGAAAAATAAAATAGCTGCAGATTGAAAAAGGAAATGTCACTTTTAATAACATTCAATTACAATATGATTTGTGTTGCAATTGTATACGCTATATTGTTTTTTCTTTGTTTGGTATTTTTCTTCCCCACGAAAGTGGAGTTACCCTTTAAGATGTTGACCTTGCCTCTCCCTGTCTGGATTCTCTACAAGGGATTACCTAAGAATTTTATCAAGAAAGATTCAGGTGCATTATGTAGTAATACATAAAAATAAATGTCATAATTTTTAGTGAATGCATAACTGGATTAAATCAGGTTTTATTTATATTTGCCCGGAGTTCAACTTTAATTGAGTCAATATCTAGCTTTTTTATAATTTGATTGTATCTTTGGTTTCGGAAGCTTTAGATATCTCTGCTGAGCACAGGATATACGGCCTCTTTTGGAGAGCCAGATATTCTTACCAATAATGCACACAGCTATTGAGAAAATACAAAAATGATGATTAATTGCACCGATATCCATAAACTCTTTCAAAGGCCAGCAATCCTGCAGTGAGACCTCATTTATTGTACAATATGAAAAATTAATATGTCTGTTACATCTGAATGCAGTCAGGCTGCTGTGAGGCTTTTCCCTTTTTACTTTTTACATTTCAGGTGTCAACAAACATTCTATTTCCATAAGGTCCTGTTTGAACGAATGCGATAAGAGGTAAATTTTAATTGCATGCTTGCTGTGACCACGCCAGCCATACAAAATGAATTTGTGCAACTTTATACCACAGCCTACAAATTTTTATTTTCTTGTTTGAGAGTCACATATCCTAAATACAATATGGGATCCTGAACAGATGTGACTTTGATAGAGGCGAACTCTGTAAAGAAAACCTAATTTATATACAGATTTCTTATCCACTAATGCAGAAAGGATTGACAAAACAAGTTGCATTTTTTCAAAACTGGCAACAATAGTTTTCATTTGGCAATCATTACTTACATAGGTTTATCCAAATGTTTTAGCTAAAGTGGAGGAGACCGGATAGAAAGTATAGGAGGTGTAACTAGAACCTTCATGGGCCCCGCTGCAAGAAACAATGAAAGGCTTCTCAGACCTGAGCCCGGGGCCCTTCCCACTTACCCTGGGGCCTTTACAGGGCACCCCTTACATCAGAGTGCACAAAGTTTCCCCTTGCACTGTAAGAGTGAACTTTGCGGTCTCTGATTTAAGGGGGGAATGCTGGGAACTCTGATGTGGGGGGGAGCTCTGGTGACCAGAGACCCCCTTATATAAAATTTCACAGAGTCTGCAGAGTAAATACACCAGGGTAAAGGGGTCCACTAATGTAAGAGGGGAGTGAGAACATGAATATAAGAGGGGACCCTTATATCAGTGTCCCACCTCATCTTAGGGTCTCCATTCCCGTTACATCAGTGACCCTCTACAAAGTGACTGACTGCCCCACAGACTCTGTGACCTAGAGCTGTCACACACTGACCTCTTCTAAGTCTGTTCGGCTCCTTCTCCCCCTGAGCCCCCACCTTGCAGCGGCTTTCAAATTCACCTGACCAGTTGACCAAGCCTAGTCCAACCCAGCCAAGCCAGTTTTGGAACTGAGCATGCACAGACAATTAGCAATCAGCTGATCTTGGCTGGGCTCGGGCGGAGGGGGGGGGTCAGTCCGCTGGTCAGGTGCGCAGTGATCTTATGGCTCTTGCCGCCTTTCCTGTGAATTTGAAAGCAAACAACTGCAGGGGGGGGGGGGGGAGTCCTGTTTTTTTTTTTTTTTCAGACTTCATAGCCTTTGCTAAAAATGTTGAATATGTCACATATATTTGGAATTTTTACCTAGTGTTTTTTGAGACATTTTTTTACAAGGATATGGAGATAGATGCAGAGCTAGTCAGTAGATGTGCCATACCACAAATAAGTCTATTTCCTTTGAGTCCAGTAGTGATATGTAATGCCTTGGTCAATGAGAAGACCCACAGGACCAAGTGTGGGATGTGTATCCAACACACCCAAATGTATTGGATAGCAATGGTGTCTGTTAGGCTGGCCATACATCGTGCAAATTTCTTTCCAGCAAAAATAAATTTGCACGATTCCATCATCAAAGACAGACAGTTTTGACAGAGAATCTGGTTGTACTGAGAGGCTGGTTGTACCCAAGTTGATTAATCGTTTGATTACCTTTGTACATTCAGCCTGCCCATTAACGGTTCGAATCTCGGCCAATTCCTGCTGGACTGGCCTAGATTCAAACCTTGTATGGCTAGCCTAAAGCGAGCAAAGGTTCTCATAAGTGCATTAACAGGCAAGCATTTAGTTACTTTTCACAGGGTGCCACAAACAGTATTCCATTAGAAAAGCAACAAAGTTGCTTTAAATGGCAGAACAGATGTACCAATGGAGTTTGGTAAGGATTTCCATCATACAATATAAAACACGAAGAAGAATTTGTGTTGATTTTCTAAAGGCAAATAAGACATTTAATTTGAAATGGAAATTGCATTTTGCAAAGGAATTTTTTCACAGTGCTTAATGATGGTGGTAGCTGGGGTCCCCAAAGGATCTGTCCAGGGACCAATTCTGTTTAATTTATTCATAAATAATATAGAGGATGGGATAAATGGCTCAATCTCAATACTTGCAGATGATACAAATCTAAGCAGGGCCATAACTTCTGTGCAGGATGTGGAAACCTTACATGGCAAATGAGGTTTAATGTTGAAAAACGTAAAGTAATGCATTTGGGTGCTAAAAATACAAATGCAAGTTACTTGCTGGGGGGGGGGACCTCTGGAGGAATCCAGAATGGTGAAAGATCTGGAGAGCCTTGTAGATGACAGGCTCAGCAATGGCATGCAATGCCAAGCTGCTGCAAGCAAATCAAGGGATAAAACAATTTTCCCACTCTACAAGGCTCTCATCCAGCTGCATCTGGAGTATGCCATCCAGTTCTGGGAACCAGTCATCAAGAAGGAAGTGCTAAAACTGGAGAGAATCCAGAGAAGAGAAACAAAGCTAATAAAGGGACTAGAGTATCACAGCTATGGGGAAAGACTACATTGTGCTTATTCTCTCTGGGGAGGAGATATGATAGGAGGGAGTTTAAAAAGGCAGGTGGCCATTTACTGAAATTGGAAGAGACGCAGTTTAAGCTTAAACTACCTAGAGGGTTCAGCAGTATGGATGAGGAATTCTCTTCCACAAGCAGTGGTATCAGGAGAGAGCTTTGATAGTTTTAAAAAAAACTCTTAGATGGGCATCCTAATGATCACAACATGGATATGGGAATTACCATTGACATACATAAATACACACACACCACATGTTCAAGTGGATGGACTGGTGTTCTTTTTCAACCCTAATGACTATGTACCTATGTGTGAAGTTTCACTTTCCAAAGAATACCCAAACACATGCAGGAAAAATAAAATAAACAGCATTTTTGCTTTCACACGATAATGGAAGTCAGCAGAGCTTCACCTCCTTCACTAAGGTCTAAGGAAAATTCCCTTGCAAAGCGAATAGAATAGCAAAATCAACACCCTAGTTTAATCAACTGCCATTCAGGCTTACAACATATTAAACATGAATCTAATGAACATGGAATTGTTGGAAACTGGTGAAGTGCTATAAGGCGGCAATGGAAGCAGGAAACAGAATGCGGCTTGTAGGGGAAATATCCTTTTCTGCAGATAGAAAAAGAGAACTAATCAAAATAACACACAGATGAACCAAACAAGCAAGAATTTGTGACTGACTTTTTTAGTTTATACAATAAAGCAATGTAGAGCGCACATAAGCAGCAGAAATCTTGAGAAACGATGAGGGGTCTTCAAAATGTTTCCGCACTTTTTTATATTTAAAGGATAAGTTCACCTTTGGGAACATGTTATACCTCATTTTAGGGTGGAACATGTTCCCGATGCTGCAGCCGATGACTGTTTGTATGGCTGAATTTGAATACACAATACACATTCAAACCAAAGTCGTGCAGGACCCTTTTTTTGGTCCGCACCAGAATGAAATCGCATGGGTGTTACCACCTATGCGATCCGATTCCTGTCCAAATTGACATTTCGAAATGTTAAATGTGAACTAATCTGGGGGGTGTCATTAACTTTGTATTGACGCTCCAAGCATTTCACATATGGCAGTGTGAACTGCCTGCGAGTTGGCTGTGATGCGGGAACCCGCAGTGGATTTGCAAGGTTCCTGCATCGCACCAGTGTGAACCAGCACTGAAGATGGTAACAGAGTAAGGATTTCCAGTAAAGTGATTTTGGGTTCCCAGGAGTTGTAAGAAACCAATGAGCAATAACTCTTCAACAGCCTTGTAAAATGAAATATTAGTTTTAGGCCTCTTTCACATGAGAGGTCCAATTGGGTCCACCTGTCTTTTTTCATCCAGACTCGATCGAACCCCACATTCTCCTCTATAGAGAGTTGAATGTTGTGTCCATTTACAGCCGCCTATCTCTGATCCAGAAATAAACAGAAGGGGATCCGTTCCCCTCTGTCTGGCTGGATCAGATCATACAGTCAGCTGGTCTGTTTATATCTGACTGCCCATAGAGCAGACTATGTCCATGTCCGCTCTGCATAAGTGGAGCGGACACGGACAGACACACAGCTCTGTGTAAACTATGAAAGAAAACACACCCACGCCTGGACAAACAAACAATGATAGTAATAATATTTGCTGCAGCAGCTGTCTATTATGTCCAACTAAGAGTTTAACCAATATTAAATTTCAGGCAGTGCTTGCTATAACATAAAAATCTACTAGTAAGTGCCAAACATTATATACAACATACTGTAGATGCCATTAGTGTGTTGGAAGTGACAGATAATAGTTCAATAATAAACATAAGGGATAAATAATAATTAAATTGACACTGCAAAAAAAAAAAAAAAAAAAAATATTTTGCGCATTCTTGAGTGCTTCGTGCCTTATCCCAGGGTTCCCCCTGTGTATTCCACCATGTGCATAAATATATTCACACCACACTCACCAGATAAATTGGTGACTCCCTTACTGTATAGCAAGGAGAGTCAATAAAGCTTGTAGGTCTTTAGGGAGACCTGTCCCACAATCGCTGATATTTCCTGGTTGCTCTCACGGATCCTAGCTCCTCCCTAGCTGTTCTCCCAAACGATTATTAGGCAGGCAGAAAATAAATGGAGAGACAGCCTCTCATAGTTTAAAATCCCTGGTAGGTTTAGTCAATAAAAATTTAATTACAAAAAAGCGCCACTGAATAGTTATGTGAATTAGTAAAAAGCGGCCCTTTAGGGTGTGCAGAAAGATGGATGCTGTCTAGAACCTGGCGTGCATTCCACTCGCTGGTCCGGAAGTGATGCACAGGAACACCAGTAATGTTTTTTTAAAAACCATCTGGTGAGTGCGGTGTGAATATATTCTAGCACGTGGTGAAATACACAGGAGGAACCCTGGGAGAAGGCACGAAGCACTCAAGATTGCACAAAAGAATTATCACTTATGTTTAATATTGAAATATTATCTGTCACCTACAACACACTAATGGCATCTACAGCATGTCATATATTGTTTTTGGCACTTACTAGTAGATTTTTAGGTTATAGCAAGCACTGCCTGAAATTTAACTTGGTTAACCATAGCTGTGTGTGTCTGATCGAACTATAAGCCCCAACATCCTTAGCGGCTGTCGGCTTGTAGTTGTCAATGAACTACCATACCACTGTGGTAGTTCATTGAGTGTTCCTGGCAGGGAGTATCGGCTTACCTGTACGGGATGTACTGGTAAGCCCATACACTGACAGTGTGCAGGAGACCTGCATGGCATCAGCGATCTGCTGATCGCTGATGCAATGCTTTCCAGGCTCTAGCAACACGAAATAATAAATGCACATTTTTTTACCTGCAAAAAAATGCGTATTTATTTATGTTTTTTAAAAAGTGAACTTTTCCTTTAATGGAGTTTTAAAAAGTTCAGAAACTTTTTTAAGGAATCCTGGAAGATTACACTTGAAAGATGTATTCCGGCTGGGTTGGGTGGCTTACTACCCTTTGTAAATTACACTGTTTCTCACCAAATTATTAAAATAGAGTCATCATAAGCGAACCACAAGAGAGTAAATAAATTTAATGAGAACTGCAAGACCCCACTAGGTATATTTCTGAGGTTTGCTAACAGCTGAGCAGGAAATAGACTGAAGCTGGCCGATTTAAAAAATAGAATAATAAATAACAGGTATTTTGCTAATCCATAAATCTACCTGCTGCAATTTGAAAATCTATATTACCATAATATATGGGAACATTTTTTTTTTTTTTTACCTCACCCCCATCATCCCCATAAGCTGCAATTAATACTGAATACATGACCCATTTCACATACCTTTTTTTTACTTGCAGCCTTTAGATTGTCAGAAAATAATTATGGAAGTAAGCAGCTACAGCTAAAGATCACTGTGACTATTTAGCTATATTTTTAACATTCTGTTATACAGAGCAACAGCATGTGTGAACATAATCATACCCAAATGTGTTTTGAGTGCACACACTTTTGGTTAAACAAAATATGCAATCAAGCTAATAAATACTCTTTAATGCCTAATGATTCATCAAACTGTTCAGGGTAATCTTAAAAAGCGAACATAGGTGGAATAAATCTCAGATGAATTCTATTCACATCACATCGGTGATTTTGAAAAGAAAAATTTCAAGGCTCGATAGATGAAGAGAAAAACAACTGAAGTGAGGCCTTTTCTACACTAGTTCTGCCTACTGAAGAGTGATCTGCATTGGATCGATCTTCAGTGGATATCTGGTAGGTGGTGGGGAAGAGTTATACAGAGTCCTCATCGCCTGTTTTAAAAACCCAGCACCATTGCATTCTCCTAACAGTTGAATAGGTCTCGTTTGGTGGGAGGTGATGCCCGCCCAACACAATGGCAAGGATAAGATTTGCCAGGTCATGATGCAAAGCATCTGTACTCCCCCCTCCACTGTCTGTGCAGCTTAACGAAGGGTCACAATATAAAAAAACATGGCGGAACCTGTGCCAACATCCCAATTAATAACAATATATAGGAACTACATTTTTGCAGTGGCGCTTTTTATGCACCAATGTAAATTTTTGACACGAACTGTATTATATAAAAAAACCTTCAATTTTTATTGTACAAAAATAAAAAAAATTAAATAAAAAACATTAAACATAAAAGCAAAGGCTGACAATTAGTACACATTCCTTGTGCAAGAGGATAAAGTTACATACTCTTTGTTCCATTAAACAACATAATGGTAACAGATGTCGGGAGACATACGTTATTATTCTTGTGTGAAAAATATGGGTATACATTGGTGCCTAAAAAGTCCCAACCCTAAAGTTTAGTTCCTATATACAACTTATTTGGGGGGGGGGGGGGGGCTGCATTAAAAATGCAGCTCCGCTACGCAGTTTTACTGCCCCCAAACCCGAGTATAAAATAAACAAGGCGTTCTGGGAACTCTGTGTGAGGTCTGAGAATCTGGTAAGGGGCTTTTCTTTACTTTTTGCGGTGAAGCAGCTTTGTTGCCACTTATTGGTGGTGTGATCTGTTTGAATTTCCACATAAAAGGGGAGAGAAGAGTGTAGAGGATTGCACACCTGCCATTATTGTTGCACTTTTGGACTTTTATTTTTAATTTATGCACTATATATAACATGTATGCACTTTAACCACTTAAGCCCCGGAAGATTTTACCCCCATTCCGACCAGGGGGTATTTTGCGATTCGGCACTGCGTGATTTTAACGGACAATTGCGCGGTCGTGCGACGCTGTACCTAAACAAATTTGGCGTCCTTTTTTTCCCACAAACAGAGCTTTCTTTTGGTAGTATTTGATCACCTGTGCGATTTTTTGATCACGCGCTATAAACAAAAAAAGAGCGTCAATTTTGCAAAAATAACAATATTTTTCACATTTTTTATATGAAATTCCCCCAAAAAAAATTTAAAAATCAAAATTTAACATTTTCGGCCAATTTGTTTCATGCTACATATGTTTGGTAAAAAAAAAAAAAAACGCAAAAAGCGTATTTTGATTGGTTTGCGCAAAAGTTATCGCGTTTACTAACAAAGGGAAAGATTTTTGTCATTTTTGTTGTTTTTTTTTTAACGCGTAATGGCGGCGATCTGCGATTTTTTTTGCGGTACTGCGACATTGCGGCGGACAGATTGGACCCTTGACTGACATTTTTGACACTTTTGGGGTTACCAGTGACATTTCTACAGTAATCAGTGCTATACATATGCACGGTTACTGTAAAAATACACTGGTAGTGAAGGGGTTAACTTTATTAGAGAGGGAGGGGCTGTGTGTGTCCCTAGGGGCGTGCTTTCTACTGTGATTGGCTGTGGCTTCAGATGTATGAAGAGTGATCGACGGTTCTACATAGTAGAACCGTATGATCAGCCTTCATGCACCGGGGAGAATGACAGGTGGCTTGTTTACACAAGCCGCCTGACTTTCTCCCTCTCCCCCGCCGATCGCCGAGTGACCGGCGGACATTGGGTCCGCTGGTCACACGCGCGGGGGGGGGGGGGTGGTCCGTGACCACGCGCTCGCTCCCTAGACCCTCACAAGCTAGTGACGTAACCCTACGTCACTTTGCCTGTGAGGGGCTGACTGCCGACGTAGATCGGCGTTAGGCAGTCGGCAAGTGGTTAAGGTTTATGCGCTTTACATGCTGTTCATGCACTATTGATCTAACTTCATTGTTTTGGGAGTATTTACATGAATGTGTTTTTGTGACTGATTTACATTTATTGACTATTATGAACTCACTAGGGACAGTGCACGTTAATATATAATTCTAAGTAAAAAACAAGGCCTAAAGGAATGCACTGAATAAAACAAAGTCCAAGGCCTCATACACACTGTGCATTTAGCTTTTGTGCAGGAGATTCTGGCATTTTTAGTAGGCAATGGGGCACCATCCAGCCCCGCTGCCAGCAGCCTGTAAAAGTCTTCAAGAGGCTGAACGAGGCTGGCTGGTACACCAGGTGGTACTAATATGTTTAGGGCTGTATGCACCCAGGGCATTTTGCACCACAGACATTCGAGGGCAATCATCCCTGGGTGCATACTGACCTAAACACTAGGACAACTTGGTGCATTATTCAGCCTCATCAACCCACAGAAGCTTTAAGCCTCTCGTAGACTGTTAGGCTGCCGGCAGCATGGCTGGATGGTGCACCTGTGTCTTCTGCCCACACAAAAACAACATCGGAATCTCATGCACTAGAACTAAGTGCCCAATGTGCACAAGGCCTAAAGTAAACCTGTAGGCCATGCACACCGAATAACTTAAAGCAGAACCGCAGCCAAATATAGCAATATAAAATAAGCATATGAAAATATGAAAATCCGCTTTTGCTGCAATATTCCACTTCAATACAGATTGTTTTCAGCCCTCCCCAACACATGTTTTACTGCTGCTAATGCTGGTCTGATGGCCAGCATCCTTCTATGGACTTCTGGGTTCAGGTCACTCTAGACCAGTGATGGCGAACCCTGGCACCCTAGATGTTTTGAACTAAATTTCCCATGATGCTCAACTACACTGCAGAGCGCATGAGCATCATGGGAAATATAGTTCTGGGGTGCCAAGGTTCGCCATCACTGCCTAGACCCAGCCTGTTAATGGACAGTGAAAAGGTAAAGCAGCGCAGTGATGAGCTCATCTCTTTATCACTCTGCTTTCTCTACCTATCAACGTGCATCTCATCAGCACATCGACCAACTAAGGCTGGCCAAACACAGAGCAAATTTCTTCCCTGCGACCATAGACTGCAGGAAAGAAATCTGCATGATTCCCCCATCAACACACACCGTGCTGACAGAGGAATCAGCAATTGTATTCTCCTGGCAGGGGAAGCCATCCCTGTCAGGAGAAAACCCTGATTACTGCTAGCAGCCGCTAGCAATAATCGCAATAGAATCAATTTGGTACATTCAGCCTGCCCATTAAGGGTTAAAATCTCAGCCAGTTCCTGCTGATCCAGCTGAGAATTGAACAGTGTATGGTCAGCCTAACTCCTTGTACTGTTTCTTCCTCTCAAATTACAGCTTTACTATACAAAAATTGCAAGAAGATGATAGCAAGTCAAACATAGATACTTAAAGGGTAACTCCACTTTCACAGGGAAAAAAAATTGCAAATAAATAAAAAAATAATATAGCATATGCAATTGCGACACAAGTCATATTGTAATTGAATGTTATTAAAAATTACCTTTCCTTTTCAATCTGCAGCTGTTGTAATTTTCTATGAAATGCAATGCAATATGGCTACCTGGAGGTATTCTGTACACAGAATGTGTACTGACCACACCCCAGACACATTTCCTGCTTGTGTGATTGGCTCACTGATTTTCCCAGAAGTCTACACTAAGATACAAGTCAAATTTCTGGATTCCCCTGTAACATAAAATGTCATTTTTGGTGAGATACTCCCAATAGAAAATCGTGTCTAAAGGGATGCAGGCCAAGCAGCTTTCCTCATTAGTGTGCTGCAGGTTCACAGCCGATTGATAATTCCGAAACCACTATTATTAGACTCACTTTCCTACATGGACACAGACAATCTGCAACAAAGTTTGTTAAAATCCTTGCAACGTACATAGATCACCCAGAAGGGAATGTTTTTTTCCTCAACAAAAGTGGAGTTACTCTTTAAACTGCTTGCATTTTATAAATGATCTATTAAAAGTGGAGTTACTCTTTAAACTGCTTGCATTTTATAAATGATCTATTAAAAGTGGAGTTACTCTTTAAACTGCTTGCATTTTATAAATGATCTATTAAAAGTGGAAGTAAAGGCAAAACCTAACTAACTCTAAACCTACTCCCAGCCACATTCTAAGCCTAATCTATCTAGCCTTGTAAAGAAGAAATCGCGATACTTATCTGTTCTACAGCCGCTTCTCTACATTTTTTTTTTTTTTTAACATCAACACAGAAAAAGCATCACCTGTCTAATTCTGATCCACGGGTAAATATTTTAAAGGTCTTTGTCATTTTTGAAGTAGTAGGTTAAAAGCGTAAAGTACATTTCTGAATTTGCGTCTACTTCAACAATTAAGGGTTATTTATAGTAAGGTTGTTTTAGACTTTTGGGAGAGAAGGGTTAATTGTTAGGATCTGCCTAAAGGGTTAAGTTTGAGGTCTGGAGTGAATGCAAGCTGAAGGAATCTTTTTAACCTTTTTCCCAGAAAGTAAAATCTGCTTTGGGCTACTGGCGCCAAAAACCAATTTACGTTACAGGTCATGCTACCACTACCTTGTTAGAGGTTCTATAATGTATTTTTTCAGTATCTGTCAAATGCCCACACTTCGTGACAACGAAAGAACAAACCGTGCCACAGTTCAGAAGAAATAAATTGGGTCATAGAAGTGAGAGAAAACAGTTGTTTATGCAGAATTTATCCCTAAAAAGTCTGAGAAAGGCAACCTTGCTCTTTAATTGGTCTGTTTTTATGGGTTCCAGTGCCATTATAGAAATCATAGTGTGCCTGTTAGATAGTAACTTGTGCAGAGGACTAGTATAGGAATTAATGCATGAGCGGAACTAAGGCAGCAAGGAGTGGTTGTCCATAGACCAGTGCTTATTCAAAATCTCCAATCACACCCACAGCAAGTCCAGTTTAACAACCATGTAGCTGAATGGAAATTATACGAACAATAAAAGCAGAAAAAAAAAAAATCATAAATTTTAAAACTCTCCATTTAAATGCTCCGCATTTACATCCTACATTACTTTGATGGCTGCAAGCTAATACATGTTCACAGTTCAACATCTCTAAAATCGTGGTAAAAAAAGTCTCCACATCTGATGGACAGCTAAGCTATAGGGGAAAAAATGGTCACACAAGTACACCAGTGTTCTCCCTTATTGTAAGCATGTTCACAATGTAAACCTGACAGTATGGTGCAAACCAGAAAAAATAAAATAAAAAAGTCCTCACATTGATTACTTACCCTCACATCTGTTTAAAGAATACTTTTTAAATATTTGCCTAGAGATCCTTTTGACAATAGATTCTACTCTGTCACTGCAATGGTTGTTATGATAGTGATACATGGTTATGGTGATGTTATGATAGTGATACATGGTTATGGTAATTCTAGGATAGTGATACATGGTTATGGTAATTGGTAATGTTAGGATAGTGATACATGCTAATGGTAATTGGTAATGTTATGATAGCGATACATGGTTATGGTAATTGGTAATGTTATAATAGTGATACATGGTTATGGTAATTGGTAATGTTATAATAGTGATACATGGTTATGGTAATTGGTAATGTTATGGTAGTGATACAAAGTTATGGTAATGTTATGATAGTGATACATGGTTATGGTAATTGGTAATGTTATGGGGGTGATACATGTTAATGTTATGATAGTGATACATGGTTATGGTCATTTTTAATGTTATGATAGTGATACATGTTTATGGTAATTGGTAATGTTATGATAGTGATACATGGTTATAGTAATTGGTAATGTTATGATAGTGATACATGGTTATGGTAATTGGTAATGTTATGATAGTGATACATGGTTATAGTAATTAGTAATTTTATGATAGGGGTACATGGTAATTGGTAATGTTATGATAGTGATACATGGTTATGGTTTTGGTAATGTTATGATAGTGATACATAGTTATGGTAATGTTATGATAGTGATACATGGTTATGGTAATTGGTAATGTTATGATAGTGATACATAGTTATGGTAATTGGTAATGTTAGGATAGTGACACTATCATAACATTACAAATTACCCATGTATCACTATCATAACATTACCAATTACCATAACTATGTGATACATGGGTAATTTGTAATGTTATGATAGTGATACATGGTTATGATAGTGATACATGGTTATGGTAAATGGTAATGTTATGATAGTGATACATGGTTATGGTAAATGGTAATGTTATGATAGTGATACTTGGTTATGGTACATGGTAATGTTATGATAGTGATACATGGTTATGGTAAATGGTAATGTTATGATAGTGATACATGGTTATGGTAAATGGTAATGTTAGGATAGTGATACATGGTTATGGTAAATGGTAATGTTATGATAGTGATACTTGGTTATGGTAAATGGTAAGGTTATGATGGAGATCCTTGTTCTGTAAAAATAAAAAGATATTCAACCCTCTTCAGTAGTTCTGCATTGATAACCTTAAAAACACCTTCAACTAGTCAGTTGCATATAATACCATTGTGAAAAAAAAAGAAAATATGTATGTGGCAATGTAGTAAACATTTCTCCTGAGCTTTTCCTTTACTGTTAGCCATGCTGGCCACTTGTGCTGTTGTAGAACTCTTTTATGTTTTTTCTTTCTTTTTTTATTTGTATTTCACTTTATGTTGTCACTTTGTGGTGGTCTATTTGCAATAGGTTTAAAAATTTAATAAAATGAAATAAAAAAAAAAAACAACACACCTTCAACATTACACTGCAAGTCCAGTTAAATTAGATTAACTACTATTAAATATACTATAACCTTGATAAAGGAGAACCTTCCCAGAAATTTCTACAAATCTTATAATCACTAAGTACTGTTTCCGCAAACTGCAAATTGGTCACAGCTTTTATAAAATCTGCTGTGGTTAAGAAGCATTTCAAACACATTCTTTGCCAATTTCTTTCTATATCCATACAAATGTTCTTTGGAAGCTCCATGGAAACAAGCTATGCAGCTCTGAAAGCCATATAAGGTCCCATAAAATGTGAAATAGTAGTTAAAGAAACAACAACATTATCAGTAACAGATTAATAAAGTTAAATAGGATTATCTGAATCATATCTAGTGGGTGTTTAAATGTTTAAATATTTACTAGTTACAATTGTATGCCATTGTTCTCTTCTGACATCTTAGCCCAATTTTTCAGTAATGTCACTATGCCACCCTATATTAGGCTAAAAAGAGCCAAGAGCATGAACATGGAGGTGCCACAAAGCTAAGGAATATTTTTTTTCTATCCTGCTCTAAAATGTATTGGAGCAAGCTACACCTTTTGAGAACACAAATACTAGTGATACCATTGATTTTACCCCCACAACCTATCTCCTAAATTTTTGGCCTGGTCCTACGACCCGCTCCACTAAAACCCCTTCTGAAAAACCTCATTAACACCGCTGCACAAAAATCCTGCAAACATTGGCAATCCTAAATTATTCTAACACTGAAAAAATTGAATTACCATGTAGATTACATGTGCGAAAAAGAAAACGGAAAATTGATATCAAATACTTACCGTAATTTTCCTTTCCTGATGGACTCCATGGCAGCATACGTTTGGGTAGGCTCCACCTCCTCTCCTACCTCATAGGACCCCACTCCCATAAATCTTTGCTACCTTTCAGCATCAGTGTTCTGTAACTAGCCTACTCAGGAATTGGGAGGGGACTCCTGCTGCCATGGAGTCCATCAGGAAAGGAAAATTACGGTAAGTATTTGATATCAATTTTCCGTTTTCCTGACAGACTCCATGGCAGCATAAGTTCGGGAAATAACTCGCTATACACTCCCGGGTGGGAAGATGCTGAACAAAGAAAACTTTAATTGGCACTTTCAACTGACAAAACTTGAACGCCAAAGTTAACTGAAGATAAGGCAGCAGGTTCAACACAGTAATGTGTAAGAAAGGTATTCACAGATGACCAAGCGGCTGCTTTGCAGATCACATCAGGCGCGACGTGTTTAGACACTGCCCAGGATGTAGCAATGCTTCTGGTAGAATGAGCTGTAATCGCCTCTGGAGGAGCCAAGCCTTTTGCTCTATATGCCCATTGTATAGCCTGGACAATCCATGCAGCCACCGCTCTTGAAGAAGCACGCATCCCTTTCTTATTCCCATGGAGAAGAACAAACAGGAAATCCGATTGACGGAAGGAGGATGTGGCTTCTAAGTATTGACTCAAAGTGTCACCCACATCTAAAGGATGGACTAAGGATTCTTCATTTGTTCTGAAGGTGGGCAGAACTATCTCAGAATTTTCGTGGAAGACAGATGTTACTTTAGGGTTGGACCCCAACATAGGGATTAGGACCACTCTGTCCTGAAAGAAGGTCAGAAAAGGCTCTTTGCAGCCCAAATTGTGTATCTCCGAGACCCTCTTAGCAGAGGTGATAGCCACCAGAAATAACGTCTTCAACGTAAGCTCCCTGATGGACATGGAAGCAACCTCCTTTGAAGCAAAGAAGTCCAGGACCAACGGAAGATCCCATTTCGGGAATCTAGGTTTTCTCTGAGGCCTGAGCCTGACTGCACCCTTAAAAAACTGTTGGATCAGTTGATGTCTTGCCCA
Source organism: Pelophylax lessonae (assembly GCF_965119305.1). Classification (NCBI taxonomy): domain Eukaryota; kingdom Metazoa; phylum Chordata; class Amphibia; order Anura; family Ranidae; genus Pelophylax; species Pelophylax lessonae. Next base: position 209,196,159 of record NC_138773.1, read on the forward strand.
CTGAATTCCGGTGAAAGCTGAGATGGCAGAAACTTGCACCCGGAGAGAACTAACCGAGAGGGACAGATCTAAACCAGACTGCAGAAAACTCAAGATTTGTTGAATGGTAGGCGCACCTGCCGGACCCAAACCCTGGGATTGATGACTCAAAAACCTTGCCCAGATTCTCTCATACACTCTGTTGGTGCTATCTCTTCTTGAGCTCATAAGAGTGGGAATCACTTCTTCTGGACATCCGAGGGCCTCCAGCCTCTCCCTCTCAAGAACCAGACCTTGAGGTGCAGACGCGCAGGGCATGGATGCAGAGTAGGCCCCTGCGATAGAAGGTCTGGCCTGAGAGGCAGAGGGATCGGATCCCTGAAGCTGAGAAGGGACAGCAGAGGAAACCAAGGCCTGTTGGGCCAGAAGGGAATTATCGCTATGACCTCTACTTCCTCCATCTTCAGTCTCCAAAGGAATTGGAGCACTATAGGCACCGGTGGAAAGGCATAGGCAACCTGGAAGTTCCATCTGTCCGTGAGGGCATCCACTCCGAAGGCTCGAGGATCCCTGAACCTCGTATAATACTTTCGAAGTTTTTTGTTGTGTGGACTCGCAAAGAGATCCACCTCCGGTGAGACTCCCAGAGACAGAACCCAATTGAACACCTCCTGATGGAGGGACCACTCGTTGTTGTCCAATTGAAATCTGGACAGGAAGTCTGCTTCCATATTCAGCACCCCCGGAAAAAAGACCGCTGAGAGGTTGGCCAGGTGTTGCTGGGCCCAAGACATAATTGGATCTGTTTCCTGGGAGTAGAGTCATGCTGCGGGTTCCACCCTGCCTCTTGACGTATAACACTGAGGCCCCTTGAGTCAGATGGTGAAAAGCCTGGAGGGCTTTGAAGACGGCTCGTAGCTCTAGGATGTTGGACACCACTCAGTGACTAGAGAAGTTCCACCTGCCTTGTGCCACTTCTGACCGGCAGTGAGCTCCCCAGCCGGTACTGCTGGCGTCAGAGGTTATCGTCACCCAGGAAATTGGAGCAATTGAGTGGCAGTTGGTTAGATTCACACGGCGTAACCACCAAGGAAGACACCCTTTCATGAATGGTGTTAGATAAATAATCTGTGACAGGTTCTCTGTTGTCCACTGGTGGAGAAACCCCTTCTGAAAGGGCCTCAGCCTCCACAGAGCCCACTTCACCATGGGCGAGGTAGCCACTAGAGTCCCTACCACCTTTAGACACTGACGAGCAGTGAGATGGGAGGCAGCGAGAGCCACCCTGCTCTGGACTACTGGAATTTTCTCTTCTGGCAGAGATATGGTGCAATTCAACGTGTTGAACAGTGCTCCGAGAAAATACCAGGGACTGCGTGGGCACCAGATGGCTCTTCTCCAAATTGAGAATCCACCCGAACTCCCGAAGAGTAAGGATCACCTGCTCCAGATGTATCAGCAACTGGGCCCTGTCCTGGGACAGAAGAAGGAGATCGTCCAGGTAATGATGTAATCTGATACCTCTGGTTCTGATGAGAGCCACAATTGCCAACAACGTCTTGGAGAAGGTGCGAGGCGAAGTCGAGAGCCCAAAGGGAAGACCTGTAAATTGCATGTGGACATGATTGACAGCAAACCGGAGGAATTGATGATACTCTTTTGCCACAGGAACGTGGAAGTACGCATCTTTTAGGTCTATTGATGCCAACCAATCTCCTGGGAGAACCGAATGTTGTATTGTAATTAGGGACTCCATCTTGAATCTCTCTCGACGGATAGATCTGTTTAGATAAGTGAGATCTATTACCGGGCGCCATGTGCCGTTCTTTTTCTGGACGAGGAAGAGAGGTGAATATACTCCCTGACCCCTTTCCTCTTCGGGAACTAGTACTACAGCTCGTTGATCCAGTAGGGTATCCACATAACTGAGAAGAACCTTCTTCTTTTCTGCTGTAGAAGGAAGGGAAGTTGCAATGAACCTGGGTTTGGGAACGTTGAACGCCCAGGAGTGTCCTCGGGACACAACATTTAGAACCCAGGGATCCTGGATCGAGGCCGCCCAGACGTCCCGAAATTGGAGCAACCTGGCCCCTACTGGAACAGACTGGACGGGTCCAACCTCAAAAGGATTTGGTGGCCTCCCAGTCACCTGAGGAAGGGCCCTTGGGACCTTTCTGAAAAGAGGACTGTCTTGACTTCCAGCTTCTCCCGTAGGATTTCCCTGGTCTGTAGCTGCGCACTTCCCTAGAGCGATTAGCATTTTGTCTCCTTGGGAAAGAGCGCTTCTGAGCGCTTGGGCGTTTGTTCTGGGGAAGGAACCCAGATTTTCCGCCCGTGGCCCGGGTTATGGCTGCATCTAGTTTATTCCCAAAGAGGGAAGAACCCTCAAAGGGAATCCTACACCAAGCCTGTTTAGAGGCAGCATCAGCAACCCAAGGCCGAAGCCAAAGGGCACGTTTGGCCGTAACGGAGGCCAGCATAACCCGGGCCAAGAGGCGAATGGTGTCCAAAGAAGCCTCCCCCAAGAAGCCCGCAACCACCTTCAGCTCCAGAATAGGGGAACTTTGGAGCACTTCCTCCGAAACTCCTCCAAGAGTATCTTCGAGGGCATTAACCCAAACCTCCATGCCCTTGGAAATTGTAGCCAAAGCCATTGCTGGCTTACAGGCCATGCCGGCTGATAGGTATGCTCGCTTAAGATCAGCGTCAATCCTCCGATCCAAAGGATCTCTAAATGATGCTGTATCCTCCATTGGGAGAGTGACGTGTTTCGCCAGACGCATCACTGTGGCATCCACACTAGGAGAGGACTCCAAATATTTCACCTTTTCCTGTTTAAAAGGATAGAGCTTCGCTACTATAGTGGTCATGGAATTTTTCCTTTCCACTTTGCTCCACTCTTCAGACATTATGTCTCCCAGTTCCTCTAGAAATGGGAAATTCAAGCGCTCTTTGCATAATTGCTTGAAATATTTCTTCTGCTTAGGAGAAGAGACAGCAGGATCCTCCCAATCAAGGGCCTCTCTTAACGCTTTAACTAACGGAGACACGAGGGCAAACTCAAATCCAGTACCGGAGTCATCCGAATCAGAGTCGGACTCTGACGGGAGAATAGATGGATGGCTGGGTTGGGAAGACTCAAACGGATCCTGAACCGACAAATCTCTGTCAGGAGAGTGTGACGGACCTGCAGAAGTGCTTGGCTTATGCAACTCAGCAAGAGAGTCCTTTAAAACTCTACGCACCACCTCCTCAATATGTTGGTCCGTTTTTTCCCTTTCACCCGTAGCTTGGGTATAACAGGGTTTGCACAAGGAGGAACCATCTGGTATTAGGGTACGGCAACCCCAGCATTTTTTCCCCTGCGGGCGTTCTGAGCTGCCATGGTGCGAGGAAGACTGGCCCTCACGTCCCCTGCCATGAGAGGAGCTGCGCTTAGATTTAGATGAGGAGCGCCGGTGCTGCGTATTTGAATGACTGTCTTCGCTGCGTGTGCGGGGCTGTTGATCAGACCTAAGAGAGCTGAGACAGACACATACATGCAAGCCATAAGAAAAGATGAAAGAGACACAGGGCATAAAAACTGTCAAAACCATGGTGCAACTAGGTAGGGATAAGTATCCTAATAGGAAGAGGATATAACCATCAGTCCCATTACCTAAAAACAAGACCCCCAGGAGAAGGAATCTTCTTACCTTAACCACAGGACCGGAGTCCGGGGGAGGCTACCGATATACCGACCTTCCCACCAGCTCCGGTCTAATCGCAGGTTTAAAATAGACCGCCGGACCGCGACGCGCCGTATTGCGCAACCGCGCGTGACGTCAGACCGCACTACTGCGCATGCGTGGCGATTCCAATACTCGGCGGTGCACTGCGCATGCTCAGATGCGCCGGACAACCCGGAAGTAGCGGAAAGGACCGTGGCGGTGGCCATGAAGCACCGCAAGTAAGTTTAAACCGCAAAACTAGCAACACTAGAGCGATAAACCGATAAAAACAACACCATAGACACGAGCATAGATAAAAAAGGCAATATACAAGGAAGATAAGCATGAAAATGAGGAAAAAGAAATGGTCCCATATAAGGGCTTAACACCCTCCGATAGCATAACCGAGTCCAGGAGACGCAACACCGGCTTGTGCCTTCAGGCAATAAAGGGCAACCCGCAGCAGCAGGGCTTTCTCGGTCAAACCACATAGCTCCAGCTAAGGGTCTCTTCCATTGCCCCCTCCATACCCTGCTAAGAGCCAGGGCTTATCGGAGGCTCCGAAACTCAGTCTGCCACCGATATACAGGACCAGATAGTAGGAACATCAGACATATGTATGAGGAGGACGAAAAAGGAACACTGATGCTGAAAGGGAGCAAAGATTTATGGGAGTGGGGTCCTATGAGGTAGGAGAGGAGGCGGAGCCTACCCGAACGTATGCTGCCATGGAGTCTGTCAGGAAATAATTTTACACTCAAAACAGGATATACATATGCCATTCAACAATAATTGACTTAATTAGTATTCAAGCAAACAGAAAGTGTATAAAGAAATATAACAAAGGGCTGAATAGGAGTAGAATATACCACATTAAAGCAGAATTTTACCCATAACAACTTGCCTTTTTGCTGGAGACTGCCATTTTGCTGCAGCCCAGAGCCCCTGAACAGCAGTAAATCATAAGGTGGAACTAAATCCATTGATTTAACGGGGTCAAAAAATGGCAGTTGCAGTTTAAATAGAAGCAGCTTCCTTGGCTGTAAATGATAGGCGGGTTTAATTGTGGTTTAAGGCGGTCAGCAAATCGGCCTCTACAACTTAGCAGTGCCTAAAAATGCAGAGCAACTGAGCATGTGCAAAACTGTGTATTACCAAATTTTAAACAGTATAGACACTTATTTTTAAGGCTTTACATAGCTATACCTGCAAAAGGAGCCAGCCTGATGTTATCTAGCAGGACTTAATTTTCTGACTAAAGTTCTACTTTAAAAACTACAGTATAAAAAATAAAAAGAAGAAGGACTGCTGACCATGGATATCCATTTTGTTCTAAAGACAGAACACCTGGGAGATCTCAAATGGGTCTCTTCCTATACCCAGCTCTCGTAAGCCCTACTTCGTACACTCACTAACCCATCTACTCTCTACACCCCCCCCCCCCCCCCCAGGGCTCTTGCTCCCAGACTACAATATGATATGTAATAAGTATTGACTATTATCTCTATACTTTTGAACTGTAAAAATAACCCATTCTAAGTTTCTCTGGGATAACCTTTCGAGAGATCTGAGAAGTAATGATGGACCAATACCAGAACAAATTCAAGCTCATATGGGCTATGCCCATGATGCATTCAAACACCGCGCCATGTAAAACTCAATCACGACATATGTGGCGAAAGAGAAGTTCTGCAAAGAGACAAATGCAGCTAATGTGTAGTATATATCCTGGGTTAACTGTTAATTGATGGGGGTATACGCGCATATATAAACATTGGTTTTCGGGTTGCCTGCCAGAATTTGACAAAGGGGGTTTACCCCAAAACATGTTATACTGGCAACCGGCTTGATTCTCTGGTGTGTTCTAGTCTGAGTGTCCGCCGCCACTACAGATTCCTGGTTCCGGCAGTGTTACTTCCAGTGACGTGCATCCCTCTGCCTCCTTGCCGTAGGCAGCATGTTCGGACATGAATTCCATGGACCCCATTGATAATCCGGTTTTCCAACATATCCTGTATGCTTGAGACATGTAGCTGGTCATCTACTGGTAACCACCGTTCACTTCATTTTGCCCTTTAACCAATTGTTGAATAAAATCTGACTGTTTTAATGGACACACTGTCTTCTGTGCTCTTGGATCCATTGCTTGTCAGTCCTTTGGCTACAATTCATACCACATGGATGATATCCACATGTCATTTTAGGAGCGCCTTGCCAGTGTTAGGTTTTTACATGTTTTTTGCTACTATCCTAGTGGTCACTCTGAGGCAACCCTTTCCAATGACAACTAACATCTGAATCCACTATGGCGGTGAATGTTTCATCACAGTAGTGATGGAGCAAGTCTAGCGCCTTATAAGTTTGTGGTTTGGTTTACAGTCCACTGCATACCTTGACCTGCATTTTTCAGCCCATTCATAAAATGCAGTGCCTATAGTATCTTATAGAGTTTTCCCTACTTAATGCTTTTTCTGGGCTTTTTAATTTATTATTGTACAGGCTCCTAAAGCTAGCAGAGTTCAATGTAGAATTTTAGCGCACCACTGAGAAACACATGAACAGGAGCTGAGAGTACTATTTGCTAGTTGGATAGAAGCCTACATAATCCTCATGTGCAATATTGGACACTTTCCTGATAATATTTTAAATATAAGTATTTTTAACTTTATTTGATTCTTTTTAGTGTTAACAACCATAAATATAGTACAAAACTGGTATATATTCCCCTTAAAGTGTCATTAAACTCAGACTATGAAAAACTCTCATTACATGCAATATAACAGAATTTTCATATGCGCAAAGCCAGTAAAGCATTTGTTTTGTGAAGAGTGAAATATGCCTGGTTGATCTTGCCTTGAGCTATTCTCTACCATCTTTCCTGTGCCAACACTGCAGGCTGAGATTACATAGACCAGTTGGTGTCCTCTACTGAGCATGTTCAATTCAATCCCCTTCTAAGCTCCTCATTTCCTAATTTTTCTTATCTGTGCAGCCCACATGACTATAGAGTCACACATGTGGGCATACACACAGTGGTAAATGACATCCCCCACCCTCCCTCTTCCATGTCCTCCTTTTTACTAAACACTATGGGGGTGGGCTATAGTATGCTAATTACATTCACTAAGTAAACCCACAAAAACACATGAGAAAAAAAATAGTTTTAATATGAATCAGTATTAAATATATCTAATGCAATTACTAATACCGTAAAAAAGGAGCCTTGGTTGTAGATGCAGTCTGAACAAAATAAAGCTAGTGTCAGTCATCTCGGACTCCCCCTATACCATATTAATGCACAAACAATACAATGGATGTTCAATAAAGATTTAGAAGGAGCTGTAAAGCAGTTATTTGATATTTATATTCTAAATTGAATTGCTCTTCTGAAACAGTTTTTGTTTTTTTTACGTCATGTGACTGGCACAGTACTAATCAGGGCTCAGCAGACACAGACTCCCACTGTAGAGAGCATAAATCAGCACAGTAATAGAAGCCCAGAGCACGATACATGTGAGGCGGACAGGACCTGTGTAACGACATCAGGTTAGGAGGGGCTAAGTGCCATCTAGCTGAAGTGACAGTTCCACACTGTGTATTTGCACGCTGAGAATAAACACTTGTATGCGTCTCTGCACATTGTGAATGTTACTCCTTTTTATTCTTTTATTAAAAAGTCCCTTTGAGTTTTTTTTATGCAAGAGCTGCCGAATATGGAGATGTGACCTGGGTGTTGCTGCCAATGTGTATAAAGCCCTTTTACCACCTTGATTATTTTAAAGGGGTCCACCAAATCGGGTAGTTTTTTTCAGATATTATATACATATATATATATATATATATATATACACATATATATATATATATATATATATATAAATATATATATATATATATATATGTATATAAATTATTTATTTATTTTTTTATTTTTTTTATATGTTTTGAATACATACCATGGATCAGTCAAAAAAGAGATTGTTACATGATAAAGTGACATTTTAAAATGTTAATGTTCTACTTTTTTTGTGGAACGTGCAGCTGTCTATTGAGTCCTTTGTGACATTCCCAATTGCTTGCAACATTAGGAACAATTGGTTGAAAAAATGAACAAAATTCAAACATAAATAAGGAAAGAGAGTGTGTTGATTCCAACTTACCTATGACTGCAGCTGTGCGGACAAGCTTTGGTTTCTCTGTGTCCCATCTTGCACCTGAGGGATGGCTCCATTTTGCAGCCTCCCTTTCTGAAAAGAAAGCATACTGCTGGGCCTGAGGTTGGCCTGTAGACCACAGAGACAGGAACAGCTGTTTTTCCTTTTCCACACCACGATGGTAAGGCAGAACGACGGATGCTCTCACGGCTTCAATACAGGCCAAGGGAGCCTGGGCTCCACGGAACTGCTTCTTCGCTTTCTCCACTGCAGTATCTAGGAAGTCCTCCATATTGGGATTAGAGGAAATACGGAGAGTACTCAGTCTCCGTTTATTCAATGGATGTCCTGGAACAGAGAGAGAAAATTGAAGCAAATAATTTATCTAGTGCAGTCTTTTGCGTGTAGAAGATTGATAGTGTTTCATTTTGGTTTCAGCACAAAAACATAATGTATGGGCTATTGCACTTCCTGCTATAAAATTAAAGGATGTACGTATTCCTTATACCAAAGCTCAAATTTTGAAAGACCAATCGGCTCTGATAGACACAAACTGCGATGGATGAACACAGACTGACAGGTTCTCAGATTTGTTATTGCGGACCGATGGATACAAACTGGCAGCTGAAGGACAGGCTAAACTAAGCTGGTCGTACAAAAGTAAAACCCATCTTAAAAAGTGTCACCCACTTTTGAGTCATTCCAAATTTTGTGGGGCTTAAGAAGGCAATAGACGGTTTGAATCTTGGCCAGTTCAGCAGGAACCAGCCGAGATTTGAACTATGTATGGGCAGGATGAATATACCCAAGTTGATCGATCGATCAACTTGAGTACCACCAGTCTGCCGGATTTTACATGTGATTATTGCAAACAGCTATTATAGCCGCTAGCAATAATCACTGTTTTCTCCCCATGAGGAAGGCTTCCCCCCACCGGTAGAATACAATGGCTCTGCGGGAGGGATTCCCCTGTCAACAGTGTCTGTGTTGATGGAGGGAATCAAGTGAATTTCTTTCTAAATTCACTCCTTCTATGGCCGGCCTTACCACAACAGTGGGCAGGCCTTACTTGACAGTTTTAGGCCATAGATCGTTTGAATCTTGGCTGGTTCAGCAGGAACCAGCTGAGATTCGTACTGTTAATGGGCAGGCTGAATGTACTAAGTTGATCGATCAACTGCCGGATTCTCTTGCGATTATCGCTAGCGGCTGTCACAGCCGCTAGCAATAATCACTGTCTTTTCCCAGTGAGGAGAGCTTCCCCTGCTCGCCCCCACCACCGGGAGCAGACAATAGCTCAGCAGGAGGGATTCCCCTATCAGCACTATCCGTATTGATGTGGGAATCGTGCAAACTTTGCACCGTGCATGGCTGGCCACACAGGGCTTAGACTGTGTTCATGATGTGAGAACTTGCTGATTATACAGATACAATTTACAGGCAGTTCTATTATACACAGTAATTAACGTTCTAAAATAAAATGACAGCAGAAAATTAAAGTAATCTGACCAAAGTAAGATCAGCTCTATGGTGTGATATAGATAGTGGGCCAATTGGTTTAATGCCACTTCACTTTAGTAACAATTTTGATAAAGTATTGTGTTAGGTTTAAAAATAAAAACCTCAAATATAATGTCCTGCACGGTTGCGGTCACATTTTAACCATACAATTCTGTTTGAGGAATTGCCAGGCTGCCAGCCAAATTCTCTCAGCAGCTCACCTCTGCTCTGTGTCACTGCTTTGGAAAACAGAGTGGGCTCAACTGCTGAGAGAATGACTTGAAGAACTTCAGTTTTTGTTGTGAGCTTTGAGAATTAATTTCTCCACAATGCCTGCAGCTACAGAGATCAGGCACGGCTTGCTTGAATAGCTATAGCTTGGCCACAGGTTCACTTTAACAGACAAAATATGAGGAAATCAAAGCAAGAGGTAGGTGGTGATTGAAATGGACCAGAGTATTAAAGAAACTGTATACAACCTGTATATAGACTGTAACTAAACCATGATGTTGTCTAGCAATTTAACATGCCAGTCTTTGGCAAACCCTCCATACCACAGTTAGGTGTAAACACTTTTAAAGCACCAACTTTCATTCAAATCAATTACAAAAATACTCATACATACAGAACAAATGCTCAGGGCCATCTTTATTACTGATTGGGCTCAGGGAAAACATTTTCTTGGGCCCTCCAAAATTTACTAATCAACTATTTGTGGGTAGTGCAGGCTCAGGGGGCAGCTGCTTTGGGCCCCACAACAATGAGTGGGCCCGGGGAAGCTGCCCCTTTTGCCCTGTGTTAAAGATGGCCCCTTCATATGCTTCCACCTATGGTGTTCTGGTTTCCAAACCTGGGCATATACAAAATTCAGAATACCATACACTTTTCATGAGCATATTTCAAAACATTCGGTAAGCTTATAAATTACTGAGGAATTTAAAAAAAACGGCTTTGCTGAAAACATGCTACCATTTATTAATTACTCCTCTTATTTTTTGGAACATTTCTCTTCTTGCTGCAGGCTGTGAAATACACTAATGTATCACAAATACATCCAAAAGCATTGGATGCTCCTTAACCCCTGGAGTAGAGAGGTGACAGATGGAAACATCTCTTTTATCTCGTTCAGTTTAGGGAAGCAGAACAAGTGACAGCATTTCTTCAAATGTTCTGCTGAGACAGGAGTATGGGCTGAAGACTGGTGGCTGCTAAGTACTTCAACTAAATCCTTCTATCCTAAGGAAATATAGCTGTTCCAAACACGATGGTCTCAGTCCATTCCTCAAACAGTATTACCAGCTGTGAAATGGTTTCTTTTCTGTCCCCTCTGGCAGAGTTGGAAAAGTATAGTCTTCACACATTAACTACAGAGCACTTAGGGGCTTCTTCCTCTCACCACATTCATTATTATTTTTTACGGGTCTGATTTCCAAATTGAAAAACTAGATCAAAAAGAGTTGGCAATAGTATTTAGATTCAAGATGACGTTTTCCTAGTGCAGGTTAAAGAAATTAAGGAGACAATGAGTAATATGCCTATTGTTCATTTGCTGGCTGTTATGAATAATTCCTATTGCATCTAGTGCACTAGGAGTGCAAAAAATACACAGGGTTGCTCAATAAAGCCATTCTTGCAGGTGATGTGCTGTCACATAGACCTGGGAGAATCATACTGGTCTACCCACTTACAATGAATTTACCAAACTGACAAACTATGTACTGTATTGTGACAATATTGTATTTATTTTGTTTTTGCTTGGATTTTACATACCATTAAAAGAGAAGTTAATTTTTTTTTTCTCCAAAATCATAACTTACCTAGGTGGATGCAGCATAGTTTCGCATCTATCTCCTGCCGGCTCTAAAACTGAGAACCGAGCAATCAAACCCTGCTGATCGCTCAGTTCCCAGGGCTCCCTGAGAAGAGAGCTGGTGACTGTCAGTCACCGGCTCTCTGCTCCCCACACTCACTGGAGTGCTGGCCTGTGGATGGGGCGGGAGTGGCTGGCTCAGGCTCTCATCAGCTCGCCGAGAGGCTGGGCCAGGTGCCGGTCCAGGATTGTAGGTGGATCCAGACCTTATTGTTGCAATCTTGTCCCAGCCTGGACCGGCTCTGTGACATCAGCCGACAGCCCGTTGTCTGCTGAAAATGGGTCACAGGAGTGCAGAACGAACTGCACTCCTGTGATCCACAGTAGAAGTACAGCCAAATGAGTTTTGGCTGTACTTTTCTTTTAAAGTGGTTCTAAAATCAAAACATTTTTTAACTTATGGCATTCTCTGCATTAAGGAAAAAAAAAATGTTACATCTTGCTGTGCTCTCCCACTTCCTTAAATACTTACCCGAGTCCTCATTCGATATAGCACTGTGCCCGGCTGCATCTCTTCGCCCCCCATCCCTCTACTCACAGGGGCAGCAGTGGGAGCCATTACTTTTTTGCTTTTCTGATCACATACCCTCTGATCTCAATCACATAATGAGCTCAGAGACAACAGAAGCAGAAGCAAAATGGTCTTCCCAATGAATGGCTGTGCAGGGGAAGCATGTCAACACAAGTCTGGGTATTAGAGAACAGGCCGAGTTCTTAGCACAGCTAGAAAACTGACCACCATGTTCTCTTATGTCTAGTGCTGTCAGTTTTTAATAAGAAAGCAGGGGGACTGGCAGAAACACCATGTATCTCACACAAAAGAAGCAATGCATACAGTAGAGAACAGGATACTTTTTCTTTTATACAAGCACATAGTAAAGTAAGTACAGATCAGGAACATAAAATGTTGAATAACATAATATTTAAGGTCTTGAACCTGTGGTCTTTAGCTTGTATAAGAGCATTGTGTAAAGCAAACTTTGAAAAGGTATTTGCAAAGCTTTCAGAAAGCATCAAGAAGCTTTGTTGAAGACTTTAAAAGCACCCTTCTGCTCCATTTTGGAGTTAATAAACACAGATCCTATTGGGAATTTATTTTTTAAACAGACAAAAAGAACTCAAATTTAGATTTGTGTTTAATATCCTCAAACTGGAACAGAAAGTGGCTTTAAAGAGGATATGAACTCTGTAAGCTTTGCCCAAAAAGGGTATCCAAATGGCCAAAGGACTAGACATCTATGCCTGTGGTTTTCCTGCAGAGCAAGTGAAAATGCTTGCAGCGATCGAAAATTTATTTCGGGATTTTTGTAAGGAGCACCAACTTAGCACTGGAGAGAAAAAGGGTGTTAAAACAGTGACTCAGGTGTTTATCAGCTTGTAGAAGACTATAATCTCATTTCAGACTTTTTATTAGCTGTGGTTTATTGTTCACTATGCAGTATTTGTTTATTGGTAGGTATCTAAACCCGACCTGCTGCCCACCGTGGGCTTTGCATTGTATCATAAAATTCTTGATCTAAATAATCTAAAACCTTTGCTTATTTTTTTTTTCTAGGGCCCACAGAACTGGTCTTTTATTTATTTTTTTACATTTTTAATCAGGTCATTTTAATTAAACACATTTTCAACAGTGAAAACAAAAAAGGCAGAAGGACTTTCTTTTTTAAAAAAAAAAAGAAAAAAAGAGAAATAGGCTTGATTTATACCTAAACAAGAAATCAAACATATCCCCAATATTTCAGAAAAACTACAATACTTCCTGTGTATGGGACCTCCATGGCCATATTGCTCACAACAATCAAACAGTTGTGGAAGGATTTAAAACAATACAAGCCACTCCAGACTCAATAAGAAAAATAAGGAGTTCAGCAAGCATAAAGGCTGCGCCACTCGTCTAAAGTGAAAAATGGGGTGGATCCTGCTTCTAATTACAGAGGCACAGATAGGCCCGAAGTAGGTCTATCTGCTTGCATGCCATTCATGCCACTTTTCTGGGCTGAAGTTTTGTTAATTCCCCCATTGTGATTTATACTGAGACCATGAAGGAGATTTACTAAAATTGGTGAACACAGAATATAATGCAGCTGTGCACAGTAACCAATCAGCTTCAAAATTCAGCTTGTTCAATTAAGCTTTGACAATAAAACCCAGAAGCTGATTGGTTACTATGCACAGCTGCACCATATTCTGGTGTACATTTATGAAACTGAATTTTTTTTTTTTTTTTTTCAGTTCACTTCTCGACAGTTCTCAGAGGAAAATGATCTCCTCTGGTACCGTTTATGAAGCAGAGGACTTCAGTTCTCACAAGGAGAACATAGGAGAAGTTCTGAAAACCACGGAGATCCATGTAAAAGTGAACAGGCTGCCTGTAATCTCCTGAGACATCGAGATTACAGTACGAGAAATCACTGAAACTCTCCGGTGCCTGTTTATTAAGCAGCGGTAAATTATCACTGCTGAGTACACGGGCATTCTCAGAGGAGATCCCCAACTTGTGTGTGTGTGTGTGTGTGTATGTATGCATGTATATACATATACGTACACACACATTATATATATATACATATACACACACACACACACACACACACACACACACACACACACACATACATACAGAGCCCTCCTAGTTACAGTAGGTGCTAGTCAGAGAGTGCCGTTTTGGCTCTGTTTGCTTATTTAGAAGAGCAGCAGGCAAAACATAAGTGAACTCTGCTTATCAGGGAGCAGGATTTGTAGTCAGGTCTACTCAGTGTTCCCAGTGTGTATTCATTTGGTCTCAGGGAGTGTCCCCAGCTGATCCAATGGGGAGGCATGATGGATGCTGGAGGAAACCTGACCAATGGTACACAGGCTTTTGGTACTGTCCCAGTGGGTTGGCACAAACAGTGGTGCATTATGGGACAGGGTATAAAAAACCATGGGCACATGAGGTAGAGGTCTTTTGGCAGGAAGCCAGGTTCCAAAAGGAGGGTGGCGCCTGCCTCCTCTTCTGCAACAGTGGGTGGTGGTGACAGGCAGTCGGCCTGGTGTACCAGGGGCATAAGACTGAACCCAGAGGTCCAGGAGAAGCTGACTACAGGAGTCGGGGCACAGCAGAATCTGGAAAAACAGTGTCCATGAGGAACTTGCCCAGGGGGTCTGCCCAGGAAGGGGACCACTCGGGAGTGTAGAGTCAGTGGATGGGTGTCAGCTAGCCCAGTGAGAAAGCGGGTACTAGGGGAGTACCCTGAAGAGAAATGTAAAAGAAACACTTACCTCATCTTCATTCAAGTGCCAGGATAAAGCAGCAGCCTTGCCACATTCTCAAGTCAGAAGTCCCCAGAATTATAATAGTTAACAGTTGGAGTATCCCACTCATCCTTTCTCCCATCTCAATTTAAATAAAACCACAAAAACAACAACCCCTGGACTGATCATTGACTGAGCCAAGAACTTAAAATGATAAGTTTCTGCAACCAGTTGCTACGGGTAACCTAGGGGAATCCTTAAAGTGTAATACTCAGCAGTCCTCTAGGGGGCAGTGATATATATATATATATATATATATATATATATATATATATATATACATACACACAGTCAGGTCCATAAATATTGGGACATAGACACAATTCTAATCTTTTTGGCTCTATGCACCACCACAATCAATTTGAAATGAAACAAACAAGACGTGCTTTAACTGCAGACTTTCAGCTTTAATTTTTAGGGTATTTACATCCAAATCAGGTGAACGGTGTAGGAATTACAACAGTTTGTATATGTGCCTCCCACTTTTTAAGGGACCAAAAGTAATGGGACAATTGGCTGCTCAGCTGTTCCATGGGCAGGTGTGTGTTATTCCCTCATTATCCCATTTAAAAGGAGCAAATAAAAGGTCCAGAGTTAATTTCAAGTGTGCTATTGCATTTGGAATCTGTTGCTGTCAACTCTCAATATGAGATCCAAAGAGCTGTCACTATCAGTGAAGCAAGCCATCATTA
Organism: Pelophylax lessonae; assembly: GCF_965119305.1. Taxonomy (NCBI): domain Eukaryota; kingdom Metazoa; phylum Chordata; class Amphibia; order Anura; family Ranidae; genus Pelophylax; species Pelophylax lessonae. The sequence goes on from NC_138773.1 coordinate 209,211,358, forward strand.
GGCTGAAACAAAACAAACCCATCAAAGAGAGAGCAAAAACATTAGGTGTGGCCAAATCAACTGTTTGGAACATCCTTAAAAAGAAAACTTTTTTAAAAAGGGAGCTCAGCAACACCAAAAGACTCAGAAGACTGCGGAAAACAACTGTGGTGGATGACGAAGAATTATTTCCCTGGTGAAGAAAACACCCTTCATAACAGTTGGCCAGATCAAGAACACTCTCTAGGGAGGTAGGTGTATGTATGTCAAAGTCAACAATCAAGAGAAGACTTCACCAGAGTGAATGCAGAGGGTTCACCCAGTGTTGTATTTTGGCCTAGGCCAACAAGGCCCAGGCCTAGGGCGGCACTTTTCAAGGGGGCAGCAAAAAAGCCACCCTCCCCTCCACCTGAGACTCTATTGGCCACTGGTTGCTAGAGCCGCCTCTCTCACCCCCCCCCCCCTCTCTCTCGCTCTCACTCACCCCCTCTCACCCACCTCCCCTCTCTCTCTCCCTCCCTCTCCCACCCCTCCTCTCTCTATACCTCACTCTCACCTCTCTCTCTCATCCCCCCCTCTCTCTCTCATCCCCCCTCGCTCTCTCCTCCCCCCTCTCTCTCTCTCATCCCCCCTCTCATTCTCCCACTCTCTCTCATCCCACCACTCTCTCATCCCACCACTCTCTCATCCCCCACTCTCCCTCATCCCCCACTCTCTCTCTCTCACCCCCCTCTCTCTTTCACACAATACTTTCTCTCTCTCACCCCCCCCCTCTCTCTCTCCTTGATCCCCCCTCCCACCCCCTCTCTCTTTCGCCCCCCCTCTCTCTCTCCCTCCTCCTCTCACCCCCTCACCCACCCCCCTCTCTCTCTCCCACCCCCTCTCACCCCCTCACCCACCACCCTCTCTGTCTCCCACCCCCTCTAACCCCCCTCTCATGAGATCTCAGGGGTTCATGCTGGGACTTGTAGTCCTTCAATTATGGAGGGAGTCACATCCGTTAAAAAAAGGAGTGGGGCAAATTTACATAGGAGGGGCGCACAATTTTAGTCTTGCCTAGGGCAGCACAAAACCAAAATACACCACTGTGTTCACCACAAGATGTAATCCATTGGTGAGCCTCAAAAACAGGAAGGCCAGATTAGAGTTTGCCAACCAACATCTAAAAAAGCCTTCACAGTTCTGGAACAACATCCTATGGCAACAAAAGTAAGTACACCCATAAGTGTACATGTCCAAATTGGGCCAAAAGTGTCAATATTTTGTGTGGCCACCATTATTTTCCAGCACTGCCTTAACCCTCTTGGGCATGGAGTTCACCAGAGCTTCACAGGCTGCCACTGGAGTCCTCTTCCACTCCTCTATGACGACATCACGGAGCTGGTGGATGTTAGAGACCTTGTGCTCCTCTAGCTTACATTTGAGGATGCCCCACAGATGCTCAATAGGGTTTAAGTCTGGAGACATGCTTGGCCAGTTCATCATCTTTACCCTCAGCTTCTTTAGCAAGGCAGTGGTCATCTTGGGGTGTGTATTTGAGGTCGTTATGTTGGAATACTGTCCTGCGGCACAGTCTCTGAAGGGAGGGGATCATGCTCTGCTTCAGTATGTCACAGTACATGTTGGCATTCATGGTTCCTTAAATTAACTGTAGCTCCCCAGTGCCGGCAGTACTCGTGCAGCCCCAGACCATGACACTCCCACCACCATGCTTGACTGTAGGCAAGACACACTTGTCTTTGTACTCCTTACCTGGTTGCAGCCACACACGCTTGACACCATCTGAACCAAATACGTTTATCTTGGTCTCAGACCACAGGATGTGGATCCAGTAATCCATGTCCTTAGTCTGCTTGTCTTCAGCTGGCTTTTTTGTGCATCATCTTTAGAAGAGGCTTCCTTCTGGGCCATGCAGACCAATTTGATGCAGTGCGCGACGTATGGTCTGAGCACTGACAGGCTGCCCCCCTCCTCTTCAAACTCTGCAGCGATGCTGGCAGCACTCATACATCTATTTCCCAAAGACAACCTCTGGATATTACGCTGAGCACGTGCACTGAACTTCTTTGGTTGACCATGGCGAGGCCTGTTCTGAGTGGAACCTGTCCTGGTAAACCACTGTATGGTCTTGGCCAAGGTGCTGCAGCTCAGTTTCAGGGTCTTGGCAATCTTCTTATAGCCTAGGCCAGTGGTGGCAAACCTTGGCACTCCAGATGTTTTAGAACTACATTTCCCATGATGCTCATGCTCTCTGCAGTGTAGTTGAGCATCATGGGAAATGTAGTTCCAAAACATCTGGGGTGGCAAGGTTCGCCATCACTGGCCTAGGCCATCTTTATGTGGAGCAGCAGTTCTTTTTTCAGATCCTCAAAGAGTTCTTTGCCATGAGGTGCCATGTTGAACTTCCAGTGACCAGTATGAGTGAGATCGATAACACCAAATTTAACACACCTGCTCCCCCTTCACACCTGAGACATTGTAACAGTAACGAGTCACATGACACTGGGGAGGAAAAATGGCTAATTGGGTCCAATTTGGACATTTTCACTTATGGGTGTATTCACTTTTGTTGCCAGCGATTTAGACATTAATGGCAGGGTGTTGAGTTATTTTGAGGGGACAGCAAATTTACACTATTATACAAGCTGTACACAGTAGTTTGTATGGCCTCCACATGCTTGTATGCCTGCCTGACAACATCAGGGCATGCTCCTTTTGAGATGATGGATGGTCTCCTGGGGTATTTCCTCCCACATCTAAACCAGGGCATCACTGAGCACTTGAATAGACTGAGGTGCAACCTGGTGGTGTCGGATGGACGGAATCATAATGTCCCAGAGGTGTTCTGTTGGATTTAGGTTCCTTCATCCTCCAGTAACTGGCTGCGTACTCTCGCCACATCCGATCTGGTGAGCGCATTATACTAGTAGTGGTGCACATCATGGGGAGCTGGTCATTTGTTTAGGGTTTACTTGCTGTTCACATCTTTGTGCAGCCATTTGATCTAGTGAGCGCATTCTACTGGTGGTGGGACACACATGTGGCGATTGTTTTCACTGAATATTTCCTTAATAGGGATTTGTTCTTTAAGTGTGAACTGCTGTGTTTTAGTGCCTATTCACTATGCTCAAGTCTTTGCATGGCCATACAATTTGGGCATTACACCGTTTTAAAGGTTGAGCACACAGTGGTGTTTAACCTTCCATGTTTTTATTTAGTTACACTATTATCCCCTTTTTTTTTTTTTTTTTTTTTTTTTAATACTACACTATTCCCAGTTTCTTTGCCTTTTGGTGAGCATCCATTCCACAAATTCCTGCCATCCCATCTGCTGTTCTCAAAGGCTATTGACCTGGTGGTTATCATCTTTAGAAGGCCACCATTCCTGGGAGTCTGTCCCCAGGGTTACATCGTTGAATCTGGAGGATACCTTTGAGCCCAGTTTGCTGCCTATGACTTGTGCAGCAATACTTTCTGGTGAGTATATTGGATTAGTGGTCCAAAGACTTATAGATTTTGAAGGACTATCACTAGTCAAGAGTGACACTCATATATGAACAATTGTTTGTACATTACATCACATTATTTCATTTTTTGGTCATAATTCTCTAATTATCGAAGCGCTGCAGTATTTTTTTTTTTTCATTGTTTACGAAGGTTTGGGCATATTTTACCTTTAGTACTAGCGACTATTTTTTCCCCGCAAAGTGCCAGTTATCGTTTATACATTAATCATCAAGTATCAGCTCTGTCAAATGGAGTACGCCACATGCTCCGCCATATCCTGAAGTAACAGGTAGTTTCTTTCCTCCTAGCATCCATCTCCTGTGCTAATTTATATTAGACTTTTAGATCGTTCTGTGAAACAATAGAAAAGTTGTTTATGCCAGAGTTCTGCTTTAATTTAATTAATTTGTACACCGCCAACATGGTTTAGCTTTATATAGCTATAAATTGATCGAGAGAAGCCCCTTACAATTTCCGTACTGTACCAGCATTCTAGGCAGTAATTCCATTATCCAAACTAGGAAAATGTTTTTATCTCATATTACACTGCAGTAATCCTCAGTTAAGAGGAGTGTAGCAGACAGCTCAGATCTAACACCCATAGCTAGACTCAAGTGTGTGTATAATTACTTTTTCAATTAAATGATACGCAGTTTAGGTGGCTTGCCTATAATGCCTGCACTGTGATTATGTAATTTTTATTTATTTTTCGTTTTATGAAAAAAAAAAAAAAAGGTATATAGCAGATGAGTAGCACCTATTTAAAATCATTTATACAACATAACTAAAAGAAAAAACAAAATGATGCCACTCAAAAAAAAAAAAAAAAAACACAAAAACAAAAGAAGCAATATAAAGTGCATAGATAGCACTTTCTACCTGCCCCGGGCCTCTGTTTTTCATTTGCATTGCCTGTGAAATGGCATATTAACAATTTATATATTTAGATAGAGCTCCAAGCAGCACTACTTTCTATAGGTTCACAAACTGCTCTACTGTGAAACAGTGCTGAACAACAGGGGATATCAGACTACACACAAGAATAATGAAAGATGTAATAGGCCAGACATATCCCCCCATTCTTTGCCCAATTAGAGACAGGACATTCAGATTAAACAGTCTGCCAAAAAGCTCACAACCTGCGCTAGGCTTTCTATTTCAAAAGTGCAAAAATTTGATTTTTTTTTTTCTACATACTTACCTGTAAAATTAATTGCTTGGAGTACATCACGGGACACAGAGCAGGTTATAATCATGACTATGTGGCTTATGCGCCACTTATAGGTAAATGGACACTGGTGGATCAAGCAAGAAGTCCTTTGCCTCCCCACCCCAAAGCACCTTGTCCCTATGTTGATAGGGACAAGGACCTCATCCCCACAACCGTAGACAGTGGTTGTGAGGGTCTGCGGGCAGGCGGCTTATCGGAACCTGTAACGTAATCGGCGCAGTATACAGTAATTATCTCCTAAACGGTGCAAGTTTAGGAGATATTTACAGTACCTATAGGTAAGCCTTATTATAGGGTTACCTATAGGTACAAACAAACAAGGGGATTTTACTTCCTCTTTAAATGCTTATTTTTTTTTGTTTTTTTGCTTTTAATTTTTTAACACATTGATCATAATAAAATAAATAATTCCCAGTAAACGATTCTTACCCTGGCTACGCTATAGAGCTGTGTGTTTCTATTGATGCACACATTATAGAGATACACAACTCTAGTCCCCGTTTGCAAAGGTGGCTCCATAGGATGCTTCAAGAGAAAGGAGCAATCCTGAAACAGGAAACCTGGAGTAGTGGTCATGGCACCAGCCTAAACTAAAACATAGGGAAGGATTAATAAAGATGCATGTATGGCCAGCCTTTGAAATTTAAAGGAAAAACTGTGGGGGGGGGGGGGGGGGTTGTTAGAATTCATATTTACCTAGGTGGATGCAGCAATTCTCCATCTGTCCCCCACCGACTGAGAATTTTACGATCAAACACCGCTGATCACTTCGTTCTCTCTGCTATGTGAGCAGAGAACTGGTGACTATCAGTCACCGGCTCACTGCTCTATTTTATCCTCTCCCCCCCCCCAGGATCAGTGGAGCACTAGTCTGTGGAGGGAGCAGGAAGGAGCTTTGGATGTACTTCTCCTTTAAATCAAATGTTGAAAGCGCTTAAAATGGAGGGTTTAACCACTTCAATACAGGGCACTTTCACCCCCTTCCTGCCCAGGCCAATTTTCTGCTTTTAGCGCTGTTGCATTTTGAATGACAATTGCGCGGTCATGCAACACTGTACCTAAACCAAATTTATGTCATTTTTTTCCCCACGATAAGAGCTTTCTTTTGGTGGCATTTGATCACTGCAAGGCTTTTTCTTTTTTGCTAAACAAATAAAAAAAAGACCGAAAAGTTTGAAAAAAAAAAAAAAAGTTTTTTCGTTTAGGTTATACAATTTTGTAAATAGATACGTTTTTTCCTGCACTGATGAGGAGGCACTGATGGGGTGGCACTAACATGCGGCACTGATAGGCAGCACTGATATGCAGCATTGATAGGCGGCACTGCTGGACACTGATAGGCGGCATTGATGGGCACGGATAGGCGGCACTGATCGGCGGCACTGGTGGGCAACAATGGGCACTGGTGAGCGGCACGGATGGGGAGGGCACTGGCATGCTCCCTGAGCCCTGATTGCCATTCCTGGTGGCCATGGTGGGCAACCCGGGGGTCATGTGTGGGCATTCCTAGTGGTTCTAGTGGCAGCCCCCCCCCCCCCGTGGGTCTGCACTGGTAATCAATGATCTGATTACCAGTGCAGACCCCCCCCCCGTGTCAGGAGAGCCGCAGATCAGCTCTCCTCTACTCGTGCCTGTCAGGCATGAACTAAGGAAAGCCGATCAACGGCTCTTCCTGTGTACTATGTGACCAGCTGTGATTGGACACCCAAAACCAAAAATGTAACATATTGCAGCTTACCCCCCCCCCCCCGCCCCACCTTGGGCAGTAACACACTTCCTTTATTAGTGAGACACCACTCTGGAAGAATGAGCATAGGAGGCACAGCAGAGAACAGCATTTGCAGTCTGGGAGGAGGGTAGAATTAAAATGTATTTGCAGATCTACAGAGGGGGTACCTTTGGACAGGAGCACGATCAGTCTGGGAGGAGGGGAGTGTTACATGGACTAGTAGATTTTAGATAAACCAATTGAAGCCAAACCCAGCTAATACTCCAGCTAATAAGCAGTGACAACAATTTGTTTTTTTTCCCCCTTTTGGGATAAAACTTTCACATAAATACAAGCTGACCATTGTAAAAACCCCTGCCAGTAGAAAATGGTTTGTCTCATCCCTGTAACTGCAAGATAGGTTGTTGTTCTTTTGAAAAAAAACAGACTAAGGCTGGGTAACCAAACTAGCGCGACTTGTCAGGCGACATGGTCGCCTGACAAGTCGCGGTGGGTCGCCTGCCATTGATTAGCACAGGACCCGTTCTAATAGGAGCGACACAAGTCGCTCCGACTTAGAAAAAGGGTCCTGTACTACTTTGGGGTGACCTGGAGGCGACTTGCATTGACTTCAATGATATGAAGTCCGTGCAAGTCGCTCCGAGGTCGCCCCAGCAAGTAGCGTCGCCCCTGTGTGAACGGGGTCTAATGCAGCAATAACATCTAAGAATTGGTAAGCAGCGATATTATACATGTTCACTTTTGGGTTTAATAACTAGTTATCTCCTCCAGACAGATTATTACAACTAGATTGGATTTGGCAGTTGTAATAGTCCCTGTATTTTATAAATGAGACTTGGATTTAAAGAAAATCCACATTTGTGATGAAGAGGAGTACATTTTACTGAAGATGATAAGGTGCAGGCGGTAATCGTGATCTACAGATACAGTGAGTGAACCAACTAATTAGTAATGAATGATCATCAAATTGGTAACTGCTGCTTTAGCATTACCCTCCTTAAAGCAAGCAAACAATATTGTTTATTTTCTAAAGCTGATATCACTAATGAATAATGATGCAATATCTCCCTCTACAGGTAATGAGTTGAACTGCAAATGCCTATCTACAGCAGTACCAAGGTCATCCCACCTTTTCATAGCCAATATTAAAAAATGAAAGGACTACAGAATACCTGTTTTGTATAAAAATAAAAAATAATAATAATAACCCACATTTTTATGTCATTCTGTTACTGTTTATGCCATGCAGTTACTGTTTTATAAGTGAGTACACCTCTCACATTTTTGTAAATATTTCATGTGACAACACTGAAGAAATGACACTTTGCTACAATGTAAAGTAGTGAGTGTACATGAAAAGGAGGGTAATGCTAAAGCAGCAGTTACCAATTTGATGATCATTCATCACTAAAGCCCCGTACACACGTACCGATCGTCGGCCGACGGAACGTCCTACAAATGTTCGCGGCTGGTGTGTTTGTTGTTTGTCTGTTGAAAAGTGCTCCAAACTTGCCCAGGACATTTGTCTTCCGACAGAAAATGACGTCAGTACGTTCCACGCACGTTCGCCGCTACAAAAGAGGAAGTGAGTGTTTGGCCGTGACCCTTCTGGGCATCTCGCGCTGATTTCGGTAGCATTTGTTTGGTTGACGACATTTCGCTATTTTCCGAGACATCGTTCGAGAATTTATTATGGCGACCGTGAATTCGTCCGTTGCTGTCGTTAGTGTTGGAGTTTTGGCTCTGAGACGACGTACGAGCAATAGGAAGAAGAAGCGGACCTCCTGGACGAAAAATTGGTTGCTTAACCGTGATCAATTTTCTCATATGTCCTTGCTGAGGGAGCTCCAGGAAAATAATCCTGATGACTTCAGGAATTATTTGAGGATGACGGATCCCATCTTTTACCGTCTTCTTGCCCTGGTGTCCCCCTATATTCTGAAGCAGGATACTTGTATGCGGCTTGCAATTACTCCTGAGCAAAGGTTAATTGCGACGTTGAGGTATCTTGCAACAGGGAGAAGCCTGCAGGATCTGAAGTTCACCACAGGCATCTCCCCCCAAGCACTTGGAGTCATCATCCCTGAGACCTGCTCTGCCATCATCAAGGTCTTGCAGAAGGACTATATCAAGGTATGTTTTATTTTTTACATTACATGTATTACTAGTTTCACCTGAATTATGATGTTTTTGGATGTACAGCAATTGACACAGGCCATTATTTGTAAACTACCCTCTGTCCGCATGCACATAGTAGTAAAGATGTAGATTATCTTTAACCATTTGTAAAATTACCCACTAACCACCCCACCATTCTCTCCTATGTGTCCCTAAACGCATTGCCTGTTAACAGTATTTTGAATTTGGGTCATTTTATTGCTTTCCCTCAAACAATTATTCCTTGGCCAATGTTTTAGTACCTAGTTAATGATTTATCTAAAATACATCAGTCCATCCATTCCCACCTATGATTCTGTATGTTTATGTAATGATGTTAAAACCTTCACTGACCACAAGCCCTAATTGATGTATAAATGCCCAGTTTTACTTACCCATCCCCCCACCCACATGCTAAATCTCAAAGTCAGCATATACCAAAGCTCAAGTTCAGAGGTCTTCAAACTATGGCCCACCAGTTGTTCACGAACTTCAATTTCCATCATGCCTAGTCATGTCTGTGAATGTCAGAGAATTACAAGGCCTCATGGGATGTGTAGTTCTGCAACAGCTGGAGGGCCGTAGTTTGTAAATCTCAGCTCTAGCTGGTGAGTATAATGGGCCATACACACTAGAAGATTGTCAGAACAATTTATCCTTCCGATTTACCAAAACCAAATAATATGAGGTCCAACAAACACTTTCAAATCCTATGCAATCTGGTAGGCCCTTGCACTACATAGAAAAGTTAAATCTGCACGAAAAAGTCTTCAGAGAATCTTCTAGTGTGTATGGCCCTTTACAATATAAGAACAATAGGAGGTTGAAAATAAATGTATGTAGATGTTACATCCCCATATCCAAACCTTTGCCTTCCTGTTGTATATTTTTTTAGCAAGTTGCATAAGCATTTAACAGACAACTGTGTGTGTAATTAATAATGTGATGTGCTCAAGCACTAATTTTTTTTTTTTTTTTTTTTTTTATTTTTTCCCCACAGTTTCCTTCAAACGCAGAGCAATGGCTGGAGATTTCTGATCAATTTCTGGAGAAGTGGAATTTTCCCAATTGTGGGGGTGCTATTGATGGGAAGCACGTCCGCATTGTCCCCCCTCCGAATTCCGGCACATTTTATTATAATTATAAAGGTTTTTTTAGTATAGTCATGCTAGCCATAGTTAATGCAAACTATGAGTTTATTTTTTTGGATATTGGCAAAAATGGCCGCAATTCGGATGGGGGAGTTATTGATCAGACGGAGTTCGCTCGTCGTCTAAAGAACGGCACTCTGAACCTGCCATCCAGGGAGCAAACTGTTGAGGGTATGAGCTTTGTGTTTATCGCAGATGAGGCTTTTGCGCTTGGGGAGCATCTCATGAAGCCCTACCCTCAGAGGAACCTCACCCCAGACCAAAGGATTTACAACTACCGGTTGTCCAGAGCTCGCAGAGTTGTGGAGAATGCCTTCGGGATAATGGCCAACCGGTTCCGGATATTCCTGACGTCCATAAACCTGGCACTGTACAAAGTGGATAATGTGGTCTTGTGTTGCTGCATTTTGCACAACTTCCTACGCAGGAATGCACAAAATTATGTCTTGCAGCAACTGGATACTGACCCTGCTATGCCAGGTACAAGTGGAGAGGCCCAACCTTCTAACCAAGTGGAGTCCATGACGTCAATGGAAGTTGGACGGTCAGCATTGGCATCACACAGGGCCCGTCAGATCCGCCAGGAATATCTGGACTATTTCGTGGGGAGAGGAGCTGTGTCCTGGCAGCAATCACTGTCACAAACACATTAATCTTGTTAAAGATTGGACACACAAGATAAATATCAGAGATATATTATTTTTCAACACATTAAACAAAAATTGCAATGATTCTGTATTGTGGATTATAATCATTTGGGCACATATGCCAAACACAATTATTTGGGTTAATCATGTGTTATATATGTGTGACTTTGGAAGGGTTAATACATTCATCAGTGTGTTTCTTGACTGTAGTCTCTCACCAGCTGATCCAAAGTGATGATGGCCATGTGTTATTTTTTAGCCAGTGGTGTAAATACAAGGGCCTTCTGCACCCCACAAAATGTACACAAACCCTGTCACATTGAGAACTAGGTCACACCCAAGGTTCATCTAATGTCACCTTATATTGGTGTTCATTGTCCAGAAGTTGCCCATACTATATATTTCAGATAATACATTAGGGTATTAACAAAGTACCTACACCTGTTATGTTGTGTTCATTTATGACATCCTTCTCACTGCCCACCAATGTTAGGATATGTCAGTGTTATGTGAAACTTGATCATTGTTCATCTCAAAGTGTTATATATATATAGGTAATGGAAAGTGAACTAGAGCAACGAACAAGCAATACACTATAGATTACACTGATCTCCCTACACTGATTGCTACTGGCAATATCAATGCCATATTGAATCCTAGGACTGCTAGTACCTTGAGTGTTGAGTCACACTTATGCGATGCGGGAAGTCTGCGACTTTGCAGCCTTCCAGCATTGCATAAGGGTGACCCGCCACTTACTTTTTCCACAGGATTGTATTCCACAAGTGTTAAGCACTGTGCGATCCAATCCAGATACATCAGAAATAAAGGGTCATGTGCGACTTGTATGCGTGTTCAGTGCGAATGTAGCCATACAAAGTGTATGTCTCAATTCACACTGCACATCTGATGGCATGTAATATCGTAGCGCACTGCTCCTTTATTACATGCGATCAGATGTTCATGCGAAAATCAGCTATACAGTTTGTATGGCTCAATTCGCACTGCACTCGCACAAAAGTCGCACATGATGCATTTATTCAGCCGCATCAGGATAGGATCGCACAGTCGTTCAAACTTGTGTGCTCCGATCCTGTGTGAAATGTCAGATCGCACTGTGATATGCGTTAAAACTGGGGGTATCTTTAACATTTCATTGACACCTCCAGCAACTTGCATATGGCAGTGTCCAAAATGCTTTCATTAACATGTAAATATGTGAATAGGACAGCCATCATACATTTAGTGCTTCTTTACACAGCTTTAGACCTCGACCCCCCAACGAAAGTCTAATAAAGAATTGAACACACATTGTTGAATGTAAAAATGTTTTAGTATCAAACATTCACAGGGTTAGGGTTAGGGTTAGGGTTAGGGTTAGGGTTAGGGTTAGGGTGTTGGAAAGTGCTTTTCCCAAACTTGGGTACACTCTTTAACATCTGAGTGTCATAAAACTGGCCTAAAATATTATATAAAAATGGGAACATCCCAATACAAACTGTAAAAAATTTTATAATAATTATTTTTAAAATTTGGCAAGCATGTCCACAAAATCACGCATCTTTCCTTGCAATGCCGTTGCAGTCTCTTTTATTTGCTCGAGGTCTGAGCAGCATTGAAGAGCCTCACGGGTCAATTTGGCCAATGTGCAAGTGTGTAATACATGATCTGGAAAATAAAATACAACGGAGTCAATGTGAATCACCTACATGAGGTCATAATATAGAAACATTTGGTGTGCAGGTAATCTTTAAATTCCTCTCGAGTTAATACCTACCCTGTTCTTATGCTCTTTTGCCCTAGGCTCTTCATCTTCCTCCTGACCTCTTCCAATGCTGTTGCTGATGATTCTGCCGGTCTCCTGAGCTTACTATATATTCATTAGGGGTGTGAACGCATGATGACGTCATTGTGAGGGCATGGTTGTAATGTATATATATTAAGATGCAGAGACCAGAGACGGGCAGAATGCACGGCAACAGCATTGGAGGAGGACAGGAGGAAGAAGAAGAGCCTAGGGCAAAAGAGCAGACAACATAAGAGCAGAAGATTGGACAGCAGAAGACTGGAGAGGAGAAGATCCAAAGAGCAGAGTGGAGAAGACCGGATGAAGATCTTTAAGAACATTTCATAAACGTCTCCTGTCGTTATTCACATACACTTCCATTTATGTGGTTAATGTGTAGGGGTACTATGTACCCCATACCCATTCACATAGTGATTGGGGTCTGGGATCTGGGGGCCACCCTTTGTTAAAGGTTGCTTCCAAAGTCCTAGGAACCCCCTGGCCGCATGACCCCCCAAAACCACCAGACAGGGTTGTGGGGATGAGGCTCTTGTCCTCCTCTACATGGGAGTAAGGTGCTTTTGGGTGTGCGGTGCAGAGGCCCCCTGGCCCAAAGCAACAAAACCCCCCCATGTTGAGGGCATGTGTCCTGCTGTGGTCCAGGGGGTGTTTGGTCCGCTTGCTCGTTCTCTTTCCTGGCCTGACAAGCTGCATGCTTGTATAAGGGTCTGGTAGGGGTTTTGGGGGTAACCCACGCTGTCTTTTTGTTGTGGGCATACCCTCAAACTCAATACCACACACAAAAGGCCTGGTTGTGAACTTGGGGGGACACCCACGGTGGGTTCTTCAATTTTTTGGTGTAGTTCCCCCTCAAAAATCTTCACAACGCAAGTGGCCCCGCAAGTCAGAGCATCCTGATCCGACTTACGGTGCGACTTCCATTCAAATAAAGAGGCTCCAATAGGGAACTAGTGTTGTAAATTGGAGGCTAAAAATAACACTGATAAAAATCATTCTGCAAAAACCTACGTGGACACACAATTGGCTCTTGGACACTTGGTCCTGGTTCCTCCACAGTTTCGGAACTGGCTTCCATGCTGCTTGGCAAGTTGCCAGGAGATCGGGCTTCTGACCTGGCTGGGGATGCCACATCCTGGCATGATGCAACATCTGCAATGTAAATTTGTAAGGGAATACAAGAATATAAGGTTAAACAATCATTGCAAATACACATATTTCTATGATCCCACTACACAAAAATCTGTGACTACCAACCTTCTTGTTGCTCTGGTGTCTGGTCACTTGTAGGCTCCACCAGGATTATTTCCGGCATAATGTCTTCATCTACATAATACAAAACATTGGCCATATCATAAAAGTCACAAGAGGTACATTTGTTAGGACATGGTGCCCTGCTTGATAGCTCTTTTAGTAACAAATATGAAGACATGTACATGGTTATCTACGAAAAATATGGTACATTAATGTTTGACAGTGCATAGGAACCAATTACCTTTAGTGGAATCTGTGCCACCTTCTGTGCCCATGTCCTCCTCTTCTTCCTCCACTGCAGATGGAGCTGCCAAACCTCTCCTCCTCCTTTCCCACTGTTTGGCACGGAGTTTACGTTTTTCTCCTATTTAAAGGTTTGAATAATAATCTGTGATTAATAGGAATGTTTGCTGAGAAGATTCGTGCAGGAAAGAACGTTCGTTGCAACACAATACATATATTTTTCACTATGGCTTCCTGACTTTTAATGTCATATACTAAAACATCAACAATAGATCGATCAAATCACGACATGACAACTAAAATGAGTAATCTAACTTTTTACATAGACATTATAATCTAGACATGTTAATACAACATACACCAAATTATAAAAAACATATTGCATGATTAAAAAAATAAAGAAAAAATAAAACTTACTTTTTTTCAAAATCCGATGGATTTGGGAAAGCTGATCCTGCTCACGGTGTTTGAGGTCAGACCATCGTTTCCTAATCTGATCTTTCGATCGCTCGACACCGAATTTTCTGACCAAACAGGCCACCACCTTGTCCATGATGCCATCTTTCCTGGCATTGGGCCGCTCGTAATTTGCCAACTTTCCATCGTAATCCATTTTTTCTAAAATGGAGACCATCTCCACCATTTCTGGCTTTGACATGGGTGTAGCCCTTGATTTTCGGGTGGCCCAATCACTTCGGCCCCCACTAATTGAGCTCCCAGATTGTTGAGACATGGTTCCTAATTAAACAATTATTATTCCACTGCCTCAGGTGTGAGTGTCGCATGTAGGCCTGATCTTCGGCACGTACACACCCCTGCACAAGCCCGCCACTGGAGGAGGAGTTGACGCCTGCGCTGTATTTAAAGGACGCCAGATCGTTCGGCCGACGATTCGCTAGCGGACATATCGAGAGTTGGAGCACGATCGAGCGGCGAATCACGACTTTTCCCCACAAACAAAGGTACGACTCTTTTAATAGAAAGTGTGTGTTTTGGGCCCTATACAGCTTTTATTAGGAATATCTTTATTATGTGCCAAAATACATGCTATTTTAATATGTTTTGTGTTGTTTTGTGTCTTGCAGGCATATACTGTCCTGCAATATGGTGGACAATTTCACCACCCACAACTTTTTAATAAGTTTTATTGATGAGTTCAGGCAACTGCCGTGTTTGTGGCAAGTGAAGTCCGCGGATTATAAAAATCGAAAACTCCGAAAACAGGCCATGGAACATTTGGTGGCCTTCTACAAGCCTGTCTATCCTGGGGCAAATTTTGAGTATATACGCAAAAAAATAAACAGTATTCGTACTGCCTACAGGCGGGAGTTAAAAAAAATAGAGGAGTCCACCCAGTCTGGAGCAGGGGCACGGAATGTACATGTACCACGGCTGTGGTACTATGATAACATGCGGTTCCTGGCAGACACCTTGGAATCCAGGCCGTCAATTTCTACACTGCCTTCTACATCGGCAGAGGGCTCAGTGTCGGTAGATCCAAGCCAGGATGAGGATTTCCTGGAGGAGAGTTTTACTCAGGTATGGCATTTCACAATATATTGTCTGCTAAAATGTAATCATGTAACAAAATTATAAGCTAAACCATAATTGACCCTTTAGGTAAACGGGCATAGCAAGGGGTTGGCATGACAGGCAACCGCCAGGGGCGCAGGCCAAGGGGGGTGGGTCACAAAAACATTGGCATTGTTTTATTGTTTATTTTAACAATCCACTCAGCCTGCACACCCCAGAACCCCCAGTTTGCAGGCGGATTCATGCAGGTGTAAAACATTGAGAGCTGCTTCATGCAGGTGTAAAACATTGAGAGCTGCTTCATGCAGGTGTAAAACATTGAGAGCTGCTTCATGCAGGTGTAAAACATTGAGAGCAGCTGAGCCAAAAGACCAGGAGACTGAGACTGCCTCTCACTGCATCCCCAGCACCCCTCCGGTCTTACAAACACTGCTGCATCCCCAGCACACCTCTGATCCTTAGAAACACTGCTGTAGCCTCAGCATTCCTCTGGCTCAACCTTTTTTAATACAAAACTAACAGCTCCTGCAAATGATACATCCATCCTTGCTTCCATGTCTCTGGTCTCTCACTCTGGGTCAGCAAGGCAGGTGGCTTCCTTATTCATGTTTCCCTGCACTGCTTCACCCTCAATGCCCTACATCAAGCCCTCTGCAAGTTCAGGCCCCTCTCTCTCTGCAACCCCCTCCTCTCTCTCTCACACCCCCTCTTTCTCTCCCTCTCTCTATCTCTCAACCCTCTCTTTCTTTTTCACACCTGAGACAATGATTGCCCACTAGAGAGCTCTACACTGGGCAAACAAGGGGCAAATTAGAAACTTTTAATGCCCTTTAATTTTTTTTTGGGGGGGTGGGTTACAGTTTTCCATTGATCTTGGGGGGGGGGGGGGGGGGGTTGTTGCCAAATACAGCTCCTCAACAAGGGCACTGGAGACCCTAGATATGCCACTGTATGTAAAGTCTGCTATTTGTTCACAATAATATAACAAACATGACTTTTTATATACACTATAACATTCTAATCAATTGTTCATTTCATCAACAGGGAAGTGTCACTGAGGAGGAGCCAGGTTGCAGCCAGGAGCCTGGGGAGCCTGTGGAGCCTGAGGAGCCTGCGGAACTCTTTCCACCACCACCTCCTCCTGCCAAACGGAGGCAAAAGAGGAAACACATAGACGACATCACAGATGAATTCATACAGGAGGCCACCATAGCCCTACGTCGGAAACCGGAGGCCAATGAGTCCTTCGGGAATATGACTGCCA
Source organism: Pelophylax lessonae (assembly GCF_965119305.1). Classification (NCBI taxonomy): domain Eukaryota; kingdom Metazoa; phylum Chordata; class Amphibia; order Anura; family Ranidae; genus Pelophylax; species Pelophylax lessonae. The sequence goes on from NC_138773.1 coordinate 209,227,857, forward strand.
AAATCCTGGATAAGGTGGACCTCAGGCAGTGTCAGTATGCCAGAAAAATTATTCTGGATGTGCTGCAAAACGCTGAAAACGGCATACTTAATGAGCACAGCCATGCATGCCAGGAGCACCCGTGCCCTCCACCTCCACCTCCACCTCCACCTCCACAACACCCACCACCTCGCCAAATGCCACATGGCCAGTGGCAATATGGCCAGCAGGATCCAAACCTGCCCTCATGGCAACCTGATTATAGCTATCACCAACTTTAATTTTTGTAACCCCCTATTATTTATTTTACCCCTGTTTGCCAGTTTCTAGTTTAATTTTGTCCAAATGGACCTTTTTTATGTTTAGTTTATTATACGGAAAGTATTGATGTTTGCTTTGTTTTTTTTTTGCTGAGATCCAAAAAATAAAGAAAATTGAAAATAAAAAATGGCCTATCTGAATTTGTTAACATGTTTAATATTGTGCATAACCTGAAAAATATGTTTTAGACATTAATTCATAAAAGAATAAAGGGTCATATCAATAGTTAGATCTTTGGTGTGAAAATACAAAAATAATGGTGAAGAGTTCAAATTATTTAATTCTAAAATTTGATAGAACAGATAGAATAGACAAACATTATCTTCATCATAACAGAACACATGCCTTTTTATTAGAAAAGTATGGCATTATGAGCAGCATCTTCCTTCTTCTCACATTTATCAAGATGAGCATGTGCTCCGCATTTCACCTATTTCTTGGACTTCCGCGAGCCGAAAGTTCTTTCTGAATAAAATGTTGAGTTTACTAGAGAAAATTCTTCCGGGAACTCATTTGGTTTGATCATGCGTGTTGGGATTTGTAGCTGTGTGTCGGCAGAATTGCGTACTGACAGGCGAACAATCGTCCGTTCTGGTGTCGGCATACAAATATTTTCATGTTTGCAAGAAAGACTTTTGTCCGCGGATTGTGCGCAGACATCTGTCGGAGGCACCATACTAACACGCGTACAATCGGCAGATCCTTCGTCCACCGACGTTTGTATGCCGACGATCGGTACGTGTGTACGGGCCTTAATTAGTTGGTTCACTCACCGTATCTGTAAAACACGATTACCGCCTGCACCTGTTGTGCTCTCCCCTCCTGTCAGAGCAACACTCGTCCATGCAGCACAGGAGACAAGATTGCTCTTACATTTCATCAGAATGTACACACACACACAGTTTGATTACACATTTACTGCTGTCAGGAGATGAGCAGCCCATGGAGGAGGTATGGGGCGGTAATTAAACTGTGTGTGTATAGTCCGATGCAATGCAAGAGGGATCCTGTCTCCTGCGCTGCATGGAGGAGTGTTGTTCTGACAGGAGGGGAGAGTACAACACAGTGAACCTCCTCCTCCTGTCGCTTTCCTCTCCACCACTTCAACAGGCTGCTGTTCCCATTGTCCCGGCTCTGAGTATGGGCGGAAACAAGTTGCATGAAAGTTGGCAAAAGAGAGAGGGGGGGAGAAACCATCTTTCAGCTGGCGGAGGAAGAAGCACACAATGCATCGTTGGGTCATTGATCCCCCTACCCACCAATCCTCCCACTGTCTGGGCCCCCTGTGTGCCCTGGCCCCATACAGGAGTACTGGTAGTACCCCCTTGATGGCAGCCCTGACTGTAGTTCCCCAGTGCCAGCAGCACCAGACCATGACACTCCCACCACCATGGTTGACTGTAGGCAAGACACACTTGTCTTTGTACGCCTCACCTGATTGCCGCCACACATGCTTGACACCATCTGAACCAAATAAGTTTATCTTGGTCTCATCAGACCACAGGACATGGTTCCAGTAATCCATGTCCTTAGTCTGCTTGTCTTCAGCAAACTGTTTGCAGGCTTTCTTGTGCCTCATCTTTAGAAGAGGTATCCTTCTGGGACGACAGTCATGCAAACCAGTATGATGCAGTATGCGGCGTATGCTCTGAGCACTGACAGGCTGACCCCCCCCACCCCATCAACCTCTGTAGCAATGCTGACAGCACTTATACGTCTATTTCCCAAAGACAACCTCTGGATATGACGCTGAGCACATGCACTCAACTTCTTTGGTCGACCATGGCGAGGCCTGTTCTGAGTGTAACCTGTTCTGTAAAAACTGCTGTATAGTCTTGGCCACCGTGCTGCAGCTCCATTTCAGGATCTTGGCAAACTTCCTATAGCCTAGGCCATCTTTATGTAGAGCAACAAATCTTTTTTTCAGATCCTCAGAGAGTTCTTTGCCATCAAGTGCCATGTTGAACTTCCAGTGACCAGTATGAGAGAGAGAGTGAGAGTGATAACACAAATTTAACACACCTGCTACCCATTCACACCTGAGATCTTGTAACACTAACGAGTCACATGACACTGGGGAGGGGAAATGGCTAATTGGGCCAGATTTGGACATTTTTACTTAGGGGTGTACTCACTTTTGTTACCAGCGGTTTAGACATTAATGGCTGTGTGTTGAGTTATTTTGAGGGGACATTAAATTTACACTGTTATACAAGCTGTACACTCACTACTTTACATTGCTGCAAAGTGTCATTTCTTCAGTGTTGTCACATAAAAAGATATAATAAAATATTTACAAAAATGTGAGGGGTGTACTCACTTTTGTGAGATACTGTACATGTCACTATTTTAATTGTATTCATTTATACACTGTTACTTTTATTATACACACCTATTGACGTCATCACGTACCGGAAGTCCGATGTTAGTTGCCGGCTGGGTGATGCTTTTACATACGCGTTTTTAAACCTTCTTAAAGTCTATTTCTTTATCATAATAACATTTTAAAGGCTTTTTACACTATAGAGAACAGCTTTTTTGTCTGCTTTGTATGACGCTGCTATGGACATGGCTATTTGTTGAAAGACTTTTCAGGTGGCTATAACTGCTTTATGGAAGTGCCACTGACACATATGGAAATTATTGAAGCGCTATATGACCACTCTTGAAAAAAAGGGGGTCATAGAGAGTTGGTAAGGGTACATCCTATTATCACTTTAGATGAAGGCGAGTGTTGGCAATACCACACATACAAACTCGTTGGAAGAGGTGCAGATTTCAATCTATTCTGCACTTATGACGGGACTTGTGGGACACTATTTAAATTTTTATTATATAATTATATTCTTTCACATTTTTTTTTTTTTTTTGTCTTTGACAACACCCCTATGGAGGCGGGCGAAATGCGTCAACGCACTTCCGGCAGACGGCAACCACACGACGTCACTACCTGTATCTCGTGGAACGCACGCCATCTGTGTTCCCAGAAGAAGGAGACAGTATTCGTTTGTTTCTGATGTGGTTTACATACGCTTTTACCTCTTACTATATGTGAGTATTTTTAATCCTGTATTCAAATTATACAGTGGGTACGGAAAGTATTCAGACCCCCTTAAATTTTTCACTCTTTGTTATATTGCAGCCATTTGCTAAAATCATTTAAGTTCATTCTTCTTCCTCATGAATGTACACATAGCACCCCATACTGACAGAAAAACACAGAATTGTTGACATTGTTGCAGATTTATTAAAAAAGAAAAACTGAAATATCACATGGTCCTAAGTATTCAGTATTTAGTAGAAGCCCCCTTTTGATCTAATACAGCCAGGAGTCTTTTTGGGAAAGATGCAACAAGTCTTTCACACCTGGATTTGGGGATCCTCTGCCATTCCTCCTTGCAGATCCTCTCCAGTTCTGTCAGGTTGGATGGTAAACGTTGGTGGACAGCCATTTTTAGGTCTCTCCAGAGATGCTCAATTGGGTTTAAGTCAGAGCTCTGGCTGGGCCATTCAAGAACAGTCACGGAGTTGTTGTGAAGCCACTCCATTATTTTAGCTGTGTGCTTAGGGTCATTGTCTTGTTGGAAGGTAAACCTTCGGCCCAGTCTGAGGTCCAGAGTACTCTGGAGAAGGTTTTTGTCCAGGATATCCCTGTACTTGGCCGCATTCATCTTTCCCTCGATTGCAACCAGTCATCCTGTCCCTGCAGATGAAAAACACCCCCACAGCATGATGCTGCCACCACCATGCTTCACTGTTGGGACTGTATTGGACAGGTGATGAGCAGTGCCTGGTTTTCTCCACACATACCGCTTAGAATTAAGGCCAAAAAGTTCTATTTTGGTCTCATCAGACCAGAGAATCTTATTTCTCACCATCTTGGAGTCCTTCAGGTGTTTTTTTAGCAAACTCCATGCAGGCTTTCATGTGTCTTACACTGAGGAGAGGCTTCCGTCGGTCCACTCTGCCATAAAGCCCCGACTGGTGGAGGGCTGCAGTGATGGTTGACTTTCTACAACTTTCTCCCATCTCCTGACTGCATCTCTGGAGCTCAGCCACAGTGATCTTTGGGTTCTTCTTTACCTCTCTCACCAAGGCTCTTCTCCCCTGATAGCTCAGTGTGGCCGGACGGCCAGCTCTAGGAAGGGTTCTGGTCGTCCCAAACGTCTTCCATTTGAGGATTATGGAGGCCACTGTGCTCTTAGGAACCTTAAGTGCAGCAGAAATCTTTTTGTAACCTTGGCCAGATCTGTGCCTTGCCACAATTCTGTCTCTGAGCTCTTCAGGCAGTTCCTTTGACCTCATGATTCTCATTTGCTCTGACATGCATTGTGATCTGGAAGGTCTTATATAGACAGGTGTGTGGCTTTCCTAATCAAGTCCAATCAGTATAATCAAACACAGCTGGACTCAAATGAAGGTGTAGAACCATCTCAAGGATGATCAGAAGAAATGGAAAGCACCTGAGTTAAATATATGAGTGTCACAGCAAAGGGTCTGGATACTTAGGACCATGTGATATTTCTGTTTTTCTTTTTGAATAAATCTGCAACAATGTCAACAATTCTGTGTTTTTCTGTCAGTATGGGGTGCTATGTGTACATTCATGAGGAAGAAGAATGAACTTAAATGATTTTAGCAAATGGCTGCAATATAACAAAGAGTGAAAAATTTAAGGGGGTCTGAATACTTTCCGTACCCACATATACACACACACACACAGTGCCTTGCGAAAGTATTCAGCCCCCTTGAACTTTTGCCACATTTCAGACTTCAAACATAAAGATATAAAACTGTAATTTTTTGTGAAGAATCAACAAGTGGGACACAATCATGAAGTGGAACGAAATTTATTGGATATTTCAAACTTTAACAAATAAAAAAACTGAAAAATTGGGCGTGCAAAATTATTTAGCCCCCTTAAGTTAATACTTTGTAACGCCACCTTTTGCTGCGATTACAGCTGTAAGTCACTTGGGGTATGTCTCTATCAGTTTTGCACATCGAGAGACTGAAATTTTTGCTCATGCCTCCTTGCAAAACAGCTCGAGCTCAGTGAGGTTGGATGGAGAGCGTTTGTGAACAGCAGTTTTCAGGTCTTTCCACAGATTCTCGATTGGTTTCAGGTCTGGACTTTGACTTGGCCATTCTAACACCTGGATATGTTTATTTGTGAACCATTCCATTATAGATTTTGCTTTATGTTTTGGATCATTGTCTTGTTGGAAGACAAATCCCAGTCCCAGTCTCAGGTCTTTTGCAGACTCCACCAGGTTTTCTTCCAGAATGGTCCTGTATTTGGCTCCATCCATCTTCCCATCAATTTTAACCATCTTCCCTGTCCCTGCTGAAGAAAAGCAGACCCAAACCATGATGCTGCCACCATCATGTTTGACAGTGGGGATGGTGTGTTCAGGGTGATGAGCCGTGTTGCTTTTACGCCAAACATAACGTTTTGCATTGTTGCCAAAAAGTTTGATTTTGGTTTCATCTGACCAGAGCACCTTCTGCCACGTTTGGTGTGTCTCCCAGGTGGCTTGTGGCAAACTTTAAACAACACTTTTTATGGATATCTTTAAGAAATGGCTTTCTTCTTGCCACTCTTCCATAAAGGCCAGATTTGTGCAGTATACGACTGATTGTTGTCCTATGGACAGAGTCTCCCACCTCAGCTGTAGATCTCTGCAGTTCATCCAGAGTGATCATGGGCCTCTTGGCTGCATCTCTGATCAGTCTTCTCCTTGTATGAGCTGAAAGTTTAGAGGGACGGCCAGGTCTTCGTAGATTTGCAGTGGTCTGATACTCCCGCCATTTCAATATTATCGCTTGCACAGTGCTCCTTGGGATGTTTAAAGCTTGGGAAATCTTTTTGTATCCAAATCTGGCTTTAAACTTCTCCACAACAGTATCTCGGACATGCCTGGTGTGTTCCTTGTTCTTCATGATGCTCGCTGCGCTTTAAACAGACCTCTGAGACTATCACAGTGCAGGTGCATTTATACGGAGACTTGATTACACACAGGTGGATTCTATTTATCATCATTAGTCATTTAGGTCAACATTGGATCATTCAGAGATCCTCACTGAACTTCTGGAGAGAGTTTGCTGCACTGAAAGTAAAGGGGCTGAATAATTTTGCACGCCCAATTTTTCAGTTTTTTATTTGTTAACAAAGTTTGAAATATCCAATAAATTTCATTCCACTTCATGATTGTGTCCCACTTGTTGTCGATTCTTCACAAAAAAATTACAGGTTTTATATCTTTATGTTTGAAGCCTGAAATGTGGCAAAAGGTCGCAAAGTTTAAGGGGGCCGAATACTTTGCAAGGCACTGTATATGCTCTGGTGAGTTTGCATTGCATGAGGGGTGAAGGAACCATGCACCTGTGAGGCTTTGTCATTTCCAAAACTGGTGATACCCTCCCCATGTTTGTACTACATCCTAATGTGCACCATGATCTGCTTTCTCATTTCTTCCTGCATATTTTTCTACAGATAATCCATCTGAGGAGCCTAATATCAGATACCTGTTTGGATATACCCATAGGATCTCATATGCTTTGAATTTTTTTTGACATATCCTTTATAAAAATTTAAAATCGTCTATAGCATTGGTGGACATTTATCGTGTTCATACATTGACTTTGGATTTTTTGATCACTTATAATTAATTATTGATGAGCGCTGCAATTTTATACTTTGATTCATTTGAGGTTTTCTGTACTTCATTTTGCTAGCAGCTTTCTTAGGAGTCTTGCACTGATCTTTAACACTATTTCTTCCAGTATGACAAGATGGCCCACATGCTCATGACCGTTCAGCTATAAAATTCTAACTCCTCTATGATTTAAATAATACAAGGAAGGAGCATTCTTACAATTTTTCAGGAGTAGTGCCACGATTTCACCTGATGAATATATTTTTCAAATAACAGATTATGCCAAACTTACACGGTTTTAAGCTTTGCTTTTACTGCAGTTCTGATCAGAGTTTAAATTGCCACCTTAATCAGCCACAGAACCTGTGTAAATTAATGTGTGCCCTGGTTTAAAAGGGATGAAGTGGCAACCCTACTTAGCTGTAGTCTTTCCAATGTGAATGTTACATAATTCAACAAAAGCAACAGAAGACACATTGGCAGTACAGCTGCACCCTGTATATTTCATATTGTCCTTTGTGCTTTTTGTTTAGAGCTTATACTTAGAAGATTATTTTCTGTGTTGAATGACCATGAACTTAGGAACATTCCTGTTCCTGTTAAGAAATTTCACAGCAATCTAGAACAATGACCTTCAAAACCATAAACATTTTTATCTGTGTTCTATCTGTAACATGTTCCTTGGAAAGAGAGGAAAAGAGGTTGAAAAACAATTGCTCTATTTGTACAAAGCTCAAATTTTATCTCACCAGTAGTCCTTAGGAATATCCAGCTGTCATGATTATTCTAGGCATTAGACATTTTTAAGTGAAAATAGAATAAAAAAGAAATAATAAAATCACACCCCTATATGCATAATGTAGAAATGTCTCTCCCTGCACATCGAGTTCCGTGACCCTGATGATGTCATTATGATGAAACGCGTTGAATGGAGCTTATTGGACCAGGAGAAAGAGCTGGAGATACATTGGGCTGCCTGACTGAGCCATACCTCAGCAGAGCATTTCATTTGGCTGCAGCAGTGGCGGTGCTTTTTTTGTGTATATTGTCCTGCAACAATTTTTTTTTTTTTTTTTTTTTTTTAGAAAGCCTTAAATATCCACAAAAACCCATTTCAAAAAAGTTTTAAATTGATTTGCATCTTAATGAGCGAAATAAGTATTGGACTCCTTCACAAAACATGACTTAGTACTTGGTGGCAAAACCCTGGTTAGCAATTACAGAGGTCAGACGTTTCTTGTAGTTGGCCACCATGTTTGCACACATTTCAGGAGAGATTTTGTCCCACTCCTCTTTGCAGATCCTTTCCAAGTCATTAAGGTTTCCAGGCTGACGTTTGGCAACTCGAACTTTCAGCTCCCTCCACATATGAGATTCCTCCATTTTATGGGATTAAGGTCTGGAGACTGGCTAGGCTACTCCAGAACTTTAAAGTGCTTCTTCTTGAGCCACTCATTTGTTGCCTTGGCTGTGAGTTTTGGGTCTTTGTCATGCTGGAATACACATACATGCCCCATTTTCAATGCCCTGGCTGAGGGAAGAAGGTTCTCACCCAGAATTTGACGCTACATGGCCCGACCACCGTCCTTTTGATGCGGTGAAGTTGTTATGTCCCCTGAACAGAAAAACACCTTCAAAGCATAATGTTTCCACCTCCATGTTTGACGGTGGGGTGGGGGGGGTTCTTGGGTTTATAGGCAGTATTCCTTCTCTTCCAAACACGGCGAGTTGAGTTGATGCCAAAGAGCTTGAATTTGGTCTCATCTTACCACAACACTTCACCCAGTTCTCCTCTAAATCATTCAGATGTTCGTTAGCAAATTTCAGACGGGCCTGTACATGTGCTTTCTTGAGTAGGGGGACCTTGCGGATGCTCCAGTTCTTCATGGCGTAGTGGGTAACCAATTGTTTTCTTGGTGACTATGGTCCCAGCTGCCTTGAGATCATCTTACGTGTAGTTCCAGGCTGATTCCTCACCGTTCTCATGATCAATGAAACTGCACGAGGTGAGATCTTGCATGGAGCCCCAGACCGAGGGAGATTGACCATTTATTTGCGTTTCTTCCATTTGAAAATAAATCGCACCAACTCTTGTCGAGCTCTCACAAAGCTGCTTTGTGATGGTCTTGTAGCCCATTCAAGCCTGGTTTAGGTCTACAATCTTTTCCCTGACATCCTTGGACAGCTCTTTGGTCTTGACCATGGTGGAGCGATTGGAATCTAATTGATTGATTAGATGATGGAGACCGTGTGGACAGGTGTCTTTTATAGAGATAACAAGCTGAGATTAGGAGCACTCCCTTTAGCAGAGTACTCCTAGTCTCAGCTTGTTACCTGTATAGAAGACACCTGGGAGCCAGAAATCTTGCTGATTGAGACGTATTAATCCCTTCTTTTACTAATTAAAATGCAATTCAATTTATAACTTTTTTTTTTAAATGAGTTTTTTCCTGGATATCTTTGTTGTTCGTCTCCCACTGTTAAAATAAACCTACCATTTAAAATTATAGGCTAATCATTTCTTTGATAGTAGGCAAACTAACTAACAAAATAAGCAGGGAATCAATCAATAACACCCCCCCCCCCCACCGTATATACCATAGTTTGTAGATGCTTTTGCACAAATCAATTATAGGGTTTTTTTTTTTTAACCAAAAACATGTAGAAAAGTAAATATTGGCCTAAATTGATTAAGAAAGGAGTTTTTTTTTTTATTGGGTATGTTTTCTATCAAAAAAAAAAAAAAAAAAAAAAACACCAAATTTTGAAAAAAGAAAGAAGGAAGAAGGAAAAAAGAAGAAGGAAGAAGGAAAAAAGAAGAAGGAAGAAGGAAAAAAGAAGAAGGAAGAAGGAAAAAAGAAGAAGGAAGAAGGAAAAAAGAAGAAGGAAGAAGGAAAAAAGAAGAAGGAAGAAGGAAAAAAGAAGAAGGAAGAAGGAAAAAAGAAGAAGGAAGAAGGAAAAAAGAAGAAGGAAGAAGGAAAAAAGAAGGAAAAAAGAAGAAGGAAAAAAGAAGAAGGAAGAAGGAAAAAAGAAGAAGGAAGAAGGAAAAAAGAAGAAAGAAGGAAAAAAGAAGAAAGAAGAAGTAAAAAAGAAGAAAGAAGAAGGAAAAAAAGAAGAAAGAAGAAGGAAAAAAAGAAGAAAGAAGGAAGAAAGAAGAAAGAAGAAGAAAGAAGAAGAAGCTCAATCACACATTTATACCTCCCCTCAACCACACATCAAAGTGAGGCCTTAAGAGATTTTGAACATCAAGGCACCTCCTTTACTAACTTATTCAATATAAAAAAGGTTTTAAAATGATATGTACACGTAGGCATATTTATTTTATGTTGCTAGCATTGAGTACAGGTCCTATAAATATAGCAGCTTTTCTCAAGCAAAAAGAGGAAATTAAATCCCCTGAGGCCTGCGGGGGCACTACCACCTGCTGCACATGACCCATTAAGTGCTTGGGGGCGCATACACAGTTGATTTTTTCCCAACTGGACCAGCAAACATCAAATATTTAATCAAATAGTGCCTGCAGATAAGGTGATATATTTGACTAAAAGACCAGGTGTATCTAACATCAGAATATAAAAAAGCGGGTGTAAAAAGTAAGCACATCCCTATGACAATTAGGATCAGGAGTTCCAAATTGGGTGTCAATTACATACACATCTTGGATAGGAAGCAGTTATACCAGGATCATGGCTGCTGCGGCATTATTATAGCTGGTGATCAGCTTCCAGGTAAAAAGTAATCTTGAGTGGCTTTACAGCAACCCGATAACCTTTACAGGGCTCAGAAGAGGGCCACCTACTGCCATTCCTGGGCTCTACCTTACCAGGAAGCCCAGGTCAACTGTAAGCAGTCGGGTAGGCTGACAACAGGGGAGAAACATCCATTCCTCCATCTCCTCTGACAAAATTAAGCCGGAAGCAAGGGGGAGAATTTCCTCTCTTTATTTATCAATATGGGAGAATGTGATTATATTTTTTGCAAAGGTGGATCTACAGCACCACTTCCACCTATCAAGGTCCAAACTTGGCTATTCACCTAAAAATGTGACCATCCAGTCCCTGCTTCTCTGCCCAATTTTTTTCTCACATACATAGCTTGAGCATACTTAAAAATACTCTAGCACAATAAAGTAAAAAAAAAAAAAAAAAAAAAAAAAAAAAAAAGGGAAGAAGCATTTAATCACTGACAACATTGTCACTGCCATGGTCAGTGCTGGGCGGAGTTTTTTTTTGCAATTAGGGCATATTTTTCTAATTACACTTCTTGAAAAAGTCTGCAATAAAAGTAACATTTTTTTAAGTCAAACTACTTGGAGCTCCTTAAGTACTGCTTCTTAGGCCCCTCTCACACTTGTGCGACTTGTCATGCGATTTGGGACTGCAAAAAAAAAAAAAAAAAAAAAAAAAAAAATCGCATAGCAAGTCATTCTCCATTATTTCCAATGAGTACCATTCATATCTGTGCGACTTGAAGACGCACCGACGTCCCTGCACTACTTGGCACGATTTTGAAGCGTTTTAAGGCCAAAGACATTCAAGCCCAGTCACGGTGAAGTCGCACAAGTGTGAAAGGGGCCTAACAGGTTCTTTCCATGGTTTTTGTATATAAATATTAAGTTACATCCCAAAATACATTTTGCTACACCTCCCAAGTATGGGGATACCAGGTGTGAGACTTTCATAGCCTAAATGCATAGATGGAACAAAAATCTAAGGAGCACCTTTTGGCTTTCAAGGAGCATACATTGATCTAATTTTCTGACTACCTATCATATATATTGAATCCCTGAGGTTTTAGGATAGGAGAAACACCAACAAAATACCACATTTTGGAAAGCAAAACACCCCAAGGTATTTTCTGAAAGGCAAAGTGAGTCTTTTGAAGAGATAATTTTGGCCACAAATTTTGGAAAATGCAGAAAATAATTATTTTCTTCTTTTTTTTTTTTTTTTTTTAACTGCAAAATGAGATATTTCTAACACACAGCAAAGGCGCACTTGGAATTACACCCCAAAAAAACACATTCTGCTACTCCTTCCGAATGTAGAGATACCATGTGTGTGACTTTTTTTTTTTTTACAGCCTAGCCACATAGACAGGCCCAAACTCCAAAGAGAACATTCAGGCTTTTTAGAGCATAAATTTACATATCTAAATTGACATTTTAAGAGGCCCTAGAGCACCAAAAGTTTTTGGAAAATGTGGAAAGAAAAATGAAAAATTATTTTTTTTAGTGGTCAATTTAAGAAGATATTTTCCAAACAAGGCGAATGCGTACTTAATTACAACACAAAAACATTCTACTATTCCTCCTCTATATGGCAATACCACAGGTGAGACGTTTTCAGTGTTTGGACAGATTATATCCTGGACATTCTATCTTGTGTATCCCACAAATCAACTAATTGGATCATAAACAGTGTATTGTAATGGTCGCCTCTATACAAGTGGTCAGGGAATATAGCTTAGTGTAGGGTCACCCTTAGCAGTTCCTTTTCCTATAAGCCAAGCAAGTCTAGCTTACTGGTACATGGCTACCCCCAAGAATGCCATGTCCACTTGCTAGGAAGTAGAAGAGGCTGAAGAATGGAAGAACAAAAGAATTCTTGTGGTTCCAGTAGTGCAGTTGCCCACAGAGGATGGCTGGGACTGGTGTCACACAGGAATGTAGCCAGTTTAATTTGTAGATGGGTCAGTTCAGGTGGCAGCTAGAGACATGGTCAGCAAATGCACAAAGCATCAGTTCAGGCAGCAACGTGGTCAATCAAACAGGCCAGGGTAAAAAGGTGGCAGGCAGAGAGGAACACTGTAATGTGGTGATGATCATGAACACCGTTGCTGGCTGCACTGGTCTAGTGACACTGGGATTTGTGTAGCATAGTAGAAAATACACCAAAGAATGACTCAAAGAAGAAATAGGGGTTAAACATTGGCCTATTCAAATTCCGGATTTGATTTCCTTTCAAATTTTGAGGGGGAGGGAGTGGTAAACGAGGGTAGTTCATGCAAGGAAGCCTACAAATATTCTACAACTGAAGGAATTTTGCACTGAGGAGTAGTCAAAAATGTCGCAGTCACCAAAAACTGGTGGAAAATGCCTACAATAAAAAGTTTCTGCTAAAGCCTCTGAGCCCAAGAGAGCACTTACTTTTTCCACAGTACATCATTGCACCTACTGATATTTTGGTTACATAATTATTGAAAAAGGTGTGTTTTCTTGGTATTTTTATATTCAAATTTAATCACCTTGAATAAAGATCTAATGTTTGCCTATTCAAATACGTTGCAAAAACATGTTAAAGAAAGACCCTCAACAGTTTCCATGGGGAGCGCTTCCTTTCTAAACACTGTCAATGTTGCCATTGCCAAACAGGACATGACAAGATCTACAGGCATTGTGAGAGATCATCAAAAAAAAAAAAAAAAAAAAAAAAAAAAAAAAAAAAAAGGAAGAACCTACACCAGCAAGAAGGCAACCTTCCAGATCACTGGCTGATTTTTGGAGAAAATAACATATCACAATTGCATGTTTTCTTGTCTTCTCCCCTCTAGATAATGATTCAAATGCAGTGATAAGCACTAAACAGCCTCATTAAAGTTAACCAAAGCAAAGTAGCAAAGTATGTCATAAGTCACTTGAAGGACTTTGAACACCAAAGAGTTCTTTGGTTTATGGCAAGGGAAAGGCTGGAGTCGAAGTGCATAAGTTAATGCTTAACTAATTACGGACTAGGTTCTTTGTGTTTTTTTATACACCCAGAATGATTCTAGGTCAGAAGACGTAACTCTTTAAAGCCCACATCCAGGCAAAAACAAACATTTAAATAGTGCACTGTGCAGCAGTTACCTTTTTCCTCAAGCTAACTCCAAACACATAATCCTAAGCCATCTTGCTGTGTAATGGATCAAAATCACAGCTTCCTCTATGGGAAAAGCTAATATCCTCCCTGAGGACCAAACGTTTTTCTCTGCTCATCTTCTGGTCCATTCACCACCCTCATAAGTTCTCCTGCCTCTGGAGCCTAGGAGAGAGGACCCGGATACTGGGAGTGTTGCCTCCACCAATTAAATTTATGCACATCAAGCAGGTGGTGATGTGGACAACCAAAGAGGGACCCCAAACAGTAAAAGAAAAAAAAAAAAAAAAAAAAAAAAGGGAAGAAGAGAGCCATGTGACCAAGCTACTTCAAAGGGGTGGGAGAAAGGGTTTGCGAACATCTGTGGGTTGATCTTATGATTTTTTGGTTTAACTGGTTTCTTAGACGCTAAAGAACGTGTTCGGGCACATTGTAGTGGTCTGTCTCCTGAAAACTAAGGAGCAGACAGAGACAGATATTTAGACTAATCAGCATTTAGGCTACACTCTTATTCAATCACAATCAAAATGACAATAATTACCAGTTGACAAACAATGCGTTTGGCTCCTATCCCCCACACAATTTACCTCTTAGCCTTAGCAAGTGTCCATTACATAGATGCATGCGCACTCCCATGCACTCCATCCTATTTGGGCATGCTTACATGGAAGTGAATGCATTTATGTATAGTAAGGCACAGTTAGAGAGACATGCCCACCTCACAGAATGCAGATCTGTTCAGACCGGTGCTTAAGCTCATATTCACATTGGTCCGATTTGACATGTCAAATCGGAGCCAATTCCCGGCAATGGTGCCGCACTGATTCCCAAAAGAAGTTTCTGCACTACTTTTGGCAACTTCAGGGGGGGGGGGGGGGGAATTCCCATAGACATCTGTGAACCCGCACTGATGTCTGAAATCACCCCCAAATTCAGATGGAAAATGCCAGTTTGAAATTGTGCGAGTTCAGCTGCACTGGCACAATTTCAAACCCGCCTCAGTGTGAACCTGCACTCAATTGATCAAGATTTTGATTTAACACAATATACAGAGGGGAAAAATTATTTGATCCCCTGCAGATTTTGCAAGTTGCCCACTTACAAAGAAATGAACGGTCTAGAATTTTTATCATAGGTGTATTTTTTAATGAGAGACAGAATAGCAACCACAAATCCAGAAAAAAAAAAAAACAAACACACACGGTACAAATGTTATAAATGGAGTTGTAGTTCAGTGAGTAAAAGTAGTATTTAATCCCCAAGTAAAACATGACTTAATACTTGGTGGAGAAACCCTTGTTGGCAAGCACAGAGGTAAGACGTTTCTTGTAGTTATGGGCCATACACACTATAAGATTTTCTGAAGACTTTTTCCTTTAGATTTACCAAAACCATATAATATGAGGTCAAACCTAAACACTTTCAATTTGTATGCAATCTGGCAGGCCCTTGCACTACATAGAAAAGGTAAATCTGAAGGAAATCTACCAACAAAAGTTGGATAGTGTGTATCCAGCTTTAGTAACATGTTTTGCTTGGGGATTAAATACTTATTTTACTCACTGAACTGCAACCTAATTTATAGCATTTGTTTTATGTGTTTTTTCAGTTGATATTCTGTCTCTTATTAAAAATACACCTATGATAACAATTATAGACCCTTCATTCTTTTTAAGTGGGCAAACATACAAAATCTGCAGGGGATCAAATAGATATTTTCCCCGCTGTAGAGGTGATAAGTTAAGTGAATTAAGTTGCAGATCTACTTACCAATAACCTTTCGGGCCAATTGTATAGCTGCGTCCACAGCATTTCCCTTCACAACTTCATCAACAATACCCAGATTTAAAGCTTCTGGGGCAGGAATGTGCCTTCCTGGAAAATAAAATGGCCACAGGACTATAAAAATCTGACTCAAAGTCAATGTAAATAAAATACAACAATTCAGTAAGTAAAACAAGGGTCCAGTACCCAACCTAGGCTTTCAGCAGGTCTCAGCTAAAGCATTATTACCGGTACATAATTTTTACCATCCCAATCTCACTCTGGTAGATGCTGGACAGCCACCTATAAAAATATTATACATCTAGCTGCCAAACAATTAGCCAGCTGGAGCTGCTCATGAAAGTAAAAAAGCCCTCTGCCAGCCAAAGATGTGGATGGAATAAAATTTTCTATACGCTCTAGCAAAATGTTTACGCCCATGTGTCTTTTAGTTGTGCTTGCGTATGTAGGTATGCAAAGAGAACTGTGTACACTGTATAGGATGCATACCTGAAATATACTGGGTTTGGACCTTCAACAGAAAAAGAATAATGCTTCTTGCGTAGGAAAATGAAACCAATTAAAAGCAGAATAGGCTAAAAGTTAAAGTGGATGTAAACCCCATTTATGAAATTACACTTTGCTACAAACGTAAAGTACACAGAGTGTACAGCTTGTATAAAGGTGTAAATTTGCTGTCCCCTCAAAATAACTCAACACACAGCCAAAAATGTCTAAACCGCTGGCAACAAAAGGGAGTACATCCCAACTGGGCCCAATTAGCCATTTTCCCTTCCCGGTGTCATGTGACTCGTTAGTGTTACAAGGTCTCCAGTGTGAATGGGAAGCTGGTGTGTTCAATTTGGTGTTATCACTCTTTCATACTGTTTACTGGAAGTTCAACATGGCACCTCAAGGAAAAGAGCTCTGAGGATCTGAAAAAAAGAATTGTTGCTCTACATAAAGATGGCCTAGGCTATAAGAAGATTGCCAAGACCCTGAAACTTAGCTGCAGCACAGTGGCCAAGACCATACAGCGGTTTAACGGAACGGGTTCCACTCAGAACAGGCCTTGCCATGGTCGACCAAAGAAGTTGAGCACATGTGCTCAGCGTCAAATCCAGAGGTTGTCTTTGGTAAATAGTGGTAGGACTGCTGCCAGCATTGCTGAAGAGGTGGAATGGATGGGGTGTCAGCCTGTCAGTGCTCAGACCATACGCCGCACACTGCATCAAATTGGTCTGCATGGCTGTCATCCCAGAAGAAAGCCTTTTCTACAGATGATGCACAAAAAAGCCCGCAAACAGTTTTCTGAAGACAAGCAGACTAAGGGCATGGATTACTGGAACCATGTCCTGTGGTCTGATAAGACCAAGATAAACATATTTGGTTCAGATGGGGTCAAGCGTGTGGTGGCAACCAGGTACAAAGACAAGTGTGTCTTGCTCACAGTCAAGCCCGGTGGTGGGAGTGTCATGGTCTGGGGCTGCATGAGTGCTGCCGGCACTGATTACCTCCCTACATAGACTGGGACGCAGGGCAGTATTCCAACTTGATAATGACCCCAAACACACCTCAAAGACGACCACTGCCTTGCTAAAGAGGGTAAAAGGTGATGGACTGGCCAAGCATGTCTCCAGACCTAAACCCTATTGAGCATCTGTGGGGCATCCTCAAACAGAAGGTGGAAGAGCACAAGGTCTCTAACATCCACCAGCTCTGTGATGTTGTCATGGAGGAGTGGAAGAGGACTCCAGTGGCAACCTGTAAAGCTCTGGTGAACTCCATGCCCAAGAGGGTTAAGGTAGTGCTTAAAAATAATTGTGGCCACACAAAATATTGACACTTTGAGTCTAATTTTGACATTTTCACTTAGGGGTGTACTCACTTTTTGTTGCTAGCAGTTTAGACATTAATGGCTGTATTGAGTTATTTTGAGGGGGACAGCAAATTTGCACTGTAAGTCTCCATTCACACTAGTACGACTTGGTCAG
Source organism: Pelophylax lessonae (assembly GCF_965119305.1). NCBI lineage: Eukaryota > Metazoa > Chordata > Amphibia > Anura > Ranidae > Pelophylax > Pelophylax lessonae. Next base: position 209,245,431 of record NC_138773.1, read on the forward strand.
CCTGACAAGTCGCGCACCATCGCGGTCCATTGACTGCTACGGGAACCGTTCTAATAGGAGCGACACAAGTCGCACCGACTTAGAAAAAGGGTCCTGTACTACTTCGGGGCAACCTAGAGCGACTTGCATAGACATTAATTTTATGAAGTCCGTGCAAGTCGTGCCGAAGTCGCGGTGCACGCGACTTCACAGGTCGCCCCCGAAGTCATGCCGCTTCAGTGTGAACCGGCACTTATACAAGCTGTACACTCACTACTGTACATTGTAGCAAAGTGTCATTTCTTCAGTGTTGTCACATGAAAAGAAATAAAATATTTACGAAAATGTGAGGGATGTACTCACTTTTGTGAGATACTGTATTTCTGTAGGCTTGGCTGGTTCATTAGATATGTCTGTGAACTACCCTTTTTTGTTCCTACGCCACTAAAGCATACATATAGCAACAGATCAATATTTGGTTTTTAAAAGCGGCTCTATTCTAAATATAATTGATCTGAACTGAAAGTTAGGTAGAATCTAATTTTAGCAGGTTTGGAGAGTTGCTTGGTGTAAAAGTTAGGTGCAAGGTTGAATCTAAAATATTTGTTATACCACACTTTTTTTTTTTTTAAAGCCATCAGTAACCCATTGAGATTTCCCTTCACTTACTTTCCTACAGATAAAAGAGGAAGGGAGTAGAAATTGCTCATATTTCTGTTCAAGTAACAACTTTTTTTTTTTCTTTATACTCTGTCACAGTAAGGCTCCTTTCACACTAGCAGACTGTTCAGATCTGCCTGTCAGTTTTTCAGGCGGATCTCTATGGGGCATCGGATGTCAGAGGAGACATGTCCTCTGACATCCCTTGTGATCTGGTCAGTCAAATCTGGACGGATGGAAACCCTATTTTCCATCCATCCAGCGGATCAGATGAGAACGGACAGGCGGGCCGTTCTCATCCAATTCCCCCATAGGGAACAGCGGGGACCTGACAGCTCTGTCTCCGCACACAGCACGTAGACAGAGCTGCCATCCGCCTGCTCAGCGGAGTCCGCCGACGGACTCTACAGTGTGAAAGGGGCCTTACAATCATCACCAGGAAAAAAAAAAAAAAAAAAAAAACAGCAATAAAACTCCAGGTTCTAACTCTTCCATCCCCTTTTCAAAATTAAAAAATAAGGCCCCATGCACACAGGGCGTCAGAAAAAACAGAGCTGCAGAGCCACTTCTAACGCCAGGAAAAAGCAGCTGTTAAACGTACTTTCAGTAGCTTTTTTCATTAGCGTTATTTCACGTTTGGCCACGTTGCTTTTAGCAGCGTGTTTTCTGCCTCCATTCAAAATCAATGGTTCCCTATGGGAGCCTATTGATTTGAATGGAAGGCGCATCGCAAGTCGGATCAGGATAATCCGACTTGCGGTGCGACTTGCACTGTGAGAATCTTGAGGGGGGGAACTCCACGCCAACAAAAAAACACAGCGTGGGTCCCCCCAAAATCCATACCAGATCCTTATCCGAGCATGCAGCCCAGCAGGCCAGGAAACGGGAGGGGACAAGCGAGGCTATCCTCAAAATCCATACCAGACCCAAAGGGCCTGGTTTGGAACCTGGGGGGGACCCCATGCCGTTTTTTTCCCCATTTTGGCGTGGCGTTCCCCCTCAAGATTCTAACAGCGCAAGTCGCACCGCAAGTCTCCGACTTGCAATGCGCCTTCCATTCAAATCAATAGGCTCCCATAGGGAACCACTGATTTTTTTTTTTTTTTCTTTTCCATTCAAAAACATATAACATGGCTTAACATTGTATAAGCAACGTTATTCAGCCTTTAGCAGCATCAGACGTTTTTACAGCTTGATGCTGCAGCTCCAGAATGCACTGGTCCTGGGTTTTTTTTGCAGCTATTAAACGCCTATGCCACTTGGAGCTCTTAAAAGCTCTATGTGTGCATGAGGCCATAGAATAACATGGATGGGCATTTTGCAGCTGCAAAAAAAAGAAGAAAACAAAAACGTCTGACGCTACTAACAGCAGCTTCAAAAAACGCCCTGTGTGCATGGGGCCTAAAAAAAGATGGTAAAAGATACATTAAGCTTTTTGAATTGCCAAAAAAACAGTCAACGATAAGTTTTAGTTGGAACAGGTCAACATTTTTGGCAAGCATGTTACAAATGACAAAAGGTCGCCAGAACATATTTATTTTACCACTTGACAATATTTTATCCAAAACTACCAGATATTACATGGCAAATACCTAATGTACTTAAAAATTGAGGGACTTGGTGATAACCAAACCAGCATCAAAATCAATAGTAAATCCACAGTAAGCACTACAGTGTTAATCAATATACTGTATATGTTGCCATAATAAAAAAAAAAAAAAAAAAGTCACCTCGAACAATCACATCTAGAGCGGCAGGAATGCCTATTAGCCTCGGCAGACGCTGAGTTCCTCCAGCTGCTGGGAGAATACCAATTAGCACTTCTGGAAGACCAACCCGGGACTAAATCAGAGAAAAATAAAAAAACTCCAAAAGATAATGACAACATATTACTCAATTATTTTCAAATGTTATAGATTTATTATAGGTTTTTTTTTTTTTTTTTAGATATTACTATAAAATTGCTATGACCAACACATTTACCTGTATGTCTGCCACTCTGTAGTGACATGCCAGGGCCAGCTCAAGCCCTCCACCAAGTGCTATACCTTCAATAGCTGCCACTACTGGCTTCAGGCTGGCTTCAATGGTGCCATTTATATCTTCTAAAGAGACAGTTTTAATAGCAGGGGTGCCAAACTCCCGTATGTCTGCACCTGGAACCAGAAACAAAACACATTATATGTGTAGCACCCTACAGGTAGGTGCTAGGTAAATGTATAGCGGGCCTTGTCTGCCTTACAGCAGGGCTGTAATTTGTTTAGGCAGAGTGTCATGGTTTCCAGATGTGTTGAGCTGAAGGGGGAGTCTCCCCACTGGCTCCTGTGAGAGGCCTCTCATAGGGCAGTGGAGGAAACCCAATCAGGGGACACATCCAGGCTTGTAACTACCCCAGAAGGCAGATTATACTGCAAAGGATTCTGGGAGTGGGTATAAGTTTGGGGGTGGCGCATGACAATGTCTTTGGTGGGAGCAGAGTCCCAGGAGGGAGAGAACGGCTGTCTCTCCTCCTGTCTGAGGAAGAGGATCTTGTGGTGTTGCCTGAAGATCCAGAGAGTGCTGAGCTAAGCTGAGGGGATCCGGTGTGCCGAGAACCTGCGGAGAGTAAGAGGGGTCCAGTCCCAGGAAAAACCTACACAGGTTGCGAGTACTGAGGATTGCCCATGGGGGTCTGCCTGAAGTTAGAGGGGACCACTCCGCAAGAGGTTCGGGGATCCAGTGCTAGCTAGTGGTGAAAGGGGGTACCTAGGTTGAGGACCCTGAAGTAACAGAGGGGGTACATAGTCAGTGGACCCTGAAGAGTTCAAGGTTAAAGGGGGCCCCTGCAGTTTGGGCCCTGAATTGTACAGTGTGTTCAGTTGAGAGTTGCAGTCATACAGGAATCTACACAATGCTACCTCAAGCCAGTGTTCGGCCTGAGAGAGCATTCAGAGACTTTCCAGTGCTGCAGTGTCAGTTATTCTACAATATTCAGTACTGGATCTTCTGGAGCCCAAGTCGAGGATTCAGCACTTCTATTCAGTTACAGTGTGTGTACTGAGAGTCAGGGTCACAGCAAACAAAGATGCCGGAGTTGTCGATGTCTCAGTGCTCACACCCAGGGTCGCAGCTCACATGGGCTGGAGAGGTAACCGGTACCAATGGCAGACCCACATCAGGCCACAGGCCGGGAAAACCTGCTACATATGCAAGCACAAAAACTGTGCAGAGCACCTAGTTCATAACGAGTGACAGGGAGGGGTACCCACCTCCAGAAACCCCTAAAAAGCAACATCCCACCATTCTGTATACTATTAGGTAGATTTTATTCCTAACATTTAAATGGACGGGTTATTTTCAAGAATAGTATGTTCATGATGAATTCACCAGCAGGTAGTACTGCAGGAAAACTCTGTAGTCACCCAATAAAAAAGAAAAAACACATGATCTACGTGAAAAGTTATCCCAGATATTACTATAAATTGGAAAACGCATTAAATATGTAATGGCGGGTCTTTCCTGTAAACCAAGAAACTGAATTAATCATACCAGCACTGAACTTTCCATTGGATCCATTCAACACAATGGCCTCCACTTTGGGATCTTTGCTGGCTTTGCTAAATTCTTCAACCAATGCATGACGGACTGATGAGCTAAAACAAAAAATAAAGGATTTACAAACAAAAAATAATTAAGTTTGGCCTATACCAAAATATATTTATTAGGTTAGCTCTGTAAATAAATTAATTATTAAATGTGTTTCAGTTGCAGACCCCAAGTCCCGGTTCACACTGGGGAGCAACTTAGCCACCTGACAAGTCGCGCTCCATTCAGTGCAATGGAACCGTTCCAATCATAGCAACTCAAGTCGCTCCGACTTAGAAAAAGGTTCCTGCACTACTTTGGGGGCGACTTGCATTGACTTCTATTAGAGAAGTCGTGCTGCACGGGGTGGCTTCAGAGTTGGGCGACTTTGAAGCTGCCCCAGTGTGAACCCAGCCTGAGAAGTGCTAATAATATGCAAAACAGCTGGTCTCCTAAGCTATGCATCAGGAGTAATCTATCTGTACTCACTCTGCATTAAAGCATGTCAAGGTAAGGTAAAATTAAAAAAACACCCACACAACACACTTGTTGATCTGCCAAATATACTCTTAGGTCTGAAGTCCTCTTCTGGGATGATAACATACAACACATTTGTGGATCAAGGCTGGGTTCACACTTATGCAAATTAGATGCGGATTTCCCTGCATGCAATTCGCACGACAGGAGAGTGTGACCGGCTCTCAATGGAGCCAATTCACAGAGCTCCAGGGCGGCCACGGATCTGAATTTCTGACCAACAGGTATTTTCTGCATCCAGTTGCAGCATGCTTAGGGCCGCCCATATTATTTCAATGGGCTGCCCTACACAGCATTTCTCTTAAAACTTTAACAAGGTGCATTGGGGTGCCATTAAAGTGGAGCTCCAGACCCCCCCCCAAGAAACTAAAAAGTCAGCAGCTACAAATACTGTAGCTGCTGACTTTTACGATTAGGCTGGGTTCACATATATGCAAATTGGATGCGGCTTTCACCGCATCCAGTTCACATGACAGGAGAGTGACCAGCTCTTAATAGAGCCAGTTCACAGTTTCGGGACGGCTGTGGTCTGGTGGCAGAAGGGTGGTCTTTGGATCTGGTTCGGGTGTGAATTCAGGCAAAAACTTAGACCTGAACCGGTAAACAGACATGCACTGGACCCCAGGTACCAACCTGTGGTCGCACATATGTGAACCCAGCCTTAAAGTGGAGTTCCACCCTCATTTTATACTTACCTCCATCTTCTCGCTCCGGGTCACCTGAAAAACAAATGGCTAATCGCATTTTTTTTTTTTTAACTTACCTCGTAGCGAAGAAAATATACTTACCTTACTTCCTTCTTCCTCGGCCGCGGCCCGTCGTCACTTCCTGGCTCTGCAATGATTCCTGGGAGCTGAACGTCATCGCTCCCAGGAATCATTGCGCCTGCACCGGCCCCGACGTCAGTTCCGGGGCGCGCGCGTCATCCCCTTCTAAATAGCTTCTGGGCATGCCCAGAAGCTGTGGAGGGATGACGCGCGCGCCCCGGAAGTGACGGCGGGGCCGGCGCAGGGCATCGTGGGACCAAAGAAGACGGAAGAGGACGCAGAAGAGGACGCGCTGGCTTCAAGCTGCCCACATCTGAGATGGCAGCGCTGGACAAGACTTTTTCAAGGTAAGTATTTGTCCTAGCAGGTAAGTGCAACCCGGGACAGATCAGAGGCTAGCCATTGTGGAATGCACTAGCCCGGACTGTCCCGGGGGTATTTTTAAAAAAAAAAATTCCAGGGTGGAACTCCGCTTACCTGAACAGGCACTTACCTGTCCAGGGATCCCGCAGGTATCGGCTCTCAAATGCTGGTGCCACCATCTTGGGTAAGGTAAACCGGGTTACTTATTGCGTGTATCGCTCTGCGCTTTCTCAATTGGACTGCCTGCAGCAAGGGCCAAACTTTGCTTTAGTCAGGTACTCGCTTCCTCCCACAAGGTACCAAATGTGGCACCGTAGCTTCTCTATTTAGGAATTGATGGCACTGCAGCACACTTGAACGTGCACAATTTTGCTTGCATCCCTTTATCACACAAATAGGAACAGAGCTTTAATATAAATAATCTGAACAGTAGGCATGTAATATATGTTTGTGTCCTCCTTTGAAATTATACATTAGAATGGATGTGCCTAGCTGTTACTTTCTCACAATGCAAATCTAGATGCCCGCAACACTTTGCTCTTAACGATCCTTTGTACCGCTCTCCTTGACGCAGCTAAAAGCCAATGGGAGGGAGAGGAGAAGTAGCCAAAACAAACATGCACACGTTTAGTCCCTGTTCGTCCAATCCTCATGTTTTTATGTGCCCAGTCCTACTGCCTGCAGCCTACCGAAGTCGATCAGGGGGTTAAAATATTCTGATGCTGGACCTGCGCAGATGTCCTCAAAAACAACAAGAGAAGGGTGCACCGACCTCGTGCATTATTACTTAAAAAATGTATTAAAATACAAAAAAAGCATACACTGTACTCACAAACGCATAACAATAGCACACGTGTAAGGAAAATGGAACCAATTGCCTCCAGGACTGCCAGGATACTCCTGAAGTGTTGGACAATGTGATGGCGTCCACATATGACTGGCTGACGCCATCCAGCACCATCGGAGTATCCTGGAGGTAATTGATTCCATGTTCCTTACATGTGTGCTATTGTCATGCGTTTTTGTGAGTACAATGTATGCTTTTTTTGTATTTTAACACATTTTTAAGTGGCGATGCATGAGGTCAGTGCACCCTTCTCATGTTGTTGTTTTTCATTATATTTGGATACCCTTGATCCTGAGGGGGCAGCAAGACCCTAGGTCAGTGATGGCGAACCTTGGCCCCCCAGATGTTTTAAAACTGCATTTCCCATGACGCTCCAATACACTGCAGAATGCATGAGCATAATGGGAAATGTAGTTCCAAACCATCTGGAGTGCCAAGGTTCACCATCACTGCCCTAGGTGGTGATAACAAAGACAACACAAAACCACCTGCCTTCCCACATACCACTTGAGCCCAGGAGAGATACTGTTTCAGATGTGCCCCAAATGCATAGGGCACTAAACAAATGTACCACATAGTACAGCGTCCTGTGGCAGCATATTTCTGCCCATCAAAGACAGGCTGCAGGTCTGCACAGGGCACACAAAAACACTGGGATTGGACGCACAGGGGGGTAGGCGCTCAGTGTGCATGTGACCATAGGGAAGTTAAAATACTTCAAGAGCCTGTACAAGAATAGAAGAAAAACAAAACCAAGATTACAGAACCTCAGATCACATAAACCAGAGGCATGCTCCAACAACAGGACTGTCTGCTCTGTAAATACAGACTTGAAAAGGACAGTGCTGAGCAATACATGTGCAGGATGGTTCAAAATGCCAAAATAGGACTATGTTAGGAGTTACTAAGGAGTGATCAGAGGTCTAATATACAAATAAAAGGAGATTAGTACAACACACAGACAAAAGCACTATGATTACCTGAGAGAATTGACAGGAGGGTGGTTGATGGTGATCACAGCCACTGCATTAGCCAGACGCCTGGTGGCTGCCATGTTCACACTCAGTGTTCTATGCAGGAACAAAGTACAGCTGTGTAAGGAGGTGAAAAGGCATTGGAAAATCCGCCCCTCTCCCTAAACCAATCACGGAACGGACTTTAATGACAGCTGTCCAATCCGAAGCTCAGTGGGTGGGACTAAGATGGTTAGACAGCACTGCTGGCTCACGTGCTTTGTTTTGTGTTTATATCTATTGTGAATGGTATGTGTCAGAGTACATCTCGCTGTGTAAGCTGGGACTTGTAGTTCCACATGCACTGAGGTTTCTCCAGTAACTATAGAATGATCTCTGTATAACAGTATTTCTATGGAGGGCTTTGGGATATTTCTACATTATACATACCTTCTAATTTTGTGAGGTGGGAACTAGGGACACTAATTAGCAAAAGTATGTAGTCATAGGACACACCCACTGCCACGCCCCCTTAAAGGAGAATTATACATAAAAAAAAAGATTAGTTAAACCCACAAGTGCTTTTATTATACACTACTATTCCTTTATACATTTACAAATGCAAAAAAAAAGAATTTAGATTAAATATTTAGTACTGTGAAACACTTTTTTAAAGATAAAAAGTGCATTTTTTATACAACTATATAGATCAGAACAAAATGAGGGACAAATGAGGAGGAAAGAAGAGGGACAGAGGGACTTTGTTGTCAGGGCATGGACAGATTGCTATCATGGAAGGAAAAATGAATTCCCAAGTTTATCAAGACATTTTGCAGGAGAACTTAAAGAGGAAGTAAACCCTCCTCTGACACTTGTACCTATAGGTAAGCCTATGATAATGCTTACCTATAGGTACTGTAAATATCTCCTAAACATGTACCGTTTAGGAGATATTTACCTTGCATGCAGCCAGTGACGTCACTGGTGCCATTCCTTCAGAGCCCCGTGCCGTGACTGTCGGCTCCCGCGCGCGTGCGCGGGAGTGACGTCACCGCGGCTTCGGCCAATCAGATGGCCGGATGCCGCGATCCCGGAAGACGGGCGACTGGTCATGTCGCCCGTCATACAGGTAAGCGGGCGGCACGGCGGGGGCTCGTTCTGAGGTAAGTATTGCATAATGAGCTAGTATGTGATGCATACTAGCTCATTATGTGTTTCTCTTACAGGTAGCCAAAAAAAAAAGTCGGACGGGTTTACAACCTCTTTAACCACTTAAGCCCCGGAGGATTTGGCTGCTAAACGACCAGAGGGCATTTTGCGATTCGGCACTGCGTGACTTTAACGGACAATTGCGCGGTCGTGCGACGCTGTACCGAAACGAATTTGGCGTCCTTTTTTTCCCACAAACAGAGCTTTCTTTTGGTGGTATTTGATCACCTGTGCGATTTTTTGATCACGCGCTATAAACAAAAAAAGAGCGTAAATTTTGCAAAAATAGCAATATTTTTCCCTTTTTTTTATATGAAATTCCCCCAAAAAAAAATGTAAAAATCAAAATTTTTTAATATTTTCGGCCAATTTGTTTTATGCTACCTATGTTTGGTAAAAAAAATCGCAAAAAGCGTATTTTGATTGGTTTGCGCAAAAGTTATTGCGTTTACTAACAAAGGGAAAGATTTTTGTCATTTTTGTTGTTTTTTTTTTTAACGCGTAATGGCGGCGATCTGCGATTTTTTTTGCGGTACTGCGACATTGCGGCGGACAGATCGGACCCTTGACTGACATTTTTGACACTTTTGGGGTTACCAGTGACATTTCTACAGTAATCAGTGCTATACATATGCACTGTTACTGTAAAAATGCACTGGTAGTGAAGGGGTTAACTTTATTTGAGAGGGAGGGGCTGTGTGTGTCCCTAGGGGCGTGATTCTAACTGTGATTGGCTGTGGCTTCAACTGTATGCAGAGTGATCAATGGATCTACATAGTAGATCCATGTGATCAGCTCTCATACAGAGAGGAGAATGACAGGCAGCTTGTTTACACAAGCTGCCTGACTATCTCCCTCTCCCCCGCCGATCGCAGAGTGGCCGGCGGCGATCGGGTCCGCCGGTCACGCGCGCGGGGGGGTCCGTGACCACGCGGGAGCGCGCCTCCGGCGGCGCGCGCTCGCTCCCTAAACCCTCACAGGCGAGCGACGTAGACCTACGTCACTTTGCCTGTGAGGGGCTGACCGCCGCCGTAGATAGTCGTGCGGCGGTCGGCAAGTGGTTAAGGCCACCTGTCTACCAGCTGAAGCTCAACAGAAGATGGGTGTTGCAACAGGACAATGACCCAAAGCATAGAAGTAAATCAACAACAGAATGGCTTAAACAGAAGAAAATAGGCCTTCTGAAGTGGCCCAGTCAGAGTCCAGAGATGCTGTGGCATGACCTCAAGAAAGCGATTCACACCAGACATCCCAAGAATATTGCTGAACTGAAACAGTTCTGTAAAGAGGAATGGTCAAGAATTACTCCTGACCGTTGTGCACGTCTGATCTGCAACTACAGGAAACGTTTAGTTGAAGTTATTGCTACCAAAGGAGGTTCAACCAGTTATTAAATCCAAGGGTTCACATACTTTTTCCACCTGCACTGTGAATGTTTACAAACATGGCAAAATTAAATTCTTTGTGTGTTATTAGTTTAAGCAGACTGTGATTGTCAAATTGTTGTCCCAATGCTGTATCCGCTGCCCCCCCGTGACAGCAGTACATGGAAAAGTTCCCCATACTAGCTGTCAGTTTTTGAAATCAGCGCGGCCACTTCATTCATTCTTACAGCTCTGTGTGTGAATGAACTACAAGCCCCGACACCGTTTGCGGCTGTCGGCCTGTAGTTCTCAATAAACAACCATGGCACTGTGGAGCTAAGGCTATCACAATCTCCCTCAAAGTCTCAGAGTCAAAAGGCCATACTTCTACCTCAATCCAGCTGCAGGTCCATCATCCAGCACTAAGGCTTGTGCTGGGCACGCAAACTGCCTCCATTACTAGGGAAGTTAGTCTGTAAGAATTGTCTCAGGGAGGTAGCAACAGACAAAGAAAAGAATGCAAAGGAATCCAAAACTGGAGGGAACCCCACGCGCCGTTAGTTCTCCCATTTGGCCCTGCGCCGGCATCTTCTGGCCAGCCCAATTATCCTTCGGGTCCTGGCAGACTCACTGCCTGTGCCATGAGGGGGGGGGCACAGGGGACCTCTTCCTGCCCAGAAAGGGGGAGATGCTGCCTGGGGTGGGGGCCTGGGTGCACTTTCCCATCCCCGCCGGGGTGCAAGATCGGTCATTGGCTGGCGGGTTTCCTCTCTTGTGCCCTCTTCTCAGGCTCACTCACAGACTCATACACTTTGAAACTTACAGCATTCTCCCAGAAGATGAGACCGCCTGGCTGGCAGTCTCCACTCTAATTCATCCCAAAGATGTTCTATCTTATTGAGGTCAGGACTCTGTGCAGGCCAGTCAAGTTCCTCCACCCCAAACTCACTCATCCATGTCTTTATGGCACTAGTTGGAACAGGAAGAAGCCATCCCCAAACTGTTCCCACAAAGTTGGGAGCTTTGTCCAAAATGTCTTGGTATGCTGACGTCTTAGGAGTTAGATGAATTAGAGCGAGCCAAGCCTTCTCGTCCAACATGAGTGCCTGACCTCAGAAATGCGCTTCTGGAAGAATGGTTAAACATTCCCAAAGACACACTCCTAAACCTTGCGGACAGCCTTCCCAGAAGAGTTGAAGCTGTTAAAGTTGCAAAGGGTGGACCAACTCAATATTGAACCCTACTGACTAAGACTGGGATGCCATTAATCACTTCTGGACTGGAAGATTTTCTCCCTTATGGGAAGGCCATTTTTTGCATTTCGACACTGCGTTACTTTAACGGACAATTGCGCGGTTGTGCGACACTGTACCAGCATAAAAGTGATGTCCTTTTTTTCCCACAAATAGAGCTTTCTTTTGGTGGTATGTGATCACCTGTGCGATTTTTTTATTTTTTGCGCTATAAACAAAAAAAGAACAACAATTCTGAAAAAAAAAAAAAAACAATATTTTTCACTTTCTGCTATATACCATTCCCCAAACAAAAATGTAAAAATCAAATTTTTCCATCATTTAAGCTCAATTTGAATTCTGCTACATATTTTTGGTAAAGAAAATTCCAATAAGCGTATTTTAAATGGTTTGCACAAAAGTTATCATGTCTACAAACTAGGGGAAAGATTTATGTAATTTATATTTATTTTATTTTTTTACTATTAATGGCAGCGATCAGCAATTTTTAGCGGAACTGCGACATTGCGGCTGACAGATCGGACACCTAACTGACATTTTTGACACTTTTGGGAGGACCAGTGACATAACTACAGTAATCAGAGCTAAAAATATGCACTGTTACTGTACTAGTGACTCTGGCAGGGAAGGGGTTAACCCAGGGGCGATGAAAGGGTTAAGTGTGAGCCTAGGGGGTGTTTTCTAACTGTGAGGGGATGGGCTTGTGACATCAACACAGAGATAGGATAAATAGGAGGAACACAGGAGCTCTGGGTTGATAGCAGAGAAAATAACAGTCTGCTGTGTCTACAACAGCAGACCGCCGTTCTCTCCCAATGGGGAGCTATTGCGGGTGCCTGGTGGCAATGGCGGCCGCCGGCCCTGTGATTCAGCTTTTACGCTGACGAATGGGGGAAGCACACAAATATAGTGAGGTACGACAGTTTGCGCAGCCGAGCCAGCCTGCCTCAGTTTATCTGCGGCGGGTGGTCGGCAAGCGGTTAAAGTTCATGTGCGTTTAAAGGCAGGCGTCCCAGTACTTATGACAAGTGTGTGTGTGTGTGGTAGGAGGCCAGTACTATTAACTCTTGTTTAACCAAAAACTAGTGCTAGATATTGCATGTGAAGGATGGACCAAAGGGATACATAAGGACTAAGACTGGGATGCTATTAAAGTTCATGTGTGTGTAAAGCCAGGCGTCCCAATACTTTTGACAATAACGTTTATGTTGTGTTCCAGATGTCTGGAACTGAGAATTGAAATCGTCACATTTACTCCAGCCATTACAAAGCTAGTTGACTCTCCTGGATTAGTGATTCAATTCGTTGGATGGTGCATGCCACCACATTACAAGGACTGGTAAACTGGAATATATAACATTTTTAGATACATTTTAACTTCCGCCCACTTCAGGTGCACATACTCACCTTCCTTTCCCTCTCCTGACACTCCATTGAAGCCCAAATAAGCCTTTAATTTAACCAGTTCCCACCCAGCCTATAGACAAATGACAGTGGAACATTTATCCTGGGTGGACATCGTTCTGCAGCACGATCTTCCACCCGGACACAACCAATGACAGATCACTGTACTGGGCCACTGCCAGTACCATATGATCGCTGTGATCACAGCAGATCACATGACAATTGTAAACAATGGATAGCTTCCATTCATGCCATACACTGTGTACAGTGGTTTTGCTAGCTGTGATTGGTCACATTGATTACTTGGTAGAACAGGACAGGACCAATCACAGCCCATCTGTACCATGTGATTAGCTAAGGCCAGACACAGCTAAGCTAACCACAACAATACACACTGAATAAATCCATTTCATTCAGTAAAAATGGTTGCTTATAACAGTGGAAATCACTGGTATAAGCAATTATAATGTGTAAAAGAAAAAGAAAATCCTCATAACTCCCCCAGTAGTACAATGTTACTATGGTAACACTGTATTGCTCTGATTACAGTGTGTTAAAAAAAATCATAAAAAAAAGGAAACAAAATAAAAAATAATAATATTATTATTATTTTTTTTTTTTTTACATATGGTCACCAGCCAGTGTCCCTGATCACTGCCACACCAGTTATATGATGACAATGTACTGCATTGGTGACCTATGTAAAAAAAAAAAAAAAAAAGGAAAAAAGAAAAGAAAATTGTGAGAAAAAAAAAACAATTTTCTTTAATTTCTTCATTTTCCAAAAAATCTTGACCAAAAATTACAACTTCAAAAAACTTGCCATGTCTCTTACTAAATACCTTGTACTGTCTACTTTCCAAAAAGGGGTAATTTGGGGGGTATATGTACTGTCCTGACGTTTTAGGGCATCATGAAATGATTGGCCATCGGTACATACGGACTGATCAATTTTCAGATATACAGTATATATACTATAGTTTGTGGACTCTATAACATTTCTACCGACTAAATAACATACACTGATTTGGGTTATTTTCAAGAAACATATTTAGCAGGATACAGTTTGGCCTAAATTTCTGAAGAAAGATTATTTATTTGCAAACTTTTATAACAGAAACGAAGAAAAGTGATTTTTTTTTTTGTTTATTTAGCAAAACATAACAAACTCAGTAGTGATTACCACTTGCCAAAAGGGCTATAGCCAAATGATGGCTACAGCGAGGTTGGCCTATTCTGGAAGGGCGTACAATGACGTCCTCCCAGAATCACGCTTCCCACGCGGCCAATGGGGTGCTCACATGGAAGTGTCCGTGCTTGCTGGGTCCAAGGGACCCGGTGCATCACGAACCATGGTAAAGGGCCAATGACAGCGGCCCTTTACCACAATGTCAGTTGTCAACAAACTGGCGCATGTCCGGTTCAGTTCTCTCCTCTCCTCGCACGCTGTACACAGCGATTGTTACAGAATGTGAGGAGAAAAGGGAGGCTGCAGAACTGCTCATCCCCTGCCTCCCCCATGCCTCAATCATATCTCAGTCATGCTTCAATCATGCCCATCTATGCCTCAATCATACCTCAGTCATGCCCATCCATGCCTCACCCATACCTCAGTCATGCCCATCCATGCCTCAATCATGCCTATCCCTGCCTCAATCATGCCTCATTTATACCCATCCGTGCTCATTCATGCCATATCAGTGCTCACCTGTGCCACATCCATGCCACGTCAGTGCTCATCCATGCCACGTTAGTGATCATCCGTGCCACATCCATGCCACGTCAGTGCTCATCGATGCCACATCAGTGCTCACCCATGCCACATCTATGCCACATTAGTGCTCCCCCATGCCACATCCATGCCACGTCAGTGCTCAACCGTGCCACATCAGTGCCCTACAGTGCCTCACAAAAGTGTAATGGATAGTCAGAAAATGACGGTGCTCCCTGCATGTTGGGCCTCTGTATGTGGCCAGGCTGTTTAAAAGTCTCACACATGTGGTATCGCCATACTCACGAGGAGTATCAGAATGTATTTTGGGGTGTAGTTGCAAGTATGCTTGGTAATATGACCATTTTGTGAAAAAAAATCTTCATTTTGTAAAGAATTGTGGGAAAAAATGACAGCATCAAAAACTCACCATGCTTCTAACTAAATACCTTGGAATGTCTACTTTCTAAAAAGGGGTAATTTGGGGGGTATTTGTACTTTCCTGGCTTGTTAGGCCGTCAGTACATCAGGTGTGATCAATTTTCAATGATTGCCACCATAGCTTGTAGACTCTAACCTTCACAAAGTCCAAATAATATATACTTATTTGGGTTATTTTTACCAAAGATATGTAGCAGTATAACTTATGGCCCAAATTTTTGAAGAAAAATTACTAAATTTTCAAAATTTGAAACCAAAACAAAGAAAAATGCATTTTTTTAACAAAATATTAGGTCTTTTTTCATTTATAGCACAAAAAATAAAAACCCAATGATAATTAAATACCACAAAAGGAAAGCTCTGTTTTTGTGGAAAAAAAATGATAAAAATGTCTTATGTGTTGTATGACCACGAAATTGTAATTTGAAGTGCACCAGCGCTCCACTTTCTCTATGCACGTGGGGTTGCTATAGGTTGCTGAGATATCATTGACAAGGAATGGAACTGAAACACACAAATGTATGTAATGTGTAAACATACAATGCAATAATTTACAAAAGTTTGATTTGGTGCTTAATTATGGCAGTTCACAGAACAATACAATACAGAGAATCCTCTAGAACGCTGACCAGTCAGTCAGCAAAATAAAAAAGTCTACATTGTTTGAACAGTTTGTGTTCGGTTTACAATGGATACATTTGTAAATAAATGTGAAGCAGCACTGCCACGCCATGGCCCCTCTGCAAAGTACAGTCCCTAGTTACAACAAAGAAAAAAAAAACGGAGATTTTGGTTGCATATATTTGCAATCAATCATATGTGAAATCAGCGATTGTAAAGTCTTGTTTTTATTCTTATAAACCTGTTATACTTACCTCCTCTGTGCAGTGGTTTTGCACAGAGCAGTCCAGATCCTCCCCTTCTTGGGTCCCTCTTCTGTGCTCCTGGCCCCACCCTCCTGTTTAGTTCCCCCACAGCAAGCAGATTTGTGTGGGGGCCCCTGAGCTGAGTTACAGCTCCCTGTGTCCATTCAGACATGGAGCCCCGACCTGGCCCCACCCCTCTCTCTCCTTATTAGATAGGTGACTTGATTGACAACTGCGGCAGCCAATCGGGAGGGAGAATCTCAGACAGCTGAGACACTCGTGGACATTGCTGGACAGAGAGGGACCTCAGGTACTGTAAGTGTTAGGGGGGCTGCTGCACACAGAAGTTTTTTTATCTTAATGTATAGAATGCATTAAGATAAAAAAAACCTTCTGTCTTTACAATTCCTTAAAAAAAACTTCCAGCCTCTAACCTCCCCTTATATCCGGTCCAACACCAACCTGAAAAAAGTACCGGCCTCCAACATACACCTGCAGAAAAGAGAAAAAGTCTACCAGCCTCCAACCTCCCCTCACAGCCGGTCCAAAGCAAACCAGCAAAGAAGAGAATAGTCTAATGGCCTCCAACTTCTCATCAACCTCCCATCACAGCCAGTTCAACACACACCTGCAGAAAAGAGAAAAAGTCTACTGGCCTCCAACCTTGCCTCATAGCCAGTCCAACACAAACCTGGAGAGAAGAGAAAAGTCTATTGGCCTCCAAACATCCTCATAGCCGGTCCAATGCATGCCTGCAAAAAAGACACTTTTTGTGCCACTCCTGTTTTTGAAGAGAGCCAGTGGTACTGCTCTCCTGGGTGCTGAAAAAAAGAATAATGGGCCTCTTACCTCCCCTCACAGCTGGTCCAACATGCACCTGCAGAGAAGAGAAAAAACTTCAGGCCTCCAACCTCTCCTCATAGCCAGTCCAACACACACCGGCAGAAAAGGGAAAAGCCTACTGGCCTCAAACTTGCCCTCATCACCAGTCCAAGACACGCATGCAAATAATACACTATTTGTGGCACTCCTGTTGGTGAAGAGAGCAGGTGGTACTACTCTCTTGGGTGCTGCAAAAAAAAAAAAAACGAATGGCCCCCAACTTCCCCTCACAGCCAGTCCAACAAAAGCCTGCAAAAGAGACACTTTTCATTGCACTTCTGTTGGTGAAGAGAGCTGGTGGTATTACTCTCATGGGTGCTGATGAGAATTCTCCAATAGTGATGACATAGAAGAGGCTACAGTGGTGATGGCTTGACACAGAGATACTCTGATGCAGATCTATTAAGAGAAGAGACAAAGGAAGAAATGTTTACAAAGCTGGTTATTTAGAAATCTGTGTTGATGTTGAAGAACTCGATGATTATATTACAATAAGCTGGTACACTGTTCTCAAAATATAATTCTATTAAAGGACAAAAGTCCTCTCCTGGAGATCTATTACCCTACTGCAGTATAGGAACAGATGAAGGTGCAGAGACTTCTTTGTAGATTCATTCTAATACACATCATTCACTCTCAAATCAGTGAGCTAAAAAAACACCTACCTTAACTGTCTATTTTCTTTTTCCTGGGACGATCGGGGGGTTCTTCTGCAGGGGGAGCTGATGGTCTTTGTATATCTCCCCATTTGCTGCTTATGAAAGAGAACCCGCAATAAAGCTCCTGGTCCTCTTCTTCTGTAAATTTGGGCTTCTGTTGTCCCTTGGGGGGAGGTATGATTTTGTTCCAGTTTCATCTTTGTTGTCAGGTGAATCGGAGGGCATGTCTCCATGGTAAATGATGGACTCATTTCCCCAGCCTCCAGTTTCACCCAGGCTACCTCCTTAAAAAATAGGTGGCTTCTCAAATCTCTCTCAGCCAAGGGCATTTGTATAGAAGCTGTAAAAATATACAAAATCAGGTTATCTACGGTACAAAGAAAAATAACTCTGCGATTCTACATTTTCTATTAATAACAACAGAATAGCCATTTTTTTTTCATTGGTTACAAATAGGTGTTTACTTACTCTTTGCCCTATGAGGTCCTCAAGATCATCACTAAAAATCTCAGGGAACTTAGGAATATGGTAAGGATTGAGTATACGAGCATCGGATCGAATGGGATGTTGTCCGAGTTGTTGTCCTTCTTTGTGCACATGAATAATCTCCAGTCTACATGATATCGACTATAACTTCCAGGGAGAAGTAGTCAATGGAAAATTAATATGGCTTATGCAAATAGATCTGTGGAAATATCTAAAAAGAGTAGAATAGATACTACTGATTATTTTACTGACAAGCAGACAGGAAAACCAAAATGATCCAATACTTACTTCTGGCGCCGTGAACATTGGAGTGCCCATCATGGAGGTCAGGGTCGAGGCCTTGCCCACACCCATTGCTGAGATGCAAAAGTCAGCGGTTTTCAGAAGTCTAGCAGAATGTTGTCTGGTTGGTTATCCCAATGCACAATCCCCTGGTCATGAAAGAACTGCATGCCGCAAAGCATCTTGGCCATGATGAATCTAATAGAGTGATAGAAAAGATTGATGTGAAGCTTTTTGTAGGGAAATCTAAGCCAAAAAAGAACAGCAAATTGATCCTAGCACTTCAATTATCAGGTATAGTCATGTACAGTATGCTTACTATAACTAAATTGTGTTGAAAGAAAATATTCAATAACGGCAGAATTGAGCACAATACATAAAAGTGTTTCATATTGATTTTTGAAATCGATGATGAATTTGTAGCAAATACACTTTGCAAATTGTCATGCCTTGTTTTCTGTGATAGTAAATGATGTCCAAATATGACTGAATGTGATTGTACAGTCTCTTACAGTGTATGTATGGCCAAAACAGAAAGCAATAAAAAGCTTCCCTGCTCCATCAAAAACTACAAACTACACTGCTCAAAAAAATTAAAGGAACACTTTTTAATCAGTGTACAGCATCAAGTCAATTAAAGCCCTGAGATAATGATCTGGTCAGTTAGGTAGTGGAGGGGGTTGTAAATCACTTTCTGCTGCTTTGGTGTTAATGAAATTAACAACAGATGCACTAGAAGGGCAACAATGAGACAACACCCAAAACAGGAATGGTTTTACAGGTGGCCACTGAAAATGTTTTTCCCTACTCATTTTTTCTGACTGTTATTTACAAGTTTTGCATTTGACATAGATCAGTGTCACTACTGATGAGGCAATACCTGGACCCTATAGAGGTTGCACAGGCAGTCCAACTCCTCCAGGATGGCACATCAATACGTACCATTGCCAGAAGGATTGCTGTGTCTGCCAGCACAGTCTCAAAAGCATGGAGGAGATTCCAGGAGACAGGCAGTTACTCTAGGAGAGCTAGACGGGGCCGCAGAAGGTCCTGAACCCATTAGCAGGACTGGTATCTGTTCGTTTGTGCACAGGGGAACAGGATGAGCCCTGCCAAAGCCCTACAAAATGACCTCCAGCAGGCCACTGGTGTGAATGTCTCTGACCAAACAATAAGAAACAGACTTTATGAGGGTGGCCTGAGGGCCCAACATCCTGTAGTGGGCCCTGTGCTCACTACCTGGCACCGTGGAGCTCGATTGGCATTTGCCATTGAACACCAGAATTGGCAGGTCCGCCACAGGCACTCTGTGCTTTTCACAGATGAGAGCAGGTTCACCCTGAGCACATGTGACAGACATGAAAGGGTCTGGAGAAAACTCGGAGAACGTTAGGCTGCCTGTAACATCCATCAGCATGACTGGTTTGGTGGTGGGTCAGTAATGGTCTGGGGAGGCATATCCATGGAGGGATGCACAGACCTCTACAGGCTACACAATGGCACCCTGACTGCCATTAGGAATCGGCATGAAATCCTTGGACCCATTGTCAAACCCTGCACTGGTGCAGTGGGTTCCTCCGGGTGCACGACAATGCCCGGCCTCATGTGGTGAGAGTATGCAGCCAGTTCCTAGAGAATGAAGGAATTGATACCATTGAAAGGCCCCCACGCTCACCTGACCTAAATCCAATAGAACACCTCTGGGACATTATGTTTTGGTCCATCCGACGCTGCCATGTTGCACCTCAGTCTGTTTGGGAGCTCAGTGATGAACTGGTCCAGGTCTGGGAGGAAATACCCCAGGACACCATCCGTCTTCTCATTAGGAGCATACCCCGATATTGTCAGGCATGCTTACAAGCACGTAGGGGCCATACAAACTACTGAGTACCATTTTAAGTTGCTGCAATGAAATTTCAGCAAAATGGACTAGCCTGCTGCATTATTTTTTCACTTTGATTTTTGGGGGCGTCTCTGAGTTCAGCCCTTTGTATGTTGATTTTCATTTCCATCAAACGATGTGGCATCCTTTAGTTTCTAACACATTACCCAGTCCATATCAGTATAGATATCCAGCATGATGTTTTTCCCTATTGAGATCTGATGTGTTTTCAAAGTGTTCCTTTAATTTATTTGAGCAGTGCATATCAAAAATTATGTTGTACAAAGACCCATTAGATATAACTCAAATTCATTTTTTGGTAGGCCCCCATACAATATAATTGCTTGTACGTTTGAGAGGAGATAGGATAGAGATTGCCCAATCAGATGGAAGATTAAGGCTGGTCGTACATGATACAATTTTCTTACAATTTTCTGTACAATTTTCTTGAAATTTACCTTCAACTATGTAGTCCTGTGAAAGGACCCGAGAATACGTGGCATCAAGGAGAAGGACTTCTATTGGTTGGCAACCCTCCTTGACCCCCGTTACAAGGGGAAAGTCTCAGAGCACATCCCATCCCTACAGAGGGAGCAGAGGATAAAATATCTTGATGACACCTTAAAGAGCAGTTTATGTAACACCCTTCCAGACTCTGGTAGGTTACAGACTCATCAAAAACTTATTTTTGAGGCTTCTGTTGAGCAAGAGGCGTGGTGGAGAAGGGGGCCACCTCAGTGATGCATTTCAAAAAAATTTTTAGTCCTCGGCATCCAGGGCTGTCAGCTTTCACATCCCATTGGCAGCGTCTGCATCATATGGTGGTTGATTATCTATGGGGAAATACACATGGGAAGCTTTCCAGTTGACAATCCACTAGGTCATGAGAATAGACCACTGGCCAGAACTTACCCAGTATGCAATTGAGCTGCTGAGCTGCCCTGCATCCAGCGTGCTTTCCGAATGGGCATTTAGTGCTGGTGGAGGTTTTGTGTCAGATAAAAGAGCGTGTCTGTCCACAGACTCTGTGGACAGGCTGACATCTATAAAAATAAATCAGTCCTGGATTAGCAGCAGCTATCAAGCCCCTGATGCTGATGTTGCTGATTAAGTGTTTTCTGGATCTGGAATCTCTGAAAGACTGTCTAGGCTGACTAGCTTTAGGGGGTTGATTAATCAGGAAAACATTTTTGGTGTAGGTTTCATGGACACAATTACCACCCAAGGCACCCAAGGACCAATTTTTCCACACCTGCCTGGTGCATATTATTTCAGTTTTTGACAGCAAGGCCAATTCTTGCTTTCGTCAAGAGTACCACTATAGGGTTACGGTGTGAAGGCACCACCAACACCCACAGCCTAATTGTTCTGCACCTGTTACTTCTATCCAAAGTCCAAACATTGATATGATCTTTCTTTCAGGTGCATATTATTTCAGTTTTTGACAGCAAGGCCAAATCTTGCTTTTGTCAAGAGTACCTCTACAGGGTTACAGTGTGAAGGCACCACCGACACCCAAAGACCAATTTTTCTGCCACTGTTTGGCTGGGACATATCATTTTAATTTTTGACAACAAGGCTAATTCTTGCTTTCATCAAGATTACCACTATAGGTTTACAGTGTGAAGGCACCACTAACATCCAAAGCCCAATTTTTCCACACCTATTACTTCTATCCAAAGTCTGCGAAAGAGACCCCAGAATGTATCAAACAAAAATCTCTAATCTTGTTCCAAGTGCATTAAAGTGTGGCCTCATCATACAGACTGGCTCCCCAAGCCGTTGTTTATAAAATAAAGAAAGCTTGCAGGGAAAAATGTCATTTTTTTGCCTCTATAAATGTAATTTTTGCTGCAGCAGTTTCTATACACAGTATAGATGCACCATTTTACAGGCAGACTAAGGGGACCCCCAGGCACTATATTTATGTTGAATCTGTTTTATTAAATTTTAAACAGTACAGAGTATAAACATGAGAGTATTAGTCCATTTCCAATGGATGTATAATTATACATTAAGATCATAATAATAAGAGGTCATACATCACATGGATATGATAAGATACAGGTCTCTAAGATGTGGTAAAAGGAGCATAGTATCTGTATTTTACAGTAACACAGTAGTCCACTAGGAATAGAATGTCAAGAGCACGACAAATATGGCATGAATATGTATTCAGGGCCGATGCTAGACTATTTTACGCCCTAGGCAAGACCGGCTACTTGCGCCCCCCCCAAAAAAAGAAAAAAAAAGGGAAATGGTTAAAAACTCCTCTATGCCATACCCAGTGACCCTGATCTGATGCTTCCTCCATGTTATGCTCTCATACCTAGTGACCCCCATATTCCTTCATGTCACACCCAGGGATCCTGATGTCCCTCCATGTCACACCCAGGGACACTGATGTCTTTGCATGTTACACCCTGGTACCCCAATATTCCTCCATGTCATTCTGTCATATCCACTGACCCCAATGTTCCTCCATGTCACACCCAGGGACCCCGTGTTCCTCCACGTCATGCTGTCATACCCAGTGACCCCAATGTTCCTCTATGTCAGACCCTGATGTTCCTCCATGTCACACCTGGGGACCCTAATGTTTCTCTGTGTCACATCACGTTTAATTTATTCATAAATGATCTAGAGGAGGGGATATCTAGTACAATCTCTGTATTTGCAGATGATACTAAATTAGGCATGCCAATATCTTCTATGCAGGATGTGGAAATCTTGCAAGCAGACCTGAACAAAATAATGGGGTGGGCAACTACATGGCAGATGAGATTTAATGTAGAAAAATGTAAAGTAATGCACTTGGGGGCCAGAAACCAGAAAGCAAGCTACTCACTAGGGGGGAACCTCTGGGTGAGTCTAGGATGGAAAGGGACCTGGGGGTACTGGTAGACAACAGGCTAGGCAGTGGCATGCAATGCCAAGCCGCCGCAAGCAAAGCCAACAGAATACTGGGTTGTATAAAAAAGGGGATTCACTCCAGAAATAAAGAGATTATTCTTCCACTCTACAAGACTCTGGTCCGGCCACATCTGGAGTATGCTGTCCAGTTCTGGGCACCGGTCCTCAGGAAGGATGTGCTGGAACTGGAGAAAGTCCAGAGAAGGGCAACAAAAATAATTAGGGGAATGGAGGACATCATTCAAGAAATCAAGAAAGACTACAAGCACTGAACCTATTCTCTCTGGAGAAGAGACGATTGAGGGGGGATATGATATCAATGTACAAATACTGTACTGGCGACCCTAGCATAAGGAACAAACTATTCAGAGAAAGGAGATACAATAAGACACGTGGCCACTCACTAAAACTTGAGGAAAGGCGGTTTAACCTTAAAGTGCGTAAGGGGTTCTTCACTGTAAGAGCGGTAAGGATGTGGAATTCTCTTCCACAAGCAGTCGTATCAGCGGGGAGCATTGATAGTTTCAAAAAACTATTGGATGGACACCTTAAAGACCACAACATACAGGGGTATACAATGTACGGTTAAAAGCAAACACACACACACATCATAGGTTGAACTGGATGGACTTGTGTCTTTTTTCAGCCTCACTAACTATGTAACTATGTAACTATGTAACTAATCTGGGGACCCCATTCCCCCATGGCACACCCAGGGACCCCAATTCCTTATGGCTCACCTGGTGACCCCGAACCCCTGTTACACCCGGTGACCCCTATCCCCCATGTCACACCTGGTGACTCTGATTCCCAATGGCACACCTGATGACCCCAATTCCCTTTCATACCAGGGATGCTCCATGTAACACCCAGGGACCCCGATCCCCTGTTCTGGGCACACTCACTGGGCGGTATGAAGAGAGTGGCCCGCACTCTGCCCTCCTTCACTGTGATCCTGCTGATTCCTTCTCCCAGGACACTCCTCTCCTGGACCACAGTGCTCACCACAGCTCCAACTGGCTCCTGGTGGAGGGAAAAGCAGCAGTCAAAGAGCTCCACACTTATTTCATCGCCAACCTCCTCAGACCCTTCCGGTGCCTTGTTCCGCCCTCCAGTGCTGAGCTCTGGCTCAGGTTCAGCTCTCCTCAGCTCCCTGCTTAATACCGACACAGGGAAATGAACGGCTGCACATCAGCTCAGTGCAGAGAGTCACTTCCTGCCTGGGGTTAAGGCCGCTCAGCTTCAGCCGAAGAGGATCATCATTCAGGCAGCAAGCTGGTGGACTCGCTTCCTCTTTGGGTCCCCTAACAGTGGTGGAAAGCCAGGGCCTGGTAGTTCCGCACTGCCCAAGACACCTGGCATCTTCTACTGTAGACAGTATGGTTATGTGAGGTTTGTTTGGGAATTTGTCCCCAACAAGTTTGTCATAAAGGTGTAAAATTTTAACCCAAAAGGGGATTTTGCACAGGCATATGCCCCATATGTGTATCGTGGTGCCAGGGGCCTGTAAACATCTCCAGCACGTATCAATTCGTCAACGCTTGGTATTTTGTCCAGAAAGTGTGTCATTTGAGCATGTTCAAGCCTTGCTCCTGAGGGATTATGACAGGTGGAGAGCATTCAAGATAGAGGAATTAGTTTTCTCTCTCGGGGTGTATGGCTTATAAGAAAAGCAAAAGATTTTTGCCATGAGAGGAATTTAGAGTAAGTAAAAATCAGAGAGGAAAATGCAATTCCAAACAGCAGGGTCAAGGGGCTAGGTCTTGAGGACAGTAAACCTTTGGTGAGGTATTTGTCCCAAATCCATAGCATAACAGAGGTCACAAGGGGAAAGAGGTCAATAGGGGGTCTGCATGTCTAGTCTGTCCACGGTAGAGACGTGAGCTCTGGGGATATCAGGTCATTTTCTATAACCGTTCACAATTTAGTGGATTTACCATGGTACCAATCAATTATCTAGAGAAGCGGCGCTGCATGAAAGTATAGCAAAAGGTTAGGAAGGTCAACACCGCCTCTGATCTTAGGAAGCGCTAAAATAGTAGGGCCAATCCGAGGCCTCCTATGCTGCCAGATAAAGTTATGAATAGCCTTTTTGATCGACGGGAAAAAAACCAGGAGGAGGAGGGACAGGGATCACCTAAAAGGTA
The DNA here is from genome assembly GCF_965119305.1 of Pelophylax lessonae. Lineage (NCBI taxonomy): Eukaryota > Metazoa > Chordata > Amphibia > Anura > Ranidae > Pelophylax > Pelophylax lessonae. The sequence goes on from NC_138773.1 coordinate 209,270,600, forward strand.
TAAAGAAATTTAGGCAATATGTTCAATTTGACATTCATATGGCCAAACCAGGAAATGTTCGGTTTATCATATGATTTAAGACATGCCTGAATCATCCGAAATGATAGTAGAGAACAAACAAGGGGCCGCACTTCTGGTTAGAGTAATAGAGTATAAAAATCCAGGTTTATTAAGTCCAAAGGATAAAAGCATATCAAAACATGACCACAACAGCCAGAGACATGAAAAAAAGAGCAAGGCGGTTAACGCGTTTCACGGAAACGTCCGCTTAGTCGTAACCATGCTAAAACATAACAAAACACTGCTTTAAATAAAGATGTCCATTTCCTGTGTTCCTTCTGGGTTGCAACCAATTAAGCACTCAGCTGAAGGTAACCATCCTTAATTCAAAACAGCAAAAAGGCCCAGCAGGAATTGTGTATTATATAGATAGGCTTCACCACAACCCAAAAAAAAATATATATATGTATGTGTGATATAGCACATCAACCTAATTTCAGTGTATATAAAAAGATGGCGAATGGTGAAGCCTAATAAGAAGGAAAAAGAAGAAAGAAACCAAGAAAAGAAAAGAAAAAAAAAAAAAAGAGAGAAGAAGAAAGAAAAGGAAAAAAGTGAGAACAAAATCAAAAAAAAAATATATATATGAAAATACAATGAATAATAAAATAAATAATAAAAAGCAAGGAGCAAGGAATGGAAAACAAAGAAGAGGGGGGGAGGGGGGGGAGGGAAAAAAGAAAAAGAGTAAGAGAAGGAAAGAAAGAAACAGAAAAGAAAAGAAAAGAAAAACGGGATAATTTGAAAAAATAATGCATTTGTAAGGATATATAAAAATGAAAATGAAAATAAAAAATAAAAAATATAAGAGAAAGTGAAAAGAGGAATATATATATCCCCCAAAAAATATATAAACAAAATCAAGTCACAAGATATCCCCACAGCAGTGTGCTAAAATCGGTAGCAATCCATATAACACTTAATATCGTTGGTCAAACAACCTTCAAAAGGTAAGCGCATGTATATACATGATCCCAATACATCTAAATATAAAAAGCATATAGATATATATAAATATATATAAATAACATTCTTTCATGGATGTATATATAATACACAATATACAAAGATATATACATGAACAAAAACATGAATGGTAACTTCGGAGAAATATATAAATTAGGTAGCCCCAAATCACACAAAAAGCATGACTAAATAAAGTACAGATGAGGGACACATATATAAATATCTCTGCATACTAAAGTGTATAACAGGCATAGGATATGTTATATAAAATATCCAACCCTGTGGGTAGAATAGGTGCGGCAATTTGTATATCGTAAGAAACACCCAAAACGCCGCATAGTATCCATACATGTTACGATTGAATGAGAAAAACGTTATGCACACAATCGTGAAAGCATGGACATCCCGTTGAGAAAGACGTAAGAAAAGAAACAAACAAATAAGAAGTGGAGACAAGAGAAGAAAGAAGAAAGAAAGGAAACAATAATGAATAAAGGGACAAGTAACTAAGAAAAAATGGGAAAAAGAATGATAAGCAGAGAGAAAAAGAGAGACAGAAAGATCAGATGAGACACTCATTGACCGATCAAAAAGAAAAAACTATATGGAGAGAAACCATATGTAAAAACTGTATATATACAATTATAGTATTGGGAAACAAGCAATTATAGGGACATAGATATATATAATATAATATAATATATCACGTTGTTCAAGAAGACTCCCCATTTAATATATGTATATATATGTATACTGTTGTCTATCTCGTATATATTAGACCAGTCACAATGTTAACACTGTGTGTGCTGACCCAACAGTGAATAAATTTGGATCAACACAAAGACCAAAAGATCGGCTAAGACCGGTTAAGACAACACTACAGCTTAGGAATACAAAACAATCTACAAGGGTAAGAATATTCAATCCGAAAACAAGGGGCAGAATGACCCATTGACATATCCTAGTGGCAATACCCATATATACCAACTAGCCAGCAGGAACACTATATGTAAATATATTGATACTAAAATTTTTTTTTTTTTTTTTGGGAGAACATAGGAAACTCTCACACGGCCGCTGCATGTGAAAGGTCCGCTGCCATAGGAAGGGACCCATAGAGAAATATGTAGAAAAAACGGATGGAAACAAATGGAAAAAGAAAAAGAAAAAGAAGAACACAAAGAAAACAGAAAGCATAGCCTCCAAGTGGCCATGTACACACAGAACCAAGAGGACAATATAGAACCAAGAGGACAATGTTGCATGACCACAGGGGGGGAAAAATGATAAAAAAGTATATAAAGATATATTATAGAAAAATGTATTGTGAAAAAACCCCTGTGATCATACTCACGACAACGCATATATCCAAATCGAACACAAACTATCCCTAATGTATACGAAGATACATAGAGACATGTTGGTTTAAAAATGTATATCCCAGAGGACAAATAACTCATATCCAAAAGGATATATGGATACATATCTCAAAAATGCATACATATATTACCAAGGATAGTGTATAGATCTCATAGAAACACATAATATGTATCAAAAAGTATATATCAAAAATATCAAAAATATCAATGCTACAAAAAGTATATATAAATACAATATGTATATATAGATGTAAATAAAGGCACGTTAGGGTATATTAGTGCAAAGATATGTATCCCATATATGTCTAAATTTAGATGTGGGACTCAAGGGTACATAAGAGGTAAGGGTGCTATATTATGTGTAGAAATGGGTGACATCCCATTCAAAATTTAAGCCGCCTGGCAATCGGGTCTGGAGTCTATGAATCCAGAAAACTTCCCTTTTGCATAAAAGGCGGAACACATCTCCTCCTCTTAATGGAGAAGTTACATGTTCAATCACTTGTACCGATATTAGAGATAAATCACCATCATGTTCTAAATTAAAATGTCTAGCGACATTGGTGGATTTTCGTAGTCTAACATCGCTCAAGTGTTCCCTGAACCTGTCCTTGAGTTTGCGTGTGGTGCGACCCACATATTGGACATGGCATGCACAGCAGGTAATCAAATAAATTAGAAATGTGGTGTTACAATTAAAAAATTTATCTATCTTGTATGTCCTTGTATCCAAGGAGGAACGAAAAATATCGCCTCTTAAGACATGGGGGCATGTGATACAGTCCCTGGCACCACATCTGAAGTTACCTTTAAGGTGCAGCCATGTGTCGGATTTTTTCTTGATTTTGCTGGAGAAAAGGCTAGGAGATAGTTGGTTTCCTAGTGTTTTTGCCCTCTTGGCTACGATATTAATACCCCCCTCCAGGATCTTGGCACAATCCTTGTCCCCATATAGAATAGGAATGTGTTTATATATTATTTGTTTGATTTTATTAAACTCTAAACTATATGGGATAGTAAGATTTATGGGGCCTTTTTTGGTATCAACCTTACATTTTCTAGGAGGCTTTTTTGTTGCGAGGAGGCTATTTCTGTTTTTATTCAGAGCAATGGAATAGGCCCTATCCAGGGTCCATCTCGGATAGCCCCTGGCCAGAAATCGTTTATACAATCGTACTGACTCTCTTTTAAATGTAGAAAGGTCACTACAAATTCTTCTTATACGAAGAAATTGACCTACTGGAATGCCTTTGAGTGTATGGAAAGGATGGCTTGAATCAGCGTGTAACAGACTGTTACCAGCTGACGGTTTCCTAAAGAGGCTAGTGACCACCCGATTGTCTTGATGTTTCAAAGTCACATCTAGAAAATCAATTTTGTCGGCATTAGACTGGCCTGTAAATACCAAATTTCGTTCGTTATCATTGAGATATACCAAGAATGGATCAAGAGACAGACTTCGTCTGCCGACAAAAATCAGATCATCTATGTAGCGAAAAAACAAAACAATATGGTTTCTGAAGGGGTTCCTATCTCCAAAGATGTGGACCCTCTCCCACCAACCCATGTAAAGGTTGGCCAGGGAGGGTGAAAAAATAGCCCCCATGGCTGCCCCACACCTCTGGAGATAGAAAACCCCATCAAACATAAAATAATTATGCTTAAGAAGATATTCCAAAACTTCCAAAATGTAAGATATGACTACTTCAGTAAGATTGGTATAGTGAGTCAGTGAGAAATGTACAGCTTCTAAAGCTAAATTATGGGGGATCGAAGAGTATAAGCTGGTAACATCACATGTAATCCAGTGAAAATCAGGCTGCCAGACAATCTCACTGACTACACTTAAAAGGTGAGTAGTATCTTTTAGAAAACTAGGTAAATTGTGCACAATAGGCTGGAGCTGGCCATCCAGCCATTCACCCAAACGTTCATTGAGAGACCCAATGCCAGAGACAATGGGCCTCCCCTAAACTGGGCGTAACCCCTTGTGCACCTTCGGGAGGTGGTGAAAGATAGGAGTAATCGGAAAATCAGGTATTAATTTTTCAGATTCCTTAGGTGTTAAAATACCAAGAGCCGCCCCTTTGTGAATAAGTGTATACAGGGAAGATCTAAATTTTCTCAATGGATCACAGTTCAACACTGTGTAGGTACATGTATCTGATAGTTGTCTGAGTGCTTCCGTTCTATATTCATCCTTATCTAGTATGACCACCGCACCCCCCTTATCTGCATTCCTGATAACTATGGACTCATCCTTCATGAGACATTCTAAAGCTCTCCTTTCCTCAGTATTTAGATTGTCACTCTTAGCCTGTACTTTATAAGGAACCGATTGTTTGAGTTCAAAAATGTCATCTTCAATTAACTTCTGGAAAATATCCATCTGAGGAGCCCGCGATTGAACTGGATAAAAGAAAGAAGGTACCTTGACTGGAACTCTATTAACATGTTCATCTCTGGTGTGTATGGTGCCTTCATTTTCCACCACTAGATCTTCCAAGTCGGTAACAGCACAGTGTTCACGGAAAGATCTAGGCGATCTCAGATCGATATCCATTTCTTCGGTCCCAATCGTATCCAATCCTGCATTCGTATCGCGTGGTGCATCCAAATCGGTACTTTCAACCAAAAAATGTTTACGTAGAGTCAAGTTCCGGACAAACCTGTTAATATCCATCACCGTAGAAAAAGGGTTGAAGTGTGAGTGGGGGCAAAAGTTTAATCCTTTCGATAGAAGGCTTATTTCTCCCAAGGTGAGTGTCCTCTGTGATAAATTAATAACATTGTTGTTATCACTTTCATCCTTTTCTATTTCCTCTGCGTGCGTAAAGAGTAGTGATGATCTCGTTGGTTTCCGGTGTTTCTTTCTTCCCCTCCTTGTTGTTTTTTCGATTTTTTCTTTTTTTGGAATTTCTTCTCTTTTTTCTGACCATTTTTTGAAAAAGGGGTGCTGTTGAAAGTATTACCCGATCTGGATGTTTGGGGGTAATCTGGAGAACTATCTGAGCCAATAGTTCCATTTGAACTCTCCAAAATGCTAGATTCTGGATCTGAAAAACTCACCCTTTTTTTGTATTGGTGTCGATTCCATCGGTGCGATTTCTTCCATATATAGACGTTATCCATCTCGTAGTCAATCTTGTCACGTTGGAGTTTTTCCTTTTTGCCACTGATGATTTCTTTTTCAAGTTTATCAATCCTGACACTCAGATTCTGGTCAAATTCCGAAAAGGAGGAAAGATCCTTAAAGGCAGATAATTCCTGCTGTAAAATCGATATTTCTTCCTGTAGCTTTTTCAATTCTAGAGTTCTAGATGAAATAATAATCCTCACGAGCTTTTTCTTTTCTTTTCTTGGTTTCTTTCTTCTTTTTCCTTCTTATTAGGCTTCACCATTCGCCATCTTTTTATATACACTGAAATTAGGTTGATGTGCTATATCACACATACATATATATATATTTTTTTGGGTTGTGGTGAAGCCTATCTATATAATAACAATTCCTGCTGGGCCTTTTTGCTGTTTTGAATTAAGGATGGTTACCTTCAGCTGAGTGCTTAATTGGTTGCAATCCAGAAGGAACACAGGAAATGGACATCTTTATTTAAAGCAGTGTTTTGTTATGTTTTAGCATGGTTACGACTAAGCGGACGTTTCCGTGAAACGCGTTAACCGCCTTGCTCTTTTTTTCATGTCTCTGGCTGTTGTGGTCATGTTTTGATATGCTTTTATCCTTTGGACTTAATAAACCTGGATTTTTATACTCTATACTCTACTCTATCTAACCAGAAGTGCGGCCCCTTGTTTGTTCTCTACTATCATTTCCTGGACTGCGGATCCTTGCCTGCACCTGTGTTGGAGTTTTTGTGGGATTGTCTCCTCACCAGAGCGGTTCTTGCTCTCTTCGATTAGTGGCCACTGAATCATCCGAACCAGGGGCGTATAATTGACCAGTACTATAGTTAAAGGATTTTTTTTTTATTATTGTTTACTTTAAGCATCAGTAAATCACTTCCCATTTAAAAATGATGTTTCTTACAAACTTTTTTTTCATTGATACTGTAGAAGGCAGATTCACTTACTCTTACTCTCTTACTCACCATATGCATCAGTGCTGAATGGGCTACCAACAACTTAATTTAGTATTTTGCTCTTGTTGAGGTGGAAATCTTCCAGGCTGTTCTTCTTGGTCACAATTGTGACAGCCAGCGGCTTATCAGTGGAGGTGTGTGATGCCAAAACCACCTGGAGGAGACAGAGGGAGAGAAAATTATAGCTGACCATTAGACGTTCATTCACATTGAACGCTTCATTTATGGGCGCGCAATGATGCCTGCAATCACCAAAATTACATTTTATTCATCACAAGGTCTACACGTGTGAAACTGCTAAAATTCCGGGACCTTCTCTTATTCCCTTCTGGAGTCTCACTCATCCAACTGCACTGAAATATACGTCAATAAAGGATCCACCAAGAAAAGTAAGGCCCTCACATTTCGCTACAACTCATTCCTTTATGAAGAAGCTGTTGTTTCTAAAACTATGTTTCGTCACCCTGTTTCCTTCTCTGTTATATAAAGTTAGAATCCAAACTGAGGTTTCATTTGATATCAGCAAAATACATTGCAGATGTATCAAAGCAAAATATGTGCAATATACCATTTGTTTCAAATAAACCGCAGTCAAATAATCATTAGAAAAGCCTGTGCACTGCCACTATGCTTCAGAGCAGAACCTTTGCTCTCTGTTAGGAAGCAGTGGTCTCTGTACAGAAGTTCAGAATGTCCCTTTCTGAATCAGAGCGCACTATGGAACATGAGCTTGAAGAGCTCTATCTCTGACTCATGGGGGGGGGGGGGGCATGTCAAAGCACTGTAGGGATTACTGCTGCCCAAAGGAGAGCAAGGACCCCACTCTGCATTATGTTGGCAGGGGAGAGGCTTTTCTACTTTGGCTTTAGCTGAAAGAGAAAAAATTAACTGTAAAGCCTTTTATTTTGATGCATCTGGAATTTAAATCTGCTGAATATATCAAAAGATTAATTGGACTTTTAAATGTCCAGCTCTGCAACAGCAACACAAATCAAAATGTGCAAGGAGGCAATGTAATCTGCAGCCATCCACTGTTATTGGAATGATCTCCCTAGTGCTGGGGGACCGATGGTCACACTCTAGTGAAATCGCAATCTGAAGGTCACACTCTGGTGGGGTCTCAAAGTGAATGGCACACTCTGGTGTAGTCTCAATGTGAATGCCACACTCCTTCCCATCGAGTGATGTCATTTCCGGACACCACGCTGCCCTCAGCGCTTCAGTATTACGGCGGTGTCCAGCTAGGATCATCTTCTTGCTCCATGGTGGGTCCTGTCCTCTCACCATCTACACATCTCCGAGAGGCACAGCATCGGATCATCCTGATTTGACTATTTGTCTATCCTCAATGCCCTCACCGCCATCCAGACCTAATTGGTAACATGTTTGCAATCCCTGGTTTTTATTCTTTCAATCAACTGACATTTACTATGAATCGCTGCCTGCTGAGTTTCCTTTAACTCCATATTGCCATTGCTGTGCGCTGTCCATTTTTGGTGCAAAATACTTTTGTTAATAGGTGTCCCTCTTTCCCATCTCAAAAAGTTGGGAGGTATGGAGCTTGCTCCTGCGATGATGAAGGAGAGCAGTAACAGCTGGGCCCCTCTTAGCAACATCCTTAGCAATGTCCTAGAAGTATTCCAGTCAGGCTTCATGAGCTATGTACAGTAAATATCATACACCCGCAAGGGCATTATTTCACTTTGGTCAGAGCTGTGCAGTTTGTTTTTATCTACATATGTCCTTTATCTGAATAGACAGGTTTTTTTGTTGGTATAGGTGAACTTAACTTTTAACCGATTGCGGACCGCCCACCAGAAATGTACTACGGACCGGCGGGCTGCACAGGCAAAGTGACGTACCTTTATGTCGCTGCCTGCTTCTGGGTTTAGAGTGCATGCTTATGGCCTGTACACCTGATCCGAAAATTGGACGACAGATCGTCCCTTTTTTTTTGCATGCTAGTCGCATATCGAAAATGGAGAAGTTACTAAAGTTACGAAAATTCTCGTACAACAAGATAAAAATTCGGAAGTGATGTAATGTGTTGTAGTATATTTGTATTGTATTTTCGGACGACAACTGTACTGATTGAAAGAAAATTGTACGATCTGGTATCGTACAAGAAACATTTTTGTGCTCGTCCGATCAGATAATATCAAATGAACTGTCGTGATTTGCTCTCGAAAGCTGTGTACTAACGATCCGATTATTGTACGATCGCTTCGAAAGCGGTATTTTTCGTCCGATTTTCGGATCGTGTGTACGGCGTATTACACACCCCCCTGCCAGCACCCACTGTGATTGTACACAGCAGGAGCCTGTCAGCAAGTCCCGGCCAATGATTCACGCCCGGGATCTGCTGATAGGCTGTGTGCAATCACAGCCCAGAGCCCTGCATTGGCAATTAGCACAGAGCTCTGTACACAGAGAAAAATCTCTGTGTTTTTTATCTTTGCAAAGCAGAGATAAGAAATACAGAGATATGTTGTAAAAAGCAGCACACATTACACATTGTTAACTAAGCAGTAAGATACGGCATTTTTACAGTGAGGAAAACGAAACGAAAAATACGCCACATTTTTGTCCACTGATGAAAATGAATTCCGTTTTTGTTAACGAACGAAATAAAAATGTGAGGCTGGGACATTTACAGTTGTGAACCAACTTCAGGTTTCCATAAGGCTCCGCCTGCTTCTGCTCCCAGCAAGCAAGGGACTGTGCAGCCAGTATTACAGGCCTCCGAGTCCTCAAACGACTGTCCAGAGCAGCACTGTGCACTACAGGCCTCCTGAGTCCCGACAAGAGTCATGACGACGACCATCCAGAGCAGAGAGCACCCACTGTGAGTATGTACATTACAATTACAGACCTGAGGCCTCCCCACAGACCACCGTCCACACACAGCACTGTGCAGCATTTAAGGCCTCCTCTGACCACCGGCACCCAGAGCACTGTGCATGCATTACAGGCCATCCCAGTCAGACCTGATACCACCATCCAGCACTGTGCAGCATTACGCCTCCTCTGACCAGCAACCACTGGCATCCAGAGCGCTGTGCATTATAGGCCATCCCTCAGACCTGAGACCACCATCTAGCACTGTACAGCATTACAGGCCTCTCAGAGTCAGACCACCATCCCAGAGCACTGTGCATTACAGGTCTCCCCTCAGACCACCATCCAGAGCACTATGTGGCATTAAAGGCCTTATCATTCCACAATCCACAGCGCTGTGCAGCATTACTGGCCCCTCATACCACCATCCAGAGCACTGTGCAGCATTACAGGCCTCCTCAGACCACCGCCCAGAGCACTGGGTAGCATTACAGCCACCGTTCAGAGCACTGTGCAGCATTACAGGCCTCCTCAGGCAGACCACCGTCCAGAGCACTGTGCAGCATTACAGGCCTCCTCAGACTGTCCAGAGTGGCTAAATCTGTATCTGTCAGTTTGTTCAAATCTTAATACCATAAATAATAACATGACATTAGATTTTTTTACTCCAGGAGTATATAATTAGTTTGGAAATTCTATAGAAATGCTTAAATAATGCCTTACAATTTAACTAAACACATTCGATTTTAGTTGCCTAAATTATTATTATTTAAATTATTGTCAGTGGCAATTAGTCAGACAGTCAGTCTGTCCGTCCCCCCAGCGTCAGTTAGTGTTAGATTGTCCGCCGCAGTCTCATTATAAGTCGCTGGTCGTCGCTATTAGTAGTATAAAAATGAATAAATACAAGTACCAGTATACATATCATAGATTGTAGATGTTATAACTTTCACGCAAACCAATCAATATACACTTACTGGAATTTCTTTACCAAAGAAATGTAGTAGAATATATTTTGGCAAAAATATATAAAGAACATTTTTTTTTTTAATGGATTTGTTTTATATGTAAAAAATATTATATATTTTTTTAAAACTGTATAACTTTTTCATTTATATCACAACCCCCCCCCCCCCCAAAGAAAGCTCTATTTGTGTGAAAAAAATATATATAAATTTGAGTACAGTGTTGCATGACTATGCAATTAGCAGTTAAAGTAGCACAGTCATAAATAGTGCTCATGAAGGGGGTAAAACCTTTCGGAGATCAAGTGGCTAGAGGTGAAGGCAATGTTTACATTTCAATGAATAGGTAGTAAATAGTAATGAATTTTTGCACTTAATGAATAGGGGGGGGGGGGTCTCACTCCCAGTGCTGCAACATTAAAAACCACAAGATAAAGGAATCCTATATTGTTTTGCAAGCTGCTGGTACTTAACCACTTGCCGACCAGCTGCCGTTGATATACGGTCGCAAGTCAGCAGGTTCTGTACAGCGGTTCGCGGGAGCGATCCTGGGGTCGCGTGCGCCCCAATTTGCCAAAGGAGAAGCTGATTCACGGGGCCGATGGCTGTGGTTGCCGCTGGGCACTTGCGATCGCTCCCCGTGGAGAGAGAACGACGGTCTACTGTTGTAAACTTGGCAGACCGTTGTTCTCTCAGGAATCAATACAGAGCTCCTGTGTTCCTCCTATTTAGGAACACAGGTCTCTATGTTGATTCAAAAAGCCCATCCCCCTAGAAAACACCTCCTAGGCTCACATTTAACCCTTTGATCGCCCCTGGGTTAACCCCTTCCCTGCCAGTGTCATTAGTACAGAAACAGTGCATATTTTTAGCACTGATTACTGTAGTAATGTCACCGGTCCCCCCAAAAGTGTCAAAAATGTCAGTTAGGGGTTTGATCTGTCCGCCGCAATGTCGAAGTCCCACTAAAAATCGCTGATCGCCGCCATTACTAGTAAAAAAAAATTAAAAATAAAAATGACATAAATCTTTCCCCTAGTTTGTAGACGCTATAACTTTTGCACAAACCAATCAAAATAGATTTATTGGGATTTTTTTTTACCAAAAATTTGTACCAAAATACAAATTGGCCTAAAATTATAAAAAATAGATTTTTAATTTTTTTTTATTGGGAATGTTATATAGCAGAAAGTGAAAAATATTGTTTCATTTTTTTCCAGAAATGTTGCTCTTTTTTTGTTTATAGCGCAAAAAATAAAAATCGCAGAGGTGATCAAATACCACCAAAAGAAAGCCTTATTTGTGGGGAAAAAGGCATCAATTTTATTTGGGTACAGTGTTACACGACCGCGCAATTGTCAGTTAAAGTAATGCAGTGCCAAATCGCAGAAAATGGCCTGGTCTTTAAGGGGGGAAATCTTCTGGTCTAGAAGATAGAAGAGGTTAAAGTAGAACTATAGGCAAAACGTTGTTTTTTCATTTTGGATAGACTTAAGAAGGGTTATAACACCTGTCAGATTTTTTTTTTCACCATCTGTGTCCCTTTGGGGAGATTTAACTTCACTTCCTGTCCCACAGTCAAACAGGAAGTGAGAGGAAATTCCTGATTAAGGGAATTCCTTGGGGACCCCCAGGTCACCATAAGTAGTGTCCCTATCGGACGACTTCCCCTCTATTACTTTTCTGGGGACAGCCCACAACTTGGGATTTACTTTCACTTTCGTTTTCACTGATAATGGTAAACAGGACCAATAGAGAGGCTGAATCTCCTTATTGGGGGCACAGACAGCAATAAAAACTGACAGGTGTTCTAATCCCTCTTCACTCTATCCAAAACTTAAAAAAAAAAAAAAAAGCTTTGCCTAGTTATACTTTCATTTCTGTTTTCTTTGTTTAATCTGTTACATTTCTTTCTTTCAGATTCAGCGCACACTAATAACAATGCAGTCATTTTGAAGTCCTGTATGGCGCCTTTGCCTGCGCCTTTGCCTGCGCTAAAGAATGTAATGACATTCAAGACAAACTCTCAATGCTTGTTTTTCTATGCAAGTGTCATGTAGTAATAGTTGATGCTGGGCAGTACAATACAGAGCCCATTACACTGGAGGACCACTAATAACATACTCAGCTCAGGTCATAGTATTCCAGCTAAGACTGTGAAGCTTCTGGTTGCCATGGTTACTAGTCGCCACCTTCACTTCCTGTCCTTGAAACTTGTGCTTCCCCGGACACACTGGCACCGTATTGTTAGTTCCGGTATGAGTTGTGTCCTCTTCTGACTGGCATCATGCGCTCGCTGGCTGGATTTTTCTTGGTGTTAGGCTGCTCTACCTTCTATTTGTATGTGCTGAGCACCCGCCTGCGCCCTGGCAGAGGACAGGAAGCCGAGAGGTGGGTGCTGGAAGGGTGGGATCAGGCACTGGCAGAAAAAGGGTTAATGCAAGGGGTGGAGGGGGGTCATGGGGGTGTCTCCAATTGGGACCCAAACATCGATCTGCTGCCACAGCCATAAATACCAATAGTACTGACCATCACCATCAACTGGGTGTAATACGATGGTGTTTTAATTGCCAGTATAGATCTATTTCCTGTATTAATTACCAGTAAAGGTATATTTCCTGTATGTATTACCAGTAAAGGTATATTTTCTGTATAAATTACCAGTAGAGGTATATTTCCTGTATAAATTACCAGTAGAGGTATATTTCCTGTATTACCAGTAAAGGTATATTTTCTTTATTACCAGTAGAGGTATATTTCCTGTATTTATTACCAGTAGAGGTATATTTCCTGTATTTAATACCAGTAGAGGTATATTTCCTGTATTTAATACCAGTAAAGGTATAACTCCTGTATTAATTACCAGTAAAGGTATAACTCCTGTATTAATTACCAGTAAAGGTATATTTCCTGTATTTATTACCAGTAAAGGTATATTTTCTTTATTTATTACCAGTAAAGGTGTATTCCCTGTATTAATTACCAGTAAATGTACATTATTACCAGTAGAGGTATATTTTCTGTATTTATTACCAGTAGAGGTATATTTCCTGTATTAATTACCAGTAGAGGTATATTTCCTGTATTAATTATCAGTAAAGGTATAATTCCTGTATTAATTACCAGTAAAGGTATATTTCCTGTATTAATTACCAGTAGAGGTATATTTCCTGTATTAATTATCAGTAAAGGTATATTTCCTGTATTAATTATCAGTAAAGGTATATTTCCTGTATTAATTACCAGTAAAGGTATATTTCCTGTATTAATTATCAGTAAAGGTATAATTCCTGTATTAATTACCAGTAAAGGTATATTTTTTTATTACCAGTAGAGGTATATTTCCTTTATTTCCTACCAGTAAAGGTATAATTCCTGTATAAATTACCAGTAAAGGTATATTTCCTGTATTACCAGTAGAGGTATATTTCCCGTATTTCCTACCAGTAAAGGTATATTTTCTGTATTTCTAACACGTTATTATATTTCCTGTATTGATTATCAGTCTCAGCTCTCTCCTCCTGTAGGAAAGGCCCGTACACACGTACCGATCGTCAGCCGACGATCGTCCGTCTTTTGTCCCCGGGCTGTCGGTGTCTGTTGAAAAGTGCAAAGACTGCACAAGAATTTTGTCCGCCGACTACAGCCGACTGCAGAAGTGATGTCATGTAATGGTTAACTTTCCCTGTGTTTTTTCTTTTCTGAGCATGCCCAGTCTTGCAAATCTGCGGTCTGTCGGCTGATTTCTGTACTGACTGGCGAACAATCGGCCGCTCTGGTGTCGGCATACAAAAATTTTAATGCTTGCAAGACAGACTCTTGTCTGCAGAATGTGCGCTGACAGCTGTCGGAGGCACCATACTAACAAGCGTACAATCGGCAGATCTTTCGTCCGCCGACGTTTGTATGCCGGCGATCGGTACGTGTGTACGGGCCTGAAGATATGCAGACTCCGCCGTGCACCCGTCACCCCCCAGGTCCACTCTGATTGCCGCTATCAAAGTCCATCACAGGGAGGTGTAGGCTGAGGTCAGGAACTTACAGAGAGAAAAGCTGAACTCTGATTGTGATTAGAAAGAAAAACAAAGAAATGGAAATCACCTATTTTTTCAGAAGGTGGTTTATGACATAACAGCCAACTGATATTTTTAAGCCCAGTAATAGCAGCAGACCGGTTAACGAAGTGCAGCGGTGGATATTTAGAAACACATTGATGGAATAAGTGGGATCCGCTGACAAGTCCACAGATCTCCCCAGAATAAATGTATCAGATGGCATGTTGAACCCTGGACTTGAAAGTGATGCTGGCGATTCAGTGTGGCCGGGCCAAAGCTAAGTTTAGGAGAAGCGTGTGTATGTGAAATCAGATAGGGAGTGACGTGTTGAGAACAGACAGGAGGGGGCAGAAGGCTCACATGTGGAGATGACCAGTTTTGACTGTTTACTTTTTGGATTCTCGCTGGATCCAGGATGTGGGATCATTCTGTGATATTATTGGCAGAATTCTAAATGTGTTGTTTTGAAATTGGAATTAACCACCCTCCGGAAGGTTATACCCCCCCCCCCCCCCTCATGGCCAGGTCTTTTCTTGCTATTCTGCATTGTGCTACTTTAACTGGCAATTGCGTAGTCCTGCAACATTTGGGGTTATTAACTACAGTGGTGTAGTGGTTAGCAGTGTCGCCTAACAGTAAAAGGATAGCTGATTCGAATCCCAACCACAACACTACCTGCCTGGAGTTTGCATGTTCTCTCTGCCTGCTTGGGTTTCCTCCCACACTCCAAAGACATGCTGGTAGGTTGATTGGATCCTGTTAAATTGGCCTTACTATGAGTATGTAAGAATGTGATTTAGGGACCTTAGATTGTAAGCTCCTTGAGGGCAGGGACTGATGTGAATGTACAATATATATATAAAGCACTGCATAAATTGACAGTGCTATATAAGTACCTGAAATAAATAAAATAAAACTGGAGAGTGCTAAATTTGGTACAGCTCTGCATAGAAACCAATCAGCCTATGGCCCCTTTCACACTATCCGTCGGACGGATTCCGTTTTTCTCAGCGGGGGGATCGAGCCGCCGATCCCCCGCTGAGCAGGAGGATGACAGCTGTGTCTCCGCGCTGTGTGCAGGGACACAGCTGTCAGTTCCCCATGCATCTCTATGGGGGAAATCGGATGGGAACGGACCGTCGGTCCGTTCTCATCCGATCCTATCCCATCCGCTGGACGGATGGAAAATAGGGTTTCCATCCGTCCAGATTTGACGGATCGGGTCGGATGTCAGCGGACATGTCTCCGCTGCCATCCAATGCCCCATAGGAATGCATGGGGGGACCGTTCAGATCCGCCAAAAAAACGAACAGGCGGATCTGAACGGTCCGCCTGTGTGAAAGGGGCCTTAGGCCAGGCGGACTCTTCAGATCCGCCTGTCCGTTTTTTTGGCGGTTCTGAACAGTCCCCCCATGCATCTCTATGGGGGATCGGATGTCAGCGGAGACATGTCCGCTGACATCCGATCCGTCAAATCTGGACTATGGTCATCGGGTCAAACAGAGGTGGTAAAGGGACAGAAAACTACCTAGCAGAGATGCAGACCTCAAAAAAACCTGACAGGGGTACTAGTCTTCCCATACTGTATCAAAAACTTAAAAAAAAGCTATTTAGCTATACTTACACTTTTAATAAATGGTTCAATTTTCAATTTGTGTTTGTTGCTGCAGGTCGTTAGTTTTCCCTTCTGACTTGGATGAACTACGGGAATTGGCTGACTTCCTGCAGGAGTATAAAAGAGAGCACCATGGCTATGTTACAGTATTGTTCTGCAGTGCCTACTTGTACAAGCAGACTTTTGCTATTCCTGGATCCAGCTTCTTGGTAAGAGTCAGAGAAGCAAGTCATTTATAAAGGGTTGCACTTAGGAAATGATGGCCCGCACGCTCCACCCCTTTATCTAGAAGCTGTAATAAATGTTTTATGTAAAAAAAAAAAAAAAGTAGAGCTTAATTCCAGGTAAATATGGAAAAAAAACAATGCAGTTCTGTAGGTAGTAAAAAAAAAAAAAAACATTAAATGTAAACGATGTTGTCAAAAGTATTGGGACGCCTGCCTTTACACGCACATGAACTTTAATGGCATCCCAGTTAGTCCGCAGGGTTCAATATCGAGTTGGCCCACCCTTAACAGCTTCTACTCTTCTGGGAAGGCTGTCCACAAGGTTTAGGAGTGTGTCTATGGGAATGTTTGACCATTCTTCTACAAGCACATTTGTGAGGTCAGGCACTGATGTTGAATGAGAAGGGCGGGCTCACAGTCACCCCTCTAATTTATCACAAAGGTGTTCTATCGGGTTGAGGTCAGGACTCAAGTCAATCAAGTTCCTCCACCCCGAACTCACTCATCTTTGTCTTTATGGGCCTTGCTTTGTGCACTGGTGCGCAGTCATGTTGGAACAGGAAGGGGTCATCTTCAAAATGTTCCCACAAAGTTAGGAGCATGAAATTGTCCAAAATGTCTTGGTATGCTGACGCCTTAGGAAATCCATTCACTGGTTTTCAGCCCACTGAATGCCCAGCCTTAAGCCTAGTACTCGCCACTAGTTTTTTTTTTTTTCGTTCAACCGGAATTCTCCGGTCGGAGATGCTGTACTAACAATCCGATCTGTTCTGTTGTGTTCATACAGGGGGACAACCTCCCCCCGCCAGAACTCTCTGATCGGTAGTCGGTCGGCTGCTGGTTTTCCAGCATGCGCGTCTGACCTAAGCCGGTCGCCATACACACAGACCGAATGTCCCTGCTCTTTATTTAACCCGCCAGTGTTGCCCGACATTCGGCCTGTGAGTAACTAGGCTCAAGTGTCAGTATCTATCTTGAACAGCACTCTATCAGCAGCACTCAGACTGAGAGAGGGATGGTCAGAACTAGCAGCCAATCAGGAAGAGGTATGGACAGAGTGACGTTTCATCAATCTGCTGCTTCTCCTTCATTGAGCAATCGGCATACCTGGAAATACATTTGAACAAGCTGTGCTACTGATGTAGTGTAGTTGAGGAAACTGTCTGACAAGGGGTATCTGGGTTACACATTTATTGTTAGGTAACTTATGTTCTGTATTCCAAATTTAGTTAGCCTAGAATTCAGGTTTAAAGGCAGAATGCGCTATGGGAGGCACTATTCAGTATGTTTCATATTGAAAGATTCATTGTTCATAACTCCAAAGCTTGCAGTGAAAAAAATAGACACATTATGCTAAAGTCACAGTTATTTTCACTGCCACTTCCCCCTCCACTTTCACCACAACGTAGTGTACAAAAAATGCCTATCCGCATTGGTTGGGGGTGGTAAAAAAAAATTTGTCAGGACTGGTGCTTTAGCAGTGTAGTGTTTATAATTATACTGTGTCCTTCTATCTGGCTTGTCATCTCTAAGCTTTATCCTGTGCCTCTGCAGAATCTGCTGGGTGGAGCTCTGTTTGGACCCTGGCATGGACTGTTTTTGTGCTGCACACTAACTTCATTGGGTGCCACATTCTGCTACCTGCTCTCTCGTACTTTTGGCAAGCAGATTGTAGTCCTGTACTTTCCAGAGAAGGTGTCCATGCTGCAGAAAAAGGTAAGTATCCTTTTGTGATTATACATTTGCCAAAAATTATGTATGCGGAGGGCCAGCTTTACACTTTCTGCCTTGTAGCTGTCTTGTATCGCCCTTCAAATGCAGGCACATGAACAAGACCATCCATCATAGCTTCACAAAGCACACCTAGTCCATGGGAGGAGCATTTGGAAAAACAAAACAATTAGGGAACATTCCCTCTCAGAGAGGTGTCACCTGGGAAGAAGGTTTCCTCCACTATTCCTATGATAACCGTAAACTATTGCATTACCCAATACTTTCTATCCCAATGACAATTATCATCAGGATAAATATAGAGGGTAAATCTGCCCAGCAGGGACGCAGACAGCAATATGAATCCTTCTATCCAAAACGAAAGAAAAAAAAAGTTTTGGCCTTAAAGTGGTTGTAATCCCCATTTATGAAATATGAGCTAAGCACATATATCTGTAGTGTTTACCTTTCTCTCTCCAAAGCTCTAGGTGCTGTTTCTCTCTGGTGCTTCGTTCCTCTGTTATCAGCAGAGTCACTTCTGACATGTTCTCTGACACATGAGATAACAGTAGCTGAAAATTTGTGTCAGGGAGGGAGCTTAGAGGGCGAGAGCTTGTCTATTCAAACTACAGCTCTGCATGTTCCTTCGTCCTCTGCCTATGTGGAGTGGGGGTGTGTGCCTTTCCTCCAATCAGCTCTCACACAGTGTAAGCCTAGTCTCCTCACCCACTGCTGAAAGAGGAAGAAAGATTTCTAAAACGAACTGCACTTTCCAAAGAGTGTAGAAAGGGGAAGACAGCAGATATATAAGAAAAACTTATGTAGGGAGATTTTTTTGCAACCACTTTAAAGCAAAGCTCAAACCAAAAGGGGAAGTTCTGCTTTACACTCCTCCCCACCTCCCCTGCCACATTTGGCATGTAATTAATTTTTGGGGGGAGTGGGCACCTAGTTTTGACAGGTACCCACTCCCACTTCCACTCGGATCGCCTAGCGGAAGTTCTCCTCTCCCCCTCCCTCTTTGCAGGTTTTCTGGAACACGTCACAGGTCCCAGAAGATTGTCAGACCATTCAGCAAGCGTGACTCACGTATGCACAGTGCGCACCGTTGAAATGCCGGTGCCGGGGATAGGAGAGGGAGACAAGCAAGTGAGTTTGTGTTTATTAAAAGTCAGCAGCTGCAGTTTTTGTAGCTGCTGACTTTTAATAAACACAAAAACAACTGGAGGTGCGCTTTAAGTTGACCGTACATTTTAAAATCTTATTGAACAATCTCTTTTGGCCCTAACAATAAGTATGTAGTACCTTGAAATTACACTGCACATAGTCTCTGAATACAGTATGCACCTATCAGCTAAATTCAGATGACATTAATATACAGGAACCAATGAGTATGTTGTGGGAGGGGCCTGCCTGATTGGATACAAATGAATTGCATAGTTCAGGTAGGTCCTCATTTTACAAAATGTTTGTAGATCTAAAGTTGATTGTGAGAGATGATGGTTAGATTGTATCATGTATAGTGACCCTTTAATGCAATTTTTAAAAATGTAATAAAATTTAAGCCAACCATTTTAAAGGTTTAGTCTACAGTACCTTCATGATCATGTTTTATACAACATTCATACAGTATTTTAGGGGTGTAACATGTAAAATTATAACATTCCCCAACTCCCCACCTTCAAACTGGCTTCCACTTACCTGGATTGTGGGATTCTTCTCCATGATACATTTAGTTTCCTTTTAATTTCAGTGTGGCTGTGCATGGCTTTACCTACACAGCCATGCCCTCCATTCACACAGACCAGTAAATGGAAGACTGTAAGTCTCATCTGCCACCAATGGGCACAAGTGTGGGGACATTACTGCACTCATCCATTAATTACTTCCCCCCCATCCCAATAACAATAGGTTCGTACGGATTTGGAGCTGGAGGAAACGTCTGTAGGACCCTGCGATGACCTGATTGCAGCTACAATGCTCTGCAGTCCTGAATGCATAACATTAATAAATGCACATTTTAATTTTTGTCAATGTGGATGCATTTATTGTTTTTTTCCCTAAAGGTAGACTACACCTTTAAGAGATCCTGTGAATATTAGCGGACTATCGCAATGTACATATATTTATGTATCTCTAACATATTTAGCAGAATTATAACAGAGAACACTGACCCATTTGAATCAGTGTATTGCCACACAGAAACGTACTAATCTAATCTAATAAACAATTTGCTGTGCTAATGTGAAACTATATTACAGGGCATTGAAATAAACACGTGAGAGCGAAAAAATATCTTCTTTCAGAATTTGACTTGATCATGGTAAGAATATGTAAATAAGGCCTAATTCTTTCAA
Source organism: Pelophylax lessonae (assembly GCF_965119305.1). Classification (NCBI taxonomy): domain Eukaryota; kingdom Metazoa; phylum Chordata; class Amphibia; order Anura; family Ranidae; genus Pelophylax; species Pelophylax lessonae. The sequence continues at coordinate 209,290,869 of NC_138773.1, forward strand.
CGCTATTTCCTGTTTTCTAGATAGAAGAAAATCGTAGCAGTCTTTTCTTTTTTCTCCTTTTCTTGCGCTTGTTTCCTATGACACCTAATTGGTTCCTGAACTTGTCTTCACCCATTCTGAACATCCCAGTTGGACAATTTTTCTTCTCCGTCCTTATTGGTATGTAGTGATAATGCCTGGCATAATTACAGTTGTTCAGTTTTACACTTTAATAGTCCTGAACCACCTTGTTTTCTACACCAAACAGGTCTGCTGCCTTACAACTTCATCTGTGTCCAGACAGGATCCATTTTATCGAAGATCAAATCTTTAGATGACATGTTTTCTTGGGGTACGTTACTGACACTGTTGGCTATAGCTCTTGCGACCCTTATACCTGGCTCTATTGTCAAAAGGTTCAGCCAACACAGCCTGGCACCAGAGAAAAAAGGACACTTGGTGAATGGCAGAAAATCCACGTGATTGCAGTCCTCATTTAGAGACACTAAAGGAAACACAAAGGAATCTATTTAAGGGTGACATCTCTCCCTGTGTAGGGAAAAACAAGTCTCTCCTTGCAGTGAAAGGGTTTTTAATACTAAGTCTTACTATTATCTGTGATTAGCAATCAGTTTTTCAACCATCCTTTTATATGATGTGTATCGAGAGCCAGAATTTTGGTGACCTTATTTTACCTCTCTTTGTATGTCTCATATGTATTGGTGTTACTGTTGGTTCTGTAGATCTATTTGTGGTAAGGAAGCAGGTCTGTGATTCTGTGTGTTTATGTCTATGCCACCCACACACTTGATGTAGATGAAGTATCTAAAAGCTGCTAAACATCTTAAAATATATATTCATCTAATTTAAAGCCCAATTCTGGGCAAAAATACCCTCCCTCTCACTCTTCTGCGTCTAATTGCTGGCAAAAAGACCCCTAAAATCTAAATTCCTTTTTACTTACTTAAAACCGTAGTCACTTGACAATCAGTTACCAAGTCTTCTGCTCTTCTGTTTACATCTGGTGGGGTCCTTCTTGGGTTGTTACTGACTGCATGATATGGACACTTTATATTGGTGGTGGCAACACTTCCAGTGGCAGGTTCCTCTCGCATTGCTTCAGAGGGAAAAGAACTTCATGGGAGCAGTAAGGGTACCCATCCCCGAAGAGATAACAGGTGGGGAAAAGTCCCTGGTTCCCAGGGTAGGAAGGAAGCTTTGTGCATACAGGAAACTATAACCTTATCAATTACACCTCAGGATGGGCTAGAAAGATTTACTTGCAAGAAACACTAATGCAAAGTCATGCACAATGCACTATTAAAACTTTTTACTTTTGTGCATAGTTGAGCTTTAACTATTTAAAGTGGAAACCAGGGCACTAGAATAAAGACAGTATAATATAGGAAAATAATATTCTATATTTAGGCAATTGATACCATTTATCTACCTCCTATTTCAAAACATACTGAGGTTGCTTTACGAAAACTAGAGTGAAAAATTAGTGCAGGTTTGCATAGTAACAAATCAGCTTCCAGGTTTTTTTTGTCAAAGCTTAACTGAACAAGTTGATTCTAGAAGCTGATTGGCACAGCTGCACCAGATTTTGCACTCCCCAGTTTTAGTAAATAAACCCTACAGTCTAGGAAGGCTAGCAGCAGAAACTCACGCTCTTAACACGTGATGAGGTCACATGACACTGGGAGGAGATTATTTCTACAAATTGCAATGTAGGGCACCAAAGAGGGGGGGGGGGATACTTTACTGGCTCTCAGTCTTTATTAGATAGCGCTAGATGTAGATGCACTGACATCACCTGAAGGTTCCATGTCTCAGTGCTTACTCTGAGCTACAGTGGTACCAGAAGTGGCAGAACTCCTGCTTTTTTATTGCAGTGCCACATCTACAACCCTTAGTAGGTATTACTCAGAATAGGTCTGAGAATAGGTGCTTCTTGCATGAAGAATGTTGGCTGCAGAGAAGTCATGTAAAAGGTAAAATAATAGAGGGGGTTCCATTGCTACGGATGAAAACCAATATTTACATTGATTTTCACTTTATCTTCTCTAAGATGAACCTATTTGTATAATATATGTAGGAAAGGGAAAGTGAACTCAAAAACTGGTTTTATATGAAAGAAAAATGTATATTTTGAAATTTTTTAAGAACTTAAAGCCCAACCACAGCTTTTTTTTTTTAAAGCTTAGCAATAATATCCATTAAAGAACAATGTAGCAGTACATGGTAAAGTCAGAGACATAAAAGACTCCTAGTCCCCAATTCGTACAACATGCACGCTCACTATGCGTTACATGTCAAGTGATTCCCCCATTACTTCTTGTAGAGCATTGCCCTGTAGACTCGGCTCATCTCTGTTCACCTCTGATATACAGCAAAATGGATAGAAAGTTGGTGAAAGTTCTCCAGTTTGGGCTCTTGTGAAACAGACATCAGTCTCCCAATATGTACTGTGCAAAAATATCTTCCTATGTATAACCATATTGAATTTTAAGTCGCTAAAAGGAAAGAACAATTGAATGCACTTAGCTTTCTAGGTAATGTGCCAATATCTTATTACAAAGGGAACCTTTTAATGCTGTATTTGAGAGTAGTTGTAAACTTGGCAGCTGAAATCTGTACTGATACTGGACATTGTTTATGTTCCAAGCTGACTAAGTCAAATGTATAGGATCAGGATTGCTGTTGGGCTGCCTAATGATTAGTGGACACTATGGGAGGGATTTACTAAAACTAGTGCAGTTGGGCATAGTAAGCTATAAAACATAGAAAATGATTGGTTACTATACAGAGCTGCACCAGATTCTGTGTACCAGTTTTAGTAAATCAACCCCTATGTGACATGTTAATGCCAATGGCAGTATTCCCTGCAGTGTGTTCAGTCTTTATTCCCCTATAGTAAAGCTGCTATTTACAGTATCTCACAAAAGTGAGTACACCCCTCACATTTTTGTAAATTTTTTATTTTATCTTTTCATGTGACAACGCTGAAGAAATGACACTTTGCTACAATGTAAAGTAGTGAGTGTACAGCTTGTATAACAGTGTAAATTTGCTGTCCCCTCAAAATAACTCAACACACAGCCATTAATGTCTAAACTGCTGGCAACAAAAGTGAGTACACCCCTAAGGTAAAATGTCCAAGTTGGGCCCAAAGTTTCAATAATTTGTGTGGCCATCATTATTTTACAACTCTGCCTTAACCCTCTTGGGCATGGAGTTCACCAGAGCTTCATAGGTTGCCACTGGAGTCCTCTTCCACCCCTGTATGAAGACATCACAGAGCTGGTGGATGTTAGAGGCCTTGCGCTCCTCCACCTTCCATTTGAGGATGCCTCACAGATGCTCATTAGGGTTTAGGTCTGGAGATATGCTTGGCCTGTCCATCACCTTTACTCTCAGCTTCTTTAGCAAGGCAGTGGTCATCTTGGAGGTGTGTTTGGGGTCATTTTTATGTTAGAATACTGCCCTGCGGCCCAGTTTCCGAAGGGCGGGGATCATGCTCTGCTTCAGTATGTCACAGTACATGTTGGCATTCATGGTTCCCTCAATGAATTGTAGCTCCCCAGTGCCGGCAGCACTCATTCAGCCCCAGACCATGACACTCCCACCACCATGCTTGACTGTAGGTAAGACACACTTGTCTTTGTACTCCTCACCTGGTTGCCGCCACACACGCTTGACACCATCTAAAGCAAATAAATGTATCTTGGGCTCATCAGACCACAGGACATGGTTCCAGTAATCCATGTCCTTAGTCTGCTTGTCTTCAGCAAACTGTTTGTGGGCTTTCTTGTGCATCATTTTTAGAAGAGGCTTCCTTCTGGGATGACAGCCATGCAGACTAATTTGAAGCAGTGTGCGGCGTATGGTCTGAGCACTAACAGGCTGACCCCCCCCACCCCTTCAACCTCTGCAGCAATGCTGGCAGCACTCATACGTCTATTTCACAAAGACAACCTCTAGATATGATGCTGAGCATGTGCACTCAACTTCTTTGGTCCACCATGGCGAGGCCTGTTCTGAGTGGAACCTGTCCTGTTAAACCGCTGTATGGTCTTGGCCACTGTGCTGCAGCTCAGTTTCAGGGTCTTGGCAATCTTCTTTTTGCCTAGGCCATCTTTATGTAGAACAACAATTCTTTTTTCAGATCCTCTGAGAGTTCTTTGCCATGTTGAACTTTCAGTGACCAGTATGAGAGAGTGAGAGCGATAACACCAAATTTAACACACCTGCTCCCCATTCACACCTGAGACCTTGTAACACTAACGAGTCACATGACACTAGGGAAGGAAAATGGCTGATTGGGCCCAATTTGGACATTTTCACTTAGGGGTGTACTCACTTTTGTTGCCAGTGGTTTAGACATTAATGTCTCTGTGTTGCGTTATGTTGAGGGGACAGCAAATTTACACTGTTATACAAGCTGTGCACTCACTACTTTACATTGTAGCAAAGTGTCATTTTTTCAGTGTCGTCACATGAAAAGATATAATAAAATATTTACAAAAATGTGAGGGGTGTACTCACTTTTGTGAGATACTGTACGTACTGCAAGTTACTGGGTAAATATATGCAAGCTGTCAGAACAGGATATAAAGGTGTTATGTTATTTAAAAAAATGCACAATATTTGCAAGCTCAGCAAATCACAATTGTATTTTAAGGGTCAGACCACACAAACCTGGCAGGTTCATTTAATACTGGTTTCCTTTATATCCTTTGAGGATTTCAGTGGTATGAGTCTATGTCAGAGTTTCTAACCCTGGTTCTCAGCCAGAGTTCCATATTCCGCTGAGCTACATAAAAAAGAAAGTAAATGTATTAAAGTGACTCTGTCACTGGGTTCAACACAGTGAAAAAAAGCAGGACCTGCAACAAAGGATGCTTTATACTCTCCTGTCCTACCACTCATTCCTCTAATTTTTGTTCTCTTGGCTCTTCTCATCCAACACACTTTGTGTTGGATATCTGGTCTCCTGCTGCCATCTGAAGTTTCTTCCGCCTGCCCCTGTTACACAGGGCACAGTTGTGAGTCGTGACATAGGGGTCAGTGGAAAGAATCATAATGCACTGCTGGGAACACAGGCTTCCAACACTACTGGAAGTATTAAATGTGAAGATTCTTCAAGTGACTTTAGCTCTTGAACGCTGTGAAGATCAGAGGAGCACGTTGCAGGGCAGGTGAGTAGGAAGACCATTTAATGCAAGTCCTGCTTTTTTTTTACCTAGTGACAGGCACTTTGTTGATCTTTTAATTTCATCCATCCTAAACTGACAATCTAGTGACAAGAGCAAGACTGTTAAAGTATATGTAAATCCTAAAGTGAAACTAAAATCCCTGCATCTATAGACATACACGATCTAACACTAACCTATCTAGCCCTGTAAAGAAGAAATCAGTATTCCTTTTTTGAAGCCGCTCCAGTCCAGTCTCCAGTATTGGAAGCTCTGCAGAGGACAGAGCCAACAACGGCTGTGAAATGAATGGGGGTGACGTCACCCATAGACTTACTATGGGGCTTCCATTGTCGGCTATGTCCTCTGCGTTCTCTCCAGCAGCGGAAGCTCTGCAGAGGACACGGCCGACAACGGCTGTGAAATGAATGGGGAGTGACGTCACCTATAGAATTACTATGGGGCTTCCATTTTCTGCTGTGTCCTCTGCATTCTCTCCAGCAGCCGAAGCTCTGCAGAGGACACAGCCAACAACGGCTGTGAAATTAATGGGGGTGACGTCACCCATAGACCTACTATGGGACTTCCATTGTCGGCTGTGTCCTCTCCAGCAGCGGAAGCCCTGCAGAGGACACAGCCAACAACGGCTGTGAAATTAATGGGGTGACGTCACCTATAGACTTACTATGGGGCTTCCATTGTCGGCTGTGTCCTCTACGTACTCTCCAGCAGCGGAAGCTCTGCAGAGGACACAGCCGACAACGGCTGTGAAATGAATGGGGAGTGACGTCACCTATAGACTTACTATGGGGCTTCCATTTTCGGCTGTGTCCTCTATGTACTCTCCAGCAGCGAAAGCTCTGCAGAGGACACGGCCGACAATGGCTGTGAAATGAATGGGGAGTGACGTCACCTATAGACTTACTATGGGGCTTCCATTGTTGGTTGTGTCCTCTGCACCTGCCTCCACAGCGAAGCCGTGGCTGACAGCTCAGCGTAAGATCGTGTCAGATTGGCTTCAAAAAAGGTAAGTATACTGATTTCTTCTTTACAGGGTTAGTGTTGGATTGTTGAAGTCTGTAGATGCAAGGATTTCAGTGTTAGGGTGCACTTACACTTTAACTTCAAGGGATGCCGTGAATGATAAAAAAAAACATTTAGAGAGTGGCGCAAGCGACAGTCATTCTGCTATATTGCAATATCCATCATGAAAGTCCTAAGAGCAACAAGCTCTATTAATAGAGACAGGAAAAAATCCACTGATTCAGAGCCAGCCTTGTACGGGGGAGTAGAAGCGGTCTCCAAATATGTAAGAAAAAAGAAAGTACAGGCGCCTCTGAGTGTAGACTGTAAAGCCTTCAGCGTGGACTCATGCAGTCCTTACATCACCGGACACCCAAGTCTTCATTATGTGCCTGCTTTTAACTTCTAAAATGTGTTTTATTATTTGTGTTTGGATTAAATGCTTTACAGTCTACACTCAAAGGTGCCTGTACTTTATTTTTTCATGCCGTGAATGATAACTGTCACATGTCCTTGTGCTCTCAACCAAACTGTCAAGCCAATAAATGGCTGGTGTCACAACTGATCACATGTGAAGCACCATGGCAACTACAGATCATACAGAGGCTAAGGTGGCAGCTTATGGGGCTGTTAAATGAGAGGAGGGTTTAGTTCCACTTTTAGGGCTGATTTCACACCACAAAAATTCACTACAGATCCGTTCCAGGTGCAAGCATGTTTTTTTCCTGCATTCTGGTGCATTTTTGATGCGTTTCCAGATGCATTCCAGATGCTTTTTTTTGGTGTTTTTGTTTCCACTGTACTGGGTTCTGGTGCATTTTTGATGCATTCAAATGCGTTTTTGATGCGTTTCACCACGTTCCAGTTCAAGAAGAATGCAACATGTTCTACTTTTTTTTTCTGGAACTGGAATGCCTAAGAACTGACAGCACTGGTGTGCCATTGGAAACCATATAACCTACTTTCCATGTTTTTGATGCAGAAAAAAAACACACTGGACTGCATGTGGTGTAAACTGGCCCTTTAGAGAGAAGTTTTATAAATGCATTCCTCTGTCCGTACAAACTATGTTGCAGGTTCCTTTAATTCATGTACTTGCAATATTCAGTAGCAAATAGCTGGTGATCCTCCCATTGTCTTGTCTTCCTGTAATAATCTGACCATGTCAAGCACAGTAGTAGATTGTGCTGGTATGGTCAGTTTGCGTCCTTCAGCTTTCTAATCAAAGTTATAGAATTCTGTGCTGCTGGATGAAGTACCTGCATTTCCATAGTCAGATTTGAAAACCCAGCCCTGATCTGCTTGATTGACATACCAACGAACAGTTTCCCTACTGCCCTGCATGTAACTCTGCTGCCCAACCTCAGGCAATACAGCAATGCAGATGCATCCTCTGCACTCAGGAAAAGTGACAGAAATGTTTATCTACTAATGAAAGCACATGTCTGCATTGATACATTTGGTAATCTGAGGGTGGGTTGTATATTTTGTAACCAGTATTACCTATTATGTTCCCTTATCATTATAGAGAGTCTAAGGCTAAGTTTACACCAGCCCTCTGAAAAGTGATGTACTGTGAATCACTTTTCAGAGGCATTTGACAGGCGGTAAGGAGGCATCTCCTCACCGCTTCTTTTATTATTGTAAAGCCAACACCACTGTGCCACAACCAAATGCATTGCATGGATTTGCATGGCAGTTGCTTGCGGCACAGTCCAATTCACTTGAAAGGGTCACGTACAGCAGTGATACAGCCCACCAAACGAGACTGGATATCTTTTTTGCCGTAGCTGTAAAGCAAAGCGCCGTGGCACTTATACAACACCCTCCGGCTGCCTTTGCAAGATAAGGGGGGTGGTAAAAACATAGCTCAGCTGCCTATATTTACCACCTCCTGGCTGTAAGTGTAAATTAGCCCTTAGAGAGTCCATTATGCCAAAAGGAAAGTGAGCACAACTTCCTTGCTGTAGTAGTTATCTACAGGTGACTAAAGAATGCTCAGAAAAAATCAGTTCATCAGTAGCTGCAGAGAAGAAGTGAGTGGGGCTCACTTGACACAAAGACATATACTGTACATGGATAGAGTGCGTACAGACAATGCTTTTTTTTATAGTCAACCGCTTTGACAATGTCTAACATGACCATCATAGACTTCCCAGGAAATTTTAAAGGAAAGCTGAGAGAAATATGGACACAATGGCTGAGCTTTCCTTCTGAGCTAGTTGCCTGTCTGTTATTCTGTCCCTGTTGCTTCAATGCTTTTGAGCCAGAACAAGTATGCAGATAAGAACTTCTGACATTTATCTGCTACTGTTGATACTTGCTCCATGCCAGAGATTCAAGATATCTCAGCCAGGCAACTAGCATTTTCAGAAGGAGAGTTTAGCAGTGTCAGCCCCTCCATTTTCCAGATGACAAGCATACAGTACTTAAATTGTTTTATGGCTGTATCGTTCCTGTAGTCTTTTAGTCATTTTGTGTTTTGGTTGTTCTTTATGGGACTTTATTAAATAGGCGATGTTTGATTGCTTTAACCTGTGATGCACAATGTGCCTTACCTGGTATTGTTTACACACAGAATATTCTTAAATGTCTATTTTGTAATGTTTATGGTGTTTTATCCGAACAAATTTCTATTACCTGATGAGAATGTCTGAATAAATTTTTGGCTTATTCTTGTTTGTGTCAATAGGTTATTTTCTTTCAATAATTTTTATTGAAGATTTTCAAAGCGTAAAATGGATACATAAAACATAAAAGTAGTAAAGCTGAACAAGCCTGATGTGCAATTGAACACCACATGGGATATTAATGATATACGTGGAATAAACAGATTTCTAGATTATCTTATTCATACAAAGGCGTATTATTAATGTTCACCTATCAGGCAGAGTGATGTCCACCACATCCGGACACCCCAATGGGAGCATACTGTGTCCTGGGGTGGGGGCACCACTACCAACCTTTACTTTATCTTTCCTTCAATAGATTTTGTTCCAATAATTTTTATTAGATATTTAAAGCAGCAGAACTAATAACAGGAAAAGTGAAAAAGAGAAGTAAAGGTAAGAAAAGGGTATAGTAGAATAGAATACGTCCCCTTGGTCCTCCCTCACTGTATGGCCCAACCATCATGGAGCCTGAAGATAAGCAAATAGTGGTCAGTTTTTCATTAATTATTATCCAAGATATTTTATGTTTCACCATTGCAACATTGAGCACAGATGATTTCCATGAACATGCTATGGTTATTTTAGCAGCTAAGGGAATAAAAAAAATGAGAGTTCGTATATGCCTGGGGATCTCCTCCAGTAGGTCTGTAAATGGCACCGTCTTGCCACGTCTGGGAAAACTCTGTCCCATCAGTCAATATGTTATTTTATGGTGAACCGTGTTTTCCCCCCCTTTGTACAATATACATCATGCAGCCTGTGTCCCCCGCCATCAGGATGCAGCCTGTGTCCCCCGCCATCACGCAGCCTGTGTTCCCCACTATCATGCAGCCTGTGTCCCCCATCATTATCCAGCCTGTGTCCCTTGCCTTCATGATGCAGCCTGTGTCCCCTGCCATCATGCAGCCTGTGTCCCCTGCCATCATGCAGCCTGTGTCCCCTGCCATCATGCAGCCTGTGTCTCGCTGTGTCCCGCTGTCATCCAGATCAAGCCGCTCGCTCGGCATGTAAGGTGTTAATTCACTTGAGTTGTGTTCGGCAAGTCTCCAGCAGGAGGGCTGCGGGGAAACTGATTGGAGGAGACGATCCAGCCTCCAGCACTTGACAAAGAAAGATCAGAGGATATGGCGCTATAATTAGAGAATATAGCTCTAAGATCAGAGGATATAGCTCTAAAATTAGAGAATATAGCTCTAAGATCAGAAGATATAGCTCTATAATTAGAGGATATAGCTCTAAGATCAGAAGATATAGCTCTATAATTAGAGGATATACAGCTGCAAGAAAAAGTATGTGAACCCTTTGGAATGATATGAATTTCTGCACAAATTGGTCATAAAATGTGATCTGATCATCATCTAAGTCACAACAATAGACAATCACAGTCTGCTTAAACTAATAACATTCAAAGAATGAAATGTTGCCATGTTTTATTGAACACACCATGTAAACATTCCCAGTGCAGGTGGAAAAAGTATGTGAACCCCTAGACTAATGACATCTCCAAAAGTTAATTGGAGTGAGATGTCAGCCAACTGGAGTCCAATCAGAGATTGGAGGTGTTGGTTACAGCTGCCCTGCCCTATAAAAAACACACCAGTTCTGGGTTTGCTTTTCACAAGAAGCATTGCCTGATGTGAATGATGCCTCGCACAAAAGAGCTCTCAGAAGACCTACGATTAAGAATTGTTGACTTGCATAAAGCTGGAAAGGGTTATAAAAGTATCTCCAAAAGCCTTACTGTTCATCAGTCCATGGTAAGACAAATTGTCTATAAATGGAGAAAGTTCAGCACTACTGCTACTCCCTAGGAGTGGCTGTCCTGTAAAGATGCAAGAGCACAGCGCAGATTGCTCAATGTGGCGAAGAAGAATCCTAGAGTGTCCACTAAAGACTTACAAAAGTCACTGGCAAATGCTAACATCCCTGTTAGCGAATCTACAATACGTAAAACACTAAACAAGAATGGATTTCATGGGAGGATACCACAGAGGAAGCCACTGCTGTCCAAACAAAACATTGCTGCACGTTTACAGTTTGCACAAGAGCACCTGGATGTTCCACAGCAGTACTGGCAAAATATTCTGTGAAAAGATGAAACCAAAGTTGAGTGGTTTGGAAGAAACACACAACACTGTGTGTGGCGAAAAAGAGGCACAGCACACCAACATCAAAACCTCATCCCAACTGTGAAGTATGGTGGTGGGGGAATCATGGTTTGGGGCTGCTTTGCTGTGTCAGGGCCTGGACGGATTACTATCATCGAAGGAAAAATGAATTCCCAAGTTTATCAAGACATTTTGCAGGAGAACTTAAGGCCATCTGTCTACCACCTGAAGCTCAACAGAAGATGGGTGTTGCAACAGGACAATGACCCAAAGCATAGAAGTAAATCACCAACAGAATGGCTAAAACAGAAGAAAATACGCCTTCTGAAGTGGCCCAGTCAGAGTCCTGGCCTCAACCCGATTGAAATACTGTGGCATGATCTCAAGAAAGCGATTCACACCAGACATCCCAAGAATATTGCTTAACTGAAACAGTTCTGTAAAGAGGAATGGCCAAGAATTACTCCTGACCGTTGTGCCCGTCTGATCTGCAACTACAGGAAACGTTTGGTTGAAGTTATTGCTGCCAAAGGAGGTTCAACCAGTTATTAAATTCAAGGGTTCACATACTTTTTCCACCTGCACAGTGAATGTTTACATGGTGTGTTTAATAAAAACATGGCAACATTTTATTCTTTGTGTGTTATTAGTTTAAGCAGACTGTGATTGTCTATTGTTGTGACTTAGATGATGATCAGATCACATGTTATGACCAATTTGTGCAGAAATCCATATCATTCCAAAGGGTTCACATACTTTTTCTTGCAGCTGTAACTCTAAGACCAGAGGACATAGCTCTATAATTGGAGGATATAGCTCTAAGATCAGAAGATATAGCTCTATAATTCAGCTCTATATTTTTCCTCGACCTCCCATAGAATGTTATGTACAGCCGATCTCTGCCCGCTCTTTAGGGGCGTGTCATTATCGGGTGGCGGGGCTGGATAGAGTGCTCCCGCTGACGTCACAAGAGAGCTGCCACTCCTCTCAGTCAGCCCTCTGCATCGTTGTAAAATTTTCCTTGACCGAAGAATATCTTCTGCACATGCTCACTGGTGACGCGACACCAGCTGTTCAATGACACAGCCGCACCGGAAGTGATGCGGTCGAGGATTCTCACAGGTCGAGGAAAATTTTACTACACCTTCCACCCACCAGAACTGTAAAATAACAGCGTGACAGGGCTGTTTACATACTGCAGCTGTGGCATTTTTAATTTAGTTTGCAGAGTTCAACAAGTGACACCACTTGGGGCTGCGTGCAATGCAGTTGTGACATTATAGGGTTAAATTAAGTGGTGAGGAGGCAATATAACACCTTTTCAGTGCCTGTCAAATCCCCCCTGAAAGGCACTGTGACTGGGCGAAGAAAGCCTGAGAACAGTACAGTGGGGATTTCTGCAAATCTTGACCTGGAGTGAAGAACAGGTGCACGGGTCCTGGGGTTTGTAGCGTACAGGCTGTGTTAGCGCTTGGCCAGGTAGCAGAGTGGCGGGATATCTCGTAGGCAATATTCTCCCACCAGAACCAAGCCTCACTGCTATACCAATCAGCTCCCTAGGCTCTCTCCTTGCATGCAGTTATTGCTGCTTCCCAAACTAACATTTGTTAGTGTGCCTCTCTGAGTTTCGGAAAGGCATGCTGATAGTGGATGCATCGAAGGCCTTATGGGAACAGCCAAAAGGCTGGATGTGGCCCTGGGGCCGCAATATGCCCAGGTCTGATTTTGATGAAAATGTAATTACAGCTTGGGAGTAATTCACACAATTCCCAAGGGTTCAAAACATTCTCTTTATTACAAAAATATTAACAAAATAAATGAATGCATGAGCAGTAAAGGCAAACTGTTGATTGTACCTTAGTGTTAAGTGAAAGATCATGTTTCTTTTAAAGTAGAACTATAGGCAAAACTTTTTTTTTTTATTTTGGCTAGAGTAAGGGAGAGTTATAACCCCGTCATTTTGCTTGCCATCTGTGTCCCATTGGGGAGATTTCTCTTCATTTCCTGTCCCATAGCCAAATAGAAAGTGAGAAGAAACCCATGCAAATGAAGGGAATCCCCTCCGCCCCAGGTCACCAGAACTAGAGTCCCCATTGGAAGATTTCCCCTTTTCTGGGGACCCAAAATTTGGGATTAAACAGGACAAATAGAGAGGGTGCATCTCCCTAACGGTGGCACAGACAGCAATAAAAACTGACAGGGGTCCCTCTCCACTCTATCCAAAGCTAAAAGGAAAAGTTTTGCTTTTAGTTATACTTTAAGCACTTGCGGACGGTAGGCCGTCGTATGATGTCCTCAGTTGGCAGTGGTTATACTGGGATGATGCCTGTATTTTCAGGTGGCAGTTGTCTTTAATGCAAAAGTGATTTGAGTGGATCACTTCTGCGGGTGGCAGAATGTGCCCCCCCCCCCCCCACCGAGCACTCTGACCAGTGGTGATAACTGCATAGAACAGAAGGAGGTGGTCAGAGAACTGATGTTGTCCCTCCCTCTCTGTGACCCTGGGAACCGGAAGTGATGATATTTCATCCTGACCACTAGCCTATCAGACCAATCTGTGTCTGATCGGCTGCATTGGAGACAAGAGAAGAGATTTGGGGTCTATCATCTCTCCATAACAAGGACCTGTCACGGCCCATGCTGTCACAAGGGATGTTGTTCATCCCTTGTGATAGCAATAAAGTTAATCTAAAAAAAAAAAAAAAAAAAAAAAAGAAACCATGTAACAGGGATAAAATAAATAATTAAAATTCAGCAAAAAAAAAAAATGAAGTGCCCCTGCCCCCTGTGCAAATGCAAACCCATATGCAAGTCTCACGCACATATGTAAATGGTGGTCTCACCACACATGAGGTATTGTTGGGAAAGTCAGAGAAAGAGCAATAATTCTAGCACCAGATCTCTGTAACTCTAAAATGGTAACCTGCAAAAAAGTTGAAAGCGTCGCTTATGAAGATTTTTAAGTACCGTCGTTTGGCGCTATTCCTTGGGCAGATGCATTTATAAAGCGTGACATATTTGGTATCTATTTACTCAGTGTAACATCATCTTTTATATTTTACCAAAACATTGGGTATTATATGGTGTGCAATAAAATTCATTAATGTGTATTTCTTACAAAAGAATTGCATTTGAAAAACTGGTGTGTAAATACCTTGTGACATAAAAGATTGCAAAACCCACCATTTTATTCTATAGGCCCTCTGCTAATATATATGGTATCTCAAAAAAGTGAGTACACCCCTCACATTTTTGTAAATATTTTAATATACCTTTTCATGTGACAATACTGAAGAAATTACACTTTGCTACAATGTAATGTAGTGAGTGTACAGCTTGTATAACAGTGTAAATTTGCTGTCCCCTCAAAATAACTCAACACACAGTCATTAATGTCTAAACCGCTGGCAACAAAAGTGAGTACACCCCTAAGTGACAAAGATTACAAATTAGGCCCAAAGTGTCAATATTTTGTGTGGCCACCATTATTTTCCAGCACTGCCTTAACCCTCTTGGGCATGGAGATCACTAGAGCTTCACAGGTTACGACTGGAGTCCTCTTCCACTCCTCCATGACGACATCACGAAGCTGGTGGATGTTAGAGACCTTGCGTTCCTCCACCTTCCATTTGAGGATGTCCCAAAGATGCTCAATAGGATTTAGGTTTGGAGAACTGCTTGGCCAGTCCATCACCTTTACCCTCAGCTTCTTTAGCAAGGCAGTGGTCATCTTGGAGGTGTATTTGGGGTCGTTATGCTGGAATACTACCCTGCGGCCCAGTCCCCGAAGGGAGGAGATCATGCTCTGCTTAAGTATGTCACAGTACATGTTGGCATTCATGGTTCCCTCAATGAACTGTAGCTCCCCAGTGCCGGCAGCACTCATGCAGCCCCAGACCATGACACTCCCACCACCATGCTTGACTGTAGGCAAGACACACTTGTCTTTCTACTCCTCACCTGGTTGCCGCCACACACGCTTAAACCATCTGAACCAAATAAGTTTATCTTGGTCTCATCAGACCACAGGACATGGTTCCAGTAATCCATGTCCTTAGTCTGCTTGTCATCAGCAAACTGTTTGCGGGCTTTCTTGTGCATCATCTTTAGAAGAGGCTTCCTTGTGGGACGACAGCCATGCAGACCAATTTGATGCAGTGTGGGGCATATGGTCTGAGCACTGACATGCTGACCCCCTATCCCTTCAACCTCTGTAGCAATGCTGGCAGCACTCATACATCTATTTCCCAAAGACAACCTCTGGATATGACGCTAAGCACGTGCACTCAACTTCTTTGGTTGACCATGGTGAGGCCTGTTCTGTGTGGAACATTTCCTGTTAAACCGCTGTATGGTCTTGGCTACTGTGCTGCAGCTCAGTTTCAGGGTCTTGGCAATCTTCTTATATCCTAAGCCATCTTTATGTAGAGCAACAATTCTTTTTTTCAGATCCTCAGAGAGTTCTTTGCCATGAGGTGCCATGTTGAACTTCCAGTGACCAGTATGAGAGAGTGAAAGGGATAACACCAAATTTAACAAACTTGCTACCCATTCACAGCTGAGACCTTGTAACACTAATGAGTCACATGACACCGGGGAGGGAAAATGGCTATTTTGGCCCAGTTTGGACATTTTCACTTAGTGGTGTACTCACTTTTGTTGCCAGGGTTTAGACATTAATGACTGTGTGTTGAGTTATTTTGAGGGGATAGCAAATTTACACTTTTATACAAGCTGTACACTCATTACTTTATATTGTAGCAAAGTGTCATTTTTTCAGTGTTGTCACATGGAAAGATATAATAAAATAGTTACAAAGATGTAAGGGGTACTCACAGTTTGTGATATGCTGTGTGTGTCTATGTGTACATGTACATATACATATATATATATATATATATATACACACACACACACACAGTTTATATAATGTTTGGGGTTCTGGGTAATTTTCTAGCAAAAAAAAATAGATTTTTACATCTAGGAGAGAAGTGTCAGCACTGGTCCAGTTGGCAACTGGTTAAACCATAATTTTACACTTGTGCAGTGCAGTGGTCCATACTCCCATGTGAGGAGTCAGCAAATAAAGACGCTTACAACTCAGTAAGGTACACTGGCTTTTAATTCCATGCTTTTGTTTGATTTGAGAATCATTCTGATTTCCCAACCCCATACAAACAGGAAGGAAATGTCACATAGGGCCAATGATAGATGTAGAAATAGGACAGAAAGACACAATAGATATGGAATAAAGTCAGGAACAGAAAGAATATATGTCACAAAAATGGCCTTACACAAAGGCGTAACATATTGGGACACTGACCCCCTACTAACAGAATGTGCTGCCTAACTGCGACAATAAATGTACAGACCTGATCTTCTCTAATGCAGAACACATCTCTTTTAGGGAGGCACTGCCATTTCAGATAACTAGCAACCTGTATTGAAGAGGTGCTACATTCCTACCCACATTCTTAGTGCACAGCATATTTTGCTACAGTGTTGCTTTGCACCTTCTATATACCTACATAGTACAGAGGTGAAGGAGAAAATCTATAGATAGAGGAACTATGGGTAAGGGAAGTAAAGTGGACCTCTCAACTACACACAGTGAAAAACTAACATTAAATCCAGATCATCTGTCCTCCAAATATATTTATATAATATATTTTAAAAGTTTTTTGTTTTTTATTTAGTTCTAATGATAAAGCATGGCCCAGCCTAGAATGCATTTCAAATTCTTGGTAACTATATTCTGTACTACAACACTGCCACCTTCAGGTATAAATAAGAAGTGCAACACATCCCATGGTCACTATTTTGTGACAATCAGGAGGAAGCCTTTTTTGTGAATCCCAGTGATTTTCATAAAAACTGTATTCAGTATAGCAGTACAAAAAACAATGGTGAGGTTCAAGTATAACAACCCAGAGCTACCAATTAAATAATTCATACGGCTGCAATGATCTGTTTTGTAACAATGGGTTTTATGATTTGCAAGCCATCAGTGATTTTTGCATTGCTTTCCTGAACAGATATTACAGTTACATCACTAAACTAAAAATGAGTAAATTCAGAAACATGGCTTAAGAAACTTTTACATCACTCTGGCACTTGGTTAAACCCACAATTCGCTTCCTCTGTGTGTATTTGCAAGGCCCACTCTATGTACACAACTCAAAAAAAATTGAAGGAACGTTTTTTAATCAGAGTATAGCATCAAGTCAATTAAACTCCTGGGATGTTGATATGGTCAGTTAAGTAGCAGAGGGGGTTGTTAATCTGTTTCAGCTGTTTTGGTGTTAATAAAATTAACAACAGGGGCTCTAGATGGGTAACAAGGAGACAACCTCCAAAAACAGAATGGTTTTACAGGTGGAGGCCAATGGAATTGTTTTCCCTACTCATCTTTTCTGACAGTTTTTCACTAGTTTTGCATTTGGTTAGGGTCAGTGTCAGTACTGGTAACATGAGGCGATACGTGGACTCTATAGAGGTTGTACAGGCAGTCCAACTCCTCCAGGATGGCACATCAATACATGCCATTGCCAGAAGGTTTGCTGTGTCTCCCAGCACAGTCTCAAGAGCATGGAGAAGATTCCAGGAGACAGGCAGTTACTCTAGGAGAGCTGGACAGGGCCAAAGAAGGTCCTTAACCCATTAGCAGAACCAGTATATGCAACTTTGTGCAAGGGGGAACAGGATGAGCACTGCCAGAGCCCTACAAAATGACCTCCAGCAGGCCACTGGTGTGAATGTCTCTGATCAAACAATCAGAAACAGACTTCATGAGGGTGGACTGAGGGCCCAACATCTTCTAGTGGGCCCTGTGCTCACTACCCGGCACCGTGGAGCTCGATTGGCAATTGCCAGAATTGGCAGGTCCGCTACTGGCGCCCTTTGCTTTTTATAGATGAGAACAGGTTCACCCTGAGCACATGTAACAGACGTGAAAGGGTGTGGAGAAGCCGTGGAGAACATTATGCTGCCTATAACATTGTTCAGCATGACCGGTTTGGTGGTTGGTCAGTGATGGTCTGGGGAGGCATATCCATGGAGGGACATACAGACCTCTATAGGCTAAAGAATGGCACCCTGACTGCCATTAGGCATCAAGATGAAATCTTTGAACCCATTGTCAGACCCTACACTGGTGCAGTGGGTCCTGAATTCCTCCTGGTGCACGGCAATGCCTGGCCTCATGTGGCGAGAGTATGCAGCCAGTTCCTGGAGGAAGAAGGAATTGATACCATTGAATTGCCCCACACTCGCCTGACCTAAATCCAATGGAACATCTCTGGGACATTATACTTTGGTCCATCTGACGCCATCAGGTTGCACCTCAGTCTGTTCTGGAGCTCAACAATGCCCTGGTCCAGATCTAGGAGCAAATACCCCAGGACACCATCCGTCGTCTCAAAGAAGCAACGTTGTCAGGCATGCATACAAGCATGTGGGGGCCATACAAACTACTGATTACCATTTCAAGCTTCTGCAATGAAATTTCAGCAAAATGGACTAGCATGCTGCATCATATTTTCACTTAGATTTTCGGGGTCTTTGAATTCAGCCCTCTGTAGTTAGATAATTTAAATTTCCATTATGTGGCATCCTTTCATTCCTAACACATTACCCAGGCCATATCAGTATAGATATCCAGCATGATATTTTTCCCCATTGAGATCTGATGTGTTTTAAAAGTGTTCCTTTAATTTTTTTGAGCAATGTATAAATCATTTATATTCCCCCAGCTATATGGTCTGCATTTAACAGCAATACAGTAAACTCAGAGACCGTTGATAACATTTAACACAATTTTTTTTATTTATCATACCTTCTGCAAAGCACAAACATATTGGAGGAAAATCATAAACTTTTTCAAGGATGCGTGTGTCTGCAATCCTCATGTATTAAGGAACTTTACTGTATATTAGAAACAAGCGAGAAATAAAATCATCTCAAAATGTTGGTAAATGTATAAACTCCTAAGAAATCCACTGCTGTACCTCCAATATACAGTTACATTTGGAAATCAAAAGGAAAAGGATCAAATATTTTAGTTGGCGCAAAGGACAAATGGTGGCGCGGTGTCATACCAACCAATCAGATCCCAGCTGAGCATTTAAGAAAGTTAAACATCAGTCTAGTTGTCATCCCACTTCTATCAGGACTCCTAAAAATCAATTTGTTCATGAAATTAAGATAAATTCTTGGAATTACAGCACCCTCCTAAGCAATGAATGACACTCTCTAGACGTACAAGTAAACATAATTTAAATTGATCATGAAACCCATTTGTTCCCTTTCTAAACAAAGGAATCATTGTGCTGCCCATGATAAATGTTAAACAAAGGAATTCTGATCTACAGAAAATAAAATCACAGAAATAATATTAATTAAAATGTTGCATAACTTAAAATTGTAATGTAGTCCCGCTACATGACAAAAAAAAAAAAAATTAAATAAAGTTCTTACAATACTGTCCCATAACAACAAAACATTTCCCTTCATTCGTCCTAAGGTGCTACACAAAAATTAACACTCCCTTTTCTCTACTAGAGAGCACTGCAAAACAGCAGTTGCAGGACCCTCTGGCACCCAAAAAAGAACACAATGTTTAACCCCATTGCTGCCAGAAACATAGAGAGTCAGATTCATGGAGCAAAATATGCAATATAGGATAAAAAAAATGACAAAAATAAGCAAGTTCATTGGATGAGGTGTCATGCGGGGGGCCATGTATAGAATTATAACATGATAAGCAGTTTCTTTGTTTATTTTATTAGCCTTTTCTTGCACTAGTTTTAATAATGACCCACATGTCTCGGAATGGAGATAAAAATAAAAGGTCCAGTAACCTAAAATAGCTTTCTATAAAGAAGCTAATAATAAATATAAATGCAAAGGGTCTGAGCACTCATATGTTACATGGGCAGTACTGGTGTTGTTCATGATTCTGCCCACAATAGAACGCTCATGCATCTCCATGTGATTGGTTCACTGCATAGGCTTATGGGATAAGTAGTCCTGGGAGCTTCAGTGACTTCACACCAAGGAGCTTTGCCTCTGCTTTTAATAAGCATCCATTGCTTGTCATCTTTTAAGATTTGGATCTTCTACACTAAATCAAGGGATCCAAACACTGAGAAGGTAATTAAACCACTCATTTTTTTTTTTTTTTTTTTTTACTATTGCTGCCAGACACAGATAAACTGTAATTTTGTATTTAGCATTTCATTTATTTACTCTCTTTTTAGTAGAACCTGTCTGTATTTCCCTAAAACAACCCACCAAAATCAACCCTCCAACATCAAGTACATGTTTGCGTATGTCTGTTTTAGCCTATTATAATCGAATAAAATTTATATTAATCTCGGATTGTGTTGTCTTTGTTATGTCTTTGTTTCTTGAAAAATTTTAATAAAGAGAAATTAAACAAAAAAAAAATAAAATTTATATTACACTGCTGACTGCTTTACATGTTTATCCATGAATGGTATGGTACATAAACCCAACTGAGTGGTTCCTGAAATAAAGACTAAAGCTGACTATGTGCAAACAGATGTGAATTAACACAAAGTCTAGTAGTAAAAGGAGAAATGGAAAATGAAAGCAGATGAAATGCCCATCAACAAGACTAAAATAAAATAATCCTACAATACCTAAGAGCTGCCTGTCCCATCTTGGAAAAAAATACTCTTGGGACATATTGTGCATGCAAACTGTACATCACTCTAAAATATCATTGAATTACGGATTAGCACCATCTTAATGTGAGTTGGTCACATTGATGAAGGCAGCCATTGTATGCCTGAGCCAGTGTCTACCCTGGTAAATCACTAGAGAATAATGGCATCATTGCAGCACAAGAAAACTACTCTCTGTATAGGTAATGGCTAAACTCTGAGACAATAGCAAAACGTCTATATAAGAAAGTTTTAGCTTTTTAACTACAAATGACAAATTGCAGTACAAGAAGCCATTGGCTGAAGATGCTCATACCTGCAAAGATTATCAGGTAGATAAGGTTGTTCTTGACTTGATCTGCTGGTACCTAGACCATCTTGGGTATTTAAAGTATAACTAAAGCCAAAACCTTTTTTTTTTTTTAATTTTGGATAGAGTGGAGTTGGATTAGAACACATATTACGTGTTTACTGCAGTCTGCACCCCATTAGAGCGATTCACCCTCTATTTGTTCTGTTTATCTTTATCATTGAAATTGAAAGTAAAAGAAAATTTTAAATTTTGGGTTGTCCCCAGAAAAGAGGGGACATCTTCCAATGAGGACACTAATTCTGGTGACCTGGGGGTCCCCATGGATTTCCCTTAATTTGCATGGATTTTCTCTCAATTCCTGTTTGGATATGGGACAGGTCATGAAGAGAAATCTCTGCAATGGGATACAGAAAGGGGAAAAAAATCTAACAGGGGTTATAACCCTTTCTTGCTCTATCAAAAATGAAAAAAAAAAAGTTTTACCTATAGTTCTACTTTAAGGCTATACAACACACAACAAAGCCTGGGGCTGAATTTGTGATCATCCTGGGATAAACTAGCTCATGTGTACTGTTCTAGTTTGACTCTTGCTGTCCTTTGTATCAGCCTTTTTGGACTAGTACTAGTAGTACACTCCTTATGTACCCTTATGGCATTTCATTCAGCTCAAGTATAAAATGTCTGTATAGGCTAGATACTGTATACAATACTTATCCACTACTGTTAAAAAAAAGTTCCGTATAGACAGTTATGTAAACACACCTTTTTTACACATTTTTTTAAACTGTAAGACCGCATTCACACGGGTACAACTTGGACCGCGACTTGTCAGCCTGACAAGTCGCGGTCCTCACGCTCCCATTGTGTAGTACAGGAGCCGTTCTAATAGGAGCGACACAAGTGACTCCGACTTAGAAAAAGGGTCCTGTACTACTTCGGGGCGACCTGGAGGCGACTTGCATTGACTTCCATTATGTGAAGTCCGTGCAAGTCGCGCCGAAGTCGGAGCGACCTAATGTGAACGGAGGCTAATGGCCTGTACACTATAAGAAAATCAGGCAAACATTTTTCTCCAAGGAATGATTGTAGAATTTTCTGATAGTATGTACACAACTTTTGACAGCTAATTCTGACCTTCTGAAAGAAAATTTTCGAAGGGACAAACGCCAACATTTTTCTCGTATGGGAACAGAACGAACGATTTTCATTTATTGTGTACCAGCAGCAGCAGAACCCTGGGGTGCCACAAAGAGTCCTCAGGGGTGACGCAGCAAAGGGACCAAAAACTGCCCTAACTATGGCAGGCATCTGCTAAAACCTTCTTAACAGCCAGAAGTTAAAGCGGAACATCATCCAAAAGGGGAAGTTCTGCTTTTTCGCCCCCCACCCCTCTTCTCCCCCATATTTCCAATGTTTTTTTTGGGAGGGGGGGTGGGGAGTGGGTGCATGTAACACAGGGAAAGAAGTTCCCAAATTTTTTTCTTTTTTGAATCCTGCCGCACCGAAAATACACCACACTTGCCAATGCCTGCGGGTACCATTAAATATGAATGGTACCCCTGCTCACCTGCTAAACAGCAGCGCGTTTGTCATCACGTTGGGAACGTGTGCAATTTTGCTTGTATTCCCTGACATGCAGTAATGTGAATAAGCCTTAGACTCGAGACTAAAATAATAATTTTTAGGGGGTGCCCTGAGTGGAAAAAGGTTGAAACACTGGTATAGACTGTACAGAACACTATTCACTATCTGTCTTGTTGTTTGTGAATGCTGTAGAATTATTCATTTGACATTTTCTGATTATTTCTACTACAAATGTTAGCTGAGTTTTTTTTGCAGTAAGCACCTTATTATTATGTTGAGTTGAACTCCTGACAAATCAACAATTTGATTGATTATATATTGAATCCCAAGGTCACATAGCACCTGCATATATCTTGGTGTATTTATAAAGACAAATTAATAATGTTTAGAATGCAGTAATCCACAGCAACCAGTAAGTAATCCTCTTTGACTATTGCAACATCAGTTAACTGAAATCTGATTGGTAGCTATAGATTACTGCACTTTGTACGCAATCGCTATTCTTTATTTTGCCTTACTAAGTAAGCCAAATAATGTGTTTTTTTTTTTTTAAAGTAAATTCAAGCCATTTGTACAATATTTTGCCCATGATCTCACAGAACTGAAATAAATCTTCGACTTTGCTTGCGATGTTCCCTCTGGCAGCAGATGGGTTAAATTCACAGAAATGTGTAAACAAATTCGTAGTAATAAACGTGTGTCAGATTCAGGTGCTTGAGCTGTGGTTTACACTGGAAGAAAACTGTGCTCTGAATTTAAAGTGGACACATCACTGACGCTTCATCGGAGGTAGCCATTTTGTGGATTGCACTATTTTCTGTGACATTCATAAGACAGAAGGTTTAGGTACCTTTTGACTCAGTTATATCACTGGTGAACTGATCGTCTTCATTCCCATAAATGTTAGTCCAGCCTACAAAATGACTGCCTGCAGGAAAAAGGTCTCCTCTTTAAATCACAAGTCACCTGAGTCTGGGTCCTGAGGTTTTCAGGGAAATAAATTACCTGCCATAGTAAAAATACGGCTGAATATATACAAATACAAAACAATAAGAAGGAAAAAAAAAACATAATACGATCAATGGAAGAATGATCCACTTCCTATAACGAATTCTGATTGGCTAATTAACTTTGGAGTTATGTCACAATACAGAAGATTCTTGTTGACAAGGTGTGACATGCAGAACTCTTGACATAAATACGATCTTCTTCTCAGAACACAACATGAATGAGTCTTTATGAGGCTTTAAACATAAATATGTTTGCATTAGCCAATAAGAAACTCTGTTCCCTGTAACATAAATGAAGTGCAGTAGCTCACATAGGGTAATTGGATCATATTTCTGAAGACAAAAAAAAATAAATGTCCAGTCAACATTATGTGAAAAGAGGGGAATGGTAAGCCAAAAAATATATACTTCTGGGTTGCAATATTTATTTGATTGCTTCCTTTCAGTTTTTCTAGGTGGTTAAAACACTGGACTTCCATGAAGTGTCCAGTCTGTGCGATGTCTTGATGGTTGGAAGTGCATCATGGGATATTAGTCAGATTACCTCCTCAGCACATACCTGATGAAGTTTGACTCTTCTTCAATGCTTCACTAACCTTGAATAATATAGACATGCTTGATTCCCAACAATCCTGTAAATTCACTTCATGTGCTTTTAGGCAAATATGAAAGGTGAAATGATAATGACATTATCTGTATGGGAAACGGACCTGTATGTATGGAGAGAGGGGAAAGGTCACCATCATGAGGCAATGGACAATATGGCTGGGATCTCTCCTGAGTGGGATGGTAGGTGACCTCTCAGCCCCTGATGTCTGATCTTTATTCAGGAGAAACAAAAAAATAAATAAATAACTAGACATCACAGGAGTTTTCCAAGTGCTGGTGTCTTCAAACAAAGTCTGCAAAAGCTTGCCCAAACCATACACCCATTACAGCTTCAAGATGGCTGCACTTCTGCTGGTCCGGGTTTTACTTGGATGGGCAAAAAATGTCCTGTAAGTCCTTGCTATCAATGACTGAAAAGGTAAGGGATTTGTAGAAGACGAGGTCCACTTCTTAACCAACAGTTCTGTTGAAAAACAACCCTTCTTGGTAAGAAAATGCAAAACGATAATTGCCAGTCCTTTTCTCTGTATTTTTATCGCTAGCACGTAACTGTTTAGACGATCATGCAGCAATACTAACAGAAGTGACCAAGTCAATTTGTCCACAAGGTCATTTTCAATGATACTGTTTTCAAAGCTTTGTTCTTAAGCCTCTGCATCTCCCTCTGACTTCATATTGAGAGGGCAAATCTTCAAGACAAAATAAAACTGGAAAAAATAAAGTCAATATTTGGTCCCTAAAAACAGCAGCAAAAACCTCTAGGCATCTGCAGGTCCATCAGGAGTCATTGCAATGCTTTTATTTTCCAGTGATCCGTTCACTTAGTGCTAATATTCTTTTCACCTATTATTCTATCTTACAATAAAAAGGGTCCAAACACACACAAAATAAAAATAAATATGGAATTTAACAGTACCTTGAACATTTTGCTTAAATATTTATCCCTGCCATTCATGGTTTGAATGCTCCCTTTAGGAAGCTTGTTCATTTAGAGGAGGGCTCCTCCATAAGTCTTTGGGCCCCGTTATTGCAGACTTCAGGTATTCCTAATTCTAAAAGAGGGTGGGGATGGAGGACCAACAACATATTGCTTTACAACAATTTGCTGCCCCTCACCTAGTGGTGGAAAGGTCTTAGGTCTGAAGGAGAAGAGGATGAAAAAGGGTCTTCTTTGCTTTACCAGTTTAGGACTAGATGTAGGAAACGTGGGCAAGTGAATAGTCCTCATGGCAGACTGAATACTTTTTCACCAGGTAGAGGAGTTTATGGGGTTGTTGGTTCGTACAGTGGCATCAGAACACTCTCCTTCTGATGTATCACAGTCAGACTCAAAATTTCCTGGGTTCTGTAAATAGGAAAAAAACGCTAATTAATACTTTTGTAATATTACACGTTAGGTGTGAAAAGTCATGGCTTGAACTTTGGCTTAGGCCCGCCATACGCGGTTCATATCTTGGCCGGATCAGCAGGAACCGGCCGGGATTCGAACAGTGTATTGGCAGGATGAATTTACCAAGTTGATTGATTAATTAACTTGGGTACAACCCATATGCCAGGTATTACCTGCCATTATTGCTAGTGGCTGCTATAACTGCTATACTACGATTGCAGGAAAGAAATTTGCTCCGTGTATGGCAGCCTTAGTGCTTGTTCCAAAGAAGCACTGCTGTTCTTCGTATTAAAGCGTCAGGCACTCCGGCTGTGCTATCATTCGCTGCAATACAAGCCGATCTGCGGGTCCTGCCCAATGATTTATGGTCAGCACCTGTTGATTGGCTAAGCGAATGAAAGAAGAGAGCTCTGTGTTGTTTTCCACCACATAGCTCTCTTCTATCAGTGGTGATGTGCAAAGCAGGAAGTAAAAACTGACACATCGCTTAATGAAAACATTACACAGCACATACAGTAAACATGGTTAGGCACACAGTTAACCCTTTAATTGCCCCTAAATGTTAACCCTCTCTAAGCCAGTGTCAATTATTAGCACTGATCACTGTATTAGTATCTCTGATGATGTCAGTGGAAGTTAGTCAGTTCCCTCCCAGCATCAGTTAGTATCACAGCCCCACTATATGTTGATAAACACCACCATTAGTAGTAAAAAAAAAAAAAAAATCCAGTATATACTGTATACCATCGTTTGTAGATGCTATAACTTTCACAGGAACCAATCGATATACACTTCTTGAGATTTGTTTTACCTAACACATGTAGCAGAATATATTTTGGCCTAAAGTTAAAATTAAATTAGATTTTTTATTTATTTTTTTTTAGATATGTTTTATAACAGAAAGTAAAAAATAAAGCAAAAAAATAAAAACCCAGTGGTGATAAACTACCACCAAAATAAAGCTCAATTTGTGTGAAAAAATTATATACATTTCATTTGGGAACAGCGTTGCAAGACCGCGCAATTACCAGTTAAAATCGCACAGTGCTGAATAGCAAAAAATGCCCTGGTCGTAAGGGTAACTGCCTTTATCTTCAATCTTCCGGAACTTATGTGGTTAAAATATGGATGCTTGTAAAAAAAGGGCCAATACTTACAGTGCCTTGTGAAAGTATTTGGCCCCCTTGAACTTTGCAACCTTTTGCCACATTTCAGGCTTCAAACATAAAGATATTAAACTGTAATTTTTTGTGAAGAATCAACAACAAGTGGGACACAATCATGAAGTGGAACGAAATTTATTGGATATTTCAAACTTTTTTAACAAATAAAAAACTGAAAAATTGGGCGTGCAAAATTATTCAGCCCCCTTAAGTTAATACTTTGTAGCGCCACCTTTTGCTGCGATTACAGCTGTAAGTCGCTTGAGGTATGTCTCTATCAGTTTTGCACATTGAGAGACTGACATTTTTGCCCATTCCTCCTTGCAAAACAGCTCGAGCTCAGTGAGGTTGGATGGAGAGCGTTTGTGAACAGCAGTTTTCAGTTCTTTCCACAGATTCTCAATTGGATTCAGGTCTGGACTTTGACTTGGCCATTCTAACACCTGGATATGTTTATTTGTGAACCATTCCATTGTAGATTTTGCTTTATGTTTTGGATCATTATCTTGTTGGAAGACACATCTCCGTCCCAGTCTCAGGTCTTTTGCAGACCCCATCAGGTTTTCTTCCAGAATGGTCCTGTATTTGGCTCCATCCATCTTCCCATCAATTTTAACCATCTTCCCTGTCCCTGCTGAAGAAAAGCAGGCCCAAACCATGATGCTGCCACCACCATGTTTGACAGTGGGGATGGTGTGTTCAGGGTGATGAGCCGTGTTGCTTTTACGCCAAACATAACGTTTTGCATTGTTGCCAAAAAGTTAGATTTTGGTTTCATCTGACCAGAGCACCTTCTTCCACATGTTTGGTGTGTCTCCCAGGTGGCTTGTGGCAAACTTTAAACTACACTTTTTATGGATATCTTTAAGAAATGGCTTTCTTCTTGACACTCTTCCATAAAGGCCAGATTTGTGCAGTATACGACTGATTGTGGACAGAGTCTCCCACCTCAGCTGTAGATCTCTGCAGTTCATCCAGAGTGATCATGGAGCTCTTGGCTGCATCTCTGATCCTTGTATGAGCTGAAAGTTTAGAGGGACGGCCAGGTCTTCGTAGATTTTCAGTGGTCTGATACTCCCAATATTATCGCTTGCACAGTGCTCCTTGGGATGTTTAAAGCTTGGGAAGTCTTTCTGTATCCAAATCCGGCTTTAAACTTCTCCACAACAGTATCTCGGACCTGCCTGGTGTGTTCCTTTTTCTTCATGATGCTCCATGCACTTTAAACGGACCTCTGAGACTATCACAGTGCAGGTGCATTTATACGGAGACTTGATTACACACAGGTTGATTCTATTTATCATCATTAGTCATTTAGGTCAACATTGGATCATTCAGAGATCCTCACTGAACTTCTGGAGAGAGTTTGCTGCACTGAACGTGAAGGGGCTGAATAATTTTGCACGTCCAATTTTTCAGTTTTTTTTTGATAACAAAGTTTGAAATATCCAATAAATTTCGTTCCACTTCATGATTGTCTCCCACTTGTTGTTGATTCTTCACAAACAATTACAGTTTTATATCTTTATGTTTGAAGCCTGAAATGTGGCAAAAAATTGCAAAGTTCAAGGGGGCCGAATACTTTCGCAAGGCACTGTGCCTAGCCCATACCATCAGTCTTCATTGTCTTGAAGTAAGCTGCCTAAAATATATCTGCATCCACCACACTTCCACGTGTGCTTTAAGGACACAGATGTAATGGGGGGGTCTGTAAATGGAACCACAGCACGGGACAGGTAAGTATTCGTCCTTTTCTTTAGTCAGCAGTTACTTTAAACTTCTTGATCTGAAGTCAGAGTTGCATTTAAAAATACCAATGTGGTTTCAGAAACACAGATTATTTCAATTAGCTCAGTTCCTTACCTCATAACTGTGCTCCTCACCACAAAGTTTGCCCAAGGACATCTGAGTCTTCACTCTTCTCACTGCACACTCCTTGTCCGATAACCCATCTGACTGTGTTGAGATCTCAATAGGGATTTCTGGTGTCTGGGATAGGAAGTCTTCCAACTTGTCCCCCAAAGGCTCCTTGCGGCTGTTGACCATGTCATCTGGGCTGTTGGAGTGATCACTAGTGTTCCCTTCTTCTCCATCAGACACAGAGAAATTTTCTGAGCTGAAAGTGGAATAGGACTGACAGCTGCTCATGCCCCGAGGAGGTCGGTGTCTTCGTGGAAACTCAACTTCACTGTCTACCTCACCCTCCTCTTCCTCTGATGATTCATCTCCATTCTGGGGAACAGACACACAAGTACTTAAAATAATGTTTCAGAGATTCAAGATGCAGTTAGGATATTCCAATTTAAAATCATCAGCAGTTTGCAGAGCAAAAAAAAACATTCAAACATGTTTGTCTTTTGAACATGACAAGGCTCTGGTCCATGCTGAAAAAGACTGAGTAGCAAAAGCATTCTGGTATGTAAGATATGTTTTCTACAACATCTGGACTAATGCCTCGTACACACGCAACGATTATCAGCCGACCGATTGTCCGACTTTTGTCCAGAGTGGTGTTTTGTTGGTTGGAATGTGCCTAGACTGCACACGAATTTTCTCGGCCAACAAATATCTACTTCTGAAGTGATGTCATGTGCTGGTTTACTTTCTGTGTGTTTTCTCTTCTCTGAGCATGCCCAGTCTTGCTCATCAGATTTTTGTCTGCCGAAATCTGTACTGACTGACGGAAAATCGGCCGTTGTGTTGACGGCCAAAAAAATTTTATAGCCTGCACACCAGATTTTTTCAGACAAAAAGTTGGAGTCGGTTGTCGAAAGCATCATACTAACAAGTCGAAAATCGGCCGATCGGACGTTGGCCGAAAATTCCCGGCCAATAATCGATGCGTGTGTACGAGGCATATGTGAATTTCATGAGTTCTAAGTCAGAACACACTCATGCTTTCTGCAAATGTCCGGCTTTTTCATTTTCTCTTTGAAAGCAGAAAATACAGGTATTCTACAGCTACAATCCATTTCTGTCACTGGTTTAAAGCCCAAATATTAATTAATATTCTGTTAGAACCTTTGATGATTTTTCACTGAGGTGCGTGTTCCTAGTTGGCTGATTTCCTCTCACCTCCTTTCCCTGTGATACCCCTGGTGTCAGGGTGTGTGTGTGACTGGGAAAGGAAGCAAAGGAAAATGTACCCAATAACAGCAAGAGGGGGGCTATATTATATGACAAAACAATAATGTTGCCAATTATGAAATTACAGTATTATGCAATTATTTGATTCTATTCATTACAGCTAAAGTTAAAAAAAAAAAAAAAAAAAAAAAAAAAGATAGGTTTACTGAGATAAACTGACATAAAAAATATATTTTTCTCAGAACAGAATATGAATGAGTCTTTATAAGGCTTTAAACATACAAATTTTGAAGATTCCTACAGGATCCAGCTGCCTGCACGACATGGGATTTTCTTCATTACAAGTAAGTTAGGTAACTAAAGCTATAGAGTTTTTTTTAAGTTAAACTTCACCTTTATTTTTTTTAAATAATCTTTATTTATCAATTTCGAATACACACACAAAAACATAAAATAACAAAGTAGTACAAAAGTGCATTCAGAAAAGGAAACACAGAGAAGGCGCAATCGGCATCATGTTCAATCCGGACATCATCAATAAAACAAGAGTGTCCATAGGGGTCAGTCAATCGAGCATTGTGAAGGCGTGTGCCAATATCGGCCAAACAGTAAGTGCAACCAATGACCCCCAGGATGCGCCGCGTCCGTCAAAGCCGCCCAAAAAAAAAGGGGGAATTCCGCAAAAGAGCCCGGAGAGCCCGAAAGACACCGCACACAGTACCAACAGCAGTGCACATTAATATCCACGTTATAGGGTACTTCAGCAGAATCAGCCACTGGCCGAGAGGAAGAGACAGTGAGAGAGAATGAAAGTCAGGAGGAAGACAAAGAAGAGAAGAGACAGTAAAGGGAAATAGACAAAACAGAGAGGGCAAAACAGGTAGGGAAAGGGAGGTCCGGAATGGGGGCACGGGTCCCCAGCAGGAGAAGGCCAGGCCGGAGCCCCAGAGCTCAGTCGCTTATAATAGGTGTGTGCACATCTGAGATCTCATCAGAGTAATACATCCACCCCATCCAGGTGTCCTTAAAACGTTCCTCCCTGCCCTGGGATGTGAGAACACGCCGTTCCGCCTCCATCACCAGGTTGACTTCACGCCTCCATTGAGAAAGCGTGGGGCAGGTGGAACTCCGCCAATGCCGCGGTATGAGGCACTTGGCGGCGTTCAGCAGGAAAGGAACTATACTACGTTTGTAGCATTTAATTGAGGAGCGTGTATCATGGAACAGGTATTGAAGGGGAGTGCGGGAAGGAGGGGTAAGCGACAGCTTGGATACCCAGAGATGCACAGCGTCCCAGAAGGGCCGCAGCAGGGGGCACTCCCACCAAATGTGGAGGAAAGTGCCTACCTGGCCGCAGCCCCTCCAACAATGGGGATCCGAGCCCGGAAAAATCTGGGCCAACTTGGCAGGGGTCCTGTACCATCGGGCTACAAATTTATAGGCCGACTCCTGTATCCTGGTGCTAATGGAGTAGACATGGGTCAAACGCAGAATGCGAGAGAGTTGCGGGGGAGCGAACTCTACCCCCAGCTCTCTCTCCCATTCCTTCATGAAATAGGGGGGCAAGAAGGAAACCCCACTCAACAACAATTTGTACATGTGCGACAGTAGATGGCGGGATTCCGGAGGGTCAACAAACCACTTCTCAAAGGCCGAGAGGCCAGTAATCGGTCGTGGAGCAGTCGGGAGTGTGGCGAAAAAATCAGTCAGTTGCCTATAACGCCAGTCGGACATCGGAAAGTCACCGAAGCGGTCGCGAAGAGTCGCTAGGGGTAGCAAAGTGCCCGCAGGAGCGAATTTCCCAAAGTACAGTTTGCCATCAGCGTTCCAAGAGCAAAAAAAGCGTACGTCCTCGCCCGGGGGAAACCAGGGAAAGCCCCCCAGGGGAGCCAAAGGGGACACGCCGGAGGACATGGCGCCAGACGCGTTAAGGCCATCCCAGATACGAAGCGTAGCTAAAGTCAGGGGTGACGTCCAGGCCGACAGTCCACGATCACCCGGCGGGATCCACGGGGCACCCGCAAGATTCCGTCCCGCTAGTGTTTTCTCCAAGGGGACCCAAGGTTTAGAGAGACCCTCATGCGCCCAGTTCAGCATACAAACTAATGCCATAGCCTTGTAGTACAGGGTGACATCCGGGAGGCCGACGCCACCATCTGCTTTCGTCCTCCTGAGGATAGCATAGGCCATTAAACTTCACCTTTAAATTTGCTTGTACATGGTTCTTATTCCCATTGTTTCATGTACCTGCATATATTGTTACATTATTAGTTACCATTATAGCCCATCTTTGTCTTTATTCGTCTAGGAAAGTTAAAACATTTTGAGTGCAATTGATAATGAATTAACATGACAGAATCTTAGTCCTGATCATTTCTTTGTATTTTGCCACATCAAATACTTCCAGATATTGAGCTGTGCAAAAGGTCTTGTGAACTCTTAGACCCTCAAGGTAACTGATAGGAAAAGTATGTACACCTTTAAGACATGACACTAACCTCTTCACGACGGCTGTACAAATATATGTGGCCTCTCGGCTTGTGAGCCTTAATGCCGAGAGGCCGCATATATGTGGCTTTGTGTAAACCACTTACCGTGCTGACAGCGTGCTCCCAGCATGGTAGCTGGCAGGGATCGGTAGGCTCCCGATACATACTTGCGATCGGGAGCTTTCTAATCATGTGACTGCTGTGATAGCCAATCACAGTAGTCACATGACCCGAATGCCCACCTCTACCCCCCCAGCTCTTAGAACTCTTAAAGGGCTAGGAGGTGGCCGGCATGAAAGGGTTAAATTATAACTAAAGGCAAAACCTTTTTTTTTCGTTTTGGATACAGTGGATTCCACCTATCAGCTTTTTATTGTTGTCTGTGTCCCCATTAGGAAGTTTCACCTTCTATTTTTGTTTTTTTATCACGTGAAAGTGAAAAAAAATCCCAAATTTTGGGTTGTTAGCAGTACAGGAAAGAAAAGGTAAATCTTGGGGAAGCTACTTCTGGTAATCCTGGTGACACCAGGGATCCCTCACTTTTGAGGGATTTCCTCTCACTTCTTGTTTTGGCTTTGAGACAAATAGTGAAGTTTGCATTTAGTTCTACTCTGACATCTTTACAAGATTGTAAGAGAACTTAAGTAATACTATATGTAATAGAACAACAAACTCCTGCGCATAAGTGGATAGACCGTGTAGGGGTTATAGTGTCAATGATACCCGGTCGTACAGTGGATAATTCATAGGAAGCCTTGCTTCCCTCTAGGACTGGGGTTGTCCTGACTCCTGACCATACTGTAGAAAAAGAGAAAAGAGAGGGTGCACTAGCCTAGTGTATTATCCAGTTTATTTATATCAGAATAGTGATAAAAACATACAGGTGTCTACTCGAAAACAGTGCCATAGTAAAAGCTCATCAGGCCACCTAAGTGGCTATATGCCCGTGAATGATCGAAACCTCTAACTGAGGAAAGGGGCCCTGTCCAACGCTAACAAGTTTAGAAGGACTGACCTTTTTCTTCAGAGTCTAGTTTGGAAATGGTTAATTTGCCACTATCTATACCATACAGACACATTCACAACCTCGGATGGCTCTTATCACTCGGTTCGATATCACTTTGAAATGCATTAGCTGGTTGCAGCCGGTCCTGTATAGGGCCCCTTTCCTCTATTGGAGGTCACAGTCATTCACGGGTGCATAGCCACTTAGGTGGCCTCATAAGCTTTTACTATTGCTCTGTTTGTGAGTAGACACCTATATGTTTTTATCACAAAATACAAAATAACAAGAGTGGGCAACGACATGGCAAATGAGGTTTAATGTGGAGAAGTGTAAGGTTTTGCACTTGGGGACTAAAAACATAAAAGCGCAATACACTTTAGGGGGGGAACCTTTGGGGGAATCAAAAATGGAGAAAGATCTGGGAGTCTTGGTAGAGGCAGGCTATAGCATGCAATGTCAAGCGGCAGCTGCCAAAGCCGGCAGAATATTAGCATGCATAAAAAAAGGAATGTATTCCAGAGATAAGACTATAATCCTTCCACTTTATAAAACTCTGGTACGACCACATCTAGAGTATTCTGTCCAGTTCTGGTTGCCAGTCCTCAGGAGGGATGTGTTGGAGCTGGAGAGAGTCCAGAGAAGGGCAACTAAACTAATTAGGGGATTGGAGGACCTTAATTATGAGGAGTGTCTGCAATCGCTTGATTTATTCTCCCTGGAGAAGAGAGACGCCTGAGAGGGGACATGATAGCAATTTATAAATATCTCAATGGTGATCTCAGCATAGAAAAAAAGCTATTTAGTAGAAAGGATTGCATGAGGACTCGGGGGCATACAATGCGATTGCAGGAGAAGTGTTTTAACCTGAGGCAACGTGGGGGGTTCTTTACTGTTAGGGCTACAAGATTGTGGAATTCTCTACCACAAGAGGTGGTTTCTGCGGGAGGTATGGTGGCTTTCAAAAGACTCTTAGACGTACATCTCAAGGAGAAAAACATTCAGGGGTATGAGAGATGTTTACGGCCACACACACCTACACAGGTTGAATTGGGTGGACTATTGTCTTTATTCAACCTCTCCTACTATGTATCACTATTCTCAAATAAATACATTGGATAATGCACTAGGCAGTGCGCCCTCTCTTTTCTATTTTACTAAATGTATTGCATGGAGGAAGGCCTATAAATGTAAGAGACTGCTTTCCTACCTCAGGGCTTAGCTGATATTCTTTGAGGGACCAATGAATACAGAGTTGTTTTGGGAAATTCTATAGCAGAATCTCACAGTGTAAATTGATCTAAAACTTAAAGTATGGCAATGGCAGCCTCCATATTTTTCATCTATCTCATATGTGGCTTCTCAAATAAGATTAAGAAGACAAGTGGACTTGTATTCACACAGATGTTTGGTTTAGGTGCTGCTGAAAACTCATGACATGATTAAGGTGTGGTTGTAAAGAGTGGGATATTTTTCTGTGGGAAGATAAAACTTATAAAAGTCCAGTAAAGAGACACTGTCAAATTTTTCTTCGGCTGCATGTGTTTGCTACGTGTAAATGCATTTTTACAAAAAATTAATTAAAAAAGAAAATTAACATTTTTAAAGTAGGTATACGATAAGTGTTGGGCCACGTCCATAGCTGTCTTGGGCCACAGGTTAGACACCCCTGCATTAAGACATATATTTACTAAAAATGTATAGCCCACATGCCCGATACCTTTAGCACGTAAAGTATAGGTTATATGTAAGGCTGAAATTACCATTGTCACAATTATATAAACAAAAATAGGCGGCAATTACCTTTCTAAGAGTGCGTATCCTTCGTGGGAGAGCAGGTGGTGTAGGGATGGTTAAAGAACTCACTCCAACTGCTGCCCTGATAATAGGAAGCTGATCTAGCCCACTCATCTGAGTTCCTTCTTGCATGTGATTGTGCCTTGGTGACTCTGGTGGGTTTCTCTCAGAGTTCCTTAGCGCTGGATTTTCACTTCTAGAACTTTCCCAGGATTCTGGGTTTAGGTTGGGCTGAGAAGAGGCTTCAGCACAGTTCAGACAAGAGTCATAAGAGTCTTGCTGACAGGGCTCCCAGTTGCTTTCTGTTTGTAAGCGGCTGTCAGCCTCCAGGGTGCTGGAGAGAAGGTCAGGGCTAGAGCCAGACATACACCTCTGAGCATGACAACTCAGAGGACTTCTTAGTGCAGCTGCAGGACCAAAGTATCGCAGGTTGTTGGCACAGTTGGCAATATTCTGCCCATGCATATTAAGGGTTTGGTGTCGAGATAACGCAGGCTGGGCTGGATCATGGCGGGGACTTGGTGGAGTAAATGGGGGAGATGCAGGTGAAAGATGACGAGCAGCTTGAGAAGGGGAAGGAGAGTCCTGGTTTTTTGAAATGCCTATGAAGTCACTATGACTGCCCTTGCTGTTCCCTCGACGATGACGTGGCTTGCTTCGATACCGGCTCTTCCCACCTGACGATATCTTTGGACTTCCAGATATGGGCGATGAACTGGGTACATTTGCCTCCACGCTAGTTATGCCATCTGATTTCAGTAGGTCAGGCCTGATAAACAATGAATTCAGTATTATTATCTGATAGTGTAAACCAACCCAAAGTTGTAACCTATTTTTCATGGATGGTATTCAGTTCAAACCCCCACAGGTTTCTTAGTAATAAGATATTCCCCATGGTCCCTGCTCTATATTTAAGTATCTTTTACTAAGTAAATTAAGATACCAAGCTTTCTTATAACAGCCAAATCATGGGCTGAGAAGCTAGTGGCTATATATATATATATATATATATATATATATATATATATATATATCACACACACATACATATATAAATATATATATACACACAGTATCTCACAAAAGTGAATACACCCCTCACATTTTTGTAAATATTTTATTATATCTTTTTATCACAACAACACTGAAGAAATGCCACTTTGCTACAATGTAAAGTAGTGAGTGCACAGCTTGTATAACAGTGTAAATTTGCTGTCCCTCAAAATAACAACACACAGCCAATAATGTCTAAACCGCTGGCAACAAAAGTGAGTACACCCCAATTAGCCATTTTCCCTCCCCGGTGTCATGTGACTTGTTAGTGTTACAAGGTTTCAGGTGTGAATGGAGAGCAGGTGTGTTAAATTTGGTGTTATCGCTCTCACTCTCTCATACTGGTAACTGGACGTTTAACATGGCACCTCATAGCAATGAACTCTCTGAGGATGTGAAAAAAAGAATTGTTGCTCTACATAAAGATGGTGAACCTTGGCATCCTAGATGTTTTGGAACTGCATTTCCCATGATGCTCATGCACTCTGCATTGAAGTTGAGCATCATGGGAAATGTAGTTCCAAAATATCTGGGGTGCCAAGGTTCGCCATCACTGGCCTAGGCTATAAGAAGATGAGCTGCAGCACGGTGGCCAAGACCATACAGCGGTTTAACAGAACAGGTTCCACTAAGAACAGGCCTTGCCATGGTCTACCAAAGAAGTTAAGTGCATGTGCTCAGCATCATATCCAGAGGTTGTCTTTGGGAAATAGACGTATGAGTGCTTCCAGCATTGTTGCAGAGGTTGAAGGGGTGGGGGGGTCAGCCTGTCAGTGCTCAGACCATATACTGCACACTGCATCAAACTGGTCTGCATAGCTGTTGTTCCAGAAGTAATCCTCTTCTAAAGATGATGCACAAGAAAGCCAGCAGTTTACTGAACACAAGCAGACCACAGGACATGGATTACTGGAGGCATGTCCTGTGGTCTGATGAGACCAAGATAAGCTTATTTGGTTCAGATGGTGTCAAGCGTGTGTGGCAGCAACCGGGTGAGGAGTACAAAGACAAGTGTGTCTTGCCTGCAGTCAAGCATGGTGGTGGGAGCATCATAATCTGGGGCTGCATGAGTGCTGCCGGCACTGGGGAGCTACAGTTCATTGAGGGAACCATGAATGCCAACATGTACTGTGACATACTGAAGCAGAGCATAATCCCCTCCCTTCGGAGACTGGGCCACAGGGCAGTATTCCAACATGATAACAAACCCCAAACACACCTCCAAGATGACCACTGCCTTTGCTAAAGAAACTGAGGGTAAAGGTGATGGACTGGCCAAGCATGTCTCCAGACCTAAACCCTCTTGAGCATCTGTGGGGCATCCTCAAACGGAAGGTGCAGGAACGCAAGGTCTCTAACATCCACCAGCTATGTGATGTTGTCATGGAGGAGTGGAGGAGGACTCCAGTGCCAACCTGTGAAGCTCTGGTGAACTCCATGCCCGAGAGGGTTAAGGCAGTGCTGGAAAATATTGGTGGCCTACAAAATATCGATACTTTGGGCCCCATTTGAACATTGTCACTTAGGAGTGTACTCACCTTTGTTGCCAGCAGTTTAGACATTAGTGGCTGTGTGTTGAGTTATTTTGAGGGGACAGCAAATTTACACTGTTATACATGTATATATATATATATGCAAAGAGACTTCAATTATACTTCCTTTTTACATAAATTACATCAGCATTAGCAAGCACAGAATATATATCTATATATATATGATATACACACATACACACACTAACTATATATATATATATATACACACACACATATATATATATATATATATATATATATATGCTTATTTTTTTTTTTTTATTTCAATCGTACTTGTCTTTTAGGTAAAAACATTAGGGGTCACGAACCTTAACAGTTACTTACCGTCTAGTGTGAGATGTTGACTTAGAAGGTACACCTTTCTTTTTGATCAATTTCTCAACAGTATTTGGATGAACTATCGGGCGGACAGGGTGGCGTTTATAAGTTCCAGGGTATTTTTTTTCTACAGCCTGTTCACGCCTAGAGAAGAATGCAATGTTGTGTTATAAAATGTATATTAATCAAATTAGCTTCATCATACATTAAATTGAAGTGTACAGCTAAAAAAGCAGACTGAGGTTTTAACCACATCCCTACTCTAATAATAAAATTGCTTTTTTTGCGTTTTTTGTCTTCATTTAATGTTCAATCAATTTTTATTAGAATTTTCATACATAAGCATGAATAATGGAAAGAAAAGAGATATGATACGTAAATGAATGTTATGACATTTTATGGAACATTAGGATACAAATCAGAGACTTATCGGACAAGTACAGTAAGATATCCTATGTCATTATTGAACTTATACTCTTTAAAACATGTTATCATCTATCTTACGATAGGGTGTGAGATCCCTGGGTACATGCTGTGTCTTAGGGCACAGGGCAGTACACCCAGTTTCAGTTTCACGTTAAACCGTTTTTTATGCAATTTAAATCAAAATGGACAATAACACAACTGAAAACAAAAGGGAAACATTATATGTTCATATAGAAATATACTATAAAGTATACCTGGAGATCAGAATAACCACAAGTCCTTTATCACAAGGTTATAATGCTATATAGGTCTCCGAGGCATGGGGGGATTAGGTAAGGAAACTGAATTCTCTTTTTTTGTTTTCTTTACAAGGGCGTTGAAGAATGTGACATACATAACGTATATGTTTAGTAGTGCTACGGCCAATATAACCATACTAGTCTAATACAGAATTTAGTTGAATGGGGGATAAGAAGACAGGAGAGGAGAAGAAAAAAAAAAAAAAAGAGGGAGGGGGGGTTATAGAGGGTATAAGGAAAGTAAGGGGAACAGAAAGGAAGAGGACAATCTCTAGCCCTGAGAAAGCCCCGGGCTGTTAGTCATAAACTTATCAAATGCGGAGGAGAACAGGAATTGGGATTAATTTTTACCAGCATCCCATGCAGTCATGCGTTCATATGTTGGATCCTGTCCATTTCACAAGCCCAATATGTTACAGAGGGTACTATCAGTTGTTTTTGTCTCCATTTGAGAAATTTTATTCACTTCTGGTCTCAGTTGCACAACAAGGAAAGGGGAAATTTCTCCAGTGGAGTAAAAAAAAAAAAAAAGAAAATCTGATAAAAGGTTCTAACTATTTCCATTTCCAATCCTTTAAAAACGGAAATATTATATTTTGAATAGAATTGTACCTTAAAGTGGTTCTAAAGGCTAAAAATGTTACCTTAATGCATTCGTTGCATTAAGGTAAAAAATGTTTAGGCATTGAATTGGGCCCCTCACCCCCCTGATACTTACCTGAGACCTAATTTGATCCAGCGCTGTGCACGTCTGCAGCTCTTCTCTCCCCTCACTTCCATGTCTCACTGGCTTTGCAGGAGGCACTGGGAGCCAAAGCCAGTGATGAGGGAGGGGGGGCAGGGCAGAGTACACTGACACACACATACACACACACACACACACACACACACACAGTGGGACTTGGGAATGAGTATGCACAAGTGCCCCCATGGGAAGCAGCTTCTGATGGGGGCATTGGCCAGGGAGAAGGAGCCTAAAGCGCTGGCTGGGGACCAGAGAAGAGGAGGTTCGGGGCCACTCTGTGCAATTCAAGTATATAGATATATATATTTTTTTTTAGGTTTCCTTTGCATTGGCTTTAAGTATTCAGCAAAGACAAAAATACTGTCAGGGCTGGGCTCCTACTATTTACGAACAGCTCTTTTCTTTCAGTGCACAGAGGCTGCCCAGCTGTCGGTTAATTACCAGCCACTTATTTCCACAGTGACTCACCTAGTTACCATTTCCTGCCTCATTAGTCCAGCCTACAGCCAGCCCCTTTTGGCTAAACAGCTTTGCTCGTTTCCTCAGTGTCCGTGCATGGTCTATGATCTCCAGTGTGTTCCTGTATATGACTTGGCCTGGCTGGCTTCTCTTCCTGTTTTTGCTCCTTACTACAATGACTTCTGGCTTCCTGTCCCCGGCTCGTCTGATTACCCGCTTTGGTAATCAAAATCCTGGCTTCAGTTTTTGACTACGTTCCTGAACTGTGTTATTTTTTGCTACTTTATTGAACGTGTGATTTTAACTGCATTTTCTGTCTCCGCCTGGTTTATGGTTCCTAACAAATTCCCATTGATCTTGCCAGAAATGTCCTTGTCATTTTCAGTGAGCCTAATGGCCGGAATAAACGATAAGAAAATTTCCGTTTAGCGAAGGATCGGCCGATATTCTACTCGTTAATGTCCAGCCATCAGTGACCGATATCGATATTGTGAACGAAAAATCCCGTTTGAAAAAAACGAAAAATTCTGTCGTCTCGTTTTGGAACAAACGATATTCTATACGTTGGTGTTAAGGTCGTTCATTTAAAATCCGTAGAACATCATCACGCATGCACTGTTTCGATGGTCGGTGGTCAATCGGGCAATATTTGGCCTGTGTATGTTGGCAACGTTTTCGACCAACGAACACTTTTTCATAAGTCGGTGGTCGAATGATCGGGCGATATTCGGCCCGTGTATTCCAGCCATAAGACCTCATGCACACAGGATGTTTATTTAACTCTCCTAGAAGCCAGCAGTGTTTTTGCAAAAAAAATGCCTGATGATTGTACAAGTGTCTAAAGCTTTTACAAGCTTTTAGGAGCTTTTACAGGCGTCAAGCTTTGGGCTTTAATTATTTAATGGCCAGAATAAAAAATGTATTGTGGACAGTGAAATTAATAATGCTCAAGCGCTTAGCATTTAAGGACGTTTAGCACCTTTTAGTAACATCAAGCCAGCAGTTTTTTGCCCAAACTCTGCTGCTCCTGGATGCACTGGCAGAGGGTTATTTACCTGCCTCTAATCTCTCCTGCCACTAAATACTGCTAAAAGCTTATGTGTACATGGACACATAGGTAAACAAACATACAAGAGAGTTTAGAGGCAGGAAAAAAAAACTCCAGATGCCCTTAGGAGCAACTGTATAACGTCCAGTGTGCAGGAGGCAAACATTTTTCTATTTTTTGTGTAATCTAGACTTATCAATCCACATGTAATAGAAATGAATGAAGGCAGAGATTTTTAATGTTTGTCCTGTGTGCCAAGCATGACTGCCCCCATAGGTACAGTGAAGAAAAAGTGCAGACGTGCTTGTTTACCTGCAAACAACAGACCTCCATATTTCGTGCAGTATTGCCAGGAAAAATAATAAAAAAAAAAAACAAATCCAGCAACCACATCTAAGGACTGGTAAGCTGCAATATCTTATTTTTTGGGGTTTAAATAAGATTTAAGCTTGAATATTAAAGTGAATCTCTGTTTTCTTTGAGCCTTTTAAACCATCACACTATATGAAAAACAGACATTGAGACATACCTGTATGAAATATGGCAACTGGTAGAGATTCTTTAGAGAGAGTACTAATGCCCAGGCACTTTATTATGCAAATATCAAGTAGCTACTGTAATCAAAAGCTTGCGTCCACCCTAGTTCATCATTAATACCTCATTATTGATTACTAAGGCTGCCCAGAAATACTATGGACCAATAAGAATGCATGTAAGGCAAGAGGCGTGCGACAATGCTCTTGACTACATATAGCTGGTTGAGATTTGTGGAACTGAGCACCCTGGGCTTTATGATGAATGGAACATTCTACAGAATATCTGAGAATTCATCTTGTAAGGTGCCAGGTTAAGAAAGCTTAACATAAACACTGATCATATAAATTTAGTGAACTAACTTGTCCTTAAACAATGAATGGGTGCATACTGTATATAAACGGTTATTGCTACCTACCATTGGTATTTTCCTAACAAGTATGTCATGGTGGGACATTGCCTCCTTATGCCAATCTGTGCAGCTTAACTGACATATAAAAGGTGTCATACCACACCTCAGAGGGAAGCACAAGGAACCTGATTTTTAACACTAATATATAAATGACTATTGGGGGAATACAAATTTTTCATAAAATTTTTTGTGATTTGAGTCAAAACAAAACAACCCTAATTCAGGTACCTGATTAACTCCTTTTCTCGGACTTCCAACTGCAGCATGATAGCACTGAGCTCCATGTATAAGTTATTGGCTCTGTCCAGCTTACGTTCATAGTGTTCACGAATATCCAGTGCATGTCTATTGTAACAAATAAATTAAATATTAAATGTACATTTAAACCATAGAACTGTAACGTTTACTGCTAACATTAATTGTAGACATTGCAGTTAGACTCCTAATCTCATAAAGTGTTTCTTTCACATTAACAGGCTGAGCTAATGAGCAACCAGTGAGAAATAATCTTTACTTCAGGAAGTTAAAATCGTATTGTTCAATATGGGTTACTTCACTCTACACATGACTTTTGCTCACTGCGCTAATTAAGACCACAGGTCTACCAACAAAGTTAATGTAATTATATAGACAAAAGATTAAGTTAAGAGTCTTGTCGGGGAAGTTTGAAAACACAGATAGGGTACAGAATTAAAAAAACATTACCAAAGAGAAATAAAAAAAAAAATTGAATAAGGGTATCAATGATCTCTAAGACATTATAACCATGTATTCCTTTGGAAATTGAACTTTTTATGTGACTTATTCTTGTAAAGCCAACATTTTCTCAAACTATGGTTGTGCACTTACCATATTGTTGACATCAGAAGTATTGGGTTCCAAGGTTTCCCTCTATTGCCTAGTGATCAATAATCTAGCCCAGTGGTGTTCAAACTGCAACCCGCGTGCCGGATGTGGCCCTTTTCTTGCCTTTATCCGGCCCTTGGAGCACTATTTATCCCACTGACACCAAAAATAGGGCACCATTCCTTCCACTGACACCAAAGATAGGGCACTAATCCACCCACTGACACCAATGATGGGAATTATTCTTCCCACTGATACAAATAGCGGGGCACTATTTCTCCCACTAATACCAATGATGGGGCACTATTCCTTCCACTAATAACAATGATGGGGCACTATTCTTCCACTAATAACAATGATGGCGCACTATTTCTCCCACTAATACCAATGATGGGGCACTATTCTTCCACTAATAAAAATGATGGGGCACTATTCCTTCCACTAATAACAATGATGGGGCACTATTCCTCCCACTGATGCAAACAATGGTGCATATTCTTTCCCTAATACCAATACCTCCTACTGCTGACAGGCTATATGTAATTTTTTTTCCCCCACTAAGCACCAAGTCTGAGGCATTTTCGACTACCACTGGTCTCAGTCCGGCCCTCCTAAAG
Organism: Pelophylax lessonae; assembly: GCF_965119305.1. Classification (NCBI taxonomy): domain Eukaryota; kingdom Metazoa; phylum Chordata; class Amphibia; order Anura; family Ranidae; genus Pelophylax; species Pelophylax lessonae. Next base: position 209,334,290 of record NC_138773.1, read on the forward strand.
TCTGAGTGTCAGCAAACTGGTCCTTTGCTTAGAGAGTTTGGAGACCCCCGATTTAGCCACTATTGTCTTATAACATGGTAGGTAAGAACCTATGCTCAGGTGGGCCAATAATGGAGAGAGTTTTATGCTGCATTTTTGAAGGACCTTGTTCAATTGCTGCTTATCAATGAAACTGCTTACCAATGAAAAGCAGCACATTAGTATAAACAGGCCTTTTTGGCATGCATGACAATGAATTTCGAGAGTTAAGCTGGTTGTATGCCAGTAGAATTTTGTTTGAAATTCTTAGTTTTAAGAGCGTTTGTTCGATTTTCTAATCATTAGTGTGGGTCAAATCACATTCGTTTTCTACCACAGTGACAAGAAAATTTGAAGCAGCAGAATAGAAAATTTCTCTCGAACGAACAAATTTCTAACAGCGTATGTAGTCTTTGTTTGGCAAGTCCATTTGTTCCAAAATTGAATGCTAACGCAAATTCAATTTTGAAGTACTTTAGCCGTCTAATGCACTGAGAATGTTTATACAAATTTTCATACAAATGTTCATATGAATGTTCCTTTGAAAATCTAGCAGTGTGCATCCAGCTTTACTTGCAAAGCACGATTACCCATAGCAACTATAATTTGCACTGACATATTACACACACTTTGCAAAAAGGTAACCCCCATAAACTTTATGTAGGAAATCTCACCGTAACTCTTCTCTCCGTCTGCGGATCAGTTCCTCATCCAGACGGTGGATGCAGGTCCCCTCACTTTTAATCTTTTCAAAATGTTTCTTCACTTCCTCCCTCCACTCAGCCTAAAAAACAGATAAAAACAGTGTAAGGAGTATTTTAGGAGTAACTGTGTAGAAAACAATTAGAAGCAAATAGCCTGCAGTCACATGATTTCAGTAATGTATTATCATCACCAGGCCACCTTTCTGGTATTGAGGCGCAAAGGTGCAAGAAGATTATTTTCATGGAGACTAGTACTAATTCTAATAAAAGGTGATGTTCATGTTCAAAATGATATTAGGAACTCCTTGATAGGTGTCAGCAGTGGAAGTCCTCTGCCTTTGCTTAGTTTCAACCATTTAGCCTTTTATCAAGCTGTGACTGACTATCCTGCTTAAAACAGAACTAAACCCCCCCCCCCCCCCCCCCAAAAAATACTTGCCTCCACCTTCCAGTGATGTGGTAGTTACATCCCCTGCCAGCTGTGGTCATATTCATGGGCATCTACAAGGGGGGGAAAGGGTGCCCCCCCTGGAATATCAACTTCCCCTTTAAAATGGTTTTTAAGCCAATTTATATCATCCTGTCAGGTCTGTTTAATAATTCTGTGTGTTTGTATGTATGTTTGCCCGTGCCCCTGTGTCTGTATGTGTTTTAAAAAAAATAAGCCATTTTTTACCAGTTTGCAGAGCACCAATCGCTGCTCACGTGACCCACGGCTCTTTCCTCTCACCATCTGACAGCTGCCTGTAGAAGACGGGGCCAAGGATTCCCTGTGGACGTCAGTCAGGAGGGGAGGAGGAGAGGCCGAGAGAAAAGGATAGAGGTGGCAGGTCACGTGAGCGGCGATCGGCACTCTAAAAACTGGTAAAGAACTGCTTATTTTTATAAAACACAGACACAGGGGCACACAGGATTATAAAAGAGGTTGTAAACCTTCAAAAGAAGCATACTAGCTCATTATGAAATACTTACCTTAGAAGAAGCCCCCGCAGTGCCACCCACTCACCGCTGACACGGCCGACATGTTCACCCATCTTCCTTCTGGGTTCGCATCCTCCAGGGCCGCAATGACGTCACTCCCGCACATAAATCTGGATTTTGACTCAACCTGGAGTGCTGCAAATTCCTTTTCCTTTATCAGGCATTTTGGCTAGGCAGACCATTGGAACCCTACATTCCTTGTCAGGAGCCTTGCACCCTAGGGGATCAGGGAGAGATCCTAAACCTTTGCGGTGTGGACAAAGCACACCCTTAAATGCACTTTTTTGTGTGTGTGTGTTTCACATGCACATTTTTTGTACACTTAATGGCTTTTCCATTTTTTGCACCACTGCGGATTAAAAAAATAAAAATCACTCTATCTTAACCTGCTTTCAACTCCTGTTATTCAAAATTGTTGAGGAAGGGGAGGGGGTGGGTGGTTGTGAAACTCAACCTTTACCCTGGACCCACCAGCAAAGTTTGATAGCAGCAACTGGCTAATAAACAACATGTAACTTGCATTAGAGGCACTATGCTAATGAAATGAACGCAAGCTAAAGATAAAACCCCTGTGCTGCATTTGGTAATTCTCTACATGTTTTAGGAAGGAACTAAATTATTTGTATAAAATAATGAATGAAAACTAGGACAAGTAATGGACAGAGGATTTGACTGTAGGCAGCCGAATGTCTTTAGGTATTCTGACATGCTGGATTAATAAAGTGGTAAAAGAATGGAAGAAAGATGGGAGGCTAGGGAAACTGAAGTATTTCAGCTCTACAAAAGCTATTAAGGCCCTTTTAGAGGAGCTGACAATACAAGAGGAGCATAATATGCTCACGAATGCTGTAGCCACTTCAGCCGTCATCAGAGCAGAAGAAAGGGCTATTTTTGGCTCCTGCTGAAAACGTCTGAGTCATGCGCACCATGAGGAGGCAGCATCAGCTCTCGTATTATCTGTACCGCTCAAGACGCACACTGACTCACCTGGGGGCTGCGGGAGCCTGGATTCAGCACAAAAGAATAAATGGATTGCTATGCTTCCTCATCTGATCCAAAGCGGCTAAAGCACATTGAATTCTATTATTTTCTATAAAACATGGTCATTTGCTCACTAGGTTATAAGCTTATGCATAAACAGCTTCAGAAGCATGAGCCCACACAAGATCCAATTTGTCTATGCAACCATAATCATATATGCTGTAACATGAGAGCAAGGATGTACAGCAAGGAATCATATAACAAGAGGCTGTAGTCTCTTGCCTAAACACTGTTATAAACCCAGTTAATCTGGCTGTACTGTATTATATACATCTGACTTTTATTCGATTAATTGAGTTAAAATTCAATGTTAGCACAGCTGCCAAGTTTTTTGGAAAGAGTTTGCAACACGCTAATTGATATTTAAAAAAAAAACAATCAATAGGGGGGATTTACTAATACTGGAGCACACAGAATTGGGTGCAGCTGGCCATTGTAACCAACATCAGCTTCTAACTTCAGCTTGTTCAATTAAGCTTTGACAATAAAAACTTGAAGCTGATTGGTTACCATGTACAGTTGCACCAGATTCTGGGTGCACCAGTTTTGGTAAATGCCCCCCTCAATATTTCCAAGTATCTCTACCAAACTGTATGCTTCAAGACCCCGCACAAAGATTGTCATACTATTAATTATCTGACTACAGAAATTCCTACAAATGGCACAGCACAGTGGGTGTCAGCAAGAGGCAACAAGGTGACCTTCTAGGACCCCAACCCAGGGTTTCTCAACTAGGGTTCCATGGAACTCTCAGATCAGATCCTATTGACACCGTTGATCTTTTTAGCGATCTATAATGGTAGATCACAAGTGTAAGCTGCATTCTTCCCACTGACCATCACCCGAAAGTGTAATATCCAGCAGTCCTCAAGGGGACAGTGCTACATTTGTATTTTAATGCCATGAAAAAAGGTGTGTAAAGTGTACAAACAATTGTTAAAACTGTATTAAAACCAAAACCAAAAATGTAATATATTGCAGCTTACCAATCCCTGTTTGTGGTGGCTGCATTGGTTTTCCTTTTTTTAGACTTTTTTCCCCTTTATTTCACTTGGTGATCTAGCCAGTAACACACTTCCTGTCTTAGAGTGACTGCATTCTGGATGAAGTAGTAAAGCAGACACATATGGACAGCAGCATTGACAGTCTGGGAAAGGGTAGTGTTGCATTAGCAGATTTAGATGGACTCGGCTAACAAATTGAAGATGAACTCCAGCTAACACTTTATAAGCAGTCTTCTTTTTCCCTTTGGGATAAGGGTCTTACATAAATAAATAAATAAAAGCTGGCCACTGTAAGCACCACTACCAGTGGTAAATGGCTTGTCAAAACCCTCCAGCTGCTACTTTGTCTGGACAGCTTGGTCTCCTAAAGTAAATCAAAAAATATCGGACTGACTGGCTGGGTCCCCAGGTGAAATAAATGAAAAAACAGCCTCAAAAAGAAAATGAATGCAGCCACCACCAAATCTAAGAATTGGCGAGTTGCAAGTTCATACATTTTTGGTTTTGGGTTTAATACCACTTTAAGCTCAGGTGCAAAGAACTCATTTCAACCCACTGCATGTCAACAGCCTTTGCATGTCTTATTATCAATGTTTTATGACAGTTGAAACTTCTGGGTCTTCAGGTCAGTGATGTGTACATTTTCCTTATTCCTATTCCTAGTTCACACAGTGTATGTGTTTAAAAGGCTAACTTCACCTTTTGGAGCATGTTACATGTTACACCCATATTTAGAGTGGAACGTGTAACATGCTCTAGGTCTGCCCCTGCATACTGTGACAGAGGGTAGGGGATCCTCTCCCCACACTCGCTGTCACATTTTGAACTTAGCACCTCTGTGCAGTGCTCCCCCCACGCAGTTGCAGCATTCATTCACAGGAATCTGCAAATGAGAAAACTTCAATGCCTGTTCTCCACTGCAGCAGAGGGCTGGTAGTTCCCAATGGACTGCAAACATGCTGATCAGCATGCTCGTGGTCCATTCACACAGCATACAGAGGTATGGGCAACAGAGCTGCAGGCAGTGTGTGCAGGATCCTGACATTGCTCTGCAGGCTCCTGTGAAAAAAATTGTAAATGCACATACTTTTTCTTGCAAAAATATATGCATTTATTATTTTTTTCAAAAAGGGGAACTTATCCTTCAAATTCTCAGATTTTACAGCAATTTGATGAAAGGTGAACCTGAAAGTAAGATTTGTGTTTGCAGCCAAAGAATATTTATAGATGATAGATTAAAACAAGACATAAATAGGATATTTAAAGAACTTTAAAGAAGAACTCCATGAACTTTTTTATTGTCCCATGCAGTGCAGACACAACTGCTCCTTTTGTCTAGGGGCACAAGGAAAAGCAATACTTACCTAGTCCTTCGATCCTCTGAAAAAGCGCACTCCCCCACATCCAGCGATGGACTATTTCTGCCGTCCTTACGTCCAGAAGCAGACTACCGGTGTTTAAGGTGTAGAAGACCCTTAGCATGCGGGGGGGGGGGGGGGAGCAAGAGCAGCGGGGATCTGTCTTGCACTCAGGAGGATCGATGGATTAGGTGAGTTTATCTCCGCTCCGCAATCCCTTACACAAAAACAAGCAGTTTACATGTGCAGTGCAGGCACAGCCTCGCTATATGGGAAAGAAAAAATTAGTTCCGAAGTTCTTTTTTAAGTCTTAATAAATACAGAAAATACAGTTGTTTCAGGGAGAGATACCTGTGTTTTAAAATAAGTTTCTTGTGGAGTTCCTAGGACGTCAGCTGCAGCAATATCCAGGTGCATAAGAATCTGCCTGAATGATGGCCGGTTTCTGGGCTTGCTTTGCCTAAAAATGTAAATTCTCTGTTAATTCGCATCATACGAATAATGAAACTATTTTAGAACTCCCAACATGTCAGTACAAAGTCCAGGATTACTGTTCAACACTGAATGCAGAAAAAATTGTTGTAAATCTGCTGTCGACCATCAAGATATTAAAGTTCAATGTGTTATGTTTCTGCTCTTGTTTAAAAGCACTGAAAGGTAATTCAGTCCGGTACAAAGAAAGCAATGGGCGAATTGGGGACAGTAGCTAAGGATTTTTTAAACAGGATAATCTCTTTGATGACTGCAGCTATTGTAATATTCAATTTCTATTCCGGGAAACAAATGCACAAAGATATAAATGTAGAGAAATAAAAAAAACATTTAATGTGTAATGATCCTTTAAAAATGTAGCTTATCAATAGAAACCTCAATCAGAAATCAACAACACATCATTGGTATAATTATCTTCAATTTACACTTTCTGTATAAAATACAGTGTATATATATATATATATATATATATATATAGATAGATAGATAGATAGATAGATAGATAGATAGATAGATAGATAGATAGATAGATAGATAGATAGATAGATAGATACACACACACATACATCCGTAAAGTATTCACAGCCCTTCACTTTTTCCACATTTTGGTATGTTACAGCCTTATTCCAAAATGGATTAAATTCATTATTTTCCCCAAAATCTTACAAAAAATACTCCATAATGACAAAGTGAAAAAAGTTTGTTTAAAATCTTAGCAAATTTATTAAAAATAGAAAATGAAAAAAATCTCATGTACATTCACAGAATTTGCTCAATACTTTGTTGAAGTACCGTTGGCACCAATTACAGCCTCAAGTCTTTTTGAATATGATGCTACAAACTTGGCACACCTATTTTTGGGCAGTTTCTCCCATTCTTCTTTGCAGGACCTCTAAAGCTCCATTAGGTTGGATGGGGAGCGTCGGTGCAAAGCCGTTTTTAGATCTCTCAAAAGATGTTCAATCAAATTCATGTCTGGGCTCTGGCTGGGCCACTTAAGGACATTCACAGAGTTATCCTGTAGCCATTCCTTTGTTATCTTGGCTGTGTGCTTAGGGTCATTGTGCTGTTGGAAGATGAACCTTTGCCCTAGTCTGAGGTCCAGAGCGATCTGGAGCAGGTTTTTATCAGGGATGTCTCTGTACATTGCTGCATTCATCATTCCCTTGATCCTAACTAGACTCCAAGTTCCTGCTGCTGAAAAACCTCCCCACAGTATTATGCTGCCAGCACTATGCTTCACTATAGGGCTGGTATTGGCCAGGTGATAAGCGCTGCCTGGTTTCCTCCAGACATGACACTTGCCATTCAGGTCAAAGAGTTCAATCTTTGTTTCATAAGACTAGAGAATTGTGTTTACTATGGGCTGAGAGTCCTTCAGGTGCCTTTTGGCAAACTCCAGGTGGGCTGTCATGTGCTTTTTACAGAAGAGTGTCTTCCATCTGGCCACTCTACCATACAGGTCTGATTATTAGAGTGCTGCAGAGATGGTTGTTCTTCTGGAAGGTTCTCTTCTCTCCACAGGGAAACACTGGAACTCTGTCAGAGTGATGATCGGTTTCTTGGTCACCTCCCTGACTAAGGCCCTTCTCTCCTGATTGCCCAGTTTGCAGGGCAGCCCACTCTAGGAAGAGTCCTGGTGGTTCCAAAGCTCTTCCTTTTATGGATGATGGAGGCCACTGTGCTCATTGGGACCTTCAATGCTGCAGAAACTCTTCTGTACCCTTCCCGAGATCTGTGCCTCGATACAATCCTGTCTCAGAGGTCTACAGACAATTCCTTGGACTTCATGGCTTGGTTTGTGCTCTGACATGCACTGTTAACTGTGGAACCTTATATAGACAGGTGTGTGCCTTTCCAAATCATGTCCAATCAACTGAATTTACCACAGGTGGACTCCAATCAAGTTGTAGAAACATCTCAAGGATAATCAGTGGAAACAGGATGCAGCTGAGCTCAATTTTGAGTGCCATGGCAAAGGCCGTGAATATTGATTTACATGTAAATTATTTTGTTTTTTATTTTTAATAACTTTGCAAAGATTTCAAACAAACTTCTTTCACATTGTCATTATGGAGTATTGTTTGTAGAATTTTGAGGAAAATAATTAATTTAATCAATTTTGGAATAAGGCTTTAACATAACAAAATTTGGAAAAAGCGTAGTGTCGTAAATGCTTTCCGGATGCACGGTGTGTATATATATATATATATATATTCTGTGCTTGCTAATGCTGATGTAATTTATGTAAAAAGGAAGTATAATTGAAGTCTCTGTGCGTAGAAGAGTAATGAATAAAATGAAGGTGCTGACTTGATTAGTTGAAAAAACCTACAGTGCAAATAAATGTAAATGTTTGAGAAGAGCAAGGACATGTAGCATATTCTGTCTGATTTATTCTCAAATATTTTTCGTGAATGATATAGTATAGTTAGTATTGGAGTTAAAGGTAAGGCACCAAAAGCAGTGCCATATTTATCTTTTTTATTTATGGGTTAGTTATGAGATTGGAAGGTAATGGTGCAACTCCAAAACAAAGAATAATCACTTCAGTTCTCACTTTCTGTTTTATTAACACTAGATTCTTGTGGAATAATGTAAATTGGTTAAAGACTTCATTTATATCTGAAACATTGTTGGTCATTTAGTGTAAGCAACCTTCCCTGTGTAGCTAGCTGCTCTTTTTGGACTATGGGTTGATTTTATTATGATTATTATTGTTATCTTTATTTAGGATTTCTATAGCGCCAACAGTTTGTGCAGAGCTTTACAAATTAAATGGAGACAGAACAGTTGGAATACAATTTGATACAAGATAATTGAGTGGGCCCTGCTCATGTAAAAGGGAGAAGCAAGTGGTGCAAAAGGTAATAACTGTGAGGGATGAGCTAACAGATGTTAGAAGTACAGTTTTTAGGTGGCAGCTGGATAGACTTCTCTGAAGAGATGAGTTTTCAGCAATCGCCTAAAGGCAAACAGAGCAGGACATAGCCAGCCATACTGGGGTAGTGAGTTCCAGAGGATGGGAGAGGCTCTGAAGAAGTTGTGGCAGTAACCATGTGAGGAGGGAGTTAGAGAGCAGGAAGTCTTTAGAAGAGTGGAATGGTGGGTCTGTGTAATATTTTGAGATGAGGTTGGTGATGTATTTGGGGGCAGAGTTGTGGATGGCTTTGTATGTTGTTGTATTTTATACACTGGACTAGCAGAAGACAGTGGAGAGATTGGGGGCGGTAACTACAGATCAGTTAGTAAGGTACAATCAAAGCCCCGTGTAAAGGTCTAGAAGGGGGTTGTCATGGTCAAGGCGGGAAATAACCAGGAAGTAGTAGCTTTGTGGTGTCTTTAGTTAAGAAGGAACATTTTTTGGAAATGTTATGGAGGTTAACATGGCAAGATTCAGTCAGCGATTGGAAGGGCGGCACAAAGAAGAGGTCAGAGTCTAGTGTTAAAGTAATAGTAAAGCCTTTTTTTTTTTCTTAAAATAACAAACATGTTATACTTACTTGCTTCGTGCAATGGCTTTTCACAGAGCAGCCTCAATCCTACTCTTCTGGGGTCCCCCTCTGGCTCTTCTGGCTCCACCCCCACCAAGCCTCTTCCTAAGGGGCACTCGTGTGTGCTTGCTCCCGAGCACCGCTCGGAGTTTCCAAAGAATGCAGTAAGGTTAAAAAAAACCTTCTGCCTTTACAAACTCTTTAATTCTAACACCTTTTGCAATAATGGAGGGACTTATGGTTGTGCTATTGATCCTGATGTTAAAGTCAGGGGAGGGAAATCCGAGGGGAGGAAATATTATGGGATTGATTCTTGACAGATTCATTTTGAGGAAGTGGTGTAACATCAAACTGATATAGCTCAGGAGTAGAACTAGAGATAGACTTGAATAGCATTGTCATAAAGATAGGATTCCAAGGGAAAGAGCAAGAGGAGATGAGGAGATAGAGTTCAGGCCAAGGAAGTCGAGGTTTTTAAGGAGGAGCATGTGTTTCAATGTATAAAAGGCAGTTGAAAGGTCAAAGAGTACTGTATGAGTATGGAGTAGTGACCATTGGTTTTAGCAATTTTAGAAGGGTAGTCTTAGGAATGTTGCAGGTAGACACTAGGCTGTAATTGGGGTAGAAGGTTGTTATCAGTGAGGGAGCAGCTTAGAAAAGGTGTTCAAGAAGGTTGAAGGCAGCAGGGGCAGGAAGATAGAGCTTAAGTTATTCACAATGGTGGGATTCAGTGAGGGTTTTTTAAGTGTGGGGGAGACCAGTGAATGTTCGAGAGCGATGGGGAACATGCCAGTAGAGAGGTTGAAGATGTGAGTTGGAGAGTGTAGAATGGAGCAGATGGGTGACTATAGTAGTTGTGAGGGAAAGGGGTCCAAGGGACAGGTGGTTAGGTGAGCCTCAGAAATAAGTTTAGCTAACTTCTCAGTGGTAACAGGGCAAAAAAAAGGAAAGTAATAAATGTGGTGGTGGACATGGTATGTTCTTTGGGGAGATGACTGGACAGAAAAGATCTCATCACAAACTGAACTGATCTCTTCCTCGAAATGATTAGCATTCACTTGGGCAACGAGAGAGGACTGGAGGAAAGGGTGTTAATGATAGTGGCAAACTAGGCTTTTTAGCAGCATGGAGAAATAAATCGTATTTTAGAAGAGCAGATTTGTAGGGTAAAATCTTTCAGGGATTTAGCTTTATAGAAACCATTTACTAAAGGAGGCTTTTCATGCAAAATAATGTTTACCTTTGTAAATTTAATGAATGTGAAAAAGGTGAAGTGGAATTACCTTTAATAATCCAGTAATTTGCAAGCTACTTTTTTTTTTTTTCTTAAATTTCCCTTGCATATGACTGAATATTCAAACTGAACAAAGCTTCACCTAAGTTAAGTGAACATTCACTCTGCCTCTTAAATATTTATTTTGCTAAGTGAACAACCTCACTTTTTAGTTGAGTAAAGATTTATATGAGTAAAGATTTGTAGGTACATCCAGCAGAAATACATGTGTGGGTTTGAGTGTGGGGGTGGTGTCTAAATAGAGGAGCCACAAAGCTCTCTGTGGACTAATAACATGTAGCCCCCTCCTTTATCTCTGCAGGCTGTACAGTTATGCAATATAAGAGCCCTATATATAAAACACTCTGCTTCAAATAGCACATTATGGTTTTACTATTCATGATAAGGAATATAGTGCATGGCTGCTGGGGAAAAGTGAAGCTTGTATGAGTGTGCCTAGGGCAGCATGAATGCTAATTACAAGCCTCCATGTGCCTAGCAAGAAAGTCAATTGAGACAAAACATGTTGAACTGGCAGTTGAAAGGTCTAAGAGTACTGTATGAGTATGGAGTAGTGACCATTGGTTTTAGCAAGCTTAAAAGCTTAGTTCACGTTCTCAGAAAAAATGAATAGGTTAACCAACACACTACACCCTTCCCACATACCCCTGCACTTACCTCTGTGGTTGATACAGTTTCACCATCCACACAGTCCAGTGCAGTGGTCCTGTTGTTTGAAAATCACGCTGTTCTTCCTTTTTCTTTCTAGGGATGCCAGGATGAATCAAAACGGTTCTGACTGGCCAGTGTAGTCATGTGCCAAACTGCTCTGATCCATCCAAGCATCCCTATGAAAAGTAGAGAAATATGAGCTTTTCAAACCCCAGGATGTTGCACTGGGATACGTAGACTCAGCCTCTGAGCCATGGAGGTTAGTGCATCATTGACCGGGGGTAGGGAGTTAGTGGGGAGGCTGTAGGGTGTTAGTATTTTTTCCACGCTAATCTCATATCGAAAATGAAGAGGTTACTCAACTTACGAAAATTCTTGTATGATATAATACAACTTCGGAAGTGATGTAATGTATTGTATTGTATTGTATTCTTTAGTTTCCGCGCATGTGTAGTCTTGTTCTTCTAATTTTTTTTTAGACAAAAACTGTACTGATTAAACGAAAATTGTACAAACTGGTATCGTAAGGGAAAAATCTTCGTGTTTGTCCCTTCAGAGAATTTTGGATAAACGGTTGTGATTGGCTCTCGAGAGCTGTGTACTATCAATCAGATTATTGTACAATCGCTTTGAAAGCAGAATTTTTTGTATGATTTTTTGATTGTGTGTACTAGGCTCTAGCTGGGAGAGTGCAAGGAAGAGTGGAGCAGATTACAATTAAGGGATTACTTCCACGGAGGGCTTACAAGCATTTTTTGCTTTTCCTTAAACATAAAGGTATTAGACCTGTTGAGGGCCATTTCAATTTGAGGTGTAGGGTGCACTTGATTAGAAGATGCATATTTAATGAAGATTGACTAGATATAAGAGGGGCTTTACTTCTTCTTTTTTTTTTTTTTTTTACAATACAGGAGGACTATGATGTTAGCAAGTTTTTACATTTGGAACATATCTACATTGTGGATTAATATTTTGGATGATTTTTGTGAGTACATGCAGTTTTTTTATCACAATTGGTGGTGAGATGTTACATTGATGTAATGTAAACTGCTAGATTTTATACGTGCCTATCACTGCATTAAGTATAAATACAGTCCAGATCCCCAGAGGTAAAAAGGGTAAGCTTGCATGAAATTTTAAAATAGCTATGACATTTCTTATCTGAAAGACTGACCAAGTGACAGAGATGTGAGGTATGATTTGTATGGAGAACACCCACTCTGACAACACAGAAACCTTAACAATTATTAGTCTCACCTATATCAACATGAACCTTGTAGATTGGATAACAGTCAATCTTACCAAGTCTGCTTCATGAGGATTTTGAAGCCGTCAGGGCAGGTAGAGGGAACAGGAAGATGAAGGCTGTTGCTGCCCACTCCCCAGATAATGGCTGATGAATCCACATCCTTGTATGGGATCTCCCCAGTCAATAGCTCCCAGAGTAAAACTCCAAAAGACCTGGAATACCAATGATATGTTACTAAAGGCAAGAGCAAAGTGCAAAGGACATATAAGAGATGCAGTCCAACACAGATGTAATACTAAAAAATTGGACAGATACTTAGAAAAAGACATTGAAAGATGACAGCTGATTTGGTTGGATTGGTTGGTTGGTTGAATCACTTTTCACGTAATTACTGAACTTTGCACTACTTTATTACATAAGGCTAGCTAGGTCTACAAAGAATACAATTTTAAAATGAGGGAAACTGAAACACATTGGGCACATGTATGAAAGGGTAGTCTTTCCTTTTGACCCACATTGCTGCAACATAACAATAAAAAGGGGGGTGTAGCTGCAGCATTGCTGGATCTCTGTATCATGTACGAAAATTATATGATTTATAATGTAACTCCTCTACAGCAAACAATGGGGTTCATTTACAAAAGCTGGAGAGTGCAAAATCTGGTGCAGCTCTGCATTGAAACCGGCTTCAAGTTTTTTTTGTCAAAGCTTTATTGTACTAGCTGAAGTTAGAAGCGGATTGGCTACCATGCACAACTGCAATATATGTTGCCCTCCCCAGTTTAAGTAAATCGACCCCAATGTGTACCATAAAAGAGCAAAATTACTATACAGACTGGTTTCCTACATAACACCCTATGCTTGAGAATCATTTATATGCTATGAAAATACAGATCTTGCATCCCTTCATACATGTGGACCTTTGTGTACAACACTCTATTCAATTTTTTAACTGTGGGACTTCCTCGTTTTCTTTCATTGCTGCTCATCTTACAACGTAAAAGACAATCCAGCAAAGCCACGGAGGCCAAGCATGTTGTTGCAGAAACAAAGAAACAGAGAGAGAGGAACTTAAAAGCAGTGAATCTTAAAAACAAAATACAATAACCCTAATCAATAATGAATATCTTTGATCTTTCAAATTGATCAAGCGCTGAGGAAAATGAAAATTATGCTTACCATGACATTATTAGCATTTGTTTTACTACTAATAAGAATAATATAATTGCCAAAGGCAGCAAATATTATCTGTGGCACTTATTACAACTGCAATTCTGCAAAACCAGCTGCGTTATGTGCATAAAATGTATATCAAATAAATACAATCTGTTTAATATGCAGTAAAACCACAAGAGTTAAGATAAGACTCGTGTGTAAATCAGTAAGGGATTTGCCTGTTATTTCAAACAAGACAAACATCAAAGCCATTTAAATGTTTAACACCACTGCCTTGAAACAGTACACTGTAAATGACAACAGATCATAGCCATATGGTTCATACTAACCAGATGTCCACTTTTTCTGAGACAGGCTCATTGCGAATGACTTCGGGAGCCATCCATGCCACAGTGCCAGCAAATGACATCTTGGTGCTTTTGTCACTTAGTTCTTTGGATGTTCCAAAGTCTGAAATTTTCACTGTGTCTGTGTGTGTGACTAGGACACTGTGACGAAAAAAAAGATACCAATAAATATTAATTTGCAATGTACAAAGGGCCAGATTTAAAAAAAAGGCAGTACAATTATCTCCTTTTAATCAGTATTTCTATTTGTAAAAATCCCATTTGCTACATTAGAGTGGACCACTTATTTATTTTAAAAGAACCTATAGTCAAACCTATTGCAGAAAAAAATAGTGATGTTATTACTTGATTTTGGAGCAATAAACATACAGTGAATTCTACACTACAAAAATAAAACATACATACAGTAACTAATACAAAAGTCTTATTATTAAGTAATATTAAAATTCTTTTTCTATTTTGGTCTGCAGCCATTGTGATTTTCTAAAGCCATTGAAAAAAATAATTAAATGTAGCCTCCTTGCAAAATGCCAACCCCAAAGGTATTCTGTACAGTTTATGTGTATAGAACCCAATATGACTTAATTTCCTGCTTCAGTGAATCTGCTCACCCAAAGAGCAACACTCAGAGACAAAGTAAACTTCACTGCATCCCAAGCAATAGGAGTTTTTTTTTTTTTTTTGGTGAAATACTTTCTAAGGTTCATCCTCACTAAAGGGTGCATACAGTGCAGCTTCACTTACTACAATATTGAAATTTGTTTACGAGAAGATAGTAATGTTAACTCCAGCTGCTTCAGAACAAAGAACGTTGTAAGGCCCCTTTTACACATACGGACCTTTCATTTCATCAGTTCAGTCTTTTGTCATCAGTTTTTTTCAGTCAACATCAGTTTTTCATCTTTTGCCATCAGTTTTTCATCCATTTTTCATCCTTTGTCATCAGTTTTTCACCGGTTTTTCATCCATTGTCATCCGTTTTCCATCCGATCCGTTTTTTTAGCGGATGAAAAATAGGGTCTTCATCCGTTCAAAAAATGGATGTTGATGGAAGTGGATGAAAATGGATGTAAACAAATGATCATCCATTTACATCCGTTTTTCCATAGGAATGTATGGATGTCCATTTTTCTTCTGTCAACGGTTGGATGAAAAACAGACAAATGGACAGTATGTGTGAAAGGGCCCTTTCACACCGTCAGCTCAATTTTTTGTTCAGTTCAGTCACTTTTTTTTTTTAAACAGACAGGGATGTCACTTTTTAGGGTCCATTCCGTATGTCCGTTTTTCATCCATCTGTTTGCGGATGAAAAACGGACATAATGTATGTCTATGGGCTAGCGAATGTTAGCGGATGGCCATCCGCTGACACCTGTTTTTCGTCCGTTCCGTTTTTTAAATGGAAAAAAATAGGGTTCTCTTCCGTCTCAAAAAACGGAACTTAACGGAACAGACGTAAAACGGATGTCAGCGGATGGTCATCCGCTAACGTCCGCTAGCCCATAGACATACATTATGTCTGTTTTTCATCCGCAAACAGATGGAGGAAAAACGGACATACGGAACGCCCGTGTGAAAGGACCCATAATCTCTAAAACATTTGCTAAACGATGTACCATTTATATAGTTCTCCTGGAGTGGACTGCTTGTTTTTCCTAACAAAATTGGAATTTGACTTGAACTGAAATCACTGGACCCCATGACACATAGGGGCTAATTTACTAAAACTAGAGAGTGCAAAATTTGGTGCAGCTCTGCATAGAAACCAATAAGCTTCCAGGTTTTATTGTCAAAAACCTAATTGTACAAGCTGAAGTTAAAAGCTGATGAGCTACCATGCACAGCCACACCAAATCCTGAGTGCTCCAGTTTTAGTAAATCTCCCCCATAGTGACAAGTCACTGAAATTACTCACTTAGGTGATTTGAGGTCCCTATGAATGATCTTGTGCAGGTGGAGGTAGTTCATGCCACTAGCGATCCCAGTTGACCAGTCCACCAGGAGTCTTGGGGTTACCTTGCGCCCAGCCCTGAGTACCTCATAAAGCTGTCCATGGGCACAGTACTCCATAATAAGACAGTAACATGGGGCCTGCGTACAAACACCTCTGTGGAAAATAAGAAGAAATGTCAGTTTGGCATCAAAGCCATTGAGAAAAATGTGATATTAAAATCAATGTTTAAATGTCTACATGTTCCTGAAAAGAATTACACAAATAATATTTTGTTATTCAGTCCTAAATAAACATTTATGATTTTTAAGACAAGAAATGCCTCTGGGAGAAACTCCACCCTTTTTTAATGTTAGGAGTTCCCAGAATTGAAGTAGGGGTGTTGTACATAAGCCATGCCAGGATGAAATAAAATCTGCTGTGCAGGGGGACTGCCTCTCTCTTACGTATTTCTTTGCTAACATTTTTCACAATTGACCAGCATGTCCAGCAAAAGCAAACCTTTACCCTATTTAAATAAGAACTCCAGGATGTTAATAAAATCAACTACTAGTATGCCAACATATATAAAGCAATAAACAGTTAGGTTTATAAACATATTACTCACAGTTTAGTAGAAAAATTCAACACAATATTCGTGTTGGTATCAATGTATTTCAATAAATGCCAACTTCTGCTGGCTCTAGGAGGAGGTGGAAATGCAGGGATCAAGTCAGATCCTGCTCTCTCACTTTATAGGGTTTATAAACTACAGTTCCCATCATACAAAGGGAAACTGTAGTAAATGTGGACAGGTACATTGAAAGCATGTGACTGCGAGGAGGGCGTGCTTACCCTAAGCTCAGAGTTCATTTACATAGCCTGCATATCACAGGCATGGGGAGCTGAGAGAGTGGAGGAGACTTCTGGTCTGTCCCACCTCCCATGACCTCACAGGAGGCGGGACAGACCAGGAGTCCCCTGAGCTGTCATTCTGACACCTTATCAGTGGGCAGAATCTTAGTCTCCTGGGTCCGCCATTGTGACACCGCTCACTGTAAATAACTACAGGAGAACAGAGACAAGACCATTGGCCGAGGAAAAGCATGGCATAGTGGCTATTTACTGGTCTTACAAGCAAGATATCATAGGCAGGGAAGCCTATGACCTAAATAATGCACATTGATTTTCTCTAACAATATGGACCGTGGAAACAAATGGACAACATACTGGCTGAAGGTATAAAACCACTAGCAATTACACATAAAAAACGTTTCTGTCTGGAGTTCAGAGTTCAGCTTTAAACCTAATAAACAGTAATTTTTATGCAAAATCTGGTACAACCAGGTGTCTGCAGACAAGGAGAGCTCCCCAGGAACCCTGAAACCCATATTGCACTATTATATAAACTCTGGTTTCACCTAAAATGCTGGTATTTGCCCCATCCTCTCTCCCATCCCTCAATGATCAACAAGCACATAAAGGGAAAATTAAGAAATGAAGGGTGCATAAGCAAGTGCCAACTTAATGGATGAACAATGTACACAATTTCTACAATTTGCAGAACACAACAACCCAGGTTTTTGGGTTTCTCATGCACTCAAGGAGAAAGTGGCACCTGTGGATAAGACTGGTTGTTTAAAAGACTAAGAAGAAGACAGCTGAAGTTTGAAAGAGTACTTCAGAACACACAATCACATTGAGAAACAAAAATTACTTAAAACTGTGCTTCCATTTCTCCAATATAAAGCACAGTCGGGTATTTCTCGCCCATCAGGGCCCAGCAACATTGAGAGTCTATTTTTGTAACCTGATAAATGGATTTAAACAGCACTTGCAATAAAATGCAAGGTCTGCTTATTAGGTTGGGACCCCCTCCTCCTGTAGGAGTAGTTGAATACAGGTGCTATCTAACAATATTTGAAAAATGTACCTGTTTTATCACGGTTACATGACAGTTTACCTTTTTGGTGTTGTATTTGAGATGTGCAAATAGAGATCACACAAACACTTGAGTGTATACATTTGATCAAGTAATGACAGATACAGATAACAAATGTTATATTATTAGAAAATATAACAAGAATACTTGGCTATAGATGCTGTTTCACCACGGTGTCCCGTCCACTTTCACAGCATGGCACAGATGATCAGAATCAGGCACATACACTTAAGCAGCCCTTATACGAAACTGTTTTAAGTTTTGGCTGTAGTATATAGGACTTGTGTGTATGTAAATGACCAACCCCCCTGAGAGAAACAAAACCTTAAGGACCTAAAGGACTTCAGGAACGGTCAGTTTTTAATGACGTTTCTTTGGTATGAAGTCAGCTAAGGTAACCCGGCTTTGGAGGCTTTCTTAGGTTTTGTGACACAACTTTAATAAGTAAATATGAAATTTTCCAATCAGTACTGGAAAAAAAAAAGTTATACTATATACTTACCTAGCTGCTGAGTTACAGGGTGTGGTATCACTAACCCTTCCAGATAGCTTCCTGGGGAACAAGGAGTACCCTAAACTTTGTGATTAGGCACTCCAGTCCAGTGCAAGAGGGTCCTCTCTTAAGGTTTTGGCTGTTCTGCATTTCCCAGGTTGTTGTTTAAAAAAGCCTAACATCACCCTCTTCTAGCACTGCAGTCTTGAGACAGGGGTAAGTTAGGAATTTAATCTAACCTTTTTTCTTTACAGGTACATTTACACAAGTACCATTAGGCATCAATTTTTTACAGGGGGTGGGGGCCTAGACCTAATAAGCTGAACTTATATTTTACTGCAAGGTCCACTTTAAAAAACAGATTCCAGCTCAGTATATCCAATGGTAAGTAAAGGTATACCAAATAGCAACCAGCTGATACCCAATTGGCTAATAAAAATGACAATTCTTTATCTCTCTTTCACCATTTTTACAAAAATTTCCCATGAGTTAATGTCCTTATTTTTAAGCAGATATTGCTTATGCAAGCAAGATTTAGATGCTATTTTTACAATGCAAATCAAGAGTTCTTACAGTTTACTTTGCAATCGCTGTTATTAAATTTAAACCTGTCATTTCCTAATGAATACGAAGCTGACACCCTTCAGTTAAACTGGTATTCCTTTAATCGGTATGATGAAGGAGATGATGGTGCAGTGTGCATCTGCATACAGTATCTCCCGAACATTCCAAATTGCCAGCCTTCCTTACCTTAAATGAACTCGCACTGAGTTGTTTACTGTACAATCCAAAAAAAACACGGATACAGGGATACCAAGAGATAGCGAGGCAATGACTGAAACAAATGCAAACTGTGAAAGGGACTACAGCGCAAATGTAAGTGAGAAGGAATAAAGCAAACAGCTGATGAATGAAAAGCATATAATGTACACCCTACTATAAATTATAAGGTCTGCACAGTTTATTAGGGCATTCTGCTTTTGTACAGTATACATATATGAATAGAAATTCCAAGTGTATTTAGAAAGTTCAGTGTACTCTATGGAACACCATAATACCTTGAGGTATGCAGATGGACAGAGACTATGTGAATAGAGACTATGAAAGATGAACATTGACTTACAGACCCTGATAGATACAAATGACATATTCCTGGTTGAATTCTCAGGTGGGGAGTAGAAAAAGCTACATCTATCCCTTAAAACTCCACCAACACTCAGATAAATGACTGTCCAAAAATGATGAGTCTGGATCATCGTTGGTAGACATACCGTGACAACAGGTGGGTAATAGGTGGGGCCCAACTTGACAGTATGACATATGTCAGACTCTGTTTAAATCCCCTGTATTCAGAGTGTGCTGTTTCTACATATATAATGTATGGGAAAGCCCATAGGAACCTAAAGTGGACCTGATCTCAGCAAGAAAAGATTTGCTGTACACTGAAAAGCGCCAAAATAATCAAAAAAAAAAAAATATCCTCCTAAAGAAATATCTTTTGTTCTGAATTCCTCCTAAAATAAAAAAGCTGTGCACTTTCAGACATGTGACTGTGCCTAGACATTCCTGTTCTATAGTTTATTAACTGTGTATCTGCAGTGTAAGATCATCTAAGGCACTGTGTCTGAGGCTGCTGTTGATGATGATCTCCTAAGAGCTTGCTGGAAAGGAAGTTTTACCTGAGGACCTGCAGTACATGCATCTCCCTGCTTCTACCTAATACATTATGTTGATCTGTGCTTTCTGCACATCTCCTGCTGCTTCCTGAACATTACCTCATTAGTCATCAGATCAGGAGTTAACAGGGGGCAGCACTAACATGAGACAAATCCCTGCTCCTATACCAAGATGGCTACCCTTATTCATGACACCACGAGTGTTGAAGTGATCAAATAAAAGTATGTGCAGGCACTTCTACCTGGTACTGCTGCAGCCTAGTCTGTACTTTTACATACTGTACATGTTTGGTTTAAAGGGAAAAGGTGTCTTTGATGTTTTTATTTCAACAATAGAAAATGCTTAGATTATGCTTAGATTAAATTATAACTATAGGCAAAACTTTTTTGTTCATTTTGGATAGAGCAAGTGAGGGTTATAATCCCTGTCAGATTTTTTTTTTTTTTTAACCATTTGTGTCCCATTGTGGAGATACACTATCACTTCCTGTTCCATGACCAAACAGGAAGTGAAAGGAAATCCCAGCAAATTAAGTCCCTGGGGACTCCTAGGTCACCAGAACTAGTGTCCCTACTGGAAGATTTCCCCTCTATTACTTTCCTGGGGACAACCCAAAATTTGTGATTTTCTTTTACTTTCACTTTAAATGATAATAGTAAACAGGACAAATAGAGAGAGTGAATCTCCCTAAGGCCCCTTTCACATGGGGCGGATCTGTTTGAACGAACTCTGCTTGCTCAGCGGGGATCGCTCCGTTGATCCTCGCTGAGCAGGTGGATGACAGGTCCGTCACCGCTCACTGTACAGAGACAGACCTGTCATACCTCTATAGGGAGAGCGGATGAAAACGGACAGCCTGTACTGTATCGCCAGCTGTCTGTTTTCAGTGGATCTTATTGGATCGGATGCCAGGCGGGTGTCAACGGACACATGTCGGCTGACATCTGCATCCCCATAGAAGTCAATGGGTGGCCCGACTGGGTCCACCTAAAAAACGGACAGGTGGATCCGATTGGTCCTTTCATGTGAAAGGGACCTAATGGAGCACAGACAGCAATAAAAACTGACAGATGTTCTTATCTCTCTCCACTCTATCCAAAACTAAAAACTATTTTGCCTTTAGTTATAATTGAATCTAATTTTTCATATTGAAGTTAGGGAGTTTTTCACAATGCAGCTTCAGTTTAGGGGAGTGGCTTATAAAATGACATCTACTGAAATTACTGATGAAAAAATGATTGGTGAATTTAAAGAAAATGGAGCCAATGTAAATGTACTTTTCAGCAATATTTATTTTACCTATTTTTAAAGAATCTGTGTATTTCCATTTAGCTTTAGTAAGAACATGGCACCATTCACATTCTTGCAGTTCTTGCTCCAGTGGAGCTGGTAATCTAAGGTTAAGTATGTTAATGAAACCGTCACAGTCCATGCATACTAAAGCAGGTTTAGGCAGAATCCATTACCATATCAGTATGTTTTTAGATTGTGAAAAGAATCTGAAGCACACAGGGGAAACCCATACAAATGGTTAGAAAACATACAAACACCAATAAGACAGTATTCTTTGTGGAATATGACCATGGAGCCTAGCACTGCAAAGTATCTGTGCTAATAAACCACTGCATATTAGAGAAATCTACAAACATTGGTATACCATATTGTCCTTTCCACAATTTGTATTTGTTTTGCCAGAAACAAAATACATGTAAGAAAAGTTACATTCCTAGTGTGTCATTCAGCCAGTAGGCTGAATGAAAAAAAAAATGATTGGATTCCTCCATTTACACAATTGTGGTGGATGGAGGAATCCTCTTTGTTGAGAAATTGTATTCCGACAGTAGGGACTCAAAAATAACTGATCTACTAGCTGTAGCTGGTAATTGAGAAAAATGTTTCAACAAGCCCATTCAACAGAAGTCAATTGTTAAGCTCCGTACACACGATAAGAAATTTGGAAGGGAAATTTCGTCCGACGACTGATCTGCC